>NC_081243.1:5838344-6550844 GCF_902713425.1 Acipenser ruthenus
ACATAGCTTAATGACAAATGATGACCAATTTAAGATCAAATAAAATACAGTCATTACGAGTAGATTTTATTAGAAGTCGTCAAATTTTTACATTTACATTAAAAATAAAATAAAAACCACCAACATGTAATGAAGACTGTAGACTTGTTCTGTACTGTACTGAAACACACACACACGCCTCAATACAATCAATTGTTTTTTGGCAAACAAATGACATTTCCAAAAGTAAAGTGTATTTAAAAATATACAATAAACTCGACAAGTAACGTAATTACATTTTACCTTTGAAATGTTTGTTTTAATATAGGAAAGATAAAAACAGAATCTACTTTTTTTATTATTATAAATGATTAAACTCTAATTACCAAAGCTATAGTGTCGTGTCTATGACGGTTCTATCGTCTGGTAAGTGACCGCGACGGAAGATCAAAACCGAGTCGCTACTAAAGTGCTACGTCACGTTCCCTTGACAACGGGGCATCGGTTTATACAAAGCCTGATCTAACCCGCCATATCCATTGGCCTGCGCTTCAAATTCATCTGAAAGGTTATTTAATGATAACTAACCTCTGGAAACGTTACTAGTAATTAAAAAAAAACGAAAATGCGGAACATTACGAGTTATAATACCCTATATGCCTTCTTATATTTACTTTTTGAAAAATAATTATAGCCTGCAAATTACCAAATTAAATGCCGTTGCTGACATTGAAACAAAACCTAATGACCAGTCTGGAATGTATTCACTATTCATCACGTTTTATTAATTTTAATTAACCGTTAAAGAGAACTGCAGTGCTGGCAAGGCCCTGCTGTTGGTTTGTTTAGAAACAGACACACGGTTGTTAAGTTTGTTGCTTAGGAAGTGACGCAATCACTTTTCTAGCGTATTACCACACAAGCAGCACTAGCACTATTAGAACATTATTTTTTAGCATTAGTATTATTAAGTCTACAGGTACCAGTGTCTGAAGCAGATAGGTAAGTGTTTCTGCTTCAAGTACTTTTAAATTAACTACATTAAGTAACATTGTAAGGTGGTATTTCAATTAGGTGATGTAGTGTGTGATTAGTACCAGGTGAGTGTGGTTAAATTGAATAGAGGTTGATTTGCTATCTGATTGGCTTCCACACAGTTTAGTTTTTTTCCCCCTAGTTGCTATATTTAGTCAGGCAGGTTATTTGTGTGCCAGCAAACCAAAGAGCCTCACAACAAAAGAGCCGGGAGTCCAGCAAGGGGATGCCTGCGCCGAGAGGCTGTTGGAAACGAAACGATCCAAACCTAGCAGCGCTCTGGAAGACGCCATCTACTAGTCAGGTCTGTACCCTCCCCACCCCCCTCAACTGCTCCCACTCCCACTGTGCCTATTTGTCTCACCTGTCCTGATATGACTGTCTCTCACATCCCTGTTCTGTCCCCTCGTTCTCGTTCTCTGCTCTCTCTCCGCCGCTGCTCCTCCAACCCCTCTAACCTCATCCCTCTGCCTCCCCCCCCTCCTGCACACTCTCTTTTGAACTCTGGAACTGTCACTCTTTTGCTAACAAAGCTGATTTCATCTCTGCCTTTGCCTCCCACCTCTCTCTCGACTTCCTTGCTCTCACTGAAACCTGGCTGTCCCCTGATAACTCTGTAACTCCTGTTGCCCTGTCCTCTCTCTACGTCCTGTCCCATACCCCGCGTCTCACTGGACGGGGAGGTGGGACTGGTCTTCTCCTCTCTCCCTCCTTACTCTTTTCTGTCCCCTCCGACCTCTCCTCACTCTCTGTTAACACCTTTGAATTTCATGCTGTCCAACTAACCTCTCCTTGTCAACTGCTAATTGTACTCTACCATCCCCCTGGACCTCTTGCTCACTTTCTCGATGAACTCGACTATCAACTCTTCTCTCTGCCCTCTCTGTCTAGCCCAACTGTCCTGTTAGGTGACTTCAATATCCATCTCTCCAACCCCAGCCACTCTGCCGGATTCCTCCCTCTCCTTCGACTTCTGTCTCTCTTGATACCCCCCTACCCACACAACTGGCCGTCAACTGGACCTCACCTTCTCCAGGGCCTGCTGCCTTCCTACAGATGTCAGGACTGCCCAGTCCCTGACCACCTTCCGGCACCTCCTCAAGACTCACCTCTTCAGACAGCACCTGTAGAACTCCTCTTTTACCACTGGACACTTCATTAATCTTTCTTAATGCGCTTTACTTGCACTTATCTGCTCCCTATTTTACTGCATTTAATCCTGTACTTTACAGAGTACTCTACTGTAATCTGCCACAAGTGTTATTCAATATGTAGCATTTTGCATTTAATCGTATCCTCATGTAACTAACACTGAAATTGTTATCTGCTCCGATATTGATTTGTATTTTGTAATATACTTGTACTCATTAGAACTGAAGTAATTCTATTTTATCTTGCTCTTAATTGTATTAATACTTGTACTGTGATTCTTGAAATGCATTTTTTGTTTATGACTGTAAGTCGCCCTGGGTGTCTGCTAAGAAATAAATAATAATAATATATATTTTTTTATATAAATTTAGTCGTTGCCAATTATTTTTTATTATTTTCTCCCAATTTGTAATGGCCAATTATTTTATTATGCTCAGCTAACTGCTACCACCCTTGCGCTGACTCAGGAGGGCAAAGACGAACACACGCTGTCCTCTGAAGCGTGTGCCGTCAGCCGACCGCTTTTTTTCACACTGGACTCACCATGCAGCCACCCAAGAGCTACAGTGTCGGAGGACAACGCAGCTCTCGGGGAGCTTACAGGCAAGCCCGCAGGCGTCCGGCCAGACTACAGGGGTCGCTGGTGCGCGGTGAGCCGAGGACACCCTGGTCGACCTACCACTCCCTCCCCCCGGGCGGCGCTCGGCCAATTGAGCGCTGCCACTTGGAAGCTCCCGTCCTTGCTCAGCAAAGGAATAGCCTGGACTCGAACTCGCGACATCCAGACTATAGAGCGCATCCTGCACTCTATGCAAGTGCTTTTACTGGAAATATATATTTTTAAAGGAATTTTTACACATTGATTTCCCTTAAACGTAGGCTATACTGATTCACCTACCTTTCTACAGGGTAGTAACGTTGTTCTAAGAAAATAATCCCTAACATTAAAAAAAAACCTTAAACCGCCACGATTTGTGGGGTCATAATATATTTTTTTTCATATGCCAATGCTCCATTCCCCAATAGAGATACCCACAAATGCCAAGATTTTACTGTTTAAAAAATATTTTATTAAAAGTCTGTTAGACATCAGATACAGCCCAGTATCTTGAAACGTTTGTGTCACATTACTTGGAGGACAGTGTACACTATGATGAAAACAGATCGCTGATACATAAGCATACACTACAACCATAATTTAAAGGGCTACATGATTTTCCAGATTGTGAAATAATGTTCTTCCATTGTTGACTATGGACACATGTATGAGTCCGATGGCTCTTTTCAGGTTGTTACATCCACATGTTTACAGGCACACTGTTTTGAAAGATTCTCTTGCAGCCTTCTTTCTCCACTATTAGCTCAAGCAACAGGCCTTCCATATAGCTCTGCAGTTTAAACAGGGACACCGTATTCCCCATTGAGAGCCTCTTGGTTATCCAGGGATGATTTTGGAGCTGTGAAATCACGGTGGTAGTATTCGTGGGTCAGCGCTTTGATAGTATCTTGGTTTTCATCTTCCAGGCTTGCTTGCATCTGTATCAGCTTCTCTCTTATGAAAGACTCTGGTCTTAGGTCGGCCAAAATGTCTTTAACCTTTTGTCTGCAAAACACTATTTTCTGCCTTGGGGCATGTATTTTAAGTATTCTTCAAAACGTCTGTTGAAATAATAAATGGAGGCCTCAAAAAGGCATCTGTGTCTCCGATGGCTAGGGTGATCCACTTTACAGCCTGCACAGTTTTTTATTAGATCACGATCAATAAGCACCTCCAGAAGTGAAGCCAGAACTCCTCTGGAAATCTAAAGACTCGCTCAAAGTCGTCGTCGATCTCGTCAGACTGTGGAGGGTCGTGCATATCTAGATTGTTAGAAGCATGGGTAAGTTCCCCCAGACCGTGCATTCATCAGCCACCTCAAGAGTGGAACGCACAGCTGAGTCGTCAAATGCAAAATGAGCCATTTCTATAGTTTACTTTCCTTCAGTTTAAACTTGTAGAAATGTTTGTAAAACAACAAACATGTCGGGGGTTGTTATACGCAATCCTGAGGATCAACACCCAAGTATCATAGATAGAGGCGGCTGATACCATTCAGACAGACCCCTGAAAACAATGAACGGCCTCGCAATCCTCACACCCCGTCAGGCATTTGCAAAAAGGAAGGCCGTGGTGAACGTTACTCTGTCTCTCTTATATTTGCATTTATTTCACAGCTATAACTTTTAAACACACATTTTACTTTCTGTTTTTACTTTATTTCTGTCACAGGTTTAACTTTTAAACACACATTTCCTTCTCTTTTTTTATTATTTAACTGATATTTCTTTTTAAACCACGCATTGTATTTTCTTTCTGTTTTTTATTTTATTTTTAACTTTTTTAAACCCCGCATTTTTATTTACTTTCGTTTTTAAATTATTTCTTTTTTTATTTCTTTCTCTTTTTATTTTAGTTATATATATATATATATATATATATATATATATATATATTATAATTATGTATATATTAATATACATCCCGGGATCTTTTTTACAGGAGTTTCTACAGGAACAAGTACAGCTTCTTTAGAAACTTCAGGTTTTACTTTTTCACCTTCTGATAGGCGTTGAAAGGGGTTCGGGGTCTATAGTTTAAAAAAAGAAATGGTCTTAGAAAAAAAGATGTTTATATATATATTGTAAACGAGCCTTGCGGCTCGGGTTCGTTTCACCCTTTAAAATACTGACCAGACACAGAGATCGAGGATTTGAATGCACTTTTGCGCTAATTTTTAATGCAGAACAAAATCAAACAAACACACAAAATAAACACCTAGCTCTCTACGAGCACCAACTAACACACAGGAACACCCTGACTACAAGTGGGACAGCTAGGCTGTTTCCCCACTAAAACAATAAACAAAAACCACACAGGTTGAATACAGTACCTTTTTTTTACCTCACGACTGCCAGGACGCAGAGTACTACTTTCTGCCTCCTTCTTCTCAGCAGTCCCGAGCAAACTGACTGTTTTTCTTTTATACCATGCACCTGGCTCCAATTTAATAATAAGCACCAGGTGCATGGGGATAATTAAGCAACACAACAATTAACAAAACCAATCAAACAATTAAACAAATGTGCATTTCCCCAAACTACCAAAAACCACACATTTTACTGCAGGGATGATTCCAATCCCAACCATACTGTGTTACAATATATATATATATATATATATATATATATATATATATATATATATATATAGAGAGAGAGAGAGAGAGAGAGAGAGAGAGAGAGAGAGAGAGAGAGAGAGAGAGAGAGAGAGAGAGAGAGAGATTTAACACATGAAAAAACCGTTACCTATATGAGAGGCATTTTCAGCAGTTAATAAAATCTCTAATGCAGTCAGGAACCGTGATTGTGAATTGTCAGATGGGTAAGCAGAGGAATATTTAGCTATAAAAATAAATTGAAAAGACTATTATAATACCATGCTTCTACCCATTTATACAATGTTTAAATTGCTTTTAAAATACGTCACACCGAAACTACGGCAAGCGAGGCGGTCATAAAGGCTTCTAAGTCTAACAGGGTGGCTGCCATATTGGGATACGGCACACACAAAAACAAACAACGGAGGCCATTTGTAAACACGGCAAGTGAGGCGGACATTTTTAAATACGTCACACATAAACAACAACGACAAAAAACCGGCGGCCATATTGCTACGGCAAGCGAGACAGTCATAAAGCATCAATTGCAATGAACTTGCAGAGTTAGTACGGAGCTGCGTACTAAGTTGCGTACTAGCTACTATGGTACTATCTCGGGATCATCCCCATGCGGGGTACAAAGTTAATACCAATTGCATCGAAAAAACAAGCAGATCAAAGTTGGAGACTAGCTGATCCCCAGGTTTAGAACGGTACTAAGAATCAAGCATTGTTATTGTTGTTACCAAACAGGAACTGAAGGGGGCTCTGAATCATTATTTCATTATCAGAACCGCTTTATCCTTTTACAGGGAGCCAGACACGGCGCAAGGTGGGATGGCTCTGAATCAGTACATATGAAATATTTGTAACAGTAATGTATATATTTTACGATATTATGAGCTAATAATCATTTTTATAATGTTACAAATAGGCCAACATTTATGCATAAATATTAATTAGTCTCTAACATATATATGTGTGCACATAATCATTTTTTTTATTATTTAAGATATATATGCTGTAAACGAGTGGGAGTGTGGTGCTACTGGACACCAGCATTTTCTTCCGAACAGACTGGGTTGGACACACTGCTTATTCAGGTGAATATCTTCATTTACAATATTTACACAAGTTTGCACTTAAACAAGAACGTTGCTTGCCCTGTACGGGCCACTAACTAACTCATTTCTTCTCCCCTCTCTATGCTACTTCGAGACGACCAAGCTAAAACAGGCTTTGCCTGTAGAATGTCCAGACTTTGCAACACCTATGAGCAGGGTACACAGGTAAGTACAGGTTGGTCTCCCTCTGGTGGAGTGAGCCAGGAACACAGGTAAGTACAGGTTGGGCTCCCTCTGGTGGAGTGAGCCAGGAACACAGGTGAGTAGAGGTTGGGCTCCCTCTGGTGGAGTGAGTCAGGAACACAGGTGAGTAGTGGTTGGGCTCCCTCTGGTGGAGTGAGCCAGGAACACAGGTGAGTAGAGGTTGGGCTCCCTCTGGTGGAGTGAGCCAGGAACACAGGTGAGTAGAGGTTGGGCTCCCTCTGGTGGAGTGAGCCAGGAACACAGGTGAGTAGAGGTTGGGCTCCCTCTGGTGGAGTGAGCCAGGAACACAGGTGAGTAGAGGTTGGGCTCCCTCTGGTGGAGTGAGCCAGGAACACAGGTGAGTAGAGGTTGGGCTCCCTCTGGTGGAGTGAGCCAGGAACACAGGTGAGTAGAGGTTGGGCTCCCTCTGGTGGAGTGAGCCAGGAACACAGGTGAGTAGAGGTTGGGCTCCCTCTGGTGGAGTGAGCCAGGAACACAGGTGAGTAGAGGTTGGGCTCCCTCTGGTGGAGTGAGTCAGGAACACAGGTGAGTAGAGGTTGGGCTCCCTCTGGTGGAGTGAGCCAGGAACACAGGTGAGTAGAGGTTGGGCTCCCTCTGGTGGAGTGAGTCAGGAACACAGGTGAGTAGAGGTTGGGCTCCCTCTGGTGGAGTGAGTCAGGAACACAGGTGAGTAGAGGTTGGGCTCCCTCTGGTGGAGTGAGCCAGGAACACAGGTGAGTAGAGGTTGGGCTCCCTCTGGTGGAGTGAGCCAGGAACACAGGTGAGTAGAGGTTGGGCTCCCTCTGGTGGAGTGAGCCAGGAACACAGGTGAGTAGAGGTTGGGCTCCCTCTGGTGGAGTGAGCCAGGAACACAGGTGAGTAGAGGTTGGGCTCCCTCTGGTGGAGTGAGTCAGGAACACAGGTGAGTAGAGGTTGGGCTCCCTCTTGTGGAGTGAGCCAGGAACACAGGTGAGTAGAGGTTGGGCTCCCTCTGGTGGAGTGAGTCAGGAACACAGTTGAGTAGAGGTTGGGCTCCCTCTGCTGGTTATCATCTGGAACACAAGTGAACAGACCACAATGGCTCCCTCTGGCAGAGTGAGCCAAGCGCACCAGCACTTATATTCCAGTCTGTGGGGAAGGATTCCCACCACAGCCAAGACCCAGGATGACCATGGGTGAGTGCTGATTCCCTTACAGGGAATGGCGGGACAATGGCGTTCCCACCGCAATAGCGTATGTGATATAACGTAATTCCAAACAATAAATAAACACTGTCCCAAAACCGCAGTCTTGTGTCTCAGTTCCTTGTTCTCTGCGCACCTCCTGCAACGGGGTGCAGTTCACTGCTCCCGCAGCCAGTAACTAAACGGTGCTTTGTTCAGTCCCCAAGTTGTATAAACAATATTCCTTCAAATCACGGTCCTCACTGTTATGTTTGCTGCTCCTACAGCCGGTAATCAAACAGTGTTTTAATCAGTCCCGGGTCATATAAACAATTTTCCATAGAAACAAAGAAAACACTGCTGTGCCTTCGCACAACAGACACCCAATGATACTCCTCGGGACACTTCAGTAACAGTGAGTTCCACAGGATAATACCGCAGGTAAAACAGCTCATAAAAATTAAACAAAACCAAGCAAAATAAAGACTACCTCAACAAGAGGAAAAACGCACTGTTTTAAACTTTCCACAAGTTAACTACGACTGCAGTGAAAGAGCATTCATTATACCTTCATGACTGTCTCCCAAGAGTTGAAATGGATTTCCAAGGCTTTACACAAGCAGGACAATCAGGCGATGCTCCCCACGATCACACAACGTCCCGATTATTCTGCTCTGCTTCCTTATATCCTGAATAACCCCGCCTTGCCAATTGTTGCTGAGCCTTCTGGGGCGTGTAGTTTTTCTTGCAGCAAAGCCATTTCTTAAAGGCATCGCTGTCATTTCCATCACAATGCATGGTAAAATACTCCATATCAGGGCACACGGACTGCCTATAAAATATTCAACCAAGTGCAATGCCATGAAATAAACTAGCAAAGCTGGTTTAATTTTGAATTCTGTTTTTGATTACATAAGCTTTATACATGATACAGACAGTTGCAGCTCGTGCAGTGGGGCCCAGGCTGTTTTAAAGGGAGTAAAGGATGACCGTGGTCAACACACACGGGCTGTTTCAACACCGTTCTCATTGGACCACAACAAGTACAAAACAGGGAAGGGGTGGTATTCCAAAAGAAGTATCATAGATAATCATTTCTAAAAATGCCCTGAGAAAAGCACTATATTTTATATTTCAATGTGCCTCCAAGCCCTACTACATAAAATAACATTTAACTCACATTCTACCCACTGTGTCCCTACTCCTCAATATCCCTGCTCGCCCCTAAGAACCACCAGTGTCGAGTCCCCTCAAATTAAACGGAATGAAAAGAATACGTCTCTAAAATGTGAAAGCTACTATCGCATACTACAGGCTCTACATACATAACTGTAATGCTGCCGACACCATCCTTCATTATTAGTAGTTAACAGTATTGTAGTCGTAATGTAATTTTATTTTACTATTACAATATCCGTACAGACTGCAGATGCTTCAAATATAGTGACAACATATATATGTGTATATTATATGCACACATTATTATTTCAGCAAAAATAAACTGCCAGTACATCCTGGGACTTTCACATGTCTTCCAATATTCCACTTAGTACGATACTAAAATTCTTAGTCCATAGCAAGAGTTAGACTCAGTTAGTCCCGTACTTAGTATCCTCTAGAGGGCAGCAACAGTTATTTTTGGGTTCGTTGCAATTGAGACCTCTTTTAGTACGCAGCTGGGGACTAATTTCAGCCGCCAAGTTCGCTGCAATTGGTATTTAACTTGTGTAGAAGTTTAGTATGGAGCTGCGTACTAACCACAGGATTATCCCCAGTTAGTATGCTGCTTTCAGTTTGTTGCAATTAACCCAAAAGCTTCTAAGTCCAAACAGGGTGGCTGCCATATTGGGATACAGCACACACAAAAACAACAAGGTGGCCATCTTGGGATACGGCAAGCGAGGCGGTCATTTTAAATGCGGCTAGGCCTTAACATTTACAAAAAAAAATGACACGCAGTGAAACGCAGGATGAACAATGACAAATATAACCTTAAATATTACAGTAAAAATAGACATTTTTAGATTTTTATTGATTCAATATTATAATATATTTAAAATAAAAATTACCAAAGCGGTATTCGAACACATATTTCTTCATCAGCATTTTGACACATCAAAATAAACACACTGCATTTATACTATCACGTCCAAAGTAATTAAAAATATACCGCGGTACAGTATTATCTCTAACTGTAACTAAAACAAGTACTCAGCATCAGATTATAAACACCTAGCGAAACAGAAATCAAACATTTTGAAACACGCAGCAACATTTAAAAAAAAAAAAAAACAACTTACCAACACAGAGGAGGGAGGGGGCGATCTGATGAAGACAGCAGCAGCTTCAGCAGACAGTCAGGCAGGCCACGTAAGAATACGATGTTTTCTTTAAAATGAGACAAAACCCGAGTCTTCTAATATATACAGTAGTTGATAACGTTATATACCCTATAAAATGTACAGACGAAGCCTGTGAAAGACATGTCAGGGCAGGGCCCCCTGGACTCGCTCTGTCTCTCTCGAAAACACAAGACAAAGCCCCAGTGATAGTACTGTGTTTTAAATTAAGCTTATTGTATTTAAATTATGTTCGAGATGTATATATGTTTTTTTTTAATTCTTACTAAAATAAAGCACTACTGTTTAAACGATTATAAGTGAATATCTTTTTGGAGAGAAAGTTTGTTGTTTGTTTGTTGAGAAATTCATTTTTACTATAACTAGGTACTTCTTATACCTTATTATGGGTAATTTGGTCTTAAAATAATCCTAATAATTAAAATAATGTGGGTACTTCGCTTGTTAAATTCTAAAAATAACTTTTAAAAGAAATAACATTTATTTTTAAACCTATATGGTTCCCTTTCAAGTCAAAAATAACCATCAAGTATGGGAAATCGCCGCCAGGTGGTAGGATTGGCTGAGCTTTATAGCAAAGCTGCCGATAGGCCTCTGCGCGAGCTGACGTGTAAAAAAAAAACATTTCCCATTGACATACACAAGGAAGAGAACCACCAATCGCACTTTAGTAGCCCCATTATAACAGGCAAGTATAGCACAGCACCATTGTCTTTTTAGACCAAGACACTGTACTAGCACTTGGCGTCTCTGTTCTGCATGTCAGCTGACGCTTCTGCGTCTAGTGCATAGTGCGTCTAGTGGGACCAGAGCACGCCACGTCTGCCTTGGCAGACAGATCGTTTTGCGCATTGTGCGCTAATTTTCAGCCGCGCACTCTTCGCCAGAGGGTGAGGAAAGCAGTTGGGAGCCACTCCCTCTCCTCGGGCCGTCTTACATCCTGTCTGTCCTGCCGTCATCTACAACGACTCCGCCCGTCAAACTGCGGATATCCAGGAGCCCCTCCCAGCTTACAGCTGGCCAGAGATCCCCAGACCATAGACGTGCCCGGGAACGCTCTTGTAGCCCGTCTATCTGACCCCGAGGCCCCTCCCCTCGCAGGGAACGCCCTCGCTGGTCATGGTCTCGCTCTGTGTCATGGGACGCTCCCGTTCTCCTCGTCGGGACAGGCGTTATAGGGACAAGTCAGACATGGCTGAGCTCATGTCAAAGATGTCCCAGTTTATGGACGTGATGATGGGTCAGCAATCGCTGCTCATGTCTCTGACAAACATGGCACCACGAGTTACTGACGCACAGGTCGGGCCGACTGCCAATCAGCCGGCGTTTCCGCCATAGCCTCTGGCTGCCCCGGTCGTCCAACAACCCCAAGGGTTGTGGGACGTAGATGCCATCTCAAGGGATGCTTCAGAAGGGGAGCCTCTCCTTGAGGAGGACAGTGTGGAAGCTGAACTGACCTCCCAGCACTCAGAGCAGTAGCTACAGAGGCAGTTAGGTTGTCCAACGTGGCCAGCCTCCTTTCGGTTTACCAGGCGTCGCTGGTGAAGGATCTCCCGGAGCACCCATCAGTGTCTCTGAGGGCGGAATTGGCATTGGTCGCTCAACTCCTAGTCAAGATTGCCCAGCTGAATGCATGGGCTCAAGGCAGGAGTATTGCATCCCTGGTAGTCGCCAGAAGGCAGATCTGGCTCTCGCAGGCGAGAGTTCAAGAGCCTGACAATGCCTCATTATTAGATGCTCCATTATACCGGGGCACACGTTTGGCCCAGCGGTTGACTAGATGCTACAACACTCTGCTAAAGTCCGGAAGGCATCTCAGCAGATGGCGAAGATGTGGCCGCATAAGCCCTTCCAGCCTAAGCACCAACAGGAGCAGCAGTGGCGTAGAACACTTCCGCAGCACCAGCCGCGGCCAGGGGGTACTAAGACCTCTACCTCATGTACAGCAGCGCGCGGTCAACCTCCATTACAAGACCGCAGTACGGAGGCTGAATGTGGAAATACAGGCATTGCTCAGGAAGCGTGCCATTCAACTAGTAGACCCTGCTCTGACCAACCACGGGTTCTACTCCAAGTACTTCCTAGTGCCCAAAAAGGACGACGGACTCCGTCCTATTTTAGACCTGCGTGTACTGAACAAATACCTACGGGTGTTGTCGTTCAAGATGCTTACGCACAGGCACATTGTCCAGTCTGTCCGGCAAGGCGACTGGTTTAACACTGTGGACCTGACAGATGCGTACTTTCACGTTCCCATCTGCCCAGGTCACAGGAAGTATCTATGATTCGCATTTCAGAGCAGGGTCTACGAGCTTTGTGTCCTGCCATTCGGCCTGTCTCTAGCTCCTCGAACCTTTTCGAAGTGTATGGATGCCATTTTAGCTCCCTTGCGGGCTCAAGGCGTCCGACTGTTGAACTATCTGGATGACTGGCTCGTCTGCGTGCAGTCAAAGGAGCAGTTGGCACAGCACACAATGATGGTTACAGACCATCTTCAGCGGCTAGGTCTGAAGGTCAATTCAGAGAAGAGCCGACTCGTGCCGAGCCAACAGACCGAATTCCTGGGTCTGCATCTAGACTCAGTGTCTATGGAGGCGACCTTATCGACACAAAGAGTTGCCTCGTTGGAGCGATGTCTCTCCCTATTCAGGTTGAGAGAAACAGTCAGCATGGAGCTGTGTCAGCGCATGCTGGGGTTGATGGCTGCCATCTCGCAAGCCCTTCCTTTGGGCTTATTACACCAGAGACCTCTGCAGGCCTGGTTCAATGCCTTCGGGTTGCATCCACGGAGAGACAAACGCCGCAGGTTGAGGGTATCCCGTTCGAAAGTTCCTTTGAACACCCGCCAGGGCGTACGCTTGGGTCCCATCTTCCGAAGGGAAGTCCTCATATCCAACGCTTCCAACCAGGGTTGGGGAGCAGTCTGGAACGGGACAGGGACACATGGAGTGTGGTCAGGACCCTGGAGGTCAGCCCACATCAATGCTCTGGAACTCAGAACGGTGGACCTCACCCTTCGGCACTTCTTGCCAGTGCTTCTAGGCAAGCACGTGTTAGTGCGGTCAGACAACACCATAGTTGTGGCTTGTGGCTTGTGGTCCCCCGGTCTTCACCGGATGGTAACACGGTTGTTGCTTTGGGCACAACCGCATTTAGCCTCTCTGCGCGTGGTTCACCTACCGGGCAGAGTCAATTACGCAGCGGATCTCCTGTCCAGAGGAGGTCCTCTTGCAGGCGGATGGCGTCTTCACCCTTGGGTGATAGAGCGCATTTGGGAATGGTTCGGCACAGTGCAAGTAGATCTCTTCGCTTCGCGAGAGACCACGCACTGTCCCCTATGGTTCTCGGTGAAGGACCTCGACAGCCCCCTAGGAGTCGATGCACTGGCTCACGAATGGCAGCCAGGGCTCCTATATGCATTTCCACCGATTCCAATGCTTCCCGCCTTCTTGGAGAAGGTCAGGGTAGAGCAAGCGACAGTGATTCTGATCGCTCCTCGGTGGCCTCAGAGAATATGGTTCCCGAGTCTGGTGCAGTTGTTGCACGGTCGCCCGAGAGAGCTCCCTCTGCGAGCGGACCTGTTGTTCCAAGCCCAAGGAGGGCTATGGTACCCGAACCCCAAGCTCATGCAGCTATGGGCCTGGCCCCTGATCAGGAGCGACTGTCAGCCTTAGGGCTTTTGACGGCGGTTATATCGACCATTCAGAGTGCGAGAGTGCCCTCTGCTAGGTCACAGTATAAGTATAAGTGGCAATTGTTTCAAAGTTGGTGTCTGGCTGAGGGCCATGACCCAATATCCTGCCCTCAATTACTTCATTGAACCCTTATTTGAACTAATCATTTGCTTAATTTGACTTTTTAAATTGTTTAGCTTAGAAAAAGTTGGGGAATTCCAGTCCCTTATATAATTTTGTATTTAATTTGAAATCTGTTTAAAATAATTAAAAAGCTCTGATAAGGCATATGAGTTCCATTAAGGCTGCAATAAAGTAATCGAGAGCTCGGTTGGAATAAAAACCAGCAGGACAGTGGGTCCCCAGGACCAGGGTTGAGAACAGCATAAAGTGGCTAGTTAAGAAAATTATTTGTTCAATTAAGAGTTATATTAAGTAATTGAGAGCAGCATAAAGAAAGAATGGCTAATTCCTGGACCTCATGGTCGAGCCCCATTAGTGCAATCAGCTGTGCTGCGCTTGCTGATTGGCTGGGGTGGGGCTCAGCGCTATTTAGGCTGCAGGGTTCTGTCATTCAGTCTCCCTATCCTTGACTAATACGTTCGTGAGACGTACTGCGTATCCATTGTGTGTTTGTTTGCTGATCTCTTTGTTTGTAAACCAGACTGAGGACCTCCAGGCCGGCGGCCTACGAGCCCGGACTAAAGGCTGGTTAATACTCCATCACCCAACGGTCACTCGACTGAAAACACAGCGACATCAGGCATCTTGATTATCACCCGATCTATCCCTTTTAAATCCTGTTATCGTCCATCGCCGAACTGTACATGCACAGCGACACTGTGTAGTTCAGGGGGATTGAAGTCTTTTGAAGCAGCCCGTCATCTGTTTCAGCGTTCTATTTTCATAGCAAAGAGGTCAACGATGGGATCAAAGTTCAGTTGATTTGAACTCTCAGCAAAGCTGCCAGCAACTGTAGTTTAAACCTAATATTGCCGGTCGTTTTGTTCTTCAACGACGGTCAAGCGACAGAGTATAAACCAGCCTTTATTCTGTGAGCCTCTGCAACTCCAGGAACCTTTGAAACCTGCTTGGGAAGGGAGTTCTGAGTGGAGTACCATGTGAACAGTGTTTTTGTCTACAGTTTGGTGGACAGTGTTCTGTCTTGTTTATATTAAGCCTCTGCTTACCCTTGATGGTAACAGGGGCGGTTGTTTTTGTTTACTGCAATCTTCCCTGTGGAATAACCTGCTTTGTTTTGTGGACTGTGTTTTTGCAAATAAATGAAACAATCATTGCTGATACCGGGTCTTCAAACGTCACTTCTGGGTCATGCCAGTTCCTCCCCTAACCCACCACAGGGATTGTGATTATCAGCAGTGATTTTTAATTTTCTTGGACACGGCTGCTGTACCCTTGAGCGAGCGAGCGAGCAACCATGCACTTTACTGAGATCGCTCCAGTACAGTAATTTCAAACATGAATCATTTAAAATTTACTTTCAAACGTTCATTTTATTGGCTCTGAAATGTTTTAATAATTTTATATTTACTTTGAAATGTTGTTAATTGTATATATACTTTGAAACAATGTTCAGCTTCATATTGCCTCTGATATGTTTTAAAGGCCACCTTTGTATTTTGATGCAATCTGAGTGTCTTTCCTTGAACTTCTCTAGAGTGACTAATCAGAAATGTTTAAATGAGGGAGATATTCCAGGCAAACAAGGCAATTTGCAATAGTTCAGGCCCTGGATAATGGTGTTTGCAAAGATAATACTACAATAAAAAAACATGGCACAAAGTAACCACCTTCTTCTGTTGTTGGAGTTCACATGGCAAAAGATAAGCTTGTTTTGTAATTGTATTGTATTTTTTTATATTATTGCCTTGTTTGACAGCTACTTCTACAATGGTTGCAGGTATCCATTTAGGGCTAGCCACATAATTGCGCATGTGCTGAGTCTTCAGGGCTAAACGTGCGAGTCGTGCTCTGGCTCTGCTGAGCAGTTCTCTCTTGCTTCTGGTGCATGTCAGCCTGGAAGTCAGGATGTAGCCGATCCAGGGCTGTCCTTAATCTCTGGTTCAGCAGGGCTTTTCCCCGTTGTCGAGTTTGGCGTTGTGTGTTGAGCAAGCAAGAATCTGGCCAAGCGAGTAGGCCAATCTCCCATTGTAATCCTCTTCAGCGATGCCTTGGTTGTCTGCACCATACGTTCAGCCTATCCATTGGAGGAGGGGTGATATGGGGCAACAGTCACATGCCTGATGGAATTACGATGTACAAATAGTTGGAATTGATGTGAATGCAGTTCCGTTGTCTGACACAATTTCATCTGGTAATCCATGTGTTGCCAAGAGTTGTCATAAGCTGGAGACCACGACATGGAACTCATGATAGATGCTTCAAGCGAATTTAGAGTAAGTCAACCACAATAAGAGAGATCTTTCCTTGAAAAGGTGCAGTCATGACCACGGCTTGGTGGTCCACTCCCAGGGATGCACTGGGGCTTTTGGTGGAGAATGACATGTCTCTTGACAGGATGAACAACTCTTGACAACCTGTTCCACCTGTGCATCCATCTCTGGCCACCACATGTACCTTCATATGCACAATTCCAGGGTATGCAGCGTGCAGCATAGCGAGGACCTCCTCCTTGCCAGTTCAGGGATAACCACACGGCTACCACACAGAACACAATTTTTGTGCGCTGATAGTTCACCTTGAGGACTGATGAAAGGTGTGAAACAACTGTCCTGGCTGTCTTTGGGCCAACCATGCAAAATCCAGCGCAGGACAAGTGACAAGACAGGGTCTTTTAAAGGTAACGCTGCTATTTCTTCCAACATAGGACTTCGAGAGGCAGTGATGCTTCTGAGACGGGGACTTGCAATGGCAGCTGGCTCAGTGCATCAGCATTTGCTAACTGTTTTCCCAACCTGTTAGGGCTGGGAGCGGTCGGAATAAAAGGGGATGGTTTTCCCCTTGTTGGGAGGTAGCTGAGGAAGCAAGTGTGTTTTTGTATTGCTTGCTGGTATTTTTGTTTGATTTTGTCACCAGTGAAGGCATGGCCCAGCCTGGAAGCTTTATTTGTAATTTTTTTTTATTTGTGTTTGTAAACCTTTTGTTTGGCCCTTGTGCTGTTTTTTTTTTATTCCGACTGCCTCACCCCTAATTACCCGCAAAGGTCTCTGGGGCTTGTAGTCTTTGCAGCCCTTCGGCCATTCCTTAAAGAGCCAGCACCTTTTTCTATCACAATATATATTCTAATAATGTTGGAAAATAATTGTTGGGAAACGCAGGGAGAGGCTGTTTGTTGTGTAAATAAACTGTTAGGCATTATGACAAAGCACTGTGACTTAATAGCCTACTGTAGTCTACTTAGCAAATGTAGGCTAAATGTATATATTTCTTATGTGGTACAAAGACACAACATTTTTGTGTGTAGTAGGATATCAGCGAGCATCAGAACGTGACTCAGCTTTTTTTTTGTTTTGTACATTTTAACGGGTTTTTTTTTTACGTTTGTGTCACTGTGTCTGTATAGCCTACCAGCTAAATGTTTTTAGGTCTGATTGTACTGCAGACTTTTTAATTTTAATTTTAATTTTTAAAGAAGGAGTTATAGTTGTGTGTTTGTGTGTAACAACAGTGTATTAAAGCATTAAAGAAAATAAAACAAACGGTTATATAAATAAAAAACCTTTTGTTGAAAAACATGTGTGTGCCTCAATATAGCCTTTATATACACCGCTGTAAAATTCCATGCACTCTAAACGATGTTGAGCTTGAGGGGTATAATGCCCAATATATGCACTTTGTCGTGTTATTGCTTACATTTACCAGGCTATATATAAATTCTAAAAATGAAGAGTTTCATAAATGTAATTAGTGTTTATTTACAAGTTATCTAAATAATAATAATAATAATAATAATAATAATAATAATAATAATAATAATAATAATAAACTTTATTTTATATACTGTCTTTAAAGCAACATCTCCACCTTCTTATAAAAATAAGTCTTTAAGCTAGATTTAACAGTATTTAAATTGGCTGAATCCCTGATTGTGAATTTGGGAATAGTGTTCCAGAGTTTTGGGTCATAGCAAGAAAAATCTCTGTCGCCCATAGAGCACAGTCGAGCAGAGGGAGCACACGGCAATCCAGAATCAACTGAACGAAGGTTGCATGGAGGGGTATCGAATCAGACAGATACTGAGCCAAACCATGTAGAGCCTTAAAAGTAAGTAATAATATTTTAACATCAACACAAAACCTGACAGGCAACTAGTGCAGGGAACTCATGAATCAGTGTTATATGATCCCTTGCCCATGACCTAGCCAGGATACATGCTGCTGAGTTCTGAAGATCTTGTAATCTGGATAGTGTGCCTTTGGAGACGCCTGCAAGCAGAGCGTTACAATAGTCAGTCCTCGAAAAAACAAATGCATGAACCAACTTTTTATCAACGGAAACAGAGAGCATAGGTTGCACCTTTGTGATGCTTCTTAGGTGGAAAAATGATGCTTTAACAGTGTTCTGCACATGAGGTTCAAAAGTTAATCCAGGATCAAAAACAACTCCCAAGTTCCTTATTTGGATCTAAACTCAAGCACAGTACCATCGACTGACAAGTTTACAGCATTAGTTTTACATAGCTGGTGGGCAGTACCTAGTAACATAACCTTGGTCTTATCACAGTTGAGATGCAAAAAAGTTTGTGACATCCAATCCAAGTTAAAGAGGGATACTTTTATAACTGGATCAGCTACTTAAAAAAAACAGACTATAAATTAAATATTTTTGTTGGAAAACCAGGATCTGTCAAGCTGTAAAAAATAAGACACTATTTGACATGTATCCAGCTCTGTGTTTCAAATGGAACAGGATGCCAGAGACACCCGCCCAAGGAAAACATACCCCTAGAGCAGTGGTCCTCAAAGTAATTTGAGCACGGGCATAAATTGATCTTACTTGGCTGTTTGCGGGCACGCTGACTATTGCATAGGTGCTTATCTTAAACACTGTCTTCCCACGACATATACAGTATAGTGTAGCGTGCACGGGGGAAGGCTGCAGCAGTAGGGCTGGTAGGTGACGTAATCACACACAGAGACATAAGCCTGATATACACTCCTTGTAATGGAGCTGGCTCTTTTGTGCAGCGGTATCGGCGCCATGCTTTAGTGTGAGAGGTCCCGGGTTCGCACCCACCCTCCGCCTGTGTGTGGATTGCCTCGCCCTGTGTGATGCGCCTACCTGCGGCAACCCGAGATCGCTACAATATATATGTGGGTATATATATATATATATATATATATATATATATATATATATATATATTCAAATCACAGAGAGTATAACATTATATATAGGGTTTTAGTGGGAGTTATTCTTGGTTCACTCTGATAAGGCCAAGTCTCAGGCAGTAATTGTGAGTGCTGCGCTTATTCTTTAAATAATTTATATAAAATACGCAATGGAAACATTTTTAAATAGCATGTTTACACAGATAACCGTGAATAAAATAAAATAAAAGAGGATAGATAGCGTCTCGCTTTGTGTCAATTTGGCAAATTTAGCAACACTACTCTGTTTTAAAGATTGCTTATCTCCAGTACAATTATTCAGAGAAAGTGGATTTGTAACTAAATCTACTATGGTGTTTCCCTTGTCTGGTGAAATTAAAACATACATATAGAGAAAATTCAATTCTAAATACTGAAATGTATTATTTTTCTCAATAACAGTCGCGAAATTCAGTGCTTACCCGGCATATTAACACACCGCCTCTGCTCACGAATGATTGGACAGCTGTCAGATCTTTCACTTTCCCATTGGCTACTCACTCCCCTTCAATTTTCATGCAGAATACCGTGAACGGCCTCTGTTTACTTATGATTGGAAACTGCGTAAAAGTTGGCAGATATTTGACTCTCCCATTGGTTAAACTTACTGTCAGTACCTGCAACTGAAACAGACACAGTTTATGTCCCACCCAGCTAACTTATGATTGGGCTACCACAGAGAAAATGCAGATATTCAGTTGATTGATCATATCACAGAGGCCCTTCCAGAAAACAAAACATGTCAAGTATGTACAAGCACAGCACAAGCGAGCAGCGCTGTCAACAGACTGCTGTGATGCTTTTGTTGGAAAACGTGTTTAAAGCTTTATTTATTTTCCCACGCTATGATCCACCAGAAATGTGTTCACGACCCATCATTTAAGAACAGCTGCCGCGGGCACGATGCCCTGGCTTCGCGGCCACGAATTTCCCCATGGGCACCACTTTGAGGACCACTGCCCTAGAGTCTGTGAGAGCATGGGCGGAAGATGACTCAATGGTAACACGGTTAATGACTTAGGAAAGGAAATGGATATGAGAATGGAGATTACTTCACAAAGGACTAGCTCAAGATCTGCAGTTAACAAGGACATGGAACTCCAGGTTTGTGTCTGCGGCTGGAGCAAAATGACAACGGTCAAGGGGTGGAAGATTCATCAAGGGAGAAAGAAATACTTGAGGGAGAAGGGACAAGGGTCTGCATTGACCAGTTATTCTTACGAAGTCAATCAAGTCAGTCGAATGAAATCCAGCGACGGGAAGCAAACCACAGTTCACAGGATATCAGCACCCCTGTCATAGACGAGAGGAGCACTCGCATGGATACAACTAGTGATGAACCTAACTATCCAGAGAAATCGGTGTAAAAGAGAAAAGAACCTCAACGGGCACAAGCCTGGAGTTAAATGGTCAAGAGCTAGGGAGAAAACTGCGTGGGACACATTAAACACCGATCTCTGTTAAGCACAGAAAAAGTTAAGTGTAACAGTTGAAAAGAAGTTGGATAAAGTTGGGGATGCTATCAGCATTAGATAGGTTTGGAGTTGAGAAAAAGAAGGAACAAGTACAAACTATTCCTGGAAAGTCTAGACGGCAGCAGGAGATTGAACGCTTAGTTCGAGAAAGGAGACAGCTGAGGAAGCAATGGAGAAGAGCAGAACAAAGTCAGAAGGAGGGACTCAATCTGTTACAAAAGGATAGCAACGTCTGAGAACTAACTTTTATAAATACCCATTTACATTTGTAAAGAAGCTGTTCACCAGCAAGAAAAAATAGCACACTAAAGGCATCAAAGTGTGAGCTGGAGAGATATTTGGAGGAAACACACACTGATTCAAAAAGGCAGGAGCCTATGGTTATTCCTTCAGACATCCCACCTATCAATCCACCAGAAGTTGTGCAAGAGTGAAATAAAACAAGGGCGTCATCATCTCCATTCTGTACAGAGCGCTTCTGCTTCTACGACTCTTGTGGAAATTGATGAAAGTAGCATGGGGAAAAACAGGTTGTACCAAGAGCATGGTGCAGAGCAGGTGGAGTCTTTATACCAAAAGAAAAAGATTCATCAAGCATCAGTCAGTTTTGCCCAATTTCCCTATTAAATATGGAAGTCAAAATTCCTTCAGCATTATTGCTCAGAGTTTGTCAAGTTACTTATTAAAGATTTGCTTCATTGACACTTCAGTACAAAAAGTGGGCATTCCAGGTTTCCCAGGATGCTTAGAACACATCAGTGTGATCTGGCAACAAATTCAATCAGCTAAAAAGGAGAGGAAGGAGCTCCATGTGACATTCCTGGATTTGGCTAATGCATATGGTTCAGTGCCACATGAACTACTTTGGGCAGCATTTGATTTTTTCAGTGTACCGATGACAATAACAAATTTAGTGAAAGCCTATTTTGGAGATTTGCAATTCAGTTTTTCAACTTCAGAATTCAGCACTACATGGCAATGCCTAGAGGTTGGAATAATGGCAGGATGCACCATTTCTCCACTGGCTTTTACCATGGCAATGGAAGTAATCATTAGGGCATCAAAGTGGGTAGTGGGAGGAGAACTCTTGGCTTCTGAAATGCGACTACCACCAATTCAAGCATATATGGATGACATGACAACCATGACTACAACAGTAGCCTGCACTAATCGATTATTGGGAAAATTAACCAAGAACATAGAATGGTCATGAATGAAATTCAAGCCTGTTAAATCAAGGAGTATCTCTATAGTCAAAGGTAAAGTAGTGGATAAAAGGTTCTACATTAATGACGAGGCAATACCAACTGTGTCTGAGAAGCCAGTGAAAAGTCTTGGGAGATGGTACGATGGGGACCTAAAGGACACAGTTTGTGTGGGAGAAGTGAGACAACAAGCAGTGGAAGGGCTGAAGAGCATAGACAGCAGTGCTTTACCAAACTAAAACTCTGGTACTTTCAGTTTGGTCTACTGTCGAGGTTGCTGTGGCCACTGACTGTGTACGAGGTTCCCTTGACAACATAGAGAAGCTGGAAGCTTTAATCAGTTCATAAGTCGGAAAATGGTTGGGAGTTCAACACTGTCTCTAAGAGTGGGGATTTATGGTAAAGAAATTCTACAGCTACCAATTTCCTCTCTAATCGAGGAGTTTAAGTGCACCAAGGTCAGTCTGGAAATGACATTAGTAGAGTCACGAGACAAATGTGTAAGGGAGACAGCACCCATGTTGAAAACTGGAAGAAAATGGGCAGCAAAGGAAGCTGTGGAGGATGCAAAAGCTGCCCTCTGAACCGGTGATATCATGGGGCAAGTTCAGCATATAAGAAGAGGACTTGGTCTCAGTTCAGCTCCTCCTACATGGCACAAGGCAGCCCCTGCTCAACGGAGGAAACTGGTAGTCAATGAAGTGCAAAAGCAGGAGGAAATAATGAGGTGTGTAAAGGCAGTGTCCCAGGCCAAGCATGGGACAGTGTGGAACAATGCAAGATTGGCTGACAAGACCTATGGTCAATGGAACAGAGAAACAGTATTAGTTTCCTCATAAGGTCAACATATGATATGCTCACATCACCACAGAACCTAAACTTCTGGGTAGGAGAGGATCCCTCAAGTCCTCTGTGTTCATCACCAGCACATTCTGACAGGATGTAAGGTGGGTCTTAGCCAAGGATGGTTTACTTGGCGTCATGACCAAGTACTGCGATGCATGGCTTTAGCATTGGAAGACAAGCGGAACTTGATCAATAAGTTGCCACCGGTTCCATCAAAGCATTACACACAAAAGACAACATTCCTCCGACCAGGGGAGCAACCACCAAGGAAAGATATTAAAACCAAGCCTCGTCTAGGAAAACTGGAAGTTGCTAGAGACTGGAAAATGCTGGCAGATGTTGGTCAACGGATTATTTTTCCAGCTGAAATTACCACCACTAAATTTCAACCAGATATTGTCTTGTGGGCTGGATCAGCACGTCTCTTTCACCTGGTAGAATTAACAGTGCACATTATTATTATTATTTATTTCTTAGCAGACGCCCTTATCCAGGGCGACTTACAATCGCAAGCAAATACAAATACATTCAAGTGTTACAATACAAGTCATACAATAAGAGCAAGAAATACAATAATTTTTTTCAAGTGTGACAAACCACAATTCAATAATACAGCAGATGATAGTGAAAGTTACATCAGGATATGATTAAATAGTGATAGTTACATCAGGATATGATTAAGTACAAAATACTACAGGTTAAACACTTGGCAGATTACAATATTCTGAAGTACAGGATTAAATGTAGTAAAATAGGGGGCAGATAAGAGCAAAATAAAGCATATTTAAATGAAGGATGATAGTGTCCCAGGATACAACAGAGGAGTTCTACAGGTGCTGTTTGAAGAGGTGAGTCTTAAGGAGGCGCCGGAATGTGGTCAGGGACTGGGCAGTCCTGACATCTGTAGGGAGGTCGTTCCACCACTGCGGAGCAAGGGTGGAGAAGGAGCGGGCTCGGGAGGCAGGGGAGCTGTTGGGAAGATGCTGTTGATGTGTACGAGAGGAAGAGACTTCGGTATGCTCAACTAGCTACTGAAGCGGAACAACGAGGATGGAGAGTCCGGGTTTACCCAGTGGAAGTTGGCTGTCAAGGATTTGTGGCACACTCTACAACCCGGTTTCAGAGACGAGCAGCAACTGGCTGTGGTTGAGACGAAAAGATTCTCATTGGGGTCCTCAAGCACTAACAATAGAAAAAACGTAAAGCTGATGCACAGGTAAATAGGGCTTAGCTGAGCAGGGGACGGAGGGGGGGGGAGTGGTTTTGGGATGGCAGAATCATAGTGGAGCCCTCTTGAGGTGTCGGGCTAGTAGACAAAACACTGAGGATGGAAGATGCCCACTTGAAGACCCAAGAGATGTACCCTACTTAGCTCAATCCAGACGGTTGTCATGCTGAGGCGCAGGGGAGACCACACTGTGGCTGATCCCAGGAGCCAGTATCGCAGCCGTTGTGTGTGCTGATGCGCTGGGGAGGCAAAATAAGCTGATCCCTGGAGCCAGCATTACACTTCTGTCATCAGCACCAGACAGAAGGATATCTACATCATCATATGGAAGGAAACGCAAATGGATGGAGACACATATGGATCACATTAGTTTACTGTAAAGCTACGTCTCAGTTGGTGCTTATCTTGGCGAGAGCCCAGTTGAAGTCAGCATGAAGTTTTACCATCTACTCACGTCAGTGGTGTCATGCCAATAGGGCGGGGGGGGGGGCACATGCCCCCCCCCCAAATATATTCCCAAGCAATGTTTTAATAATCCAAAAATCATGTATAAACTTTGTAATAAACATGTTAACTGACAGGAGAGTCAAATATCAGCCAGTTAAGTGAGCAGAGGTGGGACATGAACCAGTCAACGGTAAAAAATTGACCAATAGGAAAGTCACAGATCTTATAACTGTCCAATCATTACTGAGTTGAGGCGGGGAATGACAAATACAGGATGATGATGCAGGATCATTTTATTTCCTAACATGTTGTCACAGAGTGGCTTTGTGATGACGTCAGACCAGAAAGAGTACAATACGCCAACATTTACACGCTACATACAACATAATACAACAGAACTGCACACAGGGGCGAGGGAACTTTGCCACATATCCCCTCCTTTGTGCGCAGCACACATGGCCTCAACGTACTATAGCAATAGGCAGCCCCAGGCGATGCGGAGCAACAGGCAGCCCCAGGTGATGCGGAACCACAGGCAGCCCCAGGCGATGCGGAGCAACAGGCAACCCCAGGCGATGCGAAGCAGGCATCCTTGGGCGAAGCAAGACATGCATCCTTGGGCGAAGCGAGGCAGGCATCCGCGGACGGTGACGAGAAGGCATACCCGAGCAGTGGCAAACTCAGCTGCAGCTCTTCTTGTGGTGGAGGTGGGAGCGGCAAGCAGTCCTCCCATGTTGGGGAAAGTTGAACCAGCAGGTATTTACCCTCTGGTGGTGAAGGTGGTAGAAGCAGAGGCAGCTCCTAATGCTCTGCTCCTGCTGGTGGAGGTGATGGAGGCAGAGGCAGCTCCTGATGCTCTGCTGTGGCGGAAGCGGTGGAGGTGGGAGCAGCGTATAGTCACCTGGCGACGGAGGTGGGAGCAGCGTGTAGTCTCCCTCTCTTGCCGGGGACTGGTGCGGCTCTGCCTCACTTGCAGGGGACTGGTGCGGCTCTCCCCCTCTTGCAGGGGACTGGTGTGGCTCTGCCTCACTTGCAGGGGACTGGTGCAGCTCTGCCTCACTTGCAGGGGACAGGTGCGGCTTTACCTCACTTGCGGTTCTCCCTCAGTCTCGGAAGGGGAAACCAGCAGGCATTCTTCCCCTGCTGGTTGTGATGGGGACAGCAGGCATTCTTCCTCTGCTGGTTGTGATGGGGACAGCAGGCATACTCCCTCTGCTGGTGGAGATGGGAACAGCTGCCTCTCAGGCTTTGGATTCCCCCGGTCCCCCCATCTGGACACTGGACGTTCGCGGTCCCAATGTCTGGGCGCTGGATGCTCGCGGTCCTCCCACTCAGGCGTAGGACGACTGGGATTCTCATCCTTCTCATAACTGCGGAAGGGACAGGAGGCAAAGTAATGCTTACCCTCGCAGAGGGGGCACAATGGCGATGGCAGCTGGTCGGGTACTAGCTTCCTAGCCTTCCAGCCGAACCACTCCTCCGTGTCTTCCCCCCATCCCATCTTTCGGGACAGTGCCTGAAGAGCCACATGGACTGAGCAGTGCATGGTGGTGTGACAGGATTTGCCACAGGCGAAACACCACAGCCCTGCTTCCTCCTTTTCCCCTTTGCACTGCTGTTGCTGCTTCCGGCTGCATTTTCCCATATATATATATATATATATATATATATATATATAATTTCGCAGTACCCTTTCTGGGGGCGCTGTTTTCCCGGTTCTGACACCACGTGTCACAGGGTGGCTTTGTGATGACGTCAGACCAGAAAGAGTACACAGACAGACAGTTGTGAAGTTGAAACCTGAGACGCAATGGTCGCGCTCAGTAAGTTTATTTTAAAATTAAATGTTTAAACAGATAACAGGACAAGGCACTTGCGGCCAAAATAAATAGACAAACAAAACAGACTAACACTTAAACAGTGGATGGGCAGACAAACAAATATGGTGAAAACAAATAATTATTTTTCTTTACTTTGATTTCCTTTAGCTCCACTCACCGAAAACACAACCCAGAGTGTGTGAATCGTGCATCTATATATAGTATATATATATATATATATATATATATATATATATATATATATATATATATATATACAATTGTGCTGGGATTCAATTACCAATTAACTATTCACGTGAATCCCAGCACGTGAATTAAATGTGTGCAACCCCGTGCTCACATATTAAATACTTCAAATGCACGTGAAGTGAAGTGCAATCCCCGTGCCTAAATACATTTATACATTTTAAACACTCGTGATCATTACCCACATTATATCCCGTGTACCAACTACAATACACCAACATTAACACACGCAACATACAACATAAAATACAAAAATACACACAGGGGCGAGGGAACTTTGCCACACACGTAAACATAGCAGGATCTCACAGGAATGCAGAGACTGTTCATTTCAAAATATAATACAACATTTCAGTATTTAGAATTGCGTTGTATATGTTTTTTAAAATGTCATCAGATAAGTGAAATTTGGTTACGAATAAAAAGAAATTCTGAAAAATAATACCACTGATATCTAACAAAGTCAGAACGAAAAGATGACACAAAACTTTTCAGACAAACCCGGATAACGTTTTGAGTGAGTAGCATGCCATGGACACTACATGCTACACTGCTACACAAATTGCAGAAATCAAAGAAACGCTTAAGCTATTATTTCTCAAAAATAACCTAGGTGGCTATTTTTTTTTAGTTCTTCTTATTTTTGTGGCATGGTTCCTGCTCGGACCGGGACCCTGTTTTATTATTTGAATAACAATGAAATGATTACGTGCGCCAACACCATCTCCATGTATCTTGCTTTAGAAACCAGCGAGGGTCACTGCAATCTCATTCATTTACTATCAGAACATAATCTGTGTTGTTGCTTCTGAAGTTAGTTACTGCTGGAGACTGACTGCATCTGACAAAATGCAGGATATTTATATTAATAACCCAAAATAATGATTTCCATGTATTTAAGGAACAATAGTACTGAGTATGTATGTAGAGCAGTGAATTAAACCATCTGTACATTTTAAAATCACTTCACATACCCTGCACAGTTAAGAGCACTAAATACCCACCACTGATAACAAAAGATTTTTACTTTTTTCTTACTGTGCCCCCCCCAAAAAAAAACTGGCTGCATGATGCTCCTGAGAGCAAGATACAAAATACAAGAACTTCAGTACTAATAAGATCAAGTACAAAACACAGTGTGATTCGAGATCAGTGCAGTTCAAGTTAGAGCAGATAACAGTGTAAGTGAAATTACAAAATACTGCAGCTAGAGTTAACAGTTCTGGCAAATTAAATACAGTAAAATAGGGATCAGATAAGTGCAAGTTAAACTGCATTTATATTTACTTTCAAACGTAAATTTTATATTGACTTTGAAAATTGGCCAATTTTTGGAACAATGTGGAGGTGTTTATTCTTGGTAACCCGAGAATCACATGACATATTGACTGTGAAATGTGTTAATATCTTTGTGTTTTCATCCTATCTGAGTGCCCCTCCTTGAACTTCTCATTTTTAAGTGACTAATCAGAAGTTTGTACTTGAGGCAGCTAGCATGGGCGAGCAAGGCAACGTCCCCTGTTGCTTGGAATTCAACTTGGTGTTTGATTAGTTTTATTTGCAGTAGTTAAGGCTGTAGATAATAAGGTCTTTGTACTGCTTCTAAGAAGTCAGAAACTGCACTCGAAAACTGTGCTCTCCAATTCTTGTCCTGGAGGGCCAGTGGTGTCCCTCCTGGCTTTTGTTCTACCTGAACTCTAAATGACTTCAGTGGATTGATTATTGGTCCAATTAAGTCATTTAGGCACATGGAACAAAAACCAGGAGGGACACCACCAGCCCTCCAGGGCCAGGATTAGAGATCCCTGCTCTAAAAAGTGCCGGTTGTTGTTTGAGGGTTCCTCCTCCTCCTCCTCCTCCTCCTCCTCCTCCTAGAGAAACCTGCTTAGGGTTCTATGGCTGATTTATACTGTATATTTATTTTTTTCTTTCTCAGTTTAAGGGTTCGTTTTGGGAACCTCTTGTTCCTCCTCGCACTCCGCGGTCTAGTAAAATATTGCAAACATTTCAGAACCCTTCTGCAGATAAAGTCAGTTTGTAAATTGTAGATTTACAATATTTTGCAAAGTGCAATTTTCAAAGCTTACATCAGGACAAATAAGAAAGTCTGCATAGAGAATATAGAACCCCTGTAAAAAGGTTCTTCAAAACAGCTTAAAGGGTTCCTCCACAGTGGCAAACAGCCCAGGAACCCTAAAAAGTTCTTACTTGAGCCTTTACTTTTTAAAGTGCAGGATAAAGTCGCTAATTAGGCAAATTATTTGTTCAATTAAGAGTTTTATTAAGTAATTGAGAGCAGCTTAAAGAAAGATTGGCCAAACCCAGTCCTTACACCTCTTTCCAGCTGGTTTTATAACTAACCTTTAATCATTAATTTCTAAAGACATGGAACAATTTCATTGTGATCAATTAAACAGCTTGTGATTTGTTAAATGAAGTCATTTAAAGTTAATTTGGAACATAAAAAATTAACTCTCTTTAGCCCTCAATGACCAGAGTGAGAGTTCCCCTGCTTAACTGAATTTGATAAATTGATCAATAACTTCCATGTGTTCTCTGTCTTTAGAAACTGGTGATTTAGGGTGACCTAGTAAACTGGAAAGGTCACTCCAGGACTGGGGTTTGTCCACTCCTGATTTAAAGGGTGACTTGTGGGTTGTGATTATCACCAGTGGTTTTTAAACTTCTTGGACACGGCTGCTGTACCCTTGAACAAGGCGCGAGCGAGCACTTTATTGCGATCGCTCCAGTACAGTCCTTTCAAACATTAATATTTTATATTTACTTTCAAATGTTAATTTAATATTGACTCTGAAATGTTTTAACAATTTGATATTTATTCCTAAATGTTTTAACAATTCTATATTGACTGTGAAATGTGTTAATGCCTTTGTGTTTTGATGCAATCTGAGTGCCTTCCTTGAACTTCTCATTTTGAAGTGACTAATCAGAAATTTGCAATAGTTCAGGCTCTGGATAATTTCCACATTGAGATTGCCACAATGTTAGATATGTATTCCAGTATAGAAAAGTTCAGCTCCACAATGATGCAGAGAGTAGTTAGAAGCCATACTCACTCATCATTCTAGCTAAAAGCCAACCAGAATGCAGCTCCTTTTAGACCAATCATATTGGTTTATATGTCATTAAGTCCCGTCCCTTTTGCTCTTTTAGGCCAAACATGTTGGTTTATTTCGCCCTTAGTCCAACCCACTATATTTTTTATATTAAACAAATAATTTTAGGCCATTTTTGCAAGGCTAATACAAAGAAAAATTCAACTGCTAAAACTGCAGTCTGTACCATTACAGTGTGTGTGTGTGTGTGTGTGTGTGTGTGTGTGTGTGTGTGTGTGTGTGTGTGTGTGTGTGTGTGTGTGTGTGTGTGTGTGTGTGTGTGTGTGTGTGTGTGTGTGTGTGTGTGTGTGTGTGTGTGTGTGTGTGTGTGTGTGTGTGTGTATTTAAACTAGCAGCATGTTAAAGCATCTTGCGACCTTCTGTTACAATGACAAAATGGTGTGCTTAGAGAATAGGTTTGTTCAACTGCGGCACTGCGTAGGTGACTCCCAAGGGCAGGATATTCTAGTCAATGGTGTGCATTCAGGGCGGTCTGTCTGGCTAAGCGGGGTGTGCGTCCATTTGCAACATGAGTGTTTTATGCAGCATAATAGCAAAAAGGAAAATTAAACAGAATAAAGAAATTAAGAAAATAAATGTCTTGATTTCTGCCATTCCTCTAAAGTGTAATTAATTAAATACAAAAAATATGTTTTAAGAGGGACAGTAAGAGCTGACAAAGCCGAAAAAGACAGGAAATTGCCCGGTAAGATCTCCACTTCACTCTGACCAGGCTTCCCAGCACACACTGCTGAACTGCTACAGAGGAGGGTTCAATTCACACAACATAGACAGTCACCACCACTGGGCAGGTCCGTGGGTTGCTGCGGATTCAAATGTTCTCTGAAACAGCCTAATATATGTCTTAGAGCAGTGGTTCTCAATCCTGGTCCTGGGGACCCCCTGTGTCTGATTAACTGAGAGCCCAGTTTGAACAAAAACCAGCAAACACAAGGGGTCCCCAAGACCAGGGCTGTGAGCCACTGCTTTAGATGTCACTGTCCTTTGTGTCTTTTTTGTTTTTATCAGCTTTTACTTTCACTTAAAACATCATTTTTATTATTCAATAGTATATCTAATTGACTTACTAATTATTCTAGGCCAATTTCATTCACTAAATTATATTTCTTGGCAAAAAAAACGAATTTTTATATTTTTTAATTTGGAATTTAAAAATGACATTACCAATTGAATTGGAATTACAAATAAAATGCAATCGAAACACGATCATTATTGACATCTTTTCATTTTATATGAGAAAGGCAACCCATGATTTGTTTATCATTTTTTTCTGTTCATTATTTGAATTTGTTATTAAAGAAAGGAAACTTGTACTTGTTTATTTTGTCATTGTACTTGTTTTGCTTTTCATGTTATTCTTTTTTATTATACCTGTTTCTTTAAAAAAATTAAATATTTTCTTTAAAAAAAAACTGTATTTATAACCAAAAAAAAGTTTTAAATACAAAACACAACCTGTACCCAGCAAACTCAGAGGGTAGATTAGTTAAGTTCTCAATTAAAAGCAAATTGAACCTTTCTTACCCAAAATAGTTTTATTTAGTTGAAAAAACTAAACAAAATATTTATTGGTTAAAATAATTAAACAGCTGACCACCCATTTTAAAGTGTGACTTGTGGACTGTGATTATCACCAATGCTTTTTAACCTCCTTGGACGCGGTTGCAGGACCCTTGAGCGAGCAAGTGAATACTTTACTGGGGCAGCAGTGTGGAGTAGTGGTTAGGGCTCTGGACTCTTGACTGGAGGGTCGTGGGTTCAATCCCCGGTGGGGACACTGCTGCTGTGCCCTTGAGCAAGGTACTTTACCTAGATTGCTCCAGTAAAAACCCAACTGTATAAATGGGTAATTGTATGTAACAATTGTAAGTCGCCCTGGATAAGGGCATCAGCTAAGAAATAAATAATAATAATAATAATAATAATAATAATAATCACTCCAGTATAGTACTTTCAAACTTTCATTTTATATTGGCTCTGAAATGTTTTAATAGTTTCATATTTACTTTCAAACAACATTAACTTCATATTTCCTCTGACATGTTTTAAAGGCTACCTTTGTATTTTGATGCAATCCTCTAGAGTGGCTAATCAGAAACGTTTATATGAGGCAGATTGGCAACACCCCCCTGCTCCTTGGAATTTAGTTTAATTTGCAAAGATAAAACTATAATAAAAAACATGGCACAAAGTAATCAGCTTCTGCTGGATTCCAGGGAAACGGATTTCGCAATTTGAATACTGAGTTCACTTGGCACAAGATAAGCTTGTATTGTATTTGTATTGTATTTTTTATATTATTGCCTTGTTTGACAGCAGCTGTTTAAGCAAGAGCCAGTATCTTATCTTCAACTTTCAATTTCTCGCACGACAGATGTATACAAAAACTATGTGTTAATTTGCAATAGCTCAGGCCCTGGATAATGGTGTTTGCAAAGATAATACTACAATAAAACACAACAAGGCTCTATTCATTCACGGATATTTCCTCAATTTCCACATTGAGGTAGACAGGTATGCCAGACAGGCATTCCAGTATAGAAAAGTTCAGCTCCATAATGCTTTTGTATTTGTAATGCAGTTTTATAAGACCCATATATAGAGAATTATAGATACTGTACATCGGGGTACATCTTCAATGTAGTTTTTATACTATACTATAGCCAACTAACTCCAAACTTAGTGGACATCTTTCCGGGAACAATAGAAAACAAATGTGGCAAAATGGTGTTCTTGTTTAAACGAGATGGCTGCCAGACCTACATTTTCTTCTTCAATTTAAAACCGCTACAGTTAAAAAAAAAAGTTCAGTTGATTGACTTTTAACTTGACAAGCATTATCTCTGTCTCAATGCAATTTACGTTTTTTTTTTCAAAATGGGGTTATGTAAAACAAAGATGGCCACCTCAAGATGCAGCCTCAAATTTCAAACTGATTTTGTTCAAAAACTGTTCAGCACCTTTTTGCATATGGTTTGGGAGTGTCCGGATGTGGCTTCCATTCTGTCCACAATTTTGGAAAAGGATATTCCTTGTTCTTCTCTCAGCAGATACAGTTTTTTTGTATTGTTTTGTGTGTTTGATTTAAAAAAAACAAACATTTGCTCACAAAAAAGAAAACTTCAGCAAATTAACTCCAATTCACATATCTAATAATGACTTTCCTACCCTATTTACTAAAGTATTTGGTACTGGGACTGGGCTTGGAAGCCATAGACTGCCTGGCAGTTCTAGTTATATTTTCTATTTGCTTTTAATTGTACTGTGATTCATGAAATGTTTATTTGTGATTGACTCCCTGTGGCAATGAGCCCCACCCCTTTGTGTATGTATGTGTTTTATGTTGTATGTAGCGTGTTAATGTTTGTGTATTGTAGTTGGTACATGGTATATAATGTGGGTAATGAGCACGAGTGTTTAAAATGTATAATTGTATTTAGGCACAGGGATTGCACTTCACTTCACGTGCATTTAAAGTATTTAATATGTGAGCACGGGGTTGCACAGAATTAATTCACGTGCTGGGATTCACATGAATAATTAATTGGTAATTGAATCCCAGCACAATTGTATATACAGATGCACGTTTCATTCACTCGGGGTTGTGTGTTACTGTCTGTTTTGTTTGTCTATTTATTTTGGCTGCAAGTGCCGTGTCCTGTTTTCTGTTTAAACCTTTTTGTTTTATAATAAACTTACCGAGCGCAACCATTGCGCTTCAGGTTTCATCAGCACTGCATGTCTGCGTGTTCTTTCTGGCCTGAAGTCAGCCTCTAGAGCTAGCCTGTGACATTCCCACACACCCACACAGTTTACAATTACAAGGTCCAAAAGATAAGCTTGTATTATAATTATATTTTATTTTACAGAGCAGATGTTTAATATTTGCCAAGCAAGAGCCAATATCTTATCCTCAACTTTCAATTTTAAACAACTGAAGTGAGCCGCCGCCTGCCCCCCACCCCTCCGAATTTCAGGGATAAATGCTGCAGAGACCCCGCGGAGCTGGAGCAGACTGCAGGACCAGCTGAAGTTTCATTGCTGTTTGCTTGTGTGACTGGATACTGGTAAGTAATTGCTATTTTTTTAATTATTATTAATAAAAAGGACCGTGGGAAATATTTGATTGTTATTAGATAAACAAAATGAATTGATTTAAAACAAAAAAATGTGTACAGACTGTGTACTGGCATATGCGCAGTGAAGCGACTAATTTGCTTTGAAAGTGCCTGTGGCAATGTGCCCCGCCCTTGTGTGCGTTTCTGTATTGTATGTTGCGTGTGGTGTGTTAATGTTGGTGTATAGAGATGGCTGCACAGGATATGAATGGGTCTGTGCAGCACAAGTTATTTAAAATGTAATTGTATTTAGGCACGGGATTTCACATCACTTCACGTGCATTTAAAGTATTTAATATGTGAGCACGAGGTTGCACGTAATTAATTCACGTGCTGGGATTCAAGTGAATAATTAATTAGTAATTGAATCCCAGCACAACAGTATAAATAGATGCACGTTTCATTCACTCGGGGTTGGGTGTTCGAGAGTGGAGAACGGGTGAGAGAGAAGGAGAACGTAAAGTGAAGGGAAATAATAATAATAATAATGTGTTTTGTACTCACCATGTTTGTTTGTCTCTGTGCACCGTTTGTTAAGTGTTAGTTCGTTTTGTTTGTCTGTTTATTGTGGCTACAAGTGCCATGTCCTGTTTTGTGTTCTGTCTGTTTAAACCTTTTATTTCATTTAATAAATGCTGAGTGCCACCATTGCACTCAGCATTACTCATCACCACAGTCTGTCTGTGTATTCCTTTCTGGTCTGAGTTCCTCCCTGCAGCCAGCCTGTCACAGTGCCGTATGGAAACATTCCTCTTTGTAAGTGGTAGCGGGGGGAAAAAAAAGATGCAGTAAAATTGTTCCCAGCTAATGAAGACCAGGGGCAGTGTCTGCCACGTTGAGGGGTGAAGAGAGTGATTTTCCCCCAAACGATAGTCTGGGCCAATGGTCTCCAACCCTGGTTGTGAAGAGCCCCCTATCCATCTCACCTGATTCTATTTGAACCTGGAAATTTTACTTGTCAAATATAGAATTTAATGACTTGACAACCATTAAGTTTTAAAGCTAGGAGAGAGCTGGATACAGTTGGCCAAAAGTGCAAAACACAAGCAAAGTTTAAAAAAAAGTTTAAGTGTGCCATGGGGCTCCCGAGTGGCGCATCCAGTAAAAGCACTCACTAGGGTGCAGGATGCGCTCTATATCCTGGACGTCGTCAGTTCGAATCCAGGCTATTCCACAGCCGACCGTGGACGGGAGCTCCCAGGGGGCGGCGCTCAATTGGCCGAGCGTCGCCCGGGGGGAGGGTGGGTTAGGTCGGCCAGGGTGTCCTCGGCTCACCGCGCACCAGCGACCCCTGTAGTCTGGCCGGGCGCCTGTGGGCTTGCCTGTAAGCTGCACAGAGCTGTGTTGTCCTCCGATGCTGTTGCTCTGAGGAGGCTGCACGGTGAGTCTGCAGAGTGTAAAGAAGCGGGCGGCTGACGGCACACGCTTCGGAGGACAGCCTAAAGCTGAGCCTAAAAATAATTGGGCATTTCAAATTGGGGAGAAAATAATAAAAACTAATTGGCAACGACTAAATTATATTAAAAAAAAAGTGTGTGTGCCTGCAAATAAATAATGTGCCTCCAAGTTAAAATGTGTCTGCAAGTTAAAAAAAAAATGAATGCAAACAAATCCCAAATTGGAAATTACATAGTTAAGTAGGTGGGTATTAGCAGTCGTGGAAAGTAGCAGATCAGAGCTCTGATTCGATTAACATTTCTTTACAGTAGTTGCTTTGATCCTAGACTGCGGAAGCTATATAACCTTTGTAGTGTATATAAAAATAATATGAAACTTGGCACACAAGCTGATCTGAAGTACAGCGTTGTATTCATGATTGTATTACCATAGTAAAGGTGTGGCTAAAGAAAGGAGCATGCACAATAGTACTGCATTATAAAGCTGCAAAATTGAGCTCTGAGCTTCTACACTGTTATTTATGATGTGAGGTTTTACATGATGGTGTAACTTTATGTGAATCCTGTCTGAAATCTCCTAAAACCCAAGTAGAACTGTTCTGATTTACATGGCATTTGTCAGCTGTTTTAAACGAGAGAAGGCGACTGACCTTGCCTTTAAAGGCACACTTCCCGAGGGACGTGTTTTTTGCTCATGACAAATATGTGTGTTCCACGTCACCAAGTCATGACTGTGGACGCAATTTTCAAGTGCATGTAACCCATCCAATGAAATCTTTTCAGAGTTTATTGAACACTGGTTCAGCCTAGAAAGAAATGTTATAGTTGATTGAGCTGAGTTAACTAAGATAGGGGGTGCCAATACTCATGTCAGCCGCTGCATAGATAGACTGACTAGCTATAAGTATTCGGTCTGAACTCAGATAGTTTTCCTGCAGCTAATACTCATTAAGATGAATGAGTGTTCAGTAAACTTCAAAAACATATAATTGTTAAAAAAAAACTAGTTAAATACAAAATATATTTACACTGTCAGCAGGTAAAGTTGATCAAATGAAGCGGCAAATAACATCACTGATCATATCAGCACCAAGCGCAGCGAGAGGAAACGTTTCCTGTACTTATGCTTTCGCTAACTGATGTTGGATGGCAAACCTTAAAATGTAATCTGTAATTTATAGAACGCCACATTTAAAACAATTTAGAATAAGAATATTAACTATGTCATATACAGGTCCCTCCAGAATTATTCACACCCTTGATTCAATGTTACAAAAAGTTGGTTTTAGCAACAATAAAAAGTGTACACATTTTTTTTTTCAGAAATCCATGCAAACATGATACATTGTCAGACTCTCGTTGTTACATATCGCAAAAACATTTCTGTGCAAAGTTATTGCATTTTAATGTTTAGGGGTGTGAATAATTTTTAACCTTCAGTTTTTGAAATAACATGCAAATATGTTAGACAAATATATGTTTGTGAAGTCCAATACTGAATGTCTGAAAATCTTAATGTTTTCAATCATTTATGCAACAAATACTGACCGTACACTGGAATTTATTTTGCTAAAAACCCATTCTAGTCTATGAAGGGTGTGAATAATACTGGAGGCACTGTATATATATATAACCCATTCTAGTCTATGAAGGGTGTGAATAATACTGGAGGCAGCTGTATATATATATATATATATATATATATATATATATATATATATATATATATATATATATATATTGTAACAAACTGGAGGGGTACCCTGCGGGATACTCCTTTCCACGGCTTCCACCGACGAGCACAGACACGTAGAGATTGCAGGCAAGTAACTTTTATTTACAATATTCAAACACAAGAGACTCTTTAAATCACTGAATGCCCTGTACGGGACACTAACTGTCTCACTTCTTCGCCCCTCTCTATCTAGTATAGAATACCAAGTCCTACAGGTCAGAGCCTGTAGAAGTCTGCTCCTGAGGAAGGGTCCGCGTAGACTCCCCCCCGTGGTATGAGCTTTGTAATCCACGTAGTCCAACCGCTCCCTCTGCTGGGGTAGTCCTGTAACACGGGTAAGTATCCACAGACTCCTCACTCGCTGCAGTCTCTCTGACACAGAGGTACGGATAGCACCGACTCCCTCTGCAGGAGTCTCGCTGCAGCACAGGCAAGACCAGTGCCGACTCCCTCTGCTGGAGCCTCGCTGCAACACCGGTAACAGGTAAGTACAGCGCCGACTCCCTCTGCTGGAATCTCGCTGTAACACAGGTAACAGGTAAGTACAGCGTCGACTCCCTCTGCTGGAGTCACGCTGCCACACAGGTCACAAGTACCGGGAAGACTCTTGGTTGGAGTATGTAATGGGCCCTGAATAAGAGCTCCTGGATGAACACTCCTGTGCCCCGCCTCCTAAGCAAGACGTGCCCAACGGCGTTGATGACTGTATCCAGACTGTGGGGACGAACCCCGGCAGCCAGTGTCCTGGGTGGTTCCAGAGCACCCCTGTGTACAACGTGCTTATTTTCCTGTTACAATAAAACGTGTCCTGCAAACCAAACTGTTGTTTTCGTCCGCTTTCTTTTCCCTTTTATTTCTACCCGCTGCTCCTGCAGCGCGTACTCATACAGTCTCTTTTCAAGTCCCGGATACCTCACACAGACACACAGTCGGCCGCCGTGACGGTCCTCAACCGACACGGAAGCTGCGGAACTGTTTTACAAAAATACTGACGAGCGGCGTCCACACAAACGTTTAAATAAAACAAATTATACTAGCAAAACAAAAGGCTACCTCACCAAGAGGGAAACCGCTCACAATTTACACAAAACAAAACTCTTGTTCACAAAACAAAACCCGTTCGCTTTACCTTGCGAAGTTTTAACAACACTCTCTGCTCTCTGGGTATTTCCTGCAGGACAATCCGGCGGTGCTCCCCACGATCACCCCCGTCCTGTCCTACCCTACTTCCTTATATACCCCAGGAACCCCGCCCTACCAATTAGTGCTCCCGTTCCTGGGTGCTGTTTGCTTCATTTTCTGTAGTAGCGCCGCCATTCCTTAAAGGCGACGTTACTTCTTTCTTACAATATATATATATATATATAAAACCCATCCTATTCTATGAAGGGTGTGAATAATACTGGAGGCAGCTGTATATATATATATATATATATATATATATATATATATATATATATATATATATAACCCATTCTAGTCTATGAAGGGTGTGAATAATACTGGAGGCAGCTGTATGTTATATATTAGTTGGGCCAACATAAACAAACGATAAGTTGAGCATTTTTTTTCCCGTAGCTGTAGCTGAGAGACTCTGGGGCTCCGGCAGCATGTGTGCATAAACTAGGACTACAAACACTCAGTGTGATTTTGTGCAAACAGCAGATCCCCTCCAAGAAAACTGTTTGAACACTAAGTTGAAGAAAGTATAATAATGTGTGTCTTTATTGAATTCACACCTCTTTGATGCAGTGGTTCCATTTGCTCTGTAGTTTTACTGTTCTTTATACATTCTGTGATGTAAATAGAATACATTTCAATTGAAGCTTTGTATTTGACCAGCTTCTTATTCGCATTTTTATTATTCAGTCAAGTGCGTAAATGTATTTATTTATGCTGGATAATTAACTTAGAATTTAACAGGTTAAATCAAACATGCCAATATGCCAATCACTCAGCTTCTTATTCGCAAGCTTATTCTGTGCATGAATGTATTGATCTAAGTAGAATAATTAGCCTTGAATTTAACGGGTTAAATAGCGTCGGCCCACCTATTTCTCTGCAAAGGGTATCAAGATTTTCTGGGGTAAAACAGTGGGCAAACATGTCGCATGTGCCACTCAGCTTCTATAATGTCTTATCCATATGACTGATGATTGAGACGTCCCTCAGTTACATTTCTGCTCCCTGTGACAGCTTTGGTATACTTTCTCAAAAGGACTTTGGTGGTCTTCAACTTGAAAGGGAACTGGTGTAAGTTTTAACTAAGAACACGAATATCACTTCTATCCGCTGGTATTGTTAAAGAAGTTGGCTTCAGACTTGTCTGAGGGCACAGAATAAAAAATAAATAAATATACCTGTTTGCATTTGCCCTTTTAGCACTCTGGTGAAACTTTGAAGAGGCAGACAACAATGAGGTAAGGGCAGTTTTGGTTTTCTCAATAAAAGTAAATGAGGATGCTCCCAAGTGGTACATCCAGTAAAGTCATTAGTCTGAGTGCAGGATGTGCCCTATAGCCTGGAGATTGTTGGTTGGAATCTGGGCTATTCTGATTATGTCAATTATGGCCGGGTGTTACCAGGGGGCTGCGAACAATTGACCCAGCGCCGGCCGGGTGGGGAAGGTTTAAGTCGACTGGGTAATCCTTGTCTCATCACTGCACACCAGCGACTCCTGTGGCGGCCGGGCGTCTGCGGGCTGGCTGAGTAATAACCAGAACTGAGTTTCTTCTGAAGCAACAGGTCTGGTTGGCTTCACTGTCTGCTTGCAGAGTGAAGCGAGCAGCCTGACAGCGCACCTTTTGGAGGATGATTTGAGTGTGCTGGTCTTTCTCTCTCCTGAATCACTGTGTGGGTCTTAGAAACAATTGGATATTCCAAATTTATATATACTGAATATAAATAGGTCCCTCCAGAATTATTCACACCCTTGATTCAATGTTACAAAAAGTTGGTTTTAGCAACAAAAAGTGTACACTTTTTTTTTCATAAATCCATGCAAACATGATACATTGTCAGACTCTCATTGTTTATTTCGCAAAAACATTTCTGTCCAAAGTTATTGCATTTTAATGTTAGGGTGTGAATAATTCTGAACCTCCAGTATAAAAAATAAAAAAAAAAATCCAAATATGTTGGACAAATATATTTTTGCAAAGTCCAATACTGAATGTCTGGAAAAATTAATGTTTTCATATATTTATGCAACAAATACTGAATGTACACTTGCATTTATTTTGCTAAAACCCATTCTTGTCTATGAAGGGTATGAATAATACTGGAGGGCACTGCATATAAAAAAGTACTTGCCTGTTTTCCTCTTGGGATTTAAGCCCCTTGACCCCCCCCCCCAAATCAGCTCTCTTCACTTAATGTTAATGGCAAATTAACTTGGCAAGTCTGGGGAAAAAAACATATTGTCTATATATTAGCTTATTCCAGAAATGTTAATGTGAATATAGCCTGTATAACTCCAGTGGCACAGACTTCTTTAGGGTACTAACTGTTAATAGTACTGCTGAAAGAAAATCCTTTTCAATTGCTGCTGTTGCCGACTGGAACAATCTACCTGTAGAAATGAGATCTGAGACCTTCCCTTGTAATTTCAAGAAACGGTTTTATTATTGAAAAGTGTTTACTTATTTAATTATTATTATTTCTGTATTTTGTGTAAATGTTCTATTTGTCTGCAGTTCATTCTCTAAGGTTGCCCAGTGTTATGCGCAGGAGCTGGATTCCACAGGACAGTTGTTGCCAGTCTCAGGGCCTCTGGACTCCCCAAAGTTCCTCCCCCTTCATCTGGTGCAGAGGGTTGAAAAGGGCTGGTTTAAATTTAAAAAAGTACAATACTACCCGACCTCAGTGGACCTGGGCATGGTGCTAGTGGACGGAGACACCTCAGACATTGGTATGCTTTGATATTTCCCTTTCTTTTCAAATAAATTAGCTGTATACAGTACATGTGGGTCTTTCAATTTTGCCTCCAAGTGCAAAACAATTGTTTCTTACCTAGTAGATGAATTCCACACACCGAGGGAACTCCCAGTTTCCATGTTGCTGGGATTGGGAGAAAAACAAAAAAAGTTGTTTTTGCCTGTGCTTCCTGATCCCTGCTGCCACAGAGACCTGGCAGTGTTCCGATGCTCACTAGAACTACTAGATCTGTGCCGGTGTACCCAACATGTCAATGCAAGTCCACCTTATGTAGCCCTACTAATACTAAACACTAACTCTGCCTGTAATAAGAACATATTTCAATACAGTACTATACCAGGAACAGCAAAGCTCCTAGTATAATATTCAGACCCTAACAGTATTTTAGATAGTGACTTTGTGGTGTGTTATTTTCTTATTTCTTAATTTAGTTTTAAAATAAATAGAATTCAACAATTAGATTTTGTGGTTGATCAATCACAGTTTTATCGTCTTTCTTTTGTTCATGGAGTCACATCCAGTCAGTCATCCAGTCTTCATAACAGAAAACAAAAACATTGCCTTTATGCAACAGGTAAATAATATATATATATATATATATATATATATATATATATATATATATATATATATATATATATATATATATATATATATATATGTTTAAAAGAGATCTTCCAAAATAATATACAAATGCCCACTATTCTTATCTAACCATAAATCATAGATACCTCCATACACCAACCACTGCATCACAACCCAAGTATTTATTTTTAAAAGATTATTTTTTAAACATAAGCTAACATGTTGTGGCAACCAATATAAGTCAAAAGAGGTTTAACAAAGACTTATTAGTCAATATCAAGTAATAACAACAACGGGTGGCAATTTAAAAGTAAGATTTGAACATAGATAACAAAGGAGAATAATTCCATGTGTCTTACCTTCATAACAGAAAACTAAAACATTGACCCATAACATGTGTGAGGTCACAATAGAACAGAGGGTACAGTAAGACTTTCCCCCAAGGAGGTTTTAATTAAACCAGCTCCCCCTGGTGGTAATAAACAGAGACTGAATTATAGGCTTCATAAACACACATAAAGCATAACTCTCTAACACAGGATGGTGAAAGAGGTGAACCTGTACTGTTTAAAAAAAAAAAAAAAAAAAAGAATGCGCGAGTATTATTATTTATTATTATTTGTTTATTTAGCAGATGCCTTTATCCAAGGCGACTTACAGAGACTAGGGTGTTTAATCAATGCATCAGCTGCAGAGTCACTTACAATTACGTCTCACCTGAAAGACAAAGCACAAGGAGGTTAAGTGACTTGCTCAGGGTCACACAATGAGGCTGAGGTGGGATTTGATCCAGGGACTTTCTGGTTACAAGCCCTTTTCTTTAACCACTGGACCACACAGCCTCCTATAGAGTACTATACTCAAGTCCGTACCCAAACATATGCAGGAGAAATTTGGACAATGATACCGAGAGGAGGGGGAGTTCTATGGAAGAGGGTCACTACTTAGCGCCAAAATAGATTATATCTAGGATCTCTGAGAAAGAGATCGGTTTCTTTCTCTCCTGACCCAAGCAACATGGAGACTGAGAGTTCACTCGGTGTGTGAACTACGAAGAAACCATATTACAGGTAATCTTCGTCAAACAGGGTCTTCAGAAATAACTGTTGATTCCAAATTGAGAGAAAAATGGGGGGAAAATAATTGGCAATTCCATTTATATATAAAAGAAAGTTTCTCTTTCTCTCTATTGTCTTCTACCTGCAGTTCAAAAAGTCAGTCCAGTGGGAACTGGTGAGCTGTCTTCATGTACTGCTGTGGCTGTGAACACTGATTTGAAGATCCCTGTTGTGGATGCTGGGGCTGAAGCTAGCCACACCCGGACTAGGTCTGTGGAGTCCACAGACTTGGAGAAAGTGGAGGTCTGCCCAGACAGCCTGGTGAAAAAGCTAGAAAACAGGTGATGGGAATAGTACAGCATATAGCATCACATGACCCTTGGTAAAAGAGGTGCTATCTATGCCCTCCCCTGTGGGAACTGAAGTTCAGGTCAGATGTTTTGTTTTACATTTAGTAGTTTCACACATTTGATAAGAGGAACAAATGATAAAGAAGATTCATGTTAAATCAATCCAGTCAATCTATAAGGTGCATCCAGTAAAAGTGCTTGCAAGGATGTGCCCTATAACCTGGAGATCACTGATTTCAAATCCAGGGCTATTCCACTGCTAGCTGTGGTTAGGAATATTATTATTATTTATTTGTTAGCAGACACCCTTATCCAGAGTGACTTACAATTATTAGAAGATATCACATTATTTTTACATACAATTACCCATTTATACAGTTGGGTTTTTACTGGAGCAATCTAGGTAAAGTACCTTGCTCAAGGGTACAGCAGCAGTGTCCCCCACCTGGGATTGAACCCACAACCCTCCAGTCAGGAGTCCAGAGCCTTAACTCCACACTGCTGCTATCCAGAGGGAACACTAGCTGAACAACAGTTTTGTCTCTCTGAGTCATTACATGAGTTGCAGCAGTACTGAGATAAAGTTTTAAAATCATTTGGATGTTCCAAATTGGGAGAAAATGGCGGTAAAATAATTGGCGTTTTTTTAATTCAAATAAACAAAATCAAGAAACAAATTGTATTCAAATTTGAAAAGCAAGAAAAAGCTTTCTAATGATCTGTATTGTGTCATCGTAGCAAGTTCAACATGAATCACTGGAAGATGAAAGCTCTGAGAAACGCTAGAAGGGTGTGTGTGGTCGTTGAGGCTGTCCGAATTCGGAACAAAATGATGCTAATGAAGAACTCATCATCAAAGTTGTCCCTGATGGTCAAGCCATCAAAATTAACTGAGGTACTGGCTCTCATTGTCTATCAGTTTACGTCATTGTCACAAAGACGGCCGGAGTGGGTGACGTCAGACCAGATGCAGGAAATAAACAGACAGAGATTTGGGGTTTGGTGAAGCTGAGCGAATGCTTTCGCTCAGCATTTAATAACAGAACAGAAAATAAAAGGTTGGAACAGACAAAAACACTGGACACGGCACTATACGCCAAAATAAAAGGACAAACAAAACGAACTAAACAGTGCACAGACAGACGAACAAAACATGGTGAGCAGATTTAACTATTCTTTACTTTTCACAAATACCTCCGTCTCCAATCCCGTTCTCCACTCACCGAACACCCAACCCCAAGTGACAGAAATGTGCATCTATATATACTGTTGTGCTGGGATTCAATTACTAATTAATTACTCACTTGAATCCCAGCACGTGAATTAGTTAAGTGTACTCCCGTAACCACACATTACATTTTACCAGCACGTGAAGAGATTTGTGCCCTCCTCGTGCCTAAATATAAATCTACATTTTTGAATACACGTGAAACACAGACCTGTTTATAGCCCGTGTACCAATCTCTATACACCAACATTAACACACGCACGCAACATACAACATATAACACACAAATGCACACAGGGGCGGGGCACATTGCCACAGTCATTTTTACCTTTCTTTCTGCTTCCCAGTCACTCAGCTCTTAACTGTAGAGTCACACTGTCTCCCATGGCCGTAGCTAGAGTGATCATTTACCCAAGGTCCGAACACTGACAAGCACATAGGGCTCAGACTAACATTTTGTCATTTAAAGTTTTTTAAACACCATCAGTAGTTCATTTTGTTTTGTTGCTCAGGAGTTTATAGAATGCAAGAAGGAATAAAGAAGCTGTACTCTGTGGTTGCACAGCAAAATAAAAAATAAAAAAGTCACTCCTGTAAGGCCAGTGGGCCATTACAAAGAGACCGTGTCATAGTTTACAGTATATGGGCTCTGGAGTTTATTTATTAATTTGCCTTCACTGTCACCCCATCCACTTTAAATATATTTCTTGCTTGGATTTTATGTTTTACTTCAGTACGCCACTCTAATTTACAGCAGTGTAGGACTGCCTTTCCGTACAATAAGTTCAGATCAAATGATCTTCTTTTCCACTTCAAATTGTTCATGCATCCAGCCTGTTTATAAATGCAATTAATACATTTTTTATAAATTCAGTGCAGGATCTTTGATACAAGAAATTTGGATGTTTCCCCAGTTAATGATAGAAATCCTTGTTGAAAACCTCAGAGATAAAACTATATGAACTTCTAGGTTCTCTAAAAAAAAGTCAAAGGATGTTTATGTTTTAGATACTGCTTTTCTAAAGGAACAGAGTGATATATTGAGTAGTCCTGTAACTCAACTGTGTAATTGATCTATAAAACGGAATATTCCCTAGTGCTTGGAAGTCCGCAGTAATTATTCAGTGTTCAAGTCTGGTGACTGTGAAGAGATCAGTAATTACAGACCTATTCGTCTACTTCCAGTCATCTCAAAAGTAGTAGAGAAGGTGGTAGTAGAACAGATCAATACATCTGGACACCAGATGTTCTTTCTTACACCCTATGCAGTTTGGATGTAGAGCAAAATACTCCACAGAAACACCTAATTGTTATTTTCTAGAAAGGATTAAATCTGAGCTTGATAAAGGTAGAGTTGTTGGAGCTGTATTTCTTGATCTGAAGAAAGCTTCTGACACAGTCAATCATACTGTTTAACTCTCTAAGTTGTCTAAATGTAACCTTTCAGACAAGGCACTGAAATGAATGGAATCTTATTTGTCAGATAGAAAACAAAGTGTTAAGAGTCAGCAATAGTCAATCAACATTGAGGAATGGTACATTGGGGTTCCCACAGGGATCTGTATTAGGATCTTTTATATTAATGATCTAGCTCTATAAGTCAATATCCAGATGTATGCTGATGATACAGTGTTTTTGTAAGTACGAAAACTTGTCAAGAAGCCACTATAAAATGATAAAGCTAAAATTTTAAACAAGGACCAAACCTTGGTGACCTCATAGCTTTGCTACTGCCATGATGTCTCCCAGTGCCTGCCCCAGCCCCTCCCTCCTTCCCTGCAGACTGATGGGAAGGACTGCCCATGTCCATGTGTGTTTTGTTTTAAGGTGGGGGCAAAGGTGGAGGGACAGAGAAATCTGAAGTTTGTGTATGAAGAGGGCACTGTCCTGGCATGTAAAGCCTATGAACTCAACATTTCGACCAAAGGAGAGTTTCGTGAGTACGGCCCTTTTATTGAATTACTAAAAGATTCAATCAGAGAGTCTAGCAGTTGGTACTCTTCTTTGCTCTTTGGTTATTGTCTTTCTTCTGCTATTTTTTTACAGGCAGGTTATCACTTTTGTTTTCTTCAGAATCAGTTTCTACTAAAGCAATAAGGTGAGAGTGAGCACGGGTTACCGTGGATGTTGTCACTGTTTGTGTGTGTTACGAGGCATAGCTGAGTGCTTGCAACTAACCAAGCAGTGGCAATATACACAGTAACCTATACCCTCAAGGGCCTTATTGCTTTTATAAAACATATTATAAGCAAAAAAAGATTTATTAAGAAATTTGAAGGATAACTTACCGTAACAGAAAATAGTTCCTAATGGACTAATCGCGTAAGATTTTCATTTGAACTTTTTATTAAGTTGCAATTTGAAATGTATTTTATTGTAATTATACGCGTGTGTGCATGCGTGTGTCTGTGTGTGTGGTGAATTTAGCTGTGTGCTTGTGTGTGTGGTGAGTTTAGCTGTGTGTTTGTGTCTGTGGTGAGTTTAGCTGTGTGTCTGTGTGTGTGGTGAGTTTAGCTGTGTGTTTGTGTGTGTGGTGAGTTTAGCTGTGTGCTTGTGTGTGTGGTGAGTTTAGCTGTGTGTTTGTGTGTGGTGTGAGTGCAGCTGTGTGTTTGTGTGTGTGGTGAGTTTAGCTGTGTGTTTGTGTGTGTGGTGAGTTTAGCTGTGTGCCTGTGTGTGTGGTGAGTTTAGCTGTGTGTTTGTGTGTGTGGTGAGTGCAGCTGTGTGTTTGTGTGTGTGGGTGAGTTTAGCTGTGTGTCTGTGTCTGTGGTGAGTTTAGCTGTGTGTTTGTGTGTGGTGTGAGTGCAGCTGTGTGTTTGTGTGTGTGGTGAGTTTAGCTGTGTGTTTGTGTGTGGGGTGAGTGCAGCTGTGTGTTTGTGTGTGTGGTGAGTTTAGCTGTGTGTTTGTGTGTGGTGTGTGCAGCTGTGTGTTTGTGTGTGTGGTGAGTTTAGCTGTGTGTTTGTGTGTGGTGTGAGTGCAGCTGTGTGTTTGTGTGTGTGTGGTGAGTTTAGCTGTGTGTTTGTGTGTGTGGTGAGTTTAGCTGTGTGTCTGTGTGTGTGGTGAGTTTAGCTGTGTGTCTGTGTGTGTGGTGAGTTTAGCTGTGTGTCTGTGTCTGTGGTGAGTTTAGCTGTGTGTTTGTGTGTGTGGTGAGTTTAGCTGTGTGCCTGTGTGTGTGGTGAGTGTAGCTGTGTGTCTGTGTGTGTGGTGAGTTTAGCTGTGTGCCTGTGTGTGTGGTGAGTTTAGCTGTGTGCCTGTGTGTGTGGTGAGTTTAGCTGTGTGTTTGTGTGTGTGGTGAGTTTAACTGTGTGTCAATGTGTGTGGTGAGTGCAGCTGTGTGTTTGTGTGTGTGGGTGAGTTTAGCTGTGTGTCTGTGTCTGTGGTGAGTTTAGCTGTGCGCATGTGTGTGTGGTGAGTCTAGCTGTGTGTTTGTGTGTGGTGTGAGTTTAGCTGTGTGTTTGTGTGTGTGGTGAGTGCAGCTGTGTGTTTGTGTGTGTGGGTGAGTTTAGCTGTGTGTCTGTGTCTGTGGTGAGTTTAGCTGTGTGTTTGTGTGTGTGGTGAGTGTAGCTGTGTGTCTGTGTGTGTGGTGAGTTTAGCTGTGTGTCTGTGTGTGTGGTGAGTTTAGCTGTGTGTTTGTGTGTGTGGTGAGTGCAGCTGTGTGGTTGTGTGTGTGGTGAGTGCAGCTGTGTGTTTGTGTGTGTGGTGAGTTTAGCTGTGTGTTTGTGTGTGTGGTGAGTTTAGCTGTGTGTTTGTGTGTGTGGTGAGTTTAGCTGTGTGTCTGTATGTGTGGTGAGTTTAGCTGTGTGTCTGTGTGTGTGGTGAGTTTAGCTGTGTGTTTGTGTGTGTGGTGAGTGCAGCTGTGTGGTTGTGTGTGTGGTGAGTGCAGCTGTGTGTCTGTGTGTGTGGTGAGTTTAGCTGTGTGTTTGTGTGTGTGGTGAATTTAGCTGTGTGTTTGTGTGTGTGGTGAGTGCAGCTGTGTGTTTGTGTGTGGGGTGAGTTTAGCTGTGAGTCTCTGTGTGTGGTGAGTGTAGTTGTGTGTTTGTGTGTGTGGTGAGTGCAGCTGTGTGTTTGTGTGTGTGGTGAGTTTAGCTGTGTTTCTGTGTATGTGGTGAGTTTAGCTGTGTGTTTGTGTGTGTGGTGAGTGCAGCTGTGTGTTTGTGTGTGTGGTGAGTTTAGCTGTGTGTTTGTGTGTGTGGTGAGTTTAGCTGTGTGTCTGTGTGTGGTGAGTGCAGCTGTGTGTTTGTGAGTGTGGTGAGTTTAGCTGTGTGTTTGTGTGTGTGGTGAGTTTAGCTGTGTGTTTGTGTGTGTGGTGAGTGCAGCTGTGTGTTTGTGTGTGGGGTGAGTTTAGCTGTGAGTCTCTGTGTGTGGTGAGTGTAGTTGTGTGTTTGTGTGTGTGGTGAGTGCAGCTGTGTGTTTGTGTGTGTGGTGAGTTTAGCTGTGTGTCTGTGTATGTGGTGAGTTTAGCTGTGTGTTTGTGTGTGTGGTGAGTTTAGCTGTGTGTTTGTGTGTGTGGTGAGTTTAGCTGTGTGTTTGTGTGTGTGGTGAGTTTAGCTGTGTGTCTGTGTGTGGTGAGTGCAGCTGTGTGTTTGTGTGTGTGGTGAGTTTAGCTGTGTGTTTGTGTGTGTGGTGAGTTTAGCTGTGTGTTTGTGTCTGTGGTGAGTTTAGCTGTGTGTTTGTGAGTGTGGTGAGTTTAGCTGTGTGTTTGTGTGTGTGGTGAGTTTAGCTGTGTGTCAGTGTGTGGGGTGAGTTTAGCTGTGTGTTTGTGTGTGTGGTGAGTTTAGCTGTGTGTCAGTGTGTGGGGTGAGTTTAGCTGTCTGTTTGTGTGTGCGGGTGAGTTTAGCTGTGTGTTTGTGTCTGTGGTGAGTTTAGCTGTGTGTTTGTGTGTGGGTGAGTTTAGCTGTGTGTTTGTGTGTGTGGTGAGTTTAGCTGTGTGTTTGTGTGTGGGTGAGTTTAGCTGTCTGTTTGTGTCTGTGGTGAGTTTAGCTGTGTGTTTGTGTGTGGGTGAGTTTAGCTGTGTGTTTGTGTGTGTGGTGAGTTTAGCTGTGTGTCTGTGTGTGGTGAGTGCAGCTGTGTGTTTGTGTGTGTGGTGAGTTTAGCTGTGTGTTTGTGTGTGTGGTGAGTTTAGCTGTCTGTTTGTGTCTGTGGTGAGTTTAGCTGTGTGTTTGTGTGTGGGTGAGTTTAGCTGTGTGTTTGTGTGTGTGGTGAGATTAGCTGTGTGTTTGTGTGTGTGGTGAGTTTAGCTGTGTGTTTGTGTTTGTGGTGAGTTTAGCTGTGTGTTTGTGTGTGTGGTGAGTTTAGCTGTGTATCTGTGTGTGTGGTGAGTTTAGCTGTGTGTGTGTGTGTGGTGAGTTTAGCTGTGTGTGTGTGTGTGTGGTGAGTTTAGCTGTGTGTTTGTGTGTGTGGTGAGTGCAGCTGTGTGTTTGTGTGTGGGGTGAGTTTAGCTGTGTGTTTGTGAGTGTGGTGAGATTAGCTGTGTGTCTGTGTGTGGGGTGAGTGCAGCTGTGTGTTTGTGTGTGTGGTGAGTTTAGCTGTGTGTCTGTGTGTGGGGTGAGTGCAGCTGCGTGTTTGTGTGTGTGGTGAGTGCAGCTGTGTGTTTGTTTGTGTGGTGAGTTTAGCTGTGTGTTTGTGTGTGGTGAGTTTAGCTGTGTGTTTGTGTGTGTTGTGAGTTTAGCTGTGTGTTTGTGTGTGTGGTGAGTGCAGCTGTGTGTTTGTGTGTGTGGTGAGTTTAGCTGTGTGTCTGTGTGTGGGGTGAGTGCAGCTGTGTGTTTGTGTGTGTGGTGAGTGCAGCTGTGTGTTTGTGTGTGTGGTGAGTGCAGCTGTGTGTTTGTGTGTGTGGTGAGATTAGCTGTGTGTTTGTGTGTGGGGTGAGTTTAGCTGTGTGTTTGTTTGTGTGGTGAGTTTAGCTGTGTGTTTGTGTGTGTGGTGAGTGCAGCTGTGTGTTTGTGTGTGTGGTGAGTTTAGCTGTGTGTCTGTGTGTGGGGTGAGTGCAGCTGTGTGTATGTGTGTGTGGTGAGTTTAGCTGTGTGTTTGTGTGTGGTGTGAGTGCAGCTGTGTGTTTGTGTGTGTGGTGAGTTTAGCTGTGTGTTTGTGAGTGTGGTGAGTGCAGCTGCGTGTTTGTGTGTGTGGTGAGTTTAGCTGTGTGTTTGTGTGTGTGGTGAGTTTAGCTGTGTGTTTGTGTGTGTGTTGAGTGCAGCTGTGTGTTTGTGTGTGTGGTGAGTTTAGCTGTGTGTTTGTGTGTGGTGAGTTTAGCTGTGTGTTTGTGTGTGTGGTGAGTTTAGCTGTGTGTTTGTGTGTGTGGTGAGTGCAGCTGTGTGATTGTGTGTGTGGTGAGTTTAGCTGTGTGTCTGTGTGTGGCGTGAGTGCAGCTGTGTGTTTGTGTGTGTGGTGAGTGCAGCTGTGTGTTTGTGTGTGTGGTGAGTTTAGCTGTGTGTTTGTGTGTGTGTTGAGTGCAGCTGTGTGTTTGTGTGTGTGGTGAGTTTAGCTGTGTGTTTGTGTGTGGTGAGTTTAGCTGTGTGTTTGTGTGTGTGGTGAGTGCAGCTGTGTGTTTGTGTGTGTGGTGGGTTTAGCTGTGTGTTTGTGTGTGGCGTGAGTTTAGCTGTGTGTTTGTGTGTATGGTGAGTTTAGCTGTGTGTTTGTGTGTGTGGTGAGTTTAGCTGTGTGTCTGTGTGTGTGGTGAGTGCAGCTGTGTGTTTGTGTGTGTGGTGAGTGCAGCTGTGTGTTTGTGTGTGTGGTGAGTTTAGCTGTGTGTCTGTGTGTGGGGTGAGTGCAGCTGTGTGTTTGTGTGTGTGGTGAGTTTAGCTGTGTGTTTATGTGTGTGGTGAGTGCAGCTGTGTGTTTGTGTGTGTGGTGAGTTTAGCTGTGTGTCTGTGTGTGGGGTGAGTGCAGCTGTGTGTTTGTGTGTGTGGTGAGTTTAGCTGTGTGTTTGTGTGTGTGGTGAGTGTAGTTGTGTGTTTGTGTGTGTGGTGAGTGCAGCTGTGTGTTTGTGTGTGTGGTGAGTTTAGCTGTGTGTTTGTGTGTGTGGTGAGTGCAGCTGTGTGTTTGTGTGTGTGGTGAGTTTAGCTGTGTGTCTGTGTGTGGTGTGAGTGCAGCTGTGTGTTTGTGTGTGTGGTGAGTGCAGCTGTGTGTTTGTGTTTGTGGTGAGTTTAGCTGTGTGTTTATGTGTGTTGTGAGTTTAGCTGTGTGTTTGTGTGTGTGGTGAGTTTAGCTGTGTGTCTGTGTGTGGGGTGAGTGCAGCTGTGTGTTTGTGTGTGTGGTGAGTTTAGCTGTGTGTTTGTGTGTGTGGTGAGTGTAGTTGTGTGTTTGTGTGTGTGGTGAGTGCAGCTGTGTGTTTGTGTGTGTGGTGAGTTTAGCTGTGTGTTTGTGTGTGTGGTGAGTGCAGCTGTGTGTTTGTGTGTGTGGTGAGTTTAGCTGTGTGTCTGTGTGTGGTGTGAGTGCAGCTGTTTGTTTGTGTGTGTGGTGAGTGCAGCTGTGTGTTTGTGTTTGTGGTGAGTTTAGCTGTGTGTTTGTGTGTGTGGTGAGTGCAGCTGCGTGTTTGTGTGTGTGGTGAGTTTAGCTGTGTGTTTGTGTGTGTGGTGAGTTTAGCTGTGTGTTTGCGTGTGTGGTGAGTGCAGCTGCGTGTTTGTGTGTGTGGTGAGTGCAGCTGTGTGTTTGTGTGTGTGGTGAGTGCAGCTGTGTGTTTGTGTGTGTGGTGAGTTTAGCTGTGTGTTTGTGTGTGTGGTGAGTTTAGCTGTGTGTTTATGTGTGTGGTGAGTGCAGCTGTGTGTTTGTGTGTGTGGTGAGTTTAGCTGTGTGTCTGTGTGTGGGGTGAGTGCAGCTGTGTGTTTGTGTGTGTGGTGAGTTTAGCTGTGTGTTTGTGTGTGTGGTGAGTGTAGTTGTGTGTTTGTGTGTGTGGTGAGTGCAGCTGTGTGTTTGTGTGTGTGGTGAGTTTAGCTGTGTGTTTGTGTGTGTGGTGAGTGCAGCTGTGTGTTTGTGTGTGTGGTGAGTTTAGCTGTGTGTCTCTGTGTGGTGTGAGTGCAGCTGTGTGTTTGTGTGTGTGGTGAGTGCAGCTGTGTGTTTGTGTTTGTGGTGAGTTTAGCTGTGTGTTTGTGTGTGTGGTGAGTGCAGCTGCGTGTTTGTGTGTGTGGTGAGTTTAGCTGTGTGTTTGTGTGTGTGGTGAGTTTAGCTGTGTGTTTGCGTGTGTGGTGAGTGCAGCTGCGTGTTTGTGTGTGTGGTGAGTGCAGCTGTGTGTTTGTGTGTGTGGTGAGTGCAGCTGTGTGTTTGTGTGTGTGGTTAGTTTAGCTGTGTGTTTGTGTGTGGTGAGTTTAGCTGTGTGTTTATGTGTGTTGTGAGTTTAGCTGTGTGTTTGTGTGTGTGGTGAGTGCAGCTGTGTGTTTGTGTGTGTGGTGAGTTTAGCTGTGTGTTTGTGTGTGTGGTGAGTTTAGCTGTGTGTTTGTGTGTGTGGTGAGTTTAGCTGTGTGTTTTTGTGTGTGGTGAGTTTAGCTGTGTGTCTGTGTGTGTGGTGAGTGCAGCTGTGTGTTTGTGTGTGTGGTGAGTGCAGCTGTGTGTTTGTGTGTGTGGTGAGTTTAGCTGTGTGTTTGTGTGTGTGGTGAGTTTAGCTGTGTGTTTGTGTGTGTGGTGAGTGCAGCTGTGTGTTTGTGTGTGTGGTGAGTTTAGCTGTGTGTCTGTGTGTGGGGTGAGTGCAACTGTGTGTCTGTGTGTGTGGTGAGTTTAGCTGTGTGTTTGTGTGTGTGGTGAGTGCAGCTGCGTGTTTGTGTGTGTGGTGAGTTTAGCTGTGTGTCTGTGTGTGTGGTGAGTGCAGCTGCGTGTTTGTGTGTGTGGTGAGTTTAGCTGTGTGTTTGTGTGTGTGGTGAGTTTAGCTGTGTGTTTGTGTGTGTGTTGAGTGCAGCTGTGTGTTTGTGTGTGTGGTGAGTTTAGCTGTGTGTTTGTGTGTGGTGAGTTTAGCTGTGTGTTTGTGTGTGTGGTGAGTTTAGCTGTGTGTTTGTGTGTGTGGTGAGTGCAGCTGTGTGTTTGTGTGTGTGGTGAGTGCAGCTGTGTGTCTGTGTGTGGGGTGAGTGCAGCTGTGTGTTTGTGTGTGTGGTGAGTGCAGCTGTGTGTTTGTGTGTGTGGTGAGTTTAGTTGTGTGTCTGTGTGTGGGGTGAGTTTAGCTGTGTGTTTGTGTGTGTGGTGAGTTTAGCTGTGTGTTTGTGTGTGTGGTGAGTGTAGCTGTGTGTTTGTGTGTGTGGTGAGTTTAGCTGTGTGTCTGTGTGTGTGGTGAGTGCAGCTGTGTGTTTGTGTGTGTGGTGAGTTTAGCTGTGTGTCTGTGTGTGGGGTGAGTGCAGCTGTGTGTTTGTGTGTGTGGTGAGTTTAGCTGTGTGTTTGTGTGTGTGGTGAGTTTAGCTGTGTGTTTGTGTGTGTGGTGAGTGCAGCTGTGTGTCTGTGTGTGGGGTGAGTTTAGCTGTGTGTTTGCTCTCTCTCCATAACTCCAGTTTGACTGTTGAGGTTGGAAAGTGGGTCTGGCGGGAATGACAGGTGTTGAATGCTGAGGGGAGCGAGAGAGAGAGAGAGAGAGAGAGAGAGAGAGAGAGAGAGAGAGAGAGAGAGAGAGAGAGAGAGAGAGAGAGAGAGAGAGAGAGAGATTATTCAGTTAATGGTAGTTTCGTCTTGAAGTTTGAAATAAACAGTAATTAGCACTTTGAAAACCGCTTTCAAATAAGCTCTGGTGTCCTGTCTTTTTTTTTTTTTATTTGCTGAAAGTGGCACAGTGCCACGTGTCTAGTGATTTGCCTTTGAGCAAAGTAGTTTGTAACTGTAACTATACTGTGGATATTGTCATGGCTTAGAACCTTGATTGACCAGTCAGCATACAGCATTCTCATAATCTGTTTTTTAACATGTGGATACTTTGATTTATTTTCTTACAATTCAAAACTGGTGAACACAGTGTGGGTAAAACATGCAGTTCTGTATCGTGATATGTAAACAGCACACACTGCAGTAAAATGTTTAAAACATGCTCTTTTGTTTTTTTAATTGTAGGTTGTGCTTCACCTCCAAGTGAATGTTACCCTTTTCCTTTTATTACAGGTATGGTGTCTGACTTCTTTATCAATTTCCTTTAGCGGCAAGAAGCATTGAATTTACACCTGACATGCGTTTGCACAGTAATGGTGTTCTTCCTAAACTGTGTGCCTCTGATTTGTCCAAGCCAAGCTTCCAGTCACTTATTACTATAGACAGGATTTAAATGCACAGACAAGCAATTGAATGTACAAAGTCATTCTTAAATGAACACTGCACCTATCAGATAAGCAGATGCTTTGAAAATACATTTGAAATTGGTGATCTGAACTTTGGTTAACCAGAAGCAGTTCCTCTGTCTCCAGGTGTTTACAGTGAGCTGATAGATTCCTTTAACCCTGTTTAATATCGTTTCCAGCCATGTTTCTCATGCCATTTTAATGTCCCATAAAGTCCTGGCACTCCCATGTGCAGGGAGGGAATGCTTGAGGGAAGTGCTTCTTATTACTCTGCAGTGACCCCTGCTGGCTGGCCGCTCAATGAAAACAGGGCAGACACCTCAGTCCTCATAGGCTGACAGCCTGCTGACATCCACTCTTAAGATCTTGAGTGAAAACAGAAAGCTGGTTTAGTTGCGGAATAGGAGGACGTCCACTGATCCTTCCAGTTTCCTGAACTGTGTGTGCAAAACTTCCATCGTGAGGAGAAATTACTGGATACTAAATTAGGGGAGAAAAAATTAATGATAAAAATAATTGGACAGTCTAAATGAATGAATAACAATAATACAATTCTTCTCCCTTCCCAAACACTCCCTACGCTTCTACAGTCTTGTATATAAGCCAGGACAGAGTGTTGGTTGTGTTGTAATAACCGTACGCCCAAGGCGAAGTAAGACCCAGGAGTGTCTGATTGCACTTATAAAATGGGTTACTAGTTTTTAGAAATAAAGATATAGACATTTTTTTTTATTATTTTAAAATGAATACATTTTTTTTTATTAAATATATCACTACGCTAGGAAAAACAGTTTCAATTAATGTATTAGTTCTAATGAATTTCAAAGATTAAGTATTTTTTAATAATAGCAGGCCCGTTAGTATTATTTTTTTTAATAATAATACAAATCGTGTTATGTATATATGAACTACAGTAGTTACTGTCTCAGTGAACTAGAGTTGAGTTGCTTGACGAGTTCAGCTGCTTGTACGTGTCTCTCTCTCGTGGGTGGTGCGTTAGGAAAGTAGACGCTGCGAGAATGGCAGCTCTTGAATGCTAAGGGAAGTGATTCTTTTTCTGTTTAGTTTTAGTTTTTTTTTAAATGGAGAAAATACAGTGGTTAGCAATTTGACTACCATTTTAAATCAAACTCGGTTGTCCACCTTTTATTATTTTTCTTGTTCCTTTATCGCCGCAGCCGAACTCAATACACCCGCCTCTCTTTGTGAAGTCCAATACTGAATGTCTGAAAATATTAATGTTTTCATTCATTTATGCAACAAATACTGAATGTACACTGGAATTTATTTTGCTAAAACCCATTCTAGTCTGTGAACGGTTTGAAAAATTTTGGAGGGCACTGTATATGTTGTTAGCTGCTGGAACTTTTTCCTGTTTATTATTGTTTTAATAATTCAATGACTTGGAATGATTATCAGCCAATCAGCTCCCAACCCATTTTATAAATATATTTGTATGTACTGTATGGATTCAGTCCCAATTTGCATCCTGTGTGTGTCTGCTGGGTTAGACTCTCTATAGTATAAAGTGACTATTGATAATTTGTATGTATGGATGGATTCATGTTGTATTTTTTGTTTTTGTTTTTTCTTGGCAGAGGATGAGGTCACATTCAATCGCACAGGTAGTAATCTGTTCCTTCTGAGGTTTTGCTCTTGAATTCCTAAGTGGTAAATGAAGCTGGCTTGGCCCGTGGCATCAGTTGACACCCACTGAACCGTCAGGTCTTCTTGTGTGTGGAGAATCGCCGTGGTGGGGATTATGGAGAGACATCAGAGATAAGAGAATTGTGACTCTTTGAGTTTACCCAGATTTCTTTCTTTCAATGAAATAATACAAATGTAAACCTATGGCTTGATTAAATATTGCCACAAAAGAAGAAAGGTTAATGCAGAGCTAATTAAAACCCTGGTTGGGAAGCATTGCACTTCGTGGAGCCCAGATCAGCTTCCCCATCTCATTTCCTCTTTTTGTTTTTTCTTAATGTAGCATATTCCGAAATTAACCAGAGCGTGGTCCGCTACACGCAGAGTGCGTTTAGTGAGTTCATTGACCTGGAGCGGCCAGCTCGTGCTGAGCTCTGGACCCTCCTGTCAGAACTGCTGCTGGACAGAGATGCCCTAACTGCGCTGGACAGCTTTGTAAGTGTCCTCCATTAAAACAGACAGGACCAGGGGCCGGTTGCAATAAACAATTAAGTTAGACTTGCCTGCCAAGTCAGAATTGAAATACAGGTCAGACTGCAGTAGTTGAAACTGGGCTTGAGAAACAATGCGCAAGCATACTTGCTTTTCAAGCCTGGGTAGGTGGCTTAAAACTGGACTAGTCATTTCAAAACAAGTGTTAAAATGAATAACATGTTTATTTTTTGTTTAAAGTACAGTACAATGTGGATTGTTATCACAGCAATTCAAAAAGAAAAACTTTGTTGAATATTTTTTGTTGGTTTTTGTTCCCCCTTAACTAATTTAGTAAAAGACTACCTTGGAGCATATGCTTGAAAATCTTTTTTTTAGCATTTATTTTACTGCAATTATTTTACCCCCATTTTCTCTTAAATTAGGAATGGCCAGTTGCTTATAAGACACTGTCTCACTGCTGTAACCCCTGCAGTGACTAGGGAGAGGCGAAGGCAAGAGCAAGCATCCTCTGAAATGTGCATTGTCAAGCCGCCCGCTTTCTTTCACGTTGCAATGCAGGACTACAACCGGCCATCCACAGGAGTCTCTGGTATGAGGCGAGACTGATTGCCTAGCTGACTTGAGCCCTCCCCGTCTGGGCGGCGCTCAGCCAAGTGTGCTCCGCCCCCTGGGATCTCTCGGCCACAGCAGTCAATGGCATAGCCTGGATTCGAACCAACGATCTCCGGGCTTAGGGTGCATCCTGCACCTTTGCTGGATGTGCCACTTGATCAAGCTAAAAATAAAAAAAAAATGATGTAATGGATGGAATGTTCTAAATCTGTCTACAAAAGTTGTCTGTGTAAATCTAATTTAAAGTCCAACTAGGTTAAGTCTTAAATATTGCAACCATTTCTCCAGCCAGACTTATCCTAGTCAGTCTTCGCACAAAGTCAGATGTGTAAGTCCAGCTTTAAGTCAGACTTCAAGATTGACTTTATTGCAACTGGCTCCATGGCAGGGTGGAGGGTGGGGGGGAATCATAATTAACAGTCCAGTATCCAGTTACATAAGACACCTTCACCTTCTTAGATTCCCTGAGTGGAGGGAGTATCCTAAAGTTAAAATACTTGTGACTATTGTGTTATTTTCAGTAAGGTAATCCCTGAATATAATGATACCAGCCAAAGGTGTTGAATGTGAGCTCCCCTGTGCTCTGTGGTGTCTCTGTTGTCAGGTGGATGATGCATTGCGGGGTGATGCTGAGAAGCTGTCTCTGGACAGGGTGGATGAGAAGCTGAGGCGTCCCATTCAGGATCTGCTGGACTACTTGGGGTTCCTTCCCGATGGCAACTGCAAACACAAGCTCTTCAGACCGGTCATGACCTTCATCCATGTCCTGGATGGTAACATCACTCTGTTAATGCTTGACAATATTCTCTTCCTCATAAAGGAGTATTTACACCTGTCGACCATGTTCACAATGTTTCAGATAATCAGTTTTCTCTCACAGCAAGCCACCAACAAACGTTTCTTATCGGCTCCTCTGATCCATGTGATAAATTAGGTTAAGCTATTACTGATATTTGCCAAATTCCCTCAGAATCTGGGACACTATTTATTCATGCTGTATACAAGATCTATACTGCAAAGTTGTCATACAGTCAACTCAGTGCTGCAATGCCTCGCCAACAAAGAAATGAAACTGAATGTATACATCAATAAATGGCACTCCCTTAATTATTAATTACTTTTTATATATTACTGATTTTAATATGAACAGATCCAGAATAGGTTGCTAAGTAGGTTCCTTGTGCTCATAAAAGCCCTTCATTTTTTATAATTATTATTATATAAATAGTTATTTATTTTATAGCACTTTTATGCCATGGCATCTCAAAGCGCTTCACAGAAAGTATCATCAAAATACATACAGTGCCCTCCAGTATTATTCACACCCTTCATAGACTAGAATGGGTTTTAGCAAAATAAATGCAAGTGTACGGTCAGTATTTGTTGCACAAATGAATGAAAACATTTTCAGACATTCAGTATTGGACTTCACAAAAATATATTTGTCTTACATATTTGCATGTTATTTCAAAAACTGAAGGTTCAAAATTATTCACACCCCTAAACATTAAAATGCAATAACTTTGCACAGTGTACTGGCCTCCCTGACTGTATCTCCTATCCAGTCAGCTAAACACTCATCCAAATAGTGTATCTTTAGAGGCTTTACTTGGATAAAAGTGTGAAACTGCAAATACAAATCACAAATGTGTACTCAAATAAGCATACATATTCACAACAATGTAAGTAATATTCACATGACTCTGCCTAAGTGCAGTAAAATAACGGCATGAAGCTACACATAAAACAGATGAGTATAAGGTAAGTATTGCAGTAGCTACGAATAGCTAGTACTAAATAGCTAGCTAGCTAAATAGCTGCTTATCTGATGCAGCTTACATGCTAAATAACATCAATTATAAACATCTTAAAAACATGTCAAAAAAATGTCTTCATTCAGAAATAATATGTTAATATCAATGATATCTGTGTAAATAATAAACGTACTTACAGATATTGCCCTCTATGCAGAACTATGCAGTGAGGATAACAGGATTGTTGCCAAGCATTACACAACACTAGACACTAGGTTCCCTGAAAGAGAAAATAACCATCAAGTATGGGATATTGCCGTCAGGCCTCTGCATGAGCATGAGCCGTGTAAGCCCGCCCCCCGGGGAGCTTACTATACGCAACGCGCAGAGATCCACTTCCTCTTTTGCCCTTCAGGCCGTGAAGGCTTCTAGAGCGACCTCACAGCTTGATGGTTATTTTCTCTTTCAGGGAACCGGGGTTGCATCCGCAACCTATCGTTCCCTTTCAAGTCGAAAATAACCATCAAGTATGGGAACAGTGTACCCAAGCCATCACGAGAGAGGATTCTCGCCAGTAGGACAGACTTGCGTCATAACACAGCTGTGTAGCGTCTATGCTTGCAATGACACCTGTCCTAAGGTGGAATATTCAACACCATCTCGTGATCATACTCCATATGCCCGCCATCTAGGGCGTCATAGAGTGTAACACGGATGCTCCAAATGGCGGAGCAGAGGATGTGCTGTGCCATTGCTCCTTCGACTGCGCGCAGACGAGCCAATCGTCCAGATAGTTCAGCAGTCGGATGCCTTGAGCCCGCAAAGGAGCTAAAATGGCATCCATACATTTCGAAAAGGTTCGAGGAGCTAGAGACAGGCCGAATGACATGACACAAAACTCGTAGACCCTGCTCTGAAATGCGAATCGTAGAGACTTCCTGTGAGCCGGGCAGATGGGAACGTGAAAGTACGCATCTGTCAGGTCCACGGTGGTGAACCAGTCACCTTGTCGGACTGACTGGATGATGTGCCTGTGCGTAAGCATCTTGAACAATAACACCTGCAGGTATTTGTTCAGTACTCGCAGATCTAAAATAGGACGGAGCCCGCTGTCCTTCTTGGGCACTAGGAAGTATTTGTAATAGAACCCCTGGTCGGTCAGAGCAGTGTTTACTAGTTGAATGGCACGCTTTTTGAGCAATGCCTGTATTTCCACATTCAGAGCTGAGGACTGAACCGAGTCCTTCACTGCAGTTACCACCACTCCCTGAAGGGGGGGGGGGGGTAACTGGAACTGAAGGGTGTACCCGGTGAGTATAGTTTTGTGCACCCAGATGTCGTCGGTGCAATGTTGCCAGAACTGGAGTTGTGGGACAGTGTAGGGGAGGGTCAACAGCTGGTCTCTCAGGGCTGTTTGGGCTGCGCTCTCTCATGAGGGGCCTGGCCAGAGCCATGAGGGCGCGGTCTACCACCTCCTCTAGGGCACCACCCTTCGCGCTGCGGTGCACCTGAGGGGGAGGTCTTTCTACCCCGTGGGCACGCCTGCTGCTCCAGTGGCCACTTTGGTTGGAAGGACTTGTTAGGCCACATCCTACGCCTCTCCTCCACCGCTGGGCCAAATGTGTGCCCCAGTGTAACTGAAGCATCCTGCCTTGAGCCCACGCATTCAGCTGAGCCAGCTTGACTAATAGCTGAGCGCCCAGTCCCAATTCAGCCCTGAGGGCCACTGATGGGTACTCAGGCAGGTCCTTTACGAGTGCCGCCTGATAGACAGTAAGCAGGCTGGCTATATTAGATAGCCTGATCGCCTCTGTGGCCGCACAGTACCCCTTTTTGAGGTATACCTCTGTGATCCTGCATTGCTTATTGAGACATGCAGGATCCCTTGTCAGCCCTGACAGCGTTGGCGTCTTCACCAACGCGGCGAATGCAGCGTCTACCGGTGGGAAGGATCACAGTTTTTAATGTGCACAAATGCCTACAGAACAACCTAATGATGAGCACCTGAATACCTTCTGCACTTCCTTGAGTTCTGATGTTGATCACATGTGTTAAGGTTAGGGTTATCGTCAGGGTTAGGAATAGGATCACAGACTAGTGTTCGAGTTAGGGTTTACACATGTAGGATTTCATTAGGATTTTTGCCCATTATTCAGAAGAGTAACTAAAAATAGTGTTTATATTCACAGAAAACATTGCACCAATATTTGTTGTGACCAAGTTAATGTTAAACTTTTGGAACCTTTTAGACCGTCACTTAATATCGTCACTTGAAGCACTGTGTTTAATATATTTTCATGTTTGAACTTCTGGCTCCCTGTTAAAACTGCAGTCTTGCCTGCCATCATTTCCCCTGCATCCTGATAAAACATGCAAAACATGGATTTTCATTAACATTAACATTGTCAAACTTAAGCCAAAGGAATTATTTAGCAACTGTTGGTTGAACTTGTATTTTACAACTGTGAACACGCTGTAACTAACTCCAAGTTCCCTGTTCGCGTTCATCTTCTGACATAACTGTATTGCTCATCAGTGGGGTAGAAAGGGTGTGGGACTACCCCGAGGAGGGCGAGTGACCACCGACCGCCTTCCTTGCCCTCTGGCGCAAGGTGCGGGTTTGGAACCCAGCACAGAATGCGCAGTATGTCCTGTCCACTAAGGCGGATGTGGTATGCTCTGGGCCCAGGCATGCCACACAATCATCATGTGGGTCACTCGCAGGCAACCTCACCTGGCAAGTGACACAGCGATGGAAGGACATAATAATGCACCGAGCATGGAGCGTTGAATGTCGAGGTGCGTGTGTGTGTAGCATCAGTGCACCAAGTGCATGTGTCTAGCACTGAGGGTCGAGCACCAAGCATCGAACGTCTAGTGCCGAGCACCGAAGGTGTGTGCATCGAGCGCTGAAGTGTCGAGCACCGAGCGTCGAGCACTGAAGGTGCATGCGTCGAGTACAGAACCGTCGAGCAGCGAACCTCAAGCGCCTAGGTGCTAGCACCGAGCGCCGAAACGCTGACACCGAGAGCGCCGGAGCGCAAGTACTGAGCGTCGGGACACTGCACACAAGATGCTGAAGCATCAGCTGACCCGCAGAGCGGAGTACAGTGTCTGTGTCTAAAAAGACAGTGGTGCTGTGCAATACTTACCTGTTGGTATCAATGAGACAACTGTATAGGTGCGCTTGGTTGTCATCTTCCTTTTATATGTATGGGAATATTTATTTAATTTTTAAGAGGCGCTGCAGCTGTAATTAGTGCGGACGCAGTCGCTATAAAGTAGGCTAAAGCCCTACAGCTACACGCGGCAAGAGATGTTACAAGCCACGGGTGATATTTATTGTGGTGAATGCAGCAGCAGACTCCACACTTGGTCTAGTCGCAGGCGACCCCGAGGCTGCAAAAACAATGCGTCCTCTAAACTCTATTCTACAACCTAAGGGAGAACAGACATACAAAAAAAACAAACTATATATATATATATATATATATATATATATATATAGATATATATATAAATATATATATATATATATAGATATATATATATATATATATATATATATATATATATATATATATAGATATAGATATATATATATATATATATAGATATAGATATAGATACAGATATAGATATATATACAGTGCCTTGCAAAAGTATTCAGACCCTTCCTATGTTGTCCCATTTTGTGAAATTACAAAATGATGCATTGTGGCAGGATGACAGAGGTTGAGGCTCAGAGACAGTGTGAAGAGTTCAAAATAAAGCTTTTATTACACAAAAAATACAATATAAACTGGCACGAGGGCCAAACAAAAGGGTTTTAAACAGAAATAATAGATAAAGCAAACTTACAAATAAACAGTAATGCCACCAAGGCTCTTCAAACAAAAAAACAAACAAACAGCAAACCTAAAACCTTCCTCTCCTTCTGGAACTCTTCCCCTAATGGGAGGCTGAGGCCTCCTTTTATGTCAGTGGCTGGGACTGATTGTAGCAATGAGCTCAATCCCAGCCAACGGAAACCAATCTGTAGGCATGACAGGGGATTTAACCCTGTCCATGCCGATCTAAACCAAAACTGATAGGCAGGGCCTCACTCACCCTGCCACATCCCTCCCCTCCAACGTACGGCCTGGTCCTCCACGGGCCACCTCCCCCCTTAAAATCCCCCAGTTCCATCCCAAGGTCCTGGGACGAGGAGAAGTCAGTGGTCCATGGGGACGGCCATGGTGGAAGGGCTTGTCCCGTTGCCCCACCCACTGCGCCTGGATCCCCGGTCGCAAGGTTTTGGTCCCGCCAGGAGGGCGCCAGACTGTGGACATTTCACAAAATGGGACACCATAGGAAGGGTCTGAATACTTTTGCAAGGCACTGTATATAAAAAAAAAATTACCGGATTTCTTCATTAAATAATTTTACCCGATTTGTTTGCTAAAAAACATTCACCCGAATTTTTTTAAAAAAAGATTTCACCCGTAAATCAGAACCCCGTAAATGTAATGCACTCTCACCTCTTTATGTTGCAGAGCTGAGTGACAGAGCTCTGAGTCTGATCTCCGGACTTGACAAAGAGGCCAACAGACAGCAGATTGAACTGGTGAGTGCCAGGGGAGAACTCTAAAAGTGTATTTTTTGTCCCCTTCGTATAAACCAGGGATGTCCAATTCTGGTCTGAGAGGGTCGGTGTCCCTCCTGGTGTTTGTGCAACTGTGCCCCAAATTACTTAACTGAACCAATAATTTGTCCACTTAAGTAATTTAGGGTACAGGTAGAACAATAGACAAGAGGGACACCGGCCCTCCAGGACCAGGATTGGACACCACTTCCATAAACAGGTATGTGGTACAGACAGTAAATCAGATACATGCATTAGTGTGGGGATGAATCCAAATGATTAAATAAAATGTAGACCACATTGGCTGTTACTTTAAGAATCGTGTTTTACAATTCCTCTCAAGCTGGCCATGGTCCTGCAACAGGCAGACGGGAGCCTGAGTTTGAAAAACCCTGACTGGACGGCTCGGTATTCCAAGGAGAGCCTGTGCTTGGTTCGGGAGCTACTCTCTGACTGTGGGTTGAACATGTGTGACGAGAAGCCGAGCCTCAAGTTTAAAATCTCCAGCGAACAGGAACCTGTGCTGTATGCGATGTACGTGGTGATGACCGTGATCAAGTTCCTGAAGACAGAGTGAAAAGCAAACCCAGCTATGACCTACCTGAACTCATTACTGCCTTCCAGAAATAAATAAATCCATTAATTTGAGTGCGTTGGTTTCAAAACAAGAATATCTGTCATTCTCTCACATTTACAATTAATGGAGTGATTTTTAAAAGTCTCAGATAAGAGTGATCTCAGAGTGGCTCACCTGGCAACAGTACTGCTGCTGTGTGGTGTGCAGAGTGAGTCATGCAGTAGACATTCCAATCCAGGCTATGTGAAGAAGTAATCTGTTCTTTGCTAGTAAGAAGCAGTGTGGGCAGGGAGGAAAAGTCAGAGGGACCGCCTCCTTCTCCTCATCGCTTTGTCGGTCAGGCACTCAATGAGGAGCTCAGGGTGACAAGGTCATTACACCTGGTCAGTGGGATTGGAGGACGCCCACTGAGCATGTGGGTATCCTGAATCGGTGAGAAGACAAAACATATAACTGGAAAACAAATTGTGAATAAAAGAAGTGAATACTCTTAATTAAAAAAAAAAAAAAAACTTTGAAATTTGATGAAATAGATTGCTGTTGATGGGGACTTCATTGTAAAGGTGAGGGAAGGTCATTGTTTTGAAATTAAGAAATGAATGAATGGGACTCCAAGACTACCAATACATTTTGTTCTAGGCACTCGTGAGTTCAGGTATCAGCATAGCCCTAGTGATAAAATGAGCAGATTGAACTAAATGTTTTTCAACAAAACAGGTCCGTCTTCTCCAGTGGCATGCCATGACTTATTTAGCAAGGCAACTACGTTTACAGGATGTAAACAAAAAAATAAATCTACTGATTGTGTGTGTGTATAAATCTACACAATTTTTATTATTGCAGAGACATTTAGCAGGCGCCTCTATCCAACTCGACTTAAAACGCATCCTTTTTTACTATTTTAGATTACACAAGGTGGTAATAAAGTATCATGAACACAGGAGATTAATTTCTGCAGTTGCATGCCTTCACAGTAAAGTATCATGAACACGGGAGATTAATTTCTGCAGTTGCATGCCTTCACAGTAAAGTATCATGAACACGGGAGATTACTGTGAAGGCATGCAACTGCAGAAATTAAAGTTTCATGAACACGGCAGATTAATTTTGCAGTTGCATGCCTTCACAGTGAAGTTTCATGAACACGGCAGATTAATTTTGCAGTTGCATGCCTTCGCTACCTTTTCCAAAGCAAGGCTTGTAGGGAAGTCAGCACACCCTGCATTGCGTTGCCCAGGCAACGGTATGCAATTCAGGGCATTGCGTATGGTGAACAGAAAGGACACGGGCGATACGATTTCTTACATCGAGGCTGACACATACTTAATCATGTAGTTATATGATGTTAAAAAATAATGCTAGTATTAATATTATGATATTACTGTTTAATTTTTTTTTTTTTTCTTTGATGTGACTTTATAGGGCATGCAATGCAATGTTGCATATATAGATGGCATGCCACTGGTCTTCTCTATATATTTGGGTTGCGGGACTGTTAAAATCTGAATAAACATATCTGAAGTTAAGAGCTCTGGGTCTTTGTTTTCTTTCTTTATATTTACAGCCTTGATATGTTATAATGTTTATGTGGATGTAACACTCTCCAGCAAGCTGCAGGAATTCAGGTTTAATAATAAAGAATGAATTACACTGCCTGAAAAAACCCAACATAGAACAAAGTAAACAAACAAAGCTGAACTACAAAAAACAGGCTTGTGTTCATTAATCACATACCCTGCTGCGCAGGCATTGTTATAATAGATTCAATATCATTCACATTTTGTCTTTTTTTCCAAAGTGACTTATAATTAGTTATTTAACATACAAATTCAAGTATCCATATGCAGTTGGGTTTCTAATGGTTAGTGGTTAGAATGCTGGGCTGCAGTGTGGAAGGCAGTGGGTTTGAGTAGCTCAGTGGGTAGGGTATGGGCTGCAGTGTGGAAGGCAGTGGGTTTGAGTAGCTCAGTGGGTAGGGTATGGGCTGCAGTGTGGGAGGCAGTGGGTTTGAGTAGCTCAGTGGGTAGGGTATGGGCTGCAGTGTGGAAGGCAGTGGGTTTGAGTAGCTCAGTGGGTAGGGTATGGGCTGCAGTGTGGGAGGCAGTGGGTTTGAGTAGCTCAGTGGGTAGGGTATGGGCTGCAGAGTGGAAGGGAGTGGGTTTGAGTAGCTCAGTGGTTATGAACCAATGCTTTAGACGTTAGGAAGAGTCGCTGTCCTTTGTGTCTAAAACCACAGCTTTTTTCATGTTGTCATAGATTTATACATTATCTATTTGTCTCTGACACGTCTTCCTGTAATTATGCATGTTTAAAATACATTGTAAAAGACTGGAAGATGGAATATGAACAAAAGGAAGCACTGGAATTGAATTGCATTCATAGATAATGCGTTTACATAGAAATTATTTTGTGAAAGAAGCAGTGAATATGCCAGTTCCGTTTATAAATGTTCTGCATCTGCTTAGGTCGGCAGGGTAATCCTTGTCTCACCGCGCACCAGCGACTCCTGTGGCAGCCGGGCGTCTCCGAGTTGGCTCCAAGTTGCTGGCGAGACTGCGTTTCCTCTGACGCGACAGGTCCGGTAGGCTTCGCTGTTAGCTGCAGTGTGCAAAGAGGATGTCGGCTGACAACGTGTATTTCGGAGGACGCGCATGCGCATGTATTCGTCTCTCCCAAGTCAATATGGGAGTTGAGACAAGGTCTTAAAAAAAAAATAAAAAATTGGATATTCCAAATTGGGAGAAAAATGGGGTAAAAATAATTGCCGATTCCAAGTATTTAAAAAGGCAGCAGCAGAACAGCAGTACCGACACACAGATTTTGCATCGACTGCACGTAATTAAAAAATAAATTAAACAAGTTTATTAAGCAACACTTATTTAACAATTACTTATTGATGTCACTTCAAAACTTGTAACAAAATAGTTGATTGCACAATATAATTTATATAATTATAATATGGATAGATTTTCCTTAATCCACGCAGCATGTTTGATTAAGGAAACTTCATTCTTGTACACACCCTCTGAATGCTGTCTGTCAATCTCGTGTCGTCTTCCTTCCTCTCCTATGTTCAATTGATCTATTTAACACTAGAACGACCACGTTTATAGACATACCTAGAACGACCAAGTTTTAATTAGGCTTCCAAGCCATAGGCTGGGGAAGCCTATTGTTTCTGTAAGGATTATTATTATTATTATTATTATTATTATTATTATTATTATTATTATTAGGCTTCCAAGGCATAGGCTGGGGAAGCCTATTGTTTCTGTAAGGATTATTATTATTATTATTATTATTATTATTATTATTATTATTATTATTTCTGCCGAAACCTCATTGCAGAAACAAAAAATCGGGTTTGTAGGTAGGTGGCTATGTGCAGATAACAGGTTAGGCGTCCAATCTTGCGCAAGTCACATGGTTTGGCAGCCATATTGGATTTTGCGAAATTCTTTAAAACGCTTATGCTTCGGAAACCGCTTACTCTAGAGTTCTGAAAATTGCTATACATGTTGAGGGATAGTCCTTGATGAACTGTTGTTAATATGAAGCTGATTGGTTATGTGGTTTGGCAACCACAACGATTAATGTCATAAAAATGTCGAATTCTCAAAATTTAAACATCTTCTCTGAAACCTCTTTTCTGATTGAAACAAAAATTGGAATAAAGCATCTCAGTATGGTCCTCTATTCCGCTTGTTCAAAGGAAGTTGCTACTGTGAAAATCGTGGCGTCCATGCTGCATGACATCATCAACACACGCAAACCGCCTATGCTGCACCAAAATGCACAACATTTCACACAGATGTAGAGGACTATGGGATGTTGTGCCATGGTCAATATGGCAAAGTCTAACAAGATGCTCGGATAATATTGTGTTCCGTTCTGGTCACCTCGTTACAAAAAGGATATTGCTGCTCTAGAAAGAGTGCAAAGAAGAGCAACGAGAATTATCCCGGGTTTAAAAGGCATGTCGTATGCAGACAGGCTAAAAGAATTGAATCTATTCAGTCTTGAACAAAGAAGACTACGCGGCGATCTGATTCAAACATTCAAAATCCTAAAAGGTATAGACAATGTCAACCCGGGAGACTTCTTTGACTTGAAAAAAGAAAAAAGGACCAGGGGTCATAAATGGAGATTAGATAAAGGGGCATTCAGAACAGAAAATAGGAGGCACTTTTTTAAACAGAGAATTGTGAGGGTCTGGAACCAACTCCCCAGTAATGTTGTTGAAGCTGACACCCTGGGATCCTTCAAGAAGCTGCTTGATGAGATTCTGGGATCAATAAGCTACTAATAACCAAACGAGCAAGATGGGCTGAATGGCCTCCTCTCGTTTGTAAACTTTCTTATGTTCTTATGTTCTTATGTAAACAAAACCGTGTCTGTAATCCATTTAAAAGAGGCTTGTAAGAAAGGGGGCGCGACTTTGGAGCCCTCGTTTACATTTAAATATGTATTTTTGCTAAACAAACACCTAGACAAAACGCTTCACAATCGCTTGCTCTATAAAATACCGCTGGAACTGTAAAGATCGCTTACTTATTCACTCACACACAGTAAAACTTACAAAAAAACACTGAGCTCGGGCAGTACAAGACTGTGTTCATTTAATCTATAAAACGCGACTTCACAGAAGGTACTTGAAAACAAAACATCTTAACACAGACAGACACACACACACACACAGACACACACACACACAGACACAGACACAAACAGAGACACACACATACAGACACACACACACACCCACACAGACATACACACACAGACACACACAGAGACACACAAACACAGAGACACACAAACACAGAGACACACACACACAGAAACAGACAGACACACAGACACACACACACAGACACAGACACAGACACACACAGACAGAGACACACACACAGACACACAGACACACACACACACACAGAAACAGACACACACAGAGACACACACACAGACACACACACAGAGACACACACAGACACACACACAGACACACACACACAGAGACACACAAACAGACACAGACACAGAAACAGACACACACACAGAGACACACACATACAGACACACACACACCCACACAGACATACACACACAGACACACACAGAGACACACAAACACAGAGACACACAAACACAGAGACACACACACACAGAAACAGACAGACACACAGACACACACACACAGACAGAGACACACACACACAGACACAGAAACAGACACACACAGAGACACACACACAGACACACACACAGAGACACACACACACACAGACACACACACAGACACAGACACACACACACAGAGACACACACACAGACACAGACACAGAAACAGACACACACACAGAGACACACACATTTGAACAAACATGACTGCCATGAACCAATCAAACTGCATGACATCATCAACATACGCAACTGGCTATAAAACCGCCTATGCTGCACCAAAATACACGAAATTTCACACAGATGTAGAGGACTGTGGGATGTTGTGCCATGGTCAATATGGCAGCCATTGGTCTCATGGTGTGGCAGCCATCTTAGATTTAATGAAAATTTTGCCCAATTTGCAAACATGCTCTTATCATGAACGGTAAATAGCACAGCCGTGAAAAAATGTCTCCATAGTGCGTTAACCAATGCACATAAAATTTACGATGACTGCTTGGAAGCCGTAAAGTTGCTCGCAACTCTAGTTATTATTATTATTATTATTATTATTATTATTATTATTATTATTTTTCTTTCTGCCAAAACCTCATCGCAGAAAGAAAAAATCGGGTTTGTAGGTAGGTGGCTATGTGCAGATAACAGGTTAGGCGTCCAATCTTGCGCAAGTCACATGGTTTGGCAGCCATATTGGATTTTGCAATTTTTTTTAAAACGCCTATGCTTCAGAAACCGCTTACTCTAGAGTTCTGAAATTTGCTATACATGTTGAGGGATAGTCCTTGATGAACTGTTGTTAATATGAAGCTGATTGGTTATGTGGTTTGGCAACCACAACGATTAATGTCATAAAAATGTCGAATTCTCAAAATTTAAACATCTTCTTCTCTGAAACCTCTTTTCTGATTGAAACAAAAATTGGAATAAAGCATCTCAGTATGGTCCTCTATTCCGCTTGTTCAAAGGAAGTTGCTACTGTGAAAATCGTGGCGTCAACGCTGCATGACATCATCAACACACGCAACTGGCTATAAAACCGCCTATGCTGCACCAAAATGCACGCAATTTCACACAGATGTAGAGGACTATGGGATGTTGTGCCATGGTCAATATGGCGGCCTTAGGTCACATGGTGTGGCAGCCACCTTAGATGTAATGATATTTTTTGTGCAATTTTCAAATGTCTTGTTCTCATCAACGGTGAACATTACAGCTGTGATAAAATTTGTACATAGTGCGCTCATGTCCACGATTGATTCTACTAAAGGAAAAATGTATCTGTCACATGGTGTGGCAGCTATGTTGGATTTTGTGTAAAACACTTAAACAACAATTCCTAATGAGCCTTTTGGCTTATTGACTTGAATCATGAGTATACGTTATCTTTGTACTGTCTTCTAAAAAAGTTACTCAGCAAAAGTTCCTACATCAACAAACATGACCGCCATGAGCAAATCAATATGGGCACTGATGCCAATTTGCCCACTTTGTACCCTGAAATGACACATTCCCACCACTGGGGACAGCTTACCATGGCAATTGAGCAAAAAAAAAAATCTTACAGGCAGCCATGTTTTTGGGTGGTGTCTGTCAAGAACCATTTCACTAAGTGATGTACCTTAAAACACAGTAATTACATAAGAACATAAGAACATAAGAAAGTTTACAAACGAGAGGAGGCCATTCAGCCCATCTTGCTCGTTTGGTTGTTAGTAGCTTATTGATCCCAAAATCTCATCAAGCAGCTTCTTGAAGGATCCCAGGGTGTCAGCTTCAAAAACATTACTGGGGAGTTGGTTCCAGACCCTCACAATTCTCTGTGTAAAAAAGTGCCTCCTATATTCTGTTCTGAATGCCCCTTTATCTAATCTCCATTTATGACCCCTGGTCCTTGTTTCTTTTTTCAAGTCAAAGAAGTCCCCCGGGTTGACATTGTCTATACCTTTTAGGATTTTGAATGTTTGAATCAGATCGCCGCGTAGTCTTCTTTGTTCAAGACTGAATAGATTCAATTCTTTTAGCCTGTCTCCATACGACATGCCTTTTAAACCCGGGATAATTCTGTTTGCTCTTCTTTGCACTCTTTCTAGAGCAGCAATATCCTTTTTGTAACGAGGTGACCAGAACTGAACACAATATTCTAGGTGTGGTCTTACTAATGCATTGTAGAGTTTTAACATTACTTCCCTTGATTTAAATTCAACACTTCTCACAATATATCCGAGCATCTTGTTAGCCTTTTTATAGCTTCCCCACATTGTCTAGATGAAGACATTTCTGAGTCAACATAAACTCCTAGGTCTTTTTCATAGTTCCCTTCTTCAATTTCACTATCTCCCATATGATATTTATAATGCACATTTTTATTGCCCGCATGCAATACTTTACACTTTTCTCTATTAAATGTCATTTGCCATGTGTCTGCCCAATTCTGAATGCTGTCTAGATCATTTTGAATGACCTTTGCTGCTTCAACAGTGTTTGCCACTACTCCTATTTTTGTGTCATCTGCAAATTTAACGAGTTTGCTTACTATACCAGAATCTAAATCATTAATGTAGATTAGGAATAGCAGAGGACCTAATACTGATCCCTGTGATAGACCACTGGTTACCTCGCTCCATTTTGAGGTTTCTCCTCTAATCAGTACTTTCTGTTTTCTACATGTTAACCACTCCCTAATCCATGTGCATGCATTTCCTTGAATGCCTACTGCATTCAGTTTGAGAATTAATCATTTATGCGGGACTTCGTCAAAAGCTTTCTGGAAATCTAAATAAACCATGTCGTATGTTTTGCAATTATCCATTTTCAATGTTGCATCCTGAAAAAAATCAAGCAAGTTAGTTAGACACGCTCTCCCTTTCCTAAAACCATGCTGACTGTCTCCCATGACATTGTTACCATATAGGTAATTTTCCATTTTGGATTTTATTATGGTTTCCATAAGTTTACATATAATAGAAGTCAGGCTTATTGGTCTGTAGTTACCTGGTTCAGTTTTGTCTCCCTTTTTGTGGATCGGTATTACCTTTGCAATTTTCCAGTCGGTACAACCCCTGTGTCAAGAGACTGTTGCATGATCTTGGTTAGCGGTTTGTAAATAACTTCTTTCATTTCTTTGAGTACTATTGGGAGGATCTCATCCTGCCCAGGGGATTTGTTTATTTTAAGAGCTCCTAGTCCCTTTAACACTTCTGCCTTTAACACTTCCTTTAACACTTCTGATTTCATATCTAGGGACAAAAATAGTTCCATTAGATTACTTATTTTTAAATATCAGCTACGTCAAATAGTTGAAATATTTAAATACATTTCTTTACACTTAGTTACATTATATAAACACATTTAAATATCTACTGTTGAAGGTCAATACTATTTAAAACTATGTAAATACGGGTAAAGCTGAAAAGAAATGTAAATATAATGAAATCAAACTATTTCAAATTCATAACTGAACAATCACTAATGAATGCAACCTGCACTTAACTCTTGGTGGTTGATGAGATTTTCTAATGAGGAGACTGCTAAATATACTGTATATATAAATAAATAAACAAACACCTCCAAACTTCAAAAGAGGCCCCCGGCTTAAACCAACTGAGGAGAAAAGAGCTTATCAGTCAGGAGTCTGATCACTGGATGATTTTCCTTTGAGTGCTGCTCTTAATTGCAGCAGTGAGGAGTCTGATCACTGGATGAATGAATTCTATTTTAGTGCTGCTCTTAATTGCAGCAGTGAGGAGTCTGATCACTGGATGAAAGAATTCTCTTTGAGAGCTGCTCTTAATGGCAGCAGTGAGGAGTCTGATCACTGGATGAATGAATTCACTTTGAGAGCTGCTCTTAATGGCAGCAGTGAGGAGTCTGATCACTGGATGAATGAATTCACTTTGAGAGCTGCTCTTAATGGCAGCAGTGAGGAGTCTGATAACTGGATGAATCAATTATCTTTGAGTGCTGCTCTTAATTGCAGCAGTGAGGAGTCTGATCACTGGATGAATGAATTGCCTTTTTAGAGCTACTCTTAATTGCAGCAGGGAGGAGTCTGATCACTGGATGAATGAATTCTCTTTGAGAGCTGCTCTTAATTGCAGCAGTGAGGAGTCTGATCACTGGATGAATGAATTATCTTTGAGTGCTGCTCTTAATGGCAGCAGAGAGGAGTCTGATCACTGGATGAATTAATTCACTTTGAGAGCTGCTCTTAATGGCAGTAGTGAGGAGTCTGATCACTGGATGAATGAATTCTCTTTGAGAGCTGCTCTTAATGGCAGCAGAGAGGAGTCTGATCACTGGATGAATGAATTCTCTTTGAGAGCTGCTCTTAATTGCAGCAGTGAGGAGTCTGATCACTGGATGAATGAATTATCTTTGAGTGCTGCTCTTAATGGCAGCAGAGAGGAGTCTGATCACTGGATGAATTAATTCACTTTGAGAGCTGCTCTTAATGGCAGTAGTGAGGAGTCTGATCACTGGATGAATGAATTCTCTTTGAGAGCTGCTCTTAATGGCAGCAGTGAGGAGTCTGATCACTGGATGAATGAATTCTCTTTGAAAGCTTCTCTTAATGGCAGCAGTGATGAGTCTGATCACTGGATGAATGAATTCACTTTGAGAGCTGCTCTTAATGGCAGCAGTGAGGAGTCTGATCACTGGATGAATGAATTCTCTTTGAAAGCTTCTCTTAATGGCAGCAGTGAGGAGTCTGATCACTGGATGAATGAATTCTCTTTGAAAGTTTCTCTTAATGGCAGCAGTGATGAGTCTGATCACTGGATGAATGAATTCACTTTGAGAGCTGCTCTTAATGGCAGCAATGAGGAGTCTGATCACTGGATGAATGAATTCTCTTTGAGAGCTGCTCTTAATGGCAGCAGTGAGGAGTCTGATCACTGGATGAATGAATTATTTTTGAGAGCTGCTCTTATTGGCAGCAGTGAGGAGTCTGATCACTGCATGAATGAATTTTCTTTGAGTGCTGCTCTGTTACTGGCAGCAGCAGCAGCAGTGGAATGGCCCAGATAGCACCCACACGTTGTGCCAACGTAGGCAGAAGATCGACATTTCATCGCGGGCTAAAAATGTGTTCGCTACGCGTAAACAACAAATCACTGCACGTATCATTCTTATATTACGCGTTGAGAAGCAGTCACATGATAAGAATGCTACACTTTCATTGGTCACTTTGGCAACGCGTTGCCAAAATCACTGACGCATTGTGTCTAAACATTATGACCCAATGGCTTGCCATGCACAGCGTGCCAACATAGGCAGAAGACTGGCATTGCATCGCATGCTAGTAAAAGCTTAGGGCCTATGCTGGCATGACTATTGTGTGTTTATGTTAACGTCAGATGGTTTTAATTGCAGTTTATACACACACTAATAAATGTACAGGTCCCTCCAGAATTATTCACACCCTTGATTCAATGTTACAAAAAGTTGGTTTTAGCAACAATAAAAAGTGTACCTCTTGTTGTTACATATCACAAAAACATTTCCAAATTTATTGCATTTTAATGAATAAGTGTGAATAATTTTGAACCTTCAGTTTTTGAAATAACATGCAACTATGTTAGACAAATATATGTTTATGAAGTCCAATACTGAATGTCTGAAAATATTAATCTTTTCATTCATTTATGCAACAAATACTGACCGTACACTTGCATTTATTTTGCTAAAACCCATTCTAGACTATGAAGGGTATGAATAATACTGGAGGGCACGGTATGTGTGTGTATAAATGTAGGCAATATATTTATATGTGTGTAAACTGAAATTAAAAACATCTGACCTTTTTATGTACATGGTAGCCCTACGTTTGACATAATTGATGAAAGAACAAGTACAGGGGTGGGAGTAACCTGCAGAGAATAATAATTTACACATCAATGACTGGACTTTGTTACAGTTACATAGTTCTTGAAGTTGTTTCAGAGATTTACAAAATCTATTTTTTACATATATTTAAAGATTTAGTTTCCACATAAGATATTTACCACACTCACATGGTGCTCAGCAAAAACAGCAAATCAGCAAATTAAAACAACCACACCTTAATAATAATGTTCCTTATCAACACAGCTCATGTTATTAGTTAAAGCAGGAACACTTCACATTTTTTTCTCCAGGGCTTAGTATTGATGCCGGGCATTCCCTGAGAATTCAGGAGAATGATTAGACATTTATTATTGGACTTTGTTACAGTTACATAGTTGTAAATTGAAGATATGTAAAAATATATAAAACCATTCTATTTATATTTAAATATTTTCAAATCTTTACTTTCTTCTACAAGAGTGGATCTCAACCTATTTACTATAGTGGCCCATACATGCAGCTCTCTGTGTATTATGTGGGCCGTTGCACCCACACAACAGTACTTACTACCTGTATTATATACTGTATATACAGGAACTGTCTTCAGTGCTAAATTAAGAGTAAGTTTAAATAAGAGCAAGTACAAAGATATATACAGTGCCTTGTGAAAGTTGAACTTTGCGACCTTTTGCCACATTTCAGGCTTCAAACATAAAGATATGAAACTGTAATTTTTTGTGAAGAATCAACAACAAGTGGGACACAATCATGAAGTGGAGCGAAATTTATTGGATATTTCAAACTTTTTTAACAAATAAAAAACTGAAAAATTGGGCGTGCAAAATTATTCAGCCCCTTTACTTTCAGTGCAGCAAACTCTCTCCAGAAGTTCAGTGAGGATCTCTGAATGATCCAATGTTGACCTAAATGACTAATGATGATAAATAGAATCCACCTGTGTGTAATCAAGTCTCCGTATAAATGCACCTGCACTGTGATAGTCTCAGAGGTCCGTTTAAAGCGCAGAGAGCATCATGAAGAACAAGGAACACACCAGGCAGGTCCGAGATACTGTTGTGGAGAAGTTTAAAGCCGAATTTGGATACAAAAAGATTTCCCAAGCTTTAAACATCCCAAGGAGCACTGTGCAAGCGATAATATTGAAATGGAAGGAGTATCAGACCACTGCAAATCTACCAAGACCTGGCCGTCCCTCTAAACTTTCAGCTCATACAAGGAGAAGACTGATCAGAGATGCAGCCAAGAGGCCCATGATCACTCTGGATGAACTGCAGAGATCTACAGCTGAGGTGGGAGACTCTGTCCATAGGACAACAAATCTGCACAAATCTGGCCTTTATGGAAGAGTGGCAAGAAGAAAGCCATTTCTTAAAGATATCCATAAAAAAGTGTCGTTTACAGTTTGCCACAAGCCACCTGGGAGACACACCAAACATGTGGAAGAAGGTGCTCTGGTCAGATGAAACCAAAATCGAACTTTTTGGCAACAATGCAAAACGTTATGTTTGGCGTAAAAGCAACACAGCTCATCACCCTGAACACACCATCCCCACTGTCAAACATGGTGGTGGCAGCATCATGGTTTGGGCCTGCTTTTCTTCAGCAGGGACAGGGAAGATGGTTAAAATTGATGGGAAGATGGATGGAGCCAAATACAGGACCATTCTGGAAGAAAACCTGATGGAGTCTGCAAAAGACCTGAGACTGGGACGGAGATTTGTCTTCCAACAAGACAATGATCCAAAACATAAAGCAAAATCTACAATGGAATGGTTCACAAATAAACATATCCAGGTGTTAGAATGGCCAAGTCAAAGTCCAGACCTGAATCCAATCGAGAATCTGTGGAAAGAACTGAAAACTGCTGTTCACAGATGCTCTCCATCCAACCTCACTGAGCTCGAGCTGTTTTGCAAGGAGGAATGGGCAAAAATTTCAGTCTCTCGATGTGCAAAACTGATAGAGACATACCCCAAGCGACTTACAGCTGTAATCGCAGCAAAAGGTGGCGCTACAAAGTATTAACTTAAGGGGGCTGAATAATTTTGCACGCCCAATTTTTCAGTTTTTTATTTGTTAAAAAAGTTTGAAATATCCAATAAATTTCGTTCCACTTCATGATTGTGTCCCACTTGTTGTTGATTCTTCACAAAAAATTACAGTTTCATATCTTTATGTTTGAAGCCTGAAATGTGGCAAAAGGTCGCAAAGTTCAAGCGGGCCGAATACTTTCGCAAGGCACTGTATAGTGCTAAATTAAGGCGGGGTAATGGCAAGAGGCACCATTTCTCCACTGGCTTTTACCATGGCAATGGAAGTAATCATTAGGGCATCAAAATGGGTAGTGAGAGGAGAGCACTTGGCTTCTGTAATGAGACTACCACCAATTCAAGCATACATGGATGACATGACAACCATGACTACAACAGTAGCCTGCACTAACCGGTTATTGGGCAAATTAACCAATAACATTGAATGGGCACTGTGGCAGGAATGGCTGAGTGGTCTGACGTCACGGCCGAATAAGGCACAACACAAACAAAAAGGTATGGTGCAGTGGCGCGGGCGCCGTTTTATTTAAAGCAACCAAAAATAAAACAAATATTTAAACAAAAAACACTGTGCTCACCGAGCAAAATAAAAGGGTAAACAAAAACAAATCATGAACCCAAAATATATAAACAAAGGTCAGGCTGGGCAAATAGCTGTCGCTGATGCTTTTACTTTTACTTTAGTTTTGTTTCTCTCCTCCCGTTCTGTCCTCTCGCTCCAAACACCCACCCCGAGCTGGAGAGCTGCAGGCTTTTTATATTCAGGTGACCATCTCCCAATCAGCAACAAAATTAATCACTTAATTAATTCGGGAGATGGCCACCTTCTGCACAAGTTTTTTTTCATTACACCTGGCAGAGGACGAGCACCGTCATAAATATAATACAATAAAACATACGGCGCTCGCCGACAAATACAAAACAATACAATAAAAATAATACAAAATAAATACACTGCACAGGGGCGGAGGGGGAGACCCTGATCTAAAAATAAACAAACAAACAATGTACAGGGTTGCTCGCCCTGTTACAGGCACGAATGCAATTTAAGCCCAATAAATCAAGGAGCATTTTTATAATTAAAGGTAAAGTAGTAGATAAAACGTTCTTCATTAATGGTGTGGCAATACCAACAGTATCTGAGAAGCCAGTGAAGAGTCTTGGGAGATGGTACAACGGGGATCTAAAGGACACAGTTCGTGTGGGAGAAGTTAGAGAACAAGCAGTGGAAGGGTTGAAGAGTATAGACAGCAGCGCTTTACCAGGCAAACTAAAACTCTGGTGCTTTCAGTTTGGTCTACTGCCGAGGTTGCTGTGGCCACTGACTGTGTACGAAGTGTCTTTGACAACAGTAGAGAAGCTGGAAGCTTTAATCAGTTCATACATCAGGAAATGGTTGGGAGTTCCACGCTGCCTCAGCAGAGTGGGACTTTATGGTAAAGGAATACTGCAGCTACCAGTCTCCACTCTAACCGAGGAGTTTAAGTGTGCCAAGGTCCGACTGGAAATGACATTAGTAGAGTCACGCGACAAATGCGTAAGGGAGGCAGCACCTGTGTTGAAAACTGGAAGAAAGTGGGCAGCAAAGAAAGCTGTGGAGGATGCAAAGGCTGCCCTTCGAATTGGTGATATCATAGGTCAAGTTCAGCATGGAAGAGGGGGTCTTGGTCTCAGTTCAGCTCCTCCTACATGGCACAAGGCAGCCCCAGCTCAACGGAGGAAGCTGGTAGTCAACGAGGTGCAAAAGCAGGAGAGTATGAGGTGCATAAAGGCCATTTCCCAAGCCAAGCAGGGAGAATGGATGAGATGGGAGAGTGTGGAACAACGCAAGATTGGCTGGCAAGACCTATGGTCAATGGAACAGAGCAGGATCAGTTTCCTCATCAGATCAACATATGATGTTCTCCCATCACCACAGAACCAAAACCTCTGGGTAGGAGAGGATCCCTCATGTCCTTTGTGTTCATCACCTGCAACATTAAGGCATATTTTGACAGGATGTAAGGTGGCTCTTAGCCAAGGATGGTTTACTTTGCGCCATGACCAGGTGCTGCGATGTTTGGCCTTAGCATTGGAAGACAAGCGTAACATGACCAATAAGTTGCCACCAGATCCATCAAAACAATACACACAAAAGATAACATTCCTCCGCCCAGGAGAGCAACCACCAAGAAAAGGTGTTAAAACCAATCCTCGCCCAGGACAACTGGAAGCTGCTAGAGACTGGAATATTCTGACAGATGTTGGTCAATGGCATATTGTTCCACCTGAGATTGCCACCACTAACCTTCGACCAGATATTGTCTTGTGGTCTGGATCAGCACGTCTTGTTCACCTGGTATAGTTAACAGTGCCATGGGAGGATGCTGTAGATCAGGCGTATGAGAAGAAGAAACTGTGGTATGCTCAACTAGCCTCTGAAGCGGAACAGAGAGGATGGAGAGTCCGGGTTTACCCAGTGGAGGTGGTTTGTCGAGGATTTATGGCACACTCCACATCCCGGTTTCTCAGAGACGTCGGATTCAGTGGCCAAGAGTTGCGTTGCACAGTGAAGAACTTATCTGAAGCAGCAGAGAGGAGCAGCAACTTGCTGTGGTTGAGACGGAAAGATTCTGGCTGGGGATCTCAAGCACAATAGAAAGAAAGCAACGCTGATGTACGGGTAAGTAAGCTGGGCTGAGTTGAGTGGGGGATGGAGGGAGGTGATGCTGGGACGCCAGTATCACCATCGAGCACTCTTGAGGTGTCGTGGGCTAGTCGACGAAACACCGAGGGTGGAAGGTGCCCACTTGAAGACCCCAGAGATGTACCCTACTTCGCTCAATCCAGACAGTTGCCATGCTGATGCGCTGGGGAGACCGCACTGTGGTTGATCCCCGGAGCCAGCATCACAGCCGTTGTGTGTGCTGATGTGCCAGGGAGGCAAATAAGCTGATCCCTGGAGCCAGCATTACACTTCAGCCATCAACACCAGACAGAAGGATATCTACATCATCATATGGAAGGAAACGCAAATGGATAGAGACACAGATGGATCACATTAGTTTACTGTAAAGCTACGTCTTAGTTGGTGCTTATCTTGCCGAGAGCCAAGTTCAAATCAGCATGAAGTTTTAACATCTACTCTCGTGTAATGGAAATCATGAAGATCTGGATATGTCCAGTGACTGCTGTGAATAGTGCAGCTGGCAACAAGGGAAAGACCTCGTGACAGCCTGGAGTGACATCTGACAGGAGGAAAGAGACCCCATTGGAGCTGGCAAGGTTTAGCTACCCTTGTCGGCAGTATCCAGATCTGTGTTTACAGGATGCTGGAGACACCCGCCCAAGGCTTCTAAGAAATGAAAGAGAAAAATACCCCTAGAGTCTGCGAGAGTGGGGGCAGAAAATGACTCAATGTTGGACAACACGGTTAATGACTTAGGAATGGAAATGGATATGAGTATGGAGAGTACTTCACAAAAGACTAGTTCAAGATCTGCAGTTAGCAAAGACATGGAACTCCAGGTTTGTGTCTGCGGCTGGAGCAAGGCGACAATGGTCAGGGGTTTGAAGATTCATCAAGGGAGAATGAAATGCTTGAGGGAGAAGGGACAACGGCCTCGCATTGATCAGTACTTCTTACGAAGTCAGTCAAGTCAGTCGAATGAAATCCAGCGACAGGAAGCAAACCACAGTTTGCAGGATATCAGCACCCCTGTCATAGATGTGAGGAGGACTTGCATGGACACAGTTAGTGATGAACCTAATGATCCTTGTGAACCCAGTCAGACAAACCAGCATAAGAGAGAAAAGAACCTCAACGGGCACAAGCCTGGAGTTAAATGGCTAAGAGCTTGTGAGAAAACTGTGTGGGACACAGTAAACACAGATATCTGCGTTGCATTGGAAAGATTAAGTGGAACAGTTGAAAAGAAGCTGGATAAATTTGGGGACATCATCTACGCATATGGAAGTGAGAGGTTTGGAGTTGAAAAAAGGAAGGAAAAAGTACAAACTATTCCTGGAAAGTCTAGACGGCAGCAGGAGATTGAACGCTTAGTTAGAGAAAGGAGACAGCTGAGGAACCAATGGAGAAGAGCAGAACAAAGTCAAAAGGAGGGACTCAATCTCTTACAAAGGGTCATAAAAGATAAGCTTGCAACATTGCGCAGGGGTGAGCACCTACGGAAACGCTACAAAAAGAAGGAGCATGCGAGAACTAACTTTTATAAAGACCCATTCAAATTTGTAAAGAAGTTATTCACCAGTGAGAAGAATGGCACACTAAAAGCATCTAAGTTTGAGCTGGAGAAATATTTGGAGGAAACACACACAGATTCAAAAAGGCAGGAGCCTATGTCAATTCCTTCAGACATCCCATCTATCAATCCACCAGAATACCAAATGGAGGACTGTGCATCTAAGTGGAAAGAAGTAGAGCAAGCTGTGAAAAAAGCAAGGGCTTCATCATCTCCAGGGCCTAATAGAGTTCCATACAGAGTGTACAAGAGTGCTTCAGGAATTCTACGAATCCTGTGGAAATTGATGAAAGTGGCATGGGAAAAACAAGAGCATGGCGCCGGGCAGGTGGAGTCTTTATACCTAAAGAAAAAGATTCTACAAGCATCATTCAGTTTCACCCTATTTCCCTATTAAACGTAGAAGGCAAGATTTTCTTCAGCATTATTGCTCAGAGATTGTCAACTTACCTATTAAAGAACTGCTTCATTGACACTTCAGTACAAAAAGCGGGCATTCCAGGTTTCCCAGGATGCTTAGAACACATCAGTGTGATCTGGCAACAAATTCAATCAGCTAAAAAGGAGAGGAAGGCGCTCCATGTGACATTCCTGGATTTGGCTAATGCATATGGTTCAGTGCCATATGAACTTCTTTGGGCAGCTTTTGATTTTTTCAGTGTACCGATGACAATAACAAATTTAGTGAAAGCCTACTTTGGAGATTTAGTTTTTCAACTTCAGAATTCAGCACTACATGGCAATGCCTAGAAGTTGGAATAATGGCAGGATGCACCATTTCTCCACTGGCTTTTACCATGGCAATGTGGATCGCCTCGCCCTGTGTGATGCGCCTGCCTGCGGGTACCCGAGATCGCTACAGTATTATATGACACTTACAGATGAAGAAATAAAAAAGAGGTTCCGCTTGAGCCACTCCATCGCTCCGATTAATAGATTGTTAGCTGCAGTTCAGGATCATTCCAAAGAAACAACAGTGATGCATTTGGATTCAGTCAGTCCACAATGAGTAGGATTGTAAAAATAGTTACCAATGCATAAGTATCTAGAATATCTACTTGTATCACCTTCCCGCTTAATGCAAGGGAACACAATTCTATAAAGCAGGGGTTCTACGATATTGCAGGCATGCCTAATGCTTTAGGGACAATCGATTGCTCGCATATAGCTATAAAGGCACCGTCTAATAATGGTGACGTGTTCATAAATAGAAAGGGTTGGCATTCTATTAATACATAGATAGTGTGTCGACACGACTATATAATTACTAATGTGATCGCCAGCTTTCCGCGATCTACACATGATGCCTTCATTTATGATCGAAGTGCATTGTGTGCATAGTTTTAGTTGTTTTTGGGTCACTGTCAGACTCGTGCGTCTCCATCATGAACAGGTTCTTTCGGGAGTGTTTCCGTTAATTAAGGCGTGTGGGCTCTTTAAATAGAGCTGCTCCCATGTTAATTAGCCGTGGATTGGGCGTTCCCATGTGGTGAAACATGATTCATGAAACACGGTTCGCATAGGCGTTAATTTACTATTTTAATTAATGAATCACGAGTAAAGAGATTTGCGAAGTGATTTCGCAAACCCCGATAATTAACTCTTATTAATAATGAATAGGGCCCAATGTCAGTTAAAAAGAGTGACTGCATATTGATGTGCAGTAGGCTATGCTTGAATCAGTATAGACCTATTATAAAATAATTGAGAAATTGATAATTAATGAAAGGCAGAATGTATGGAATAAAGAAAAAGGGGACAGATTTTTTTTATAAACGGGACAAAGTAAGGTTAGAATTAAGGATGGAATAGGAAAGAGAAGGTATATTTTCATACCACCTTGAAATGTCATTGGTATAGGATTGGAGTGCATGAGAATAGGTTTGGTATGGAATGTACATTCTAAAAAGGAATTTGGAAATATATCACAAAAACAGGGAGATTCGATAATATGTAACATTTAGAAATGAAATTGTTGTATAGTCATTTTAAATAATAATATGAACAGCAGGTGGCGAGAGTATGCCTAAATTTCGACAGAAAGTTGGCAGCCATTACTCAAAAAAAGAAGTTAGAAGAAGAGAGTTAGAATGTAAAGGAACAGGGGGGAGGGGGGGGAATGGGAGTGAAAATTGCTCGGAGAAAGACCAAGAGACCAACGGAATAAGAACTTCTAAAATCATGGAATCTTAGTGGCAAGTAGCTCAGAACTCCGAACTGTATAGCCTACTGGTTTGAATGTGTCAAGAACTGCAACGCTGCTGGGTTTTTCACGCTCAACAGTTTCCCGTGTGTATCAAGGATGGTCCACCACCCAAAGGACACCCAGCCAACGGCAGGCCAGTGGTCGAAAACAGCTCATTGATGAAAGACGCCAAAGGAGGCTGACAGGAATTGTGCAGAGCAACAGACGGGTTACAGTTAGTCAACTGACAGTCCAGTACAACATTGGTGCCGAAAGACCCATAAAAGAATGCACAACTTGTCGTACCTTGACACGAATGGGGTATGGCAGCCGACGACCTAACAGAGTTCCACTTCTTTCAGCAAAACACAAGAAACTGTGGTTGCAGTGGGGTAAGGAACAAAAACACTGACCACTGGAGGACTGGAAAAACATTGCCTGGTCTGATGAATCCCGGTTCCTGTTGTTTCACGCTGATGGGAGGACTAGGATATGGAGAAAACCATATGAATACATGCATCCATCATGCCGCGTGTCAACATTGCAGGCTGGTGGTGGTGGTGTGATGATGTGGGGTGTGATTTCATGGCACACATTGGGCCCCTTGATAAAAGTGGAGCAACGTTTGAATGTCACTGGATATCTGAACATCATTGCCAATCAGGTGCATCCCTGGCAGCAGTGTATCCATCTGCTAATGGATTTTTTCAGAAGGAATATGCCCCATGCCACAAGGCTAGGATTGTCCAAGAATGGTTCCACGAACATGACAGTGAATTCAGCTTACTGCAGTGGCCTGTCCAGTCACCAGATCTCTATCCAATTGAGCAACTGTGAGATGAGATGGAACGAGCTATTCGGAGTAGAGATTCACTACCAGCCAACTTGACACAACTGTGGGAAGCATTGGAGTCAACATGGGCCAGCATCCCTGTGGAACACTTTCGACACCTTGTAGAGTCCATGCCCCGATGAATTGAGGCTGTTCTGAGGGCAAAAGGGGGTGTAACTCAATATTAGGAAGGTGTTCCTAATGTTTTGTACAGTGTATATATATATATATACTGTGTGTGTATATTGTGAGACAGCAGGGAGAGGGTTAATCCTCCCTGCAGTAAAAAACATGTGAAAATGCACACTGGTTTTAATTTAATTGTATTTGTTAATTGTTCATTGATTGTTGTATTGTTTTGCTTATTGTTTAAATTGAATTGGTTAATTGTTTTATTGTTTAATTATCCCTTGCACCTGGTGGTTGCTATTAAATTAGGACCAGGTGCAGGGTATTTAAGGAGGGAAGCCAGTGTGCTCAAGGCTGCTGAGTAGAAGGAAGCAGGAGAGGTGCTCTACTTCCGAGCAGTTGGGAGAAAAAGAGGTACAGTTTAAACCTGTGTGGTTTTGAAAAGTTTTGGGGCAGGTAAATGGCTTAGCTGTCCTGTTAGTGAGTCAGGTTCCAGTGTGTATAGTAAGTGCTCCAAAAACGGAGTTAGGTGTTTGTTTGTGTTTTGTTTTGATTTCTGTGTTTATTAAAAATAGTGCGAAAATAATCAATTTCTGTGTGCTGGGTCATAGTTTTTAAAGGGGCACGAACCCGAGTGAGATACAACTCGTTCACAATATATAAATATATATATATATATATATATATATATATTACAAACTATTCAAACATTTATTTGCTGGCTGCGTGTGTTCAAACAATATTTTGGGGAAGGGGGTGGGGGTGTGGGTGTGGGTGTGGGTGTGGGTGTGGGGCGGACAATAATAATAATAATAATAATAATAATAATGACTTCTCTGAGTAGTAAGGCCTTCCTCTCTCTGTATATACAAAACCTTATTTTATAGCTTTTATATGTTTGTAAGTAATATTTATGTTGTCATTATTATTATTTATTCATTATTGTTATTGAATAAATGCGTGTGGCAGGGTGAGTGAGGCCCTGTCTATCAGTTTTGGTTTAGATCGGCAGGGACAGGGTTAAATCCCCTTTCATGCCTACAGATTGGTTTCCGGTCGCTGGGATTGAGCTCATTGCTACAATCAGTCCCAGCCACTGACATAAAAGGAGGCCTCAGCCTCCCATTAGGGGAAGAGTTCCAGAAGGAGAGGAAGGTTTGGGGTTTGTTTTTTTGTTTGAAGAGCCTTGGTGGCATTACTGTTTATTTGTAAGTTTGCTTTATCTATTTCTGTTTAAAACCCTTTTGTTTGGCCCTCGTGCCGGTTTATTTTGTATTTTTTGTGTAATAAAAGCTTTATTTTGAACTCTTCACTGTTTCTGCGCCTCAACCTCTGTCATCCTGCCACAATGTGGTGTGGTTTTGCAGAATAGTTTGCACACACTGTCTGTCTCTGAATCGGTAGGTACTCTCTCTGTATCTCTCTCCATGTCTGAAGTGTTTGTGTTTCTCTGTTCATCTCTTTGAAGAGAAGCAGCAGCAGGATGGAGTTCAGGAGGAGGCGGGGCTTCCCTGTTACCATGGTTACCGGGGTGCTGTCAGTCCTCATGCTGGTTGTCGTCAGTGAGTTTGTGAAAGTCCCGAGCTCTGTGAACTGCACTGTGGGGCAGGACTGCATCCTGAACTGCACTTTCAACGTCACAGCTGGAGGAGGCTGGGGTGAGAGGTCAGTTGTGTGTCCACTCTTCTCCAGATCACAAGGAGGTCCGCATCTATGCAAATGGTAAGCACTGGCTTGCCAATCGGCCCCCTCAGTATGTGAACAGGACCAGCCTGTCTTATTCTGAGCTGCAGCACGGGGATGCATCACTGCTGCTGAGGAGCATCACAATGGAAGATGCCAGGATGTACTGCTGTGATGTTTATGCTCCTAAACAGCCTGGTTGGGGTCTGATTGAGTTAATCCTGGTTCCAGCTGAACCCATAACACCAGCACAACACCAACTCGTATGGCTTGTAGTTCTTCTACCTCTTCTTGGTGTGTTTGCAGGTCAGTGGCTGTGTAAGAAATATTCTGTTTGCTGGTAGAAGCCCAGCGATGGACTGACGGTAAAGGACAGTCCAGCACAGTTGCATGGGCCCTTTCAAACAAATTTTTTCCAGTATGAAAATCTAATTATTATTATTTACCCCTTTAAAATACCTCTCTTGTTTTTGTGTTTTCCCGGATAACCTCCTTGGTTTGGATTGACATGGATTCCATGGCTACACACACAGTACATTTGCAAGGCATAACCTGAAACCAGAAACGGCACTTAACTAAGATCAGTTGTGCAACTATATATGCTACCTCTATATAAACTGGCAAACCTCAGCGAGTCACTTATCTACCTCCAATTGCCTTGCTGCTGTGCATCATTTTTCTCTCTGACAGCCTTTGAAAGGCTTTTTTCTCCTCCTAATGGGGCTTTTTTTCTACCTATTTTGTCTTCACTTATTTTAATTATTTATTTTTAAGTTTTGAATCAGCAATTGTTTGTACCTCTGTTTTGGCCCAATTTGTAATATTTAAGACCTTGTCTCAGCGTTGCTGCAACTCCCCTATTGACTTGGGAGAAAAGAAGACAAGCACACATGTTTCTTTTCATTGACTTTGATGAGATCACACTGTAACACACAGCTCAGCCACCAGACCTATCGTACTGGAGGACAACACAGATCAGGTGACAGGAGTCGCTGGTGCGCTGTCAGACCAGGACCAGCCAACTAGACTACTGGCCAATTGTGCACCGCCCCCTGAGAACTCCCATCCACAGCCAACAGTGGAATAGCCCAGATTCAAACCAGTAATAACTGGGCTACAGGGCGCATACTGCGCTTTTACTGGATGTGTCACTAGCCATCCGTCACTAACTTGTTTTAATTCTACGGATTAAAAAAAATGTTAAAGCCAGGCTGTTTCTCTCTCATAGACCTCAATGTTAAAGACAGACTGTTTCTCTCTCATAGACTTCAATGTTAGAGAGGCTGTTTCTCTACATAGTCCTCAATGTTAAAGCCAGGCTGTTTCTCTCATATAGACCCCAATGTTAAAGCCAGACTGTTTCTCTCTCATAGTCCTCAATGTTAAAGCCAGGCTGTTTCTTTCCCATAGACCTCAATGTTAAAACCAGTTAAAGCCAGGCTGTTTCTTTCTCATAGACCTCAATGTTAAAGCCAGGCTGTTTCTCTCCAAAGACCTCAATGTTAAAGCCAGGCTGTTTATCTCTCATAGACCTCAATGTTAAAGCCAGGCTGTTTCTCTCTCATACACCTCAATGTTAAAGCCAGGCTGTTTCTCTCTCATAGACCTCAATGTTAAAGCCAGGCTGTTTCTCTCTCATAGACCTCAATGTTAAAGCCAGGCTGTTTCTCTCTCATAGACCTCAATGTTAAAGCAAGGCTGTTTCTTTCCCATAGACCTCAATGTTAAAACCAATTAAAGCCAGGCTGTTTCTTTCCATAGACCTCATTGTTAAAGCAAGGCTGTTTCTCTCCATAGACCCCAATGTTAAAGCCAGACTGTTTCTCTCTCATAGACCTCAATGTTAAAGCCAGGCTGTTTCTCTTTCATAGACCTCAATGTTAGAGAGGCTGTTTCTCTACATAGTCCTCAATGTTAAAGCCAGGCTGTTTCTCTATCATATACCCCAATGTTAAAGCCAGACTGTTTCTCTCTCATAGTCCTCAATGTTAAAGCCAGACTGTTTCTCTCTCATAGACCTCAATGTTAAAGCCAGGCTGTTTCTCTTTCATAGACCTCAATGTTAGAGAGGCTGTTTCTCTACATAGTCCTCAATGTTAAAGCCAGGCTGTTTCCCTCATATAGACCCCAATGTTAAAGCCAGACTGTTTCTCTCTCATAGTCCTCAATGTTAAAGCCAGGCTGTTTCTTTCTCATAGAAATCAAAGTTAAAGCCAGGCTGTTTCTCTCTTATAGACCTCAATGTTAAAGCCAGGCTGTTTCTCTATCATATACCCCAATGTTAAAGCCAGGCTGTTTCTCTCATAGACCCCAATGTTAAAGACAGGCTGTTTCTCTCCTTAGACCTCAAAGTTAAAGCCAATTAAAGCCAGGTTGTTTCTCTCTCATAGACCTCAATGTTAAAGACAGGCTGTTTCTCTCTCATAGACTTCAATGTTAAAGCCAGGCTGTTTCTCTCTCATAGACCCCAATGTTAAAGCCAGACTGTTTCTCTCCCATATACCTCAATGTTAAAACCAGTTAAAGCCAGGTTGTTTCTCTCCATAGACCCCAATGTTAAAGCCAGGCTGTTTCTCTCTCATAGACCTCAATGTTGAAACCAGGCTGTTTCTCTCCAAAGACCTCAATGTTAAAACCAGGCTGTTTCTCTCTCATAGACCTCAATGTTAAAGCCAGGCTGTTTCTCTCCAAAGACCTCAATGTTAAAACCACGCTGTTTCACCCTAACAGACCCCAATGTTAAAGCCAGGCTCTTTCTCTCTCATAGACCTCAATGTTAAAGCCAGACTGTTTCTCTACATAGATCTCAATGTTAAAGACAGGCTGTTTCTCTCTCATAGACTTCAATGTTAAAGCCAGGCTGTTTCTCTCATAGACCCCAATGTTAAAGCCAGACTGTTTCTCTCCCATATACCTCAATGTTAAAACCAGTTAAAGCCAGGTTGTTTCTCTCCATAGACCCCAATGTTAAAGCCAGACTGTTTCTCTCCCATATACCTCAATGTTAAAGACAGGCTGTTTCTCTCTCATAGACCTCAATGTTAAAACCACGCTGTTTCACCCTAATAGACCCCAATGTTAAAGCAAGGCTGTTTCTCTCCTTAGACCTCAATGTTAAAGACAGGCTGTTTCTCTCTCATAGTCCCCAATGTTAAAGCCAGGCTGTTTCTTTCCAATAGACTTCAATGTTGAAGCCAGGCTGTTTCTTTCTCATAGACTTCAATGTTAAAGACAGGCTGCTTCTCTCTCACAGACTTCAGTGTTAAAGCCAGACTGTTTCGCTCTCATAGACTTCAATGTTAAAGCAAGGCTGATTCTCTCCTTAGACCTCAATGTTAAAGCCAGGCTGTTTCTCTCCATAGACCTCAATGTTAAAGCCAGGCTGTTTATCTCTCATAGACCTCAATGTTAAAGCCAAGGTGTTTCACCATCATACACTTTCAAGTCTCATACACTTTTTTTTTTTTTCCAAACCACATAAGAACAAAAGCTGTTCATGAAGTGGTATACGAGATTAGCCACCTCTTTGAAAATCAAAGGCATTGACAGCATTTGGATAAACCCGTCACTGAAACAACTTGAAGAATCCTGCCTTTAAATAAAGGAGTGACGTTTCACAGAGCAGAGAGGTAAGGGAAGAGGTTACATTCATGTTGTTTGCATTTAATAACGTTTTTTAAGTTAAAGCAGTAAAAAATATACCAAAATATAATTTTATAAACTGCTGCACATGTTACCATATTGATACACTGGTTTTAAAGTGAACCTGCATATCAGTCCAGTTATGATTCTTCTGCCATGTTGCTGATCTCTGCCAGTCCTACACGTATGGGTAACACTTGTGTCTGTTCATATGTAGGCCTAATTCATCATGAATTCCAGACACTTATTTTAAGTGTCCTTTTCTGAAACATCACTGACAGATCATGTATAAACTGTTTATTTTGTATTAAATTATGTAGAGCTTGTGGTGTTATGCTGCCATCTAGAGGTTGTGACTGGAATTGAAACTTTTGGCTTCAGTGAAGCAGGGTAGCATATATTTGGTTATTGCGATTAAAATCCTCGTCTATGAATAAAACATTTGCTTTAGAACAGTTAGTGATGATATTAAAGTTAATGTAGGTCTAGAAGAGGAGCCTGCAGTATTTAGATGTCACAATTCGGCGAGTTGAAGCTCTCATGTTGCAAAAGCGCAGCAGCAGGAGCCAGAAGATTGCAGTAGTGAGGCACAGGCTCGCATTGCCTGTTAAAGCTGCCTGGTCGCCATGGCAACTTACCACTCCCAGGAGTCACTCGATGAGGCGTTGCCGTGGTAACCATGGTCTGTGAGGCGCCGGTGTGAAAGAGTTGCAGTGCAGCGGTGACGTCGGAACAGTCTTTCTGATGAAAACGCAGAGCAAGCTGAGAATGACGCTGCGCTTTGAACGGCGCTGACTGAGCAGGTAGGAAAACAGCAGATACCATCTTGCGAGCGCTGAGCAGAGAAACGACCTGCAGTGAAAGAAACGAACAACAAAAACAAAAACAGACAAGGAAGCGGAAATAGTGCTGGGGTAAAGTAGAAAAAGAGAGAGAGAGAGAGAGACAGGAGGGGCAGCCAATTACATACGTGGAGCAGCGCTGGCCATGCCCTAGTAAATGACGAGAGAGCGCTTGCATTGTGTGATTGGCTGGAAATACTAAATGAGGCTGAACTGAGATCCGCTTCCACCCGGAAGAGATTGGCGACGCTACCGGCACAGGGGAGAAGTTTGCCCCGAACCTCGACTGGCAGGCAGGGCTGCCTATTAGGCAGGTAATAAAACACCTCTCTGCGAAAACCCGCCTCCTCATTTACATCACAAAGGAAACACGCCTTCTAAGGGCAAAAGCTGCCTGTTTCCACGCCCTCGCATTCAAACTGAAAACTGCGCGCCAAGGTTTTGCTGCAGAACAGATTTGGAATGAAAAAGGTAGGATGTTTTATTCATCTTCTCAAAATACACAGTTTTTAGCACAACGGATGCACACAAAGGCATTAAAATATGTTGAGTTACGCCTTAAATATGAATATCTTCTGTTAAGTTGTATTATATAAGGTTTTTTTTTTAAGTGTAGCTATCATTTCAAATATTAGTGATGCTTAATCTCTACCTTTGTCTCGTTTTGTTGTTCAAACGTATATTTTAATTATTCACTTTATGAGCAGCATAGTATTTGTGCTGTACTGTGTGTGCAAGTTGTTCACAGTGATCCACAACATTCAATTACACATCATGTATAATTGATATGCAGTTAAAAATGAAATGATAATACAAAATATAATAAACTTACCAGGCATGTCAGCTGAAGTTATGCTAATGTCATATGTCTTAAGCAAATATTGGTAACGGAATAACAAGGTTGGTTACTCTAAACTAAATTATTAATTTACCAGCTGGTAAGACTACTGTAGTTAAAACACAGAGGCCTGGAAGGCAGGTTTACATTGGGTGTTAATAATGGACACTTGCCTGGCAGGCTGGTTTATAATGGGCACATGTCTGGCAGGCTGGTTTATATTGGGCACATGCCTGGCAGGCTGGTTTATAATGGGCACATGCCTGGCAGGCTGGTTTATATTGGGTGTTTAAATTGGGCACATGCCTGGCAGGCTGGTTGATAATGGGCACATATGTCTGGTGGCATTTGATGGGCACTGTGTTAATGTTTGCATAAGGCTATTCTCCATGTTTTATTCTTAGGAGGTGAATTGATGATGTACGTCAGAAGGTTCCATTAAATGTGAGTCAAAATCCAACTTTTCCGAGTGATTTGTTACGGAATGACACACATCACTGAGAAATTGTTTAACGTTTTTTTTTCTTCCTTTTAGTGAGATAATGGAACGTTTCTGGATCTCATCACTTGAAGACTCTCTGCGCAAGGAGTCTGATGCACGTGTGCAGAGAACGATACATATTGTAAAACGAGATTCAAGAGAGGATTTTATGCAAAATCACTTGCCAATGTCTTAAGGAGAATGGAACTGGCACATTTGTAGCTATCAAAAAAAGAGGGGAAAATCACTTTCAGTGGCGATGTGAAAGGTCCAATAAACCAAAAGGTAAATCCTCAGGAGCACCTTCAATAACTCGTGCCAATAGATGTGGAGCGTACGTTTCTTTTACATTTGTGAGCAACAATTCTACACATGGGTGCATTGTGCGTTTAATGCAAGAGCACTCTGGCCATGATCTAGAAGACCCTAAGGAGAATGCAGTGAATCGTATTGATGAAGAACTAATGGGTTACATTCATATGTGCATATCCCAGGGGCTATCAAATGGAGAGATCATGCTCAAATGCAAAGATTGGTCACAGAGTTTACAATAAAGTGACACCAGAGGACATTAAAGTAATAAAGAAGAGCTTTTATGCACACACACGAATGGATGGAAATGACTGCATAAGTGTTGACAAACTGATTAAGTCCAATTTGCAGGATAATGTTGTGTACTATCAGCCCCTCTCTCACAATGAAAAGCAACCCTTGATAATAGTATTTAGTTCTCAGTGGCAAATTGAACAGTTGAAAAAGTAAGGTCCAACAATGATTTCCCTTGATGCAACATACAAAGGCATAACTCAGTATGGTTTTGCATTTTATGCTGTGCTAGTGAAGAGCAACCAAGGCCGAGGAATACCTGTAGCATTTTTTATTGTGAGTGAGGAATCCAGTGACATCTTGTCACTGTATCTGAAAAAAGTTCAGGAAGCTGTTGGAGTTTCAGCCAAGGTATGTTTTAAAATTCATAGTTGAAGTTTATGTATGAAATGCAAAGGATAAACTTACATGGCAATGGTATTTCATGATTGCATAATTTACAGCTTATACTGTAGAATGTTTGGGGTGGTAATGTGTCGTTTGATATAAAAATTATTATGAACATAAAATGTGATATTTGAAACAACATAATGGCAATATAGAGTTTAATTTAAAACCTAAGTTTAATCTGGTTTATATAGTTATCTTATGTAGAATTTTATTTAAAAAAATAAAAAATAAAAAAAATTAGCAGCCCATCCAGTAAAACTACAGGTATGGCAGCAATCAACCACTCCCCCCCATCTCACGCTACCCGATTTGGCAGCCTTGTAGGGGTACAATCAGCTTTGTATGCAGCTCTCTTAATTTACAAAGTGATAGACAGATTAAGTACTACTTCCTTTTTATATTTCTCTTTGCAGATGTGTCATGGTAGATAGGGACATGAAAGAAATCAACGCAGTACACACAGTGTTTCCTTATGCAAAGGTGTTGCTGTGCTGGTTCCATGTACTTCAGGTAAAAAACCAAAACCACTTTCGGTTAGGGGTCATTCCGGGTTGATTGCAGTGTAGCAATGACTTTGGTCCATACCAAGTGGACTAAAATGCAGTCTAGCAAATGCTGCAAATTAGACCTGATTGCACCGTACCAAAACCAAATAGTTAATCATGTGAATTGGTTCAGCTGATGTGAACATGCAGAACACGTTAGACCGCCCATGTGGACCAATATCTGAAGCAATGCAGAAGATAAGTCACATCAAACTTTTAACAGTTTAAAAACCCTTCAGTAGAATAAATGTCATCTAAAAGAGTTCCAAAATTTTCAATAGAGGAAAAGATGTATTTAGTACACCTAATTAAAAACTACATTAACGAAATTGACAGCACCAGCAAAGAAGACGAGAATGTTGTCTTACGTACAATGGCATGGAAAAATATTGAACAGAATTTCAATGCTAACCTTTTGGGGCGGCCGCAAATTTTTCAGGATAGAGGTGTACAGTACTAACTGTAGTCCAAGCACATGGACTAAACCTCATCATTCCACTAGTTCAGGGGTGGCCAACCCTGGTACTGGAGAGCCACAATCCTGCAGGTTTTATAGGTCTCTCTAAGTCATCAAACACTAATCAACTGGCACCCATGGGGATTTTGACCAATTAAGACCAATTAATAATGTCAATTAAGTTATCAAGGGCTCAGTTAAAACAAAAACCGGAAGACCCTGTGGCTCTCAAGGACCAGGGTTAGCCAGTCCTGCACAAGTTAGATGAATCAAGTGGACTAACTGGTACAGTGCAATCGACCCTCAATGTCTAATTACTTAAATATATCTACAGATAACCTACTGATTTCAATTGCACTTAGTATAAAAGTACTTGAGTGGGTATTTATATCCATAATGTAGAATTCACATACAAGGTCTTAAAGCCTTATATCAGGGGTAGGCGACCCTGGTCCTGGAGTGCCACAATCCTGCAGAGTTTGTAGGTATCTCTTAATCATCAATTATTAAATCCCTGGAACAAATGGTAATTCTGATAAATTAAGCTAATCAATGAGTCAATGAATTGATTAAGGGTCTTGGGGTAAACAAAAAACTGAAAAAACTGAAGTGTTTGTGGCAGTGCTTCCCAACCCTGGTCCTGGAGGATCACCTACCCTGCTGGTTTTTGTTCCAACAAGCTCTCAATTACTTAATTGAACCCTTAATTTAAGTAATAGTTTAAACTGGACTTTTTAAATCATGTAACTTATAAAACGTTGGAGAATTCAAGTTCCTTATACAATTTTATTCCTAACTTGGAACCCCAACTGTTTAAAATAATTAAAAGGCTCTGATTAGGAAAACTATTAGTTCAATTAAGTAATTGCAAGCTTGGTTGGAACAAAAACCAGCAGGTTAGGGGGTCCTCCAGGACCAGGGTTGGGAATCACTGGTCTGTGGCACTCCAGGACCAGGGGAGCCTACCCCTGCCTTATATATTCAGAAAAATATCTGCCTCCCAGACCAGCTTTTGGCAAAATGACAGAATGCAAACTTGTGTGCATTATAAAATAAAATAAATATTTTATGGTAGAAATGTGGTATCTCCTAAGTCTGAAGGTTACAGGAAGGGAATTGAATGACAATCTGATTGATAAAAAATGAAAACATTGTTCCTTAATGTGATCTAACAAAAGTGAAACAAAGTAGCAGATTCAGAAAACTGTTCATTCCAATTGCATTTTACATGTGTCTTCATACTTAGATTTGATTATACTTGATTTATTATAATGATCATTATTATTATGTAATTTACACAATCCATGATACATAGCAAATTCAAAACTAATTAAAAAACTAATATACAATAAGTTTTAAAAAATCAGTGTACAATAGTTACAATTTTGAAAGCAAACAAAAAACAGACCATGTGCTATAGTACTTTCTAACACAGACTTAGACAGTGATAATTATCAACGTTTAGTTTTTTGTTTTTTAAAGGCGGTACACAGATGGATTGTCCGACGTGATGGAGGATGCAGTCAGAATCTGTCTGCAAAAAATGAAGTGATTAGGTCTATGATTGCCTTAAAACAATGCAGTACAGTAAGTTTCTTTTTCTTTCTTTCTTCCACGTTAGCAAATGTCATAAGGTGCTGATCTTTACTGATGAGTTCAAAGTTTGTTTTTTAATTTCCTTCTCACCACAATAATGACATATTATTATTATTATTATTATTTATTTCTTAGCAGACGCCCTTATCCAGGGCGACTTACAATTGTTACAATATATCACATTATACAAATATCACATTATTTTTACATACAATTACCCATTTATACAGTTGGGTTTTTACTGGAGCAATCTAGGTAAAGTACCTTGCTCAAGGGTACAATAGCAGTGTCCCCCACTGGGGATTGAACCCATGACCCTCCGGTCAAGAGTCCAGAACCCTAACCACTACTCCACACTGCTGTACTGTTGCTCATTCATGGATAATCCATTTACCATAATTAAACTACCCATCTTTTTAATAGAATTTGTATATTGACAAACGTGTATTTTTTGAAAAAATTATTTGGTATGCATGTCTTTCTGTTAACATTTTTTTTATTTATTTTCATTCATTTTAGGCTGCCGAGTTTGAAAAGATGTCAAAGGAAGTGATTGTCAAAATAGACAGAGAAACTGGCAGTTCAGTAATTTCACAGTATCTGCAGGACCATTGGTTTCGAAATGCAGACATGTGGTCCAATTTTGGACGGAGAGTTTACCACCAAGACAGTGAAACGAACAACCTTGTTGAGAGGTATGCATTTTGTAAAAATAGTGATTAAAACAAAAACATAAGTTGCAGCACTATAGGCAAGAGACAGACTTGTCTCGAATCCTGCCTACGCCATTGCCAGCTTTAGCCAGGAGTTCTGAGAGGGCGGCGCACAATTGACCTGGCGCCTGCAGGTTCAGGGTGTTGGCATTTCCAGCTGCATCGACTCCTCCAAACGATGTGTACGCTAGGGGGTGGGAGCTCTGGGCTTGTAGTGGGAAAAATAGCATATGGCTTTGACAGTGCGCGTATCGGAGGGCGCATGCTTTGTCTCATCCCTCCTGAGGAGGCGGGGAGTTGTTGCGGTCAGCCAAGTTGAATTGCTGATAAAGGAAAAAAATTGGTGATACTAAATAAAAAAAAAAATAAAAAAAATTGCTTTTGCTTTTCTTTTTTTCCCCATAGATTTTTTTTTTAGCATGAAGTATCAGTTTCTTCATGGCTATGCAAACAGACGAGTTGATGAACTACTTCTACTAGTTAATACCAAGGTGGTCACTTACTACAGGTTTGTGTAACATTTCCAATACTAGCATTTTTATGTGGTCTAGTGTTGCAAATGAGTGTTGGATTTCAAAAAATACATTATACTTTATTTGTAATTTTCTAGAACATAAAGGTGTTGTGTACATTTATTTCAGTATCTGTACAAATAAGGAGATAGTGTACCACAGGTCATGTATATAATCATGTATGTATATAATTTACACAACCCATAACTTTTTTTAGCATGTGAATAATACAATACTGCTCTACTAATTGTATTCTGTCTTGTACAGACGTGCTCAAATTTGTTGGTACCCCTCCACAAAAAACAAAGAATGCACAATTTTCTCTGAAATAACTTGAAACTGACAAAAGTAATTGGCATCCACCATTGTTTATTCCATATTTAATAGAAATCAGACTTTGCTTTTGATTTTTTATTCAACATAATATTGTAAATAAGAAAACAAATGAAAATGGCATGGACAAAAATGATGGGACCGCTAACCTAATATTTTGTTGCACAACCTTTAGAGGCAATCACTGCAGTCAAACGTTTTCTGTAGCTCTCAATGAGACTTCTGCACCTGTTAACAGGTAGTTTGGCCCACTCTTCCTGAGCAAACTGCTCCAGCTGTCTCAGGTTTGATGGGTGCCTTCTCCAGACTGCAAGTTTCAGCTCTTTCCATAGATGTTCGATAGGATTCAGATCAGGACTCATAGGAGGCCACTTCAGAATAGTCCAATGTTTTGTTCTTATCCATTCTTGGGTGCTTTTAGCTGTGTGTTTTGGGTCAATATCCTGTTGGAGGACCCATGACCTGTGACTGAGACAGAGCTTTCTGACACTGGGCAGTACATTTCGCTCCAGAATGCCTTGATATTCTTGAGATTTCATTGTGCCCTGCACAGATTCAAGGCACCCTGTGCCAGGCGCAGCAAAGCAGCCCCAAAACATAACCGAGCCTCCTCCATGTTTCACTGTAGGTATGGTGTTCTTTTCTTTGAAAGCTTCATTTTTTCGTCTGTGAACATAGAGCTATTGTGACTTGCCAAAAAGCTCCAGTTTTGACTCATCTGTCCAAAGGACATTCTCCCAGAAGGATTGTGGCTTGTCAATATGCATTTTAGCAAATTCCAGTCTGGCTTTATGTTTTTCTTTCAAAAGTGGAGTCCTCCTGGGTCTTCTTCCATGGAGCCCACTTTCGCTCAAAAAGCGACGGATGGTGCGATCAGAAACTGACTTACCTTCACCTTGGAGTTCAGCTTGTATCTCTTTGGCAGTTATCCTTGGTTCTTTTTCTACCATTCGCACTATCCTTCTGTTCACTCTGGGGTCGATTTTCCTCTTGCGGCCGCGCCCAGGGAGGTTGGCTACAGTTCCATGGACCTTAAACTTCTTAATATTTGCAACTGTTGTCACAGGAACATCAAGCTGCTTGGAGATGGTCTTGTAGCCTTTACATTTACCATGCTTGTCTATTATTTTCCTCAGACAACTCTCTCCTTTGCTTTCTCTGGTCCATGTTCAGTGTGGTGCACACAATGATACCAAACAGCACAGTGACTACTTTTCTCCATTTAAATAGGCTGAATGGCTGATTACAAGATTGGAGACATGTGTGATACTAATTAAAGAAACTAATTAGTTTGAAATAGCAATATAATCCAATTATTTATTATCTTTTCTATGGGGTACCGACAAATGTGTCCAGGCCATTTTAGAATATCTTTGTAGAATAAGCAATAATTCATCTCTTTTCACAGCTTCTTTGCTTTATTCTATGACATACCAAAGGCATGCAAGTATACATGATAAAATAGCTTTTAATTTCATCACTTTTCAGGAGGAATGAAGCATTATTTCAATGACCTGTAAGGGTACCAACAAATTTGAGCATGTCTGTATATGGTGTAGGTATCTGGAAGATCTTCATGGTGCTCAGAGGATTTCTGATTCCAAAACACAGGATACTGCAGAATCTGCTTTACATATGAAGAACAAAGGCCTTCAAAATAATTCTGTTTACAAATCAGGTGGCCATTGCACAGTGCCTTCAGAAGCAGATAAATAAAAATGTTATGCTGTGGATTTAATTAGCATGAAATGTGAATGCGCCGTTTCTGAAAGGGGTAATTTGTGCAAGCATATTGAGTTTACAAAAATGATGTGCAAAGAACAGGGGATTGATATTGATGGAATTCGAAAAGAATTAGCCAGTTCACTAACTGAACAGCATTGCTATGAGTGGGATGGAAAACATTTAATTGTACATTGTGCTGGTAGTTTTTGGAGTAGTACATTTGCAAAACCAACAGTGTACCTGTCTTGCCAATAGTCTTGGAGAAATATGTGTCTGTCTAAGACTTTGAGTTAATTGGTACACAGAACCCTAACCAAGAGGTAACTGACTGCTTTGCGAATACCACAGCAAATTGTCAATCACACAATAAACAGCTGTGTGTAAAGAAGATGATTTCAGACTTAAAGGAGTGGTGTGACAGCAGTGATTATAAGGAATCTCCAGAGTTGAATGCTGTAGTAAAACGTGCACACCAACTAGCATTTGGACAGTATAGCATGGCCAGCAATAAAATAAAAATGATAAGGCTGCATGCTTACAGAAAACGCATTGAAAGAGCAAGAAGCCATGCTATAGACATGCATTCATATCAGCTTAAATAACCCCTTAATCGAGCTTTATATACCCATAGACCTGATTCCAAATTCAAAGTCTGTTCCTTTAGAAAAAGAATAATTGGTAGCAAAGAATCAGATACTAAAATCGAGCTGAACGTGTGCTGTTATGAGCCCATGCCTTTATTTTTGAATTACAGAATGCACACAAAACTGGACAAAGTATAGAGGTTAATTACAACCGTTAAGGACCTCAAAGGTCTCTTCAAGTAAGAGTGAAATAGCTATTTATATGTATAGTGGCAGCATGTTATCAAAAATAAAATATATGTTACATAGTTCTAATTGCTGATGATTGTATTCTGGCCAAGTTGGTCGATATTTGATATGGTATGTCTCTCTTAATCAGATTACTTAAATAACACTTAAAATGTGTATTATTGTAACACTTTGTAAATAGAAGTTGTAAAAATATGTTTTGTAGTAAATAGAAAGTGCAATCTTTAAGTAGCGAGTAGTGTAAAAGCAAATTGTTAACATAAAAATCTAAGCCTGAACTGAATTTCTTTCAAAGGGGGAACATGTCAGGGTGTCATTAGAGCCGAGAAGTGGGGAGGAGGGTTCTTCTGTACAGCACTTTTTTCCCACAATTGGGTCCAGTACTTTGTATTGCTCTGTATCAGTCTGCTGAAGCACGTATGTGCAGTTTTACATTTTAATACTGCTATTATTTAAACCATAAACAAATAAAAAAAGAAACTACAGATACGAGATGTTGTACAGTACCTTTATGTATGTTTATGGTCAATTTTTAAATATATATTTAAGAGGTTGTATAGAAAAGAAAATGCCTTAAATAAAATGCCATTTTAGGATTTCTTTGCTTAGAAATGTTCTTAATGTTTTGAACAAGCCCTTTTTTAAAATAATGAACATACATGCAAAGGATGCTTTATTTTCAGTGTCATATAAAACTACACATTCTGCAGTTTTTCTATCTGGGAATCGGCACATTTTTGAAGTACAGAACTGTAAACATCAAGCATTTGAAAGCCCAGTCCATGAGTAGCCATGTCAAAGTCCTTAGCACTTCCTTTAATTTGGTCTGTTGTATTTTTGATGCCATAGAGAAAAAATATATTATATATATATAAATTTTTTTTTTTTTTTTTTTAATTTAAATAATGAATACAATTCGTACGGCAATACTCAATAAACCAGTCATGTGGTTTTATGTAAGCTGCTTTTAGCCTTAGACACTGATTTTACCCAATATTTAATGAGGATTGTTTTTAGCTTCTAACATTTTCTTGTAATGGTATGTAAATAAAAAACAAAAAATAGAGATGCCCAGCGGAAAAAATCACCCTGAGAAAATCTGCAAGTCTATTTAGAAGTTTTAATGTGTACCTTTACACTTTAAAAATAATAATTTTGGGCTCACTAGTGGCATAGCAGGTAAAGACAGAGTGCAAATCCTGCCTTCTCTATTTAATATGATATAATTGTGCTTCCACAAAATGAGTGCCATGCATAAAAAACTGGAGGGGTAAAATATATAGTTGAAGTCTTCTGTTGACTATTTTTACAATTTCACACATTTGATTGCAATCATATCTTTCTCTGGTTGACCCCTCTTTCTAACTTTATTGTTTTGTACATGGGAAATATTTTGGTCTGATTTTACATTCTATATTTCATATTCATAGTGTATATTTTTATGTTACAGATTTGATGTAATTTAACGTTTTGGTTACACTACACCTGCATTTTTCATCACTAGTGTAAAACTGTAAAGAAACATACTTAAATTCATGAAGCTTTCCAATGGCAACATCTTTGGTTGTGATCGAGCCCTCCAAAACTGCAATCCTGTCAAAAGGAATCATCCTCACTGCCAGCTTGCCGATGCCCACCCCTAAACCGCAGGCTTCTCCTGAAGACAGAAAAGTGTTACTATTATTGTAACAATCAACTTTTAACGTACAATAAGACTGACATTACATTTTTCTATATTCACAAATAATGGATTTATTTAATGATAAATATAACGTTTACTGTTTGCATGTTACATTTGACTTAAGCTGGTGCCTGAATGCAAGACAACTTAGAATGGAAACATATAATTAGATTGTTAGGTTTTAAAAACAAGGCTACCCACACTACACTATTGAGATAAGGTATTTTGAAGCTGTTGAATGCAGTGGTCTGTATATTGCACCATGTGTTATAATACTGATTGATATGTTTTAGTGTGCTGACATTGCACTGGACATTTACTAATGTACCCTCAGTCAGTTTGGAACACAGGGAAGTTACAGTGGTTGTTGGGCCAGGACTAATGCCAACTGTCTCTTCAATCTCCAAGCTCACTCTTAATTTGTATCTACCCTTCGATATGCAACCAGGGAATTGGCTGACATTCTCAGGTGGACCTATCCTTCTCCTGATCTCCTCTGCTGTCACATTGTATCTTTGGGGGAAAGGTATAAGAATAATAAGATACAAAATATGGCCAACATTGCAAAATTGATACACAAATGTAAATTTAATGAAGCCATAAAAAGGTATTTACTTAATTCAGAATTAATTTAATTCTGCATCAAGCCTTTGGAATGAACTTGAGAATACTTAAATTATGGAATGTTGCAATATCACATGAATCTGTTTATGTTATATTACCTTTTCTTTCTCTTGTTGAAAGAAAGAGGGAGAAGGCTCTCGACTTCAGCAAATACTTGTGGTGTATCCATGCTTTCGGGTATTACAGCTGGGCGAGGCACAGCCAGTGATACAGGTGGATGCTGAAGTGACACAGCGACTGTGCTGGAGGAAGGAGGGCATGCCTGTGGCAGTGGGGAAGCAGTGTCGCTTTCTCAACAAGCAGCAGGGGTTGCTGATGTAGCATGAGCTTTTTCAGCATGATTTTTCACTGAAGGAAAAAAAAAACAACAACTTACTTGTAAATAACACTACGTTACTTGCTTTAAAGAGCCACTATCGTAGGTTGTAGAAAATGTTGGTATATGGTCTAATGTGTTGGTATGTGGTCTAATGTGTTAGTCCAACTGCATCAGTAAAGTATCTGATATTTTCTCTTTCATTGTTAACATCCTGACACACATCCTAATGTGTTGGTATGACTCAGTAAAGTATCTGATTTTTTTTTTTCTAACAACTTATAACACTTTAAAATGTATGTGCCAAAGTGCTGTCCATGAGCAGCAATACTGAAGACATATTATTGTCGAGTTTACATTTTAAAGTGTTATAAGTTGTTAGAAAAAAAAAAAATCAGATACTTTACTGATAGTCATACACATTAGGCCATATAACATTTTCTACAAGCTACGATAGTGGCTCTATACATAAACTATTCAGTAATTTGATCAAATATAATTATTTATTCACAAACAATAATTCATACTTACCAGTGACCGAAGTACACTTCCTACGCTTTCTGGGAGGCATTTCTCTGAGAATTTTATTCTGATATTTTTATGATAATGGCAAGCTACAGCATTTATTTTTTTTTTTTCAATCACAACTTTTTTTAATCAGCCTGCCAGGCACGTGCCCCTTATAAACCAGCCTGCCAGGCATGTGCCCATTATAAACCAGCCTGCCAGGCATGTGCCAAATATAAACACCCAATATAAACCAGCCTGCCAGGCAACTGCCCATTGTAAACCAGCCTGCCAGGCATGTACCCAATAAACCAGCCTGCCAGGCATGTGCCCATTATAAACCAGCCTGCCAGGCATGTGCCCAATATAAACCAGCCTGCCAGGCATGTACCCAATAAACCAGCCTGCCAGGCATGTGCCCATTATAAACCAGCCTGCCAGGCATGTGCCCATTATAAACCAGCCTGCCAGGCATGTGCCCATTATAAACCAGCCTGCCAGGCATGTGCCCATTATAAACCAGCCTGCCAGGCATGTGCCCATTATAAACCAGCCTGCCAGGCATGTGCCAAATATAAACACCCAATATAAACCAGCCAAGTCCCCAATATAAACCAGCCTGCCAGACATGTGCCCATTATAAACCAGCCTGCCAGGCATGTGCCCATTATAAACCAGACTGCCAGGCATGTGCCCATTATAAACCAGCCTGCCAGGCATGTGCCCACTATAAACCAGCCTGCCAGGCATGTGCCCATTATAAACCAGCCTGCCAGGCATGTGCCCAATATAAACCAGCCTGCCAGGCATGTGCCCATTATAAACCAGCCTGCCAGGCATGTACCCAATAAACCAGCCTGCCAGGCATGTGCCCATTATAAACCAGCCTGCCAGGCATGTGCCCATTATAAACCAGCCTGCCAGGCATGTGCCCATTATAAACCAGCCTGCCAGGCATGTGCCAAATATAAACACCCAATATAAACCAGCCAAGTCCCCAATATAAACCAGCCTGCCAGTCATGTGCCCATTATAAACCAGCCTGCCAGACATGTGCCCATTATAAACCAGCCTGCCAGGCAAGTGCCCAATATAAACCAGCCTGCCAGGCATGTGCCCATTATAAACCAGCCTGCCAAGCATGTGCCCAATATAAACCAGCCTGCCAGGCATGTGCCAAATATAAACACCCAATATAAACCAGCCAAGTCCCCAATATAAACCAGCCTGCCAGGCATGTGCCCATTATAAACCAGCCTGCCAGGCAAGTGCCCAATATAAACCAGCCTGCCAGGCAAGTGCCCAATATAAACCAGCCTGCCAGGCATGTGCCCATTATAAACCAGCCTGCCAAGCAAGTGCCCATTATAAACCAGCCTGCCAGGCATGTGCCCATTATAAACCAGCCTGCCAGGCATGTGCCAAATATAAACACCCAATATAAACCAGCCAAGTCCCCAATATTAACCAGCCTGCCAGGCATGTGCCCATTATAAACCAGCCTGCCAGGCATGTGCCCATTATAAACCAGCCTGCCAGGCATGTGCCAAATAAACACCCAATATATAACCAGCCTGCCAGGCAAGTGCCCATTGTAAACCAGCCTGCCAGACATGTGCCCATTATAAACCAGCCTGCCAGGCATGTGCCCATTATAAACCAGCCTGCCAGGCATGTGCCCATTATAAACCAGCCTGCCAGGCATGTGCCCAAATATAAACCAGATTGCCAGGCAAGTGCCCAATATAAACCAGCCTGCCAGGAATGTGCCCATTATAAACCAGCCTGCCAAGCAAGTGCCCATTGTAAACCAGCCTGCCAGGCATGTGCCCATTATAAACCAGCCTGCCAGGCATGTGCCCATTATAAACCAGCCTGCCAGGCATGTGCCAAATAAACACCCAATATAAACCAGCCTGCCAGGCAAGTGCCCATTGTAAACCAGCCTGCCAGACATGTGCCCATTATAAACCAGCCTGCCAGGCATGTGCCCATTATAAACCAGCCTGCCAGGCATGTGCCCATTATAAACCAGCCTGCCAGGCATGTGCCCATTATAAACCAGCCTGCCAGGCAAGTGCCCATTGTAAACCAGCCTGCCAGACATGTGCCCATTATAAACCAGCCTGCCAGGCATTTGCCCAATATAAACCAGCCTGCCAGGCATGTGCCCATTATAAACCAGCCTGCCAGGCATGTGCCCAAATATAAACCAGCCTGCCAGGCAAGTGCCCGATATTAGCCAGCCTGCCAGGCAAGTGCCCGATATTAGCCAGCCTGCCAGGCATGTGCCCATTATAAACCAGCCTGCCAGGCATGTGCCCATTGTAAACCAGCCTGCCAGGCAAGTGCCCAATATAAACCAGCCTGCCAGGCATGTGCCCATTATAAACCAGCCTGCCAGGCATGTGCCCAATATAAACCAGCCTGCCAGGCATGTGCCCAATATAAACCAGCCTGCCAGACATGTGCCCATTATAAACCAGCCTGCCAGGCATGTGCCCAATATAAACCAGCCTGCCAGGCATGTGCCCATTGTAAACCAGCCTGCCAGACATGTGCCCATTATAAACCAGCCTGCCAGGCATGTGCCCATTATAAACCAGCCTGCCAGGCATGTGCCCATTATAAACCAGCCTGCCAGGCATGTGCCCTTTGTAAACCAGCCTGCCAGGCATGTACCCATTATAAACCAGCCTGCCAGGCATGTGCCCAATATAAACCAGCCTGCCAGGCATGTGCCAAATATAAACACCCAATATAAACCAGCCAAGTCCCCAATATAAACCAGCCTGCCAGTGCCCATTATAAACACCTAATGTAAACCTGCCTTCCAGGCCTCTGTGTTTTAACTACAGTAGTCTTACCAGCTGGTAAATTAATAATTTAGTTTAGAGTAACCAACCTTGTTATTCCGTTACCAATATTTGCTTAAGATATTAGCATAACTTCAGCTGACATGCCTGGTAAGTTTATTATATTTTGTATTATCATTTCATTTTTAACTGCATATCAATTATACATGATGTGTAATTGAATGTTGTGGATCACTGTGAACAACTTGCACACACAGTACAGCACAAATACTATGCTGCACATAAAGTGAATAATTAAAATATACGTTTGAACAACAAAACGAGACAAAGGTAGAGATTAAGCATCACTAGTATTTGAAATGATAACTACACTTAAAAAAAAAAACCTTATATAATACAACTTAACAGAAGATATTCATATTTAAGGCGTAACTCAACATATTTTAATGCCTTTGTGTGCATCCGTTGTGCTAAAAACGGTGTATTTTGAGAAGATGAATAAAACATCCTACCTTTTTCATTCCAAATCTGTTCTGCAGCAAAACCTTGGCGCGCAGTTTTCAGTTTGAATGTGAGGGCGTGGAAACAGGCAGCTTTTGCCCTTAGAAGGCGTGTTTCCTTTGTGATGTAAATGAGGAGGCGGGTTTTCACAGAGAGGTGTTTTTTTTACCTGCCTAATAGGCAGACCTGCCTGCCAGTCGAAGTTCGGGGCAAACTTCTCCCCTGTGCACGCTACCGGGCAGGACGCCACGGACGGAAGGAAAGACAGGTTAAAGAAAAGGATAAAAGAAAAGGATAATAAAAAAGCAGCGCAAAGCGGGAGAGAGCCCTCTACGTCACCCCCCGAATTACACCTAAACGGCCCTTAGTAGCAGTGTGATAACACGGCAAAACAAAAATCAATATCAAAAGTGGTGCTTAACACAATCCAAACATTCAAGTGAAAAAATAAATAAAGAAACAACAAAACGAGTCTCAAATACAACTTGTCCCAACAGGGAAATAACACAAAGCAAAATACATGAAGTGCACTTCTAATAAAGTAATTAACTGCTATCAAGCTTTGGTACTTTAAACTATAGACTATCACGACTACCCGTGGTCTGTTAATCAAAGGCATAATCAAACAATCGCCTTCGAATTACAAGTTTAAAACACACACGTCATTGTGGTTATAACAACCATAACAATAGTTAATAGATAAACAAAAGCACAAACACAATACACCTTCCCTAATACGGAGCGTGGAGGCTAGAGTTGTTAGTATTAATTTGAATTTGGTACTTATCTCTACAGAATGCTTCAGCTGTAGATCTCAAGATCACCAATAACACAACCGGCAAAAACAGAGACAACGTCTCAATGCAATCACACGGAAGCGAGTTTTCAAACACTCACGACAAAACCACCCAATAATCCTAGCGTCTCCTGTTGCCACCACACTCTGTTCACACAAAAACAACTCCTCTCTAGCATAATGATTGATTTGGTTTAAATATGTTTGGTACAAAGGGGAGACAATTAACACTTAACAAGCTGCCGGTATGTTCTCAATTGGCACTTGTGTTCTTTAAGGCATAGCGTGCATTTAAATTAAATAGGTTCTACAATGCAAAAGCAAGTTTTGGCATTTTTGCATTGCCTGCCTCGTCAAACAAGCTCGAGCCACAGCACAGTGCTGGTGCATATACAGCTCTGGAAAAAATTAAGAGACCACTGCATAATTATCAGTTTCTCTGGTTTTACTATTTATAGGTATGTGTTTGGGTAAAATGAACATTTTTGTTTTATTCTATAAACTACTGACAACATTTCTCCCAAATTCCAAATAAAAATATTGTCATTTAGAGCATTTATTTGCAGAAAATGACAACTGGTCAAAATAACAAAAAAGATGCAGTGTTGTCAGACCTCGAATAATGCAAAGAAAATAAGTTCATATTCATTTTTATAAAACACAAGACTAATGTTTTAACTTAGGAAGAGTTCAGAAATCAATACTTGGTGGAATAACCCTGATTTTCAAGCACAGCTTTCATGCGTCTTGGCATGCTCTCTTGATCTGGTGTTCCTCCATTCACATCTTGATTGACCTGGCTGTGTGGCATGGAGCATTGTCCTGCTGGAAAAACCAATCCTCAGAGTTGGGGAACATTGTCAGAGCAGAAGGAAGCAAGTTTTCTTCCAGGACAACCTTGTACTTGGCTTGATTCATGCGTCCTTCACAAAGACAAATCTGCCCGATTCCAGCCTTGCTGAAGCACCCCCAGATGAGTCCAATTTTCAGCTTTGCCCAACACCTGGTCGTCTAATGGTTAGACGGAGACCTGGAGAGGCCTTTTCTGTGAAATGTGGTGGAGGATCGGTGATGATCTGGGGGTGCTTCAGCAAGGCTGGAATCGGGCAGCTTTGGCATGAATCAAGCCAAGTACAAGGTTGTCCTGGAAGAAAACTTGCTTCCTTCTGCTCTGTCACGTTAATTTCCAGCTTCCCAGCATCAGGCCATTCCTGCAACCTTCTTGGTCCCGGATTTGCACTTCTTCATTTGCCCCCATCATCAAGGCACTTAATACAACTTTCAAAGTCCATTTCATTCAATTTGAGCTTCCAGGCACAAATAATAATGTCCTACGATTATCAACATTTCAGTCAAAGCGTCCTCCCACAACGCAATAGACAATACACTCTTAGACTGCTCCTGATCAAATCAATAGGATGGCTTGAAGTTTGCATGCAGTGGAAATTGGTATTTGAGAGTTAAGGCGTTTAAGATGATGTGGCGATGGGAATGTGAATAGAGTCAGTTATATTTGCATCATTCTGTATATATACCCCATACCCCTAGACCAACGAGCCAGCTGCCGGTTTTAACCGGCGGCCGACGCGTGATACAGTACTTCAAAAAATAAATAGAAAAAAAGGAGGCTGGGTTTCGTTGTTTTGCAAAGGATGCACTGCAACGTCCGCTCACAGGAGCAGTCCCACTACTGGTGCGACACGGGGGTTTTGACCTGCTCCGTTCCCGACCTGGGCCGGTTCACCCCTCCTTAGACGACCTGGCATTCACGAGCTCCCCCAGAAATGCCATGTCGATGCCGTGCTAAGTGCGGACTCCCGATCGGCACAGCCAGTTGCAGCACAGAGCTTCCGTGCTCAAGCGATCCGCCAGCCTCAACCTGCCCCTGTAGCTGGGATTACAGACACACGCCACGGCGGCCGGCATGAGCGAGAATGGCTAGAAGGCAATTCAAATCCCCTTGTCTGAAATGAGAGCGAGAGTACTCGGGCAGTTCTCCACTGACGTGGCAGCTTTTAATGCCGATTCCATTAAAAGCATTGCCGGTCCTGCTGTAGCGATAAAACACTGTGACCGAATGAATGAATTGAAAAAGTGTTACGTGAAACACATGTGAATCCTAGTTTTCGTGCTGCGAATTTAAAAAAAAAAAAAAAAGCAGCACTATAAGAATGCCAAAAAATAATGAGGGTTGCATTCGTGAGTATTCAGCAGCATTCCGGAACGGGACTCTGGTCATGCTGCACTTATTTTGCTGCCAGAGACTGTATCACGCGTCGGCCGCCGGATAAAACCGAAAGCTGGCTCGTTGGTCTAGGGGTATGATTCACGCTTTGGGTGCGAGAGGTCCTGGTTTCAAATCCCGGACGAGCCCGAATTTTTTTTTGTTTTGGTTTGTACTATACTGTTTTCGATCCATAAACCGACATTAAGCTCAGCAGGCAGTTTTGACTTAGACGCTTTGCAACTAAATGCGTTGCCATATTGGCAGGTAGCGTGTGCCTTCCTCGTTAGTATAGTGGTCAGTATCCCCGCCTGTCACGCGGGAGACCGGGGTTCAATTCCCCGACGGGGAGTTTTTTTTTTACTGATTGAAGGCAGGTGCGTGCTGCTGTAATTGTATACATAAAGTATAAAAGAAAAAGAACGTTGCATTAGCCGGGAATCGAACCCGGGCCTCCCGCGTGGCAGGCGAGAATTCTACCACTGAACCACCAATGCTCGCATGACGTTTTAATTACTCCTTATTGGCTAGGTGTTACACAAGCAGACAATTCGGTTTCAATATATTCCATATTACAAGGCGTGTCACAGCAACAGCTTTGCAGACTCAACAAAGACTGCAGTCCTCGTTTAACCATTGTGCAATCAGCCCTCAGCCCACGCCTCCATTCGGAGACCAAACCACACAATTCTATGGAAAGACAGAGTTTTGCTCTGTTAAACGCCCGGGAGCGAGAGGATGCTGCCTGACCCGTTGGGAGCGAGTGTCAGATTGTTGTATGTTATGTGTCTAAACTGCTCTTTCTCTAACTTTTACGTCACCCTTCTCAATATATATAAATTTCAAGTAACTAGCTTTATTATTATAATGAAAACACATTACACATGACCACAGTTCTGTAACAAAATGACAATAACAAAGACGTTCCCATACCGGGAGTCGAACCCGGGCCGCCTGGGTGAAAACCGGGAATCCTAACCGCTAGACCATATGGGAAGCTGAGGAGCAACCTCCTGGACATGCATCAGTAGCTAGTATACAGAACAATGATTGGTAAAAAACCATATATTTCATTACAAACACGTTACAAATTAAAGCAAACTACAAGCCATTTATATTTATTCTCAATTAACAGAAACTCTTCCATTGCTAAAAAATATTAAAAAAAAATCCCTTTGTGCTTCTCGGAAGGCATACGATGGAGGGCGCACTGCAGTTTTTCAGTCTGGGGAATATTACAAATTAGGAGACACTGCTTTAAAATACACATGTAGGGCGGGCGAATCTGTTACAAAGAATTGCCACACTTTGTATTTATCTCCATAATGCGTTGGGACTAAATACACAGATACATTAAAACTATTTGGAGAATGCGGGCATCGATCCCGCTACTTCTCGCATGCTAAGCGAGCGCTCTACCATTTGAGCTAATTCCCATTGATTTATGCCTGCGATTCTCATAGGCTCCATCGCAGCTTGATACGAGCAATTCAGATTGTCTCGGCAATGTAGTCTGCTAATTGCAAATTCAAAAAATAAATTAATTAACTAAATAGCAAATATTTCGACGAGAGGTATGTTTTCAATTTCTTCAAAAAGTAGTCTCAGCTCGTTGATTCAGTCGCTTTAAAATCCACCTCAGTGTCCCGATGCAGCAGCGCTGTGTGCTGTGGCTCGAGCTTGTTTGAAGAGGCAGGCAATGCAAAAATGCCAAAACTTGCTTTTGTATCACACGACAAACTTAAGGTCTGCTTTAACGGCTTGGCTGTCTCAAGTTAGTTTGTATTGTTAATGTAACACCTCATTGTTGCACAGTCATTGTATCATATGAAGTCTCTGTTGTGCTACCAAGATATTGCCAGTTGGGGGCGACGGTCTGCCAATAATATTAATATTGTATTTTCAGTGTCTTCAACAACTAGTCTGTTTACAACAAAAATGCAATCTGTGTTAGGAACACTATTTTAGTCTGATTTAAAATGGAAATTAAAATAGTATTGAGTGCTGACAAGAGTTGGTATCAGCTGTTGATTTCCTTGAAACAATCTTTCCGAGCGCTCGCTTAGCATGCGAGAAGTAGCAGGATCGATGCCCGCATTCTCCAAGTAGTTTTAATGTATCGGCGTATTTAGTCCCAACGCATTATGGAGATACATACAGTGTGGCAATTCTTTGTAACAGACTCGCCCGCCCTAACAAGCGAAACGTTCAACAGCTCGGAAACACCATAATAGAATCCGATGCCTTTACTAATGCGTTTCAAAACTGTTAAGTTTTCTCCCAAATGCGGTTCTCAACAAATGTTTTTTTTTTTTTTGTATTCCTTCCAGAGTAAGTCCAAAAGGCAAACACTGGAACTGCCTCAACAAACGCTTAGCTCTAAAACGTGTACATTGAAAGTCTATTAACATCTTTAACACAAGCATCTGTATTCCAATAACGGTTAATCCACAGAGTGATCAATAAAGTGGCTGCTGGCTTTGTTTAAATATTAACAAGATGTTTTCAGGATTCACGCATATTCTGAACAAGCACAATAGAATATGGTAGTGAAAGGACAAGAAAATAACAGGTTTATTGGCTCTGGTCTTGTATCATCACCCTGACTAGTGTCCGTAAGAAAGTGGCATTAATAAAAACGTCATTATGCACCCGATACGCATGCCAGCGTCAGTGACACACTGTCGCTGGAGGTGAAAAGCGCTCAGTGCCTTCTGGCGCTGGTGTGTAACACCTGTAACATGATAAACCAGCGCTCAGTGTATAACACCTGTAACATGATAAACCAGCGCTCAGTGTATAACACCTGTAACATGATAAACCAGCGCTCAGTGTATAACACCTGTAACATGTTAAACCAGCGCTCAGTGTATAACACCTGTAACATGTTAAACCAGTGCTCAGTGTATAACACCTGTAACATGATAAACCAGCGCTCAGTGTATAAAACCTGTAACATGTTAAATATTTCTTTTCTGTTAACATTAGTTTTTGTTTCTGCTCCCTCGATCACGTTGTGCAGTATCTCCCGTATATGCTGGTGGTTTAACAGTTTGGTCTCTGTGGCGCAATCGGTTAGCGCGTTCGGCTGTTAACCGAAAGGTTGGTGGTTCAAGCCCACCCAGGGACGGTGCTTTTTGCATTTCTTAATCACATTAGAAAATGGCACTGTAATACAATACTATTTCCTTTGGTTTAAATATGTTTGGTACAAAGGGGAGACAATTAACACTTAACAAGCTGCCGGTATGTTCTCAATTGGCACATGTGTTCTTAAAGGCATAGCGTGCATTTAAATTAAATAGGTTCTACAATGCAAAAGCAAGTTTTGGCATTTTTGCATTGCCTGCCTCGTCAAACAAGCTCGAGCCACAGCACAGTGCTGATGCATATACAGCTTTGGAAAAAATTAATACACCACTGCATAATTATCAGTTTCTCTGGTTTTACTATTTATAGGTATGTGTTTGGGTAAAATGAACATTTTTGTTTTATTCTATAAACTACTGACAACATTTCTCCCAAATTCCAAATAAAAATATTGTCATTTAGAGCATTTATTTGCAGAAAATGACAACTGGTCAAAATAAAAAAAAAGATGCAGTGTTGTCAGACCTCGAATAATGCAAAGAAAATAAGTTCATATTCATTTTTTAAAAACACAATACTAATGTTTTAACCTAGGAAGAGTTCAGAAATCAATACTTGGTGGAATAACCCTGATTTTCAAGCACAGCTTTCATGCGTCTTGGCATGCTCTCCACCAGTCTTTCACATTGATGTTGGGTGGCTTTATGCCACTCCTGGCGCAAAAATTCAAGCAGCTCGGCTTTGTTTGATAGCTTGTGACCATCCATCTTCCTCTTGATCACATTGCAGAGGTTTTCAATGGGGTTCAGGTCTGGAGATTGGGCTGCCCATGACAGGGTCTTGATCTGGTGGTCCTCCATCCACACCTTGATTGACCTGGCTGTGTGGCATGGAGCACTGTCCTGCTGGAAAAACCAATCCTCAGAGTTGGGGAACATTTTCAGAGCAGAAGGAAGCAAGTTTTCTTCCAGGACAACCTTGTACTTGGCTTGATTCATGCGTCCTTCACAAAGACAAATCTGCCCGATTCCAGCCTTGCTGAAGCACCCCCAGATGAGTCCAATTTTCAGCTTTGCCCAACACCTGGTCGTCTAATGGTTAGACGGAGACCTGGAGAGGCCTACAAGCCACAATGTCTCGCACCCACTGTGAAATGTGGTGGAGGATCGGTGATGATCTGGGGGTGCTTCAGCAAGGCTGGAATCGGGCAGCTTTGGCATGAATCAAGCCAAGTACAAGGTTGTCCTGGAAGAAAACTTGCTTCCTTCTGCTCTGTCACGTTAATTTCCAGCTACCCAGCATCAGGCCATTCCTGCAACCTTCTTGTTCACGGATTTGCACTTCTTCATTTGCCCCCTTCATCAAGGCACTTAATACAACTTTCAAAGTCCATTTCATTCAATTTGAGCTTCCAGGCACAAATAATAATGTCCTACGATTATCAACATTTCAGTCAAAGCGTCCTCCCACAACGCAATAGACAATACACTCTTAGACTGCTCCTGATCAAATCAATAGGATGGCTTGAAGTTTGCATGCCGTGGAAATTGGTATTTGAGAGTTAAGGCATTTAAGATGATGTCGCATTGGGAATGTGAATAGAGTCAGTTATATTTGCATCATTCTGTATATATACCCCATACCCCTAGACCAACGAGCCAGCTGCCGGTTTTATGCGGCGGCCGACGCGTGATACAGTACTTCAAAAAATAAATAGAAAAAAAGGAGGCACTGCAACGTCCGCTCACAGGAGCAGTCCCACTACTGGTGCGACACAGGGTTTTTGACCTGCTCCGTTCCCGACCTGGGCCGGTTCACCCCTCCTTAGACGACCTGGCATTCACGAGCTCCCTCAGAAATGCCATGTCGATGCCGTGCTAAGTGCGGACTCCCGATCGGCACAGCCAGTTGCAGCACAGATCTCCCGTGCTCAAGCGATCCGCCAGCCTCAACCTGCCCCTGTAGCTGGGATTACAGACACACGCCAAGGCGCCCGGCGTGAGCGAGAACGGCTAGAAGGCAATTCAAATCCCCTTGTCTGAAATGAGAGCGAGAGTACTCGGGCAGTTCTCCACTGACATGGCAGCTTTTAATGCCGATTCCATTAAAAGCATTGCCGGGTCCTGCTGTAGCGGTAAAACACTGTGACCAGATAAATGAATTGAAAAAGTGTTACGTGAAACACATGTGAATCCTAGTTTTTGTGCTGCGAATTTAAAAAAAAAAAAAAAAAAGCAGCACTATAAGAATGCCAAAAAATAATGAAGGTTGCATTGGCGAGTATTAAGCCCCCCTCCTCTGAGGTGCCAGCAGCATTCCGCACCGGCAGACGGAACGGGACACTAGTCACGCTGCACTTATTTTGCTGCCAGAGACTGTATCACGCGTCGGCCGCCGGATAAAACCGGCAGCTTGCTCGTTGGTCTAGGGGTATGATTTTCGCTTTGGGTGCAAGAGATCCCGGGTTCAAATCCCGGATGAGCCCGAATTTTTTTTTGTTTTGGTTTGTACTATACTGTTTTCGATCCGTAAACCGACATTAAGCTCAGCAGGCAGTTTTGACTTAGACACTTTGCAACTAAATGCGTTGCCATATTGGCAGGTAGCGTGTGCCTTCCTCGTTAGTATAGTGGTCAGTATCCCCGCCTGTCACGCGGGAGACCGGGGTTCAATTCCCCGACGGGGAGTTTTTTTTTTACTGATTGAAGGCAGGTGTGTGCTGCTGTAATTGTATACATAAAGTAAAAAAGAAAAAGAAGGTTGCATTGGCCGGGAATCGAACCCGGGCCTCCCGCGTGGCAGGCGAGAATTCTACCACTGAACCACCAATGCTCGCGTGACGTTATAATTACTCCTTATTGGCTAGGTGTTACACAAGCAGACAATTCGGTTTCAATATATTACATATTACAAGGCGTGTCACAGCAACAGCTTTGCAGACTCAACAAAGACTGCAGTCCTCGTTTAACCATTGTGCAATCAGCCCTCAGCCCACGCCTCCATTCGGAGACCAAACAACACAATTCTTTGGAAAGACAGAGTTTTGCTCTATTAAACGCCCTGGAGCGAGAGGATGCTGCCTGACCCGTCGGGAGCGAGTGTCAGATTGTTGTATGTTATGTGTCTAAACTGCTCTTTCTCTCACTTTTACGTCACCCCTCTCAAGCCCTCGTAGGCAACCAGTGAAATGTGAGGTGATGTGAATAGAGTCAAATACATTGCACCATTCTCTGTGTGTGTGTGTATATATATATATATATATATATATATATATATATATATATATATATATATATATATATATATATAAATTTCAAGTAACTAGCTTTATTATTATAATGAAAACACATTACACATGACCACAGTTCTGTAACAAAATGACAATAACAAAGACGTTCTCATACCGTGAGTCGAACCCGGGCCGCCTCGGTGAAAACCAGGAATCCTAACCGCTAGACCATATGGGAAGCGGAGGAGCAACCTCCTGGACATGCAGCAGTAGCTAGTATACAGAACAATGATTGGTAAAAAAACAGTTCCCTTTCAAGTCGAAAATAACCATCGAAAATAACATTGCCGTCAGGCAGTAGGGATTGGCTGAGCTTTATGTCAAAGCTGCCGATAGGCCTCCGCGCAAGCTGCCGTGTAAGCCCGCCCCCTTGTGAGCTTACTATACGCAGCGCGCGGAGAGTCACTTCCTCTTTTGCCTTCATCATCAGTAGCGGTAGGACTTAGAGCTATTTTAACTGATTGTACTCACTAAGCTTAGGCTTGAGAAGCTGGTTTATCCCCTTCTCCGAGTTTATTTCAGTTATTATTATTATTATTATTATTGTGTATTTGTATTATTTTAGGATATATTTTGTTTTTACATTATATATTCCTTTTCGCTTTGCTTCGGCATTGCGTTCTTCGTGGTCTCCCCGTCTTTCCTCTGTTCCTTTATTATTACTGTGTGGGTTTTTTGTATATATATATTCTATATATATTATATTTTGTGTAATTATATTGTTATATATATTTACATTGTGTTAGACGCGTGTTGCGTTGGCCTTGGCCACGCGCAATTGCATCCTCGGTCTAGCTTAGGCTAAACCGTGTGTGTGTGCGGGTAGTCTGCTCTGCAGTGTCCCCCCCCGCGGTGCGTTCCCGCCACGTGGTATTGCACTACACTCCCTTTCCTTCTGCAGCGTCCACAAAAAAAAAAAGTTTTTCCCTTCACTATACAGAGGAAGACAACCACCAACGTGCAAAATCCCCAGCACCTTCAGGTAGGTATTGCACAGCATCAGACACTGTACCAGCACTTTGCGTCTCCACTTGGCGGGTCAGCTGACGCTTAGGCGTCTGTGCTAGCGTTCCACGCTCGGTACTCGCGCTTCGGCGCTCGCGCTCCGGCGCTTTTGGTGTCAGCGCTTGTGCGCTTGACGCAGCGCTTCGGCGCTTTGTGCAGCGCTTCTGCGCTTGGTGCTTAGTGCTTCTGCACTTGGGGCTCAGTGCTCGACGCTCGACGCTTCGGCGCTCGGTGCTCGACGCTCGGTGCTCGACGCTCGACGCTTCGGCACTCGACGCTCGGTGCTCGGCGCTTGGCGCCACGACGCACGCACCCTCGACGCTCGACGCATGCGCCTTGGCGCTCGACGCTCGGCGCTCGACGCTTCGGCGCTCGACGCTCGATGCTCGGCGCTTGGTGCTCGACGCTTCGGCGCTCGACGCCTCAACGCGCGCACCCTTGACGTCGACGCACGGACCTTGGTGCTCGACGCTTCGGCGCTCGGTGCTCGACGCACGCACCCTCAACGCCTCGGAGCTCGACGCGGCGGCTCTCGACGCACGCACTTCAGGTGCTTGACGCTTGGTGCCCAGCGCTTCGGCGCTCGACGCGCGCACCTCGGCTCTTCGTGATTGACGTCAATACTAGACGCTTCGGCATTTTACAATGTCTGGGTTCCACCGTTGTGTGACCTGTCAGGCCAAGTTGCCTGCCAGCGACCCTCACGAGGACTGCGTCGCATGTTTAGGGCCGGACCATGCGGCATCTGCCCTGGCAGACAGGGCATACTGCCAGCTATGTGCGGGGTTTCAAATACGCACCCTGCGCCAGAGAGCTAGGAAGGCGGTGGGAGGTCGTTCCCCATCCTCGGGCTCGTCCCACACCGTCTCGGCCCCACCATCGTCTATCGTGTCGCTGCCGGCAACGTCTCAGCCTATGAGCCCATCTTCCCAGCTTACAGCTGGTCAAAGGTCTCCAATTAGGCGTGCACGGGAACGTTCCCGCAGCCCCTCCTCTCGCGGGGCTCGCGGCATCAGGACACATCTGGGGTGGCTGAGCTCACCTCCAAGATGTCGCAGTTTATGGAGCTCATGATGGGACAACAATCCCTCCTCTTGACTCTAGCGAATGTGGCGCCTCGGGCCCCAGAGATGGTTACCGGACCCAGCGCTAGTCAGCCGATGGAACATCCACCAGTTCCCCAGGAAGTAGAGTGGGACGCCGATGCTGTCTCAAGGGACGCATCTGATGCAGACCCGCTCTTTGAAGACACAGAGCCTGAGGTGGCATCCCAGCACTCTGGGCAGGACGACCCTGAAGTGCTGGATACTAATGACCCTATCTGGTCAGTGGTGGAGAGGGCAGCCCGTCATCTAGGTGTGGACTGGCCTGCATCAGAGCCAACACGTCGCTCTCTATTTGAATTGCCATCGGCTCCGCCCCTTCAGTCCAGGATGCTCCCGGCATTCCCGGATTTTATTAAGGAGGTGCAGTCCACCTGGGGAGCACCGGCCTCCGCCCCTGTGACTTCTCGCAAGGCTTTGGCCTTCACCATGCACGGGGCGAGCGAAGCTGGGCTGGCGTTGTTTCCGCCAGTGGGCGCCGCGTTTGCCATGCTAGTAAAGACGCCGACACTTTCGGGGCTGGCTAAGGACCCTTCCAGCCCTAACAGGCAGTGTAGGATTACAGAGGCCCACCTAAAAAAGGGTTATGCCGCGGCTACAGAGGCAGTTAGACTGTCCAACGCGGCCAGCCTCCTGACAGTCTACCAGGCGGCGCTGATTCGCGACCTGCCTGAGTCCCCATCTGTCGGGCTCAGAACCGAGCTGGGTGCAGTTGCACAGCTTTTGGTCAGGCTGGCTCAGCTAAATGCGCGAGCACAGGGCAGGAGCATTGCTTCCCTCGTAGTAGCAAGGAGGCAGCTATGGCTCTCACAGGCCAGGGTACAGGAGCCTGATAAGGCCCCGTTGTTAGATGCTCCTATATCCCCGGGGCACACGTTTGGCCCAGCGGTGGAGGAGATGCTGCAACACTCCGTCAAGGCGCGTGAGGCATCGCAGCAGTTGGCTAAGATGTGGCCAAGCAAGCCTTTCCAGCCAAGGCGGCCGCAGGAGCGCCAATGTCGCAGGGCGCCGCCGCAGCAGCAGGCGCACCCACAGGGCAGTAAAGCCGCCCCTTCGGGGGTTGCAGCACGCAGCCAACCCGCGTTTGCAAGACCGCAGCGCAGAGGGTGGCGCCCCAGAGGAGGTAGCAGACCACGCCCTCGTGGCTCTGGTCAGGCCCCTCGTGAGCGAGCGCATCCTAAGCAGCCCTGAGAAACCCCGGCAGCCGTTAACCCACCCCTACACTGTTCCACAGCTCCTGTTCTGGCAACAATGCACCAACGACATTTGGGTGCGCAAAACTATACTCACCGGGTACACCCTTCAATTCCGGTTAAACCCCCCCCCCCTTCAGGGGAGTGGTGGTAACTGCAGTGAAGGACTCCGTTCAGTCCTCAGCTCTAAATGCAGAAATACAGGCATTGCTCAAGAAGCGTGCCATTCAACTAGTAGACCCTGCTCTGACCGACCAGGGGTTCTACTCCAAATACTTCCTTGTGCCAAAGAAGGACGGCGGGCTCCGCCCTATTCTAGACCTGCGTGTACTGAACAAATACCTACGGGTGTTGTCGTTCAAGATGCTTACGCACAGGCACATTGTCCAGTCTGTCCGGCAGGGCGACTGGTTTACCACCGTAGACCTCACAGATGCGTACTTTCACGTTCCCATCTGTCCGGGTCACAGGAAGTACCTACGTTTTGCATTTCAGAGCAGGGTCTACGAGTTTTGTGTCCTGCCATTCGGCCTGTCTCTAGCTCCTCGAACCTTTTCGAAGTGTATGGACGCCATTTTAGCCCCCTTGCGGGTTCAAGGCGTTCGACTGCTGAACTATCTGGACGACTGGCTCGTCTGCGCGCAGTCAAAGGAGCAGTTGGCACAGCACACAGTGATGGTTACAGACCATCTTCAGCGGCTAGGTCTGAAGGTCAATCCAGACAAGAGCCGCCTCGTGCCCAGCCAACAGACCGAGTTTTTGGGTCTGCATCTGGACTCAGTGTCCATGGAAGCGACCCTATTGACACAAAGAGTTGCCTCATTAGAGCAGTGTCTCTCCCTATTCAGGTTGAGAGAAACAGTCAGCATGGAGCTTTGTCAGCGCATGCTGGGGTTGATGGCTGCCGCCTCGCAAGCCCTTCCTTTGGGCTTACTACACCAGAGACCTCTGCAGGCCTGGTTCAATGCCTTCGCGTTGCACCCGCGGAGAGACAAGCACCGCAGGCTGAGGGTATCCCGAACCTGCTGGGAAGCATTACGCTGGTGGAAAGTTCAGTCGAACATCCGCCAGGGCGTGCGCTTGGGTCCCATCTTCCGAAGGGAAGTTATCACAACCGACGCTTCCAACCAAGGTTGGGGAGCAGTCTGGAACGGGACAGGGACCCGTGGAGTGTGGTCAGGACCCTGGAGGTCAGCCCACATCAACGCTCTGGAACTCAGAGCAGTGGACCTCGCCCTTCGGCACTTCTTGCCAGTGCTTCTAGACAAGCACTTGTTAGTGCGGTCAGACAACACCACAGTAGTGGCGTATATCAATCGCCAGGGCGGATTACAGTCCCCAGGTCTTCACCGGATGGTAACGCGGCTGTTGCTCTGGGCTCAACCGCGGTTAGCCTCTCTGCGTGCAGTTCATCTGCCGGGCAGAGTCAATTACGCAGCAGATCTCCTGTCCAGAGGAGGTCCTCTTGCGGGCGAATGGCGTCTTCACCCTCGGGTGGTAGAGCGCATTTGGGACTGGTTCGGCACAGCGCAAGTCGATCTCTTCGCTTTGCGAGAGACCACGCACTGCCCCCTATGGTTCTCGGTGAAGGACCTCGACAGCCCCCTAGGAGTCGATGCACTGGCTCACGAATGGCCGCCAGGGCTCCTGTACGCATTTCCACCGATTTCGATGCTCCCCGCCTTCTTGGAGAAGGTCAGGGTAGAGCAAGCGACAGTGATTCTGATCGCTCCTCGGTGGCCTCGGAGGATATGGTTCCCGAGTCTAGTGCAGTTGTTGCACGGTCGCCCGAGGGAGCTCCCTCTGCGAGCGGACCTGTTGTCCCAAGCCCAAGGAGGGCTATGGCATCCGAACCCCAAGCTCATGCAGCTATGGGCTTGGCCCCTGAGCGGGAGCGCCTGTCAGCCTTAGGGCTTTCGACGGCGGTTATATCCACTATTCAGAGTGCGAGAGCGCCCTCTACTCGGTCGCAATATATGTATAAGTGGAACTTATTTCAGAGGTGGTGTCTGGCTGAGGGCCATGACCCGGTCTCCTGCCCGATGGCAGTGATATTACAGTTTCTGCAGAAGCTGTTGGACGAGGGTAAGTCTCCCTCTACACTTAAAGTGTATTTGGCCGCTATTTCGGCTTGCCAGGGGTATGGCGACATCCTGGGCCCTCTTTCGAGGGGTGCCGGTGTCTGATATTTGCGTGGCAGCCAGTTGGGCTACGCCGCATACTTTCATGAGGTTTTACAGGCTAAATGTACTGGAATCCTCTGCTCCGTCATTTGGAGCATCTGTGTTGCACTCTATGACGCCTCAGGTTGCAGACGTCTAGAGTAGGTGACAATATGGTGTGACTATTCCACCTTGAGACAGGTGTCATTGCGAGCATAGACGCTGAGGCGCAGCTCCGCATATGTGTAGATGTACTGCCTACGCAGTTGCGTTATGACGTAAGTCTGTCCTACTGCCGAGAATCCTCCCTCGCGACGGCTTGGGTACACTGTTCCCATACCTTGATGGTTATTTTCGACTTGAAAGGGAACGATAGGTTGCGGATGCAACCCCGGTTCCCTGAAAGAGAAAATAACCATCAAGCCGCGAGGTCGCTCTGGAGGCCTTCATGGCCTGAAGGGCAAAAGAGGAAGTGACTATCGGCATCTTTGACATAAAGCTCAGCCAATCCCTACTGCCTGACGGCAATGTCCCATACCTTGATCGTTATTTTCTCTTTCAGGGAACCGGGGTTGCATCCGCAACCTATCGATTTCATTACAAACACGTTACAAATTAAAGCAAACTTCAAGCCATTTATATTTATTCTCAATTAACAGAAACTCTTCCATTGCTAAAAAATATAAATTAAAAAAATCCGTTTGTGCTTCTCGGAATACATACGATGGAGGGCGCACTGCAGTTTTTCAGTCTGGGGAATATTACAAATTAGGAGACACTGCTTTAAAATACACATGTAGGGCGGGCGAATCTGTTACAAAGAATTGCCACACTTTGTATTTATCTCCATAATGCGTTGGGACTAAATACACAGATACATTAAAACTATTTGGAGAATGCGGGCATCGATCCCGCTACTTCTCGCATGCTAAGCGAGCGCTCTACCATTTGAGCTAATTCCCCTTGATTTATGCCAGCGATTCTCATAGGCTCCATCGCAGCTTGATACGAGCAATTCAGATTGTCTCGGCAATGTAGTCTGCCAATTGCAAATTCAAAAAATAAATTAATTAACTAAATAGCAAATATTTCGACGAGAGGTATGTTTTCAATTTCTTCAAAAAGTAGTCTCAGCTCGTTGATTCAGTCGCTTTAAAGTCCACCTCTGTGTCCCGATGCAGCAGCGCTGTGTGCTGTGGCTCGAGCTTGTTTGACGAGGCAGGCAATGCAAAAATGCCAAAACTTGCTTTTGTATCACACGACAAACTTAAGGTCTGCTTTAACGGCTTGGCTGTCTCAAGTTAGTTTGTATTGTTAATGTAACACCTCATTATTGCACAGTCATTGTATCATATGAAGTCTCTGTTGTGCTACCAAGATATTGCCAGTTGGCGGCGACGGTCTGCCAATAACATTAATATTGCATTTTCAGTGTCTTCAACAACTAGTCTGTTTACAACAAAAATGCAATCTGTGTTAGGAACACTATTTTAGTCTGATTTAAAATGGAAACTAAAATAGTATTGAGTGCTGACAAGAGTTGGTATCAGCTGTTGATTTCTTTGAAACAATCTTTCCGAGCGCTCGCTTAGCATGTGAGAAGTAGCAGGATCGATGCCCGCATTCTCCAAGTAGTTTTAATGTCCCAACGCATTATGGAGATACATACAGTGTGGCAATTCTTTGTAACAGACTCGCCCGCCCTAACAAGCGAAACGTTCAACAGCTCGGAAACACCATAATAGAATCCGATGCCTTTACTAATGCGTTTCGAAACTGTTAAGTTTTCTCCCAAATGCGGTTCTCAACAAATGTTTTTTTTTTTTGTATTCCTTCCAGAGTAAGTCCAAAAGGCAAACACTGGAACTGGATGCCTGAAAGTGCAGCGCTTGAACTGCCTCAACAAACGCTTAGCTCTAAAACGTGTACATTGAAAGTCTATTAACATCTTTAACACAAGCATCTGTATTCCAATAGCGGTTAATCCACAGAGTGATCAATAAAGTGGCTGCTGGCTTTGTTTAAATATTAACAAGATGTTTTCAGGATTCACGCGTATTCTGAACAAGCACAATAGAATATGGTAGTGAAAGGACAAGAAAATAACAGGTTTATTGGCTCTGGTCTTGTATCATCACCCTGACTACTGTCCGTAAGAAAGTGGCATTAATAAAAACGTCATTATGCACCCGATACGCATGCCAGCGTCAGTGACACACTGTCGCTGGAGGTGAAAAGCGCTCAGTGCCTACTGGCGCTGGTGTGTAACACCTGTAACATGATAAACCAGCGCTCAGTGTATAACACCTGTAACATGATAAACCAGCGCTGAGTGCCGCACCGCCGCGGACCAGCAGCCAATTGCAAGCTAGCAAGCCAATATAGAAAGTGTCACATGACAAGTGTTCGTGTGGTGTTTTAGCTTGCTGAAATCATCTTCTTTAGAAACTTTATTTTTTATTTTTGATGGCCCACATTGTAAGTGATATTCTGGAAGACGAGACTCCCTTTTCAAAGCGCGTAGAAACAAGCAATCAGCAGCGGCAGTGCTTCCCGGCAGCTTTTGTCGAAATTCTCTTTTTATATTTCTTTTCTGTTAACATTAGTTTATGTTTCTGCTGCCTCGATCACGTTGTGCAGTATCTCCTGTATGCTCTGGCAGTTTAACAGTTTGGTCTCTGTGGCGCAATCGGTTAGCGTGTTCGGCTGTTAACCGAAAGGTCGGTGGTTCAAGCCCATCCAGGGACGGTGCTTTTTGCATTTCTTAATCACATTAGAAAATGGCACTGTAATACATTACTATTTCCTTTGGTTTAAATATGTTTGGTACAAAGGGGAGACAATTAACACTTAACAAGCTGCCGGTATGTTCTCAATTGGCACTTGTGTTCTTAAAGGCATAGCGTGCATTTAAATTAAATAGGTTCTACAATGCAAAAGCAAGTTTTGGCATTTTTGCATTGCCTGCCTCGTCAAAGAAGCTCGAGCCACAGCACAGTGCTGATGCATATACAGCTCTGGAAAAAATTAAGAGACCACTGCATAATTATCAGTTTCTCTGGTTTTACTACTTATAGGTATGTGTTTGGGTAAAATGAACATTTTTGTTTTATTCTATAAACTACTTACAACATTTCTCCCAAATTCCAAATAAAAATATTGTCATTTAGAGCATTTATTTGCAGAAAATGACAACTGGTCAAAATAACAAAAAAGATGCAGTGTTGTCAGACCTCGAATAATGCAAAGAAAATAAGTTCATATTCATTTTTAAAAAACACAATACTAATGTTTTAACTTAGGAAGAGTTCAGAAATCAATACTTGGTGGAATAACCCTGATTTTCAAGTACAGCTTTCATGCGTCTTGGCATGCTCTCCACCAGTCTTTCACATTGATGTTGGGTGGCTTTATGCCACTCCTGGCGCAAAAATTCAAGCAGCTCGGCTTTGTTTGATAGCTTGTGACCATCCATCTTCCTCTTGATCACATTCCAGAGGTTTTCAATGGGGTTCAGGTCTGGAGATTGGGCTGCCCATGACAGGGTCTTGATCTGGTGGTCCTCCATCCACACCTTGATTGACCTGGCTGTGTGGCATGGAGCACTGTCCTGCTGGAAAAACCAATCCTCAGAGTTGGGGAACATTGTCAGAGCAGAAGGAAGCAAGTTTTCTTCCAGGACAACCTTGTACTTGGCTTGATTCATGCGTCCTTCACAAAGACAAATCTGCCCGATTCCAGCCTTGCTGAAGCACCCCCAGATAAGTCCAATTTTCAGCTTTTCCCAACACCTGGTCGTCTAATGGTTAGACGGAGACCTGGAGAGGCCTACAAGCCACAGTGTCTCGCACCCACTGTGAAATGTGGTAGAGGATCGGTGATGATCTGGGGGTGCTTCAGCAAGGCTGGAATCGGGCAGCTTTGGCATGAATCAAGCCAAGTACAAGGTTGTCCTGGAAGAAAACTTGCTTCCTTCTGCTCTGTCACGTTAATTTCCAGCTTCCCAGCATCAGGCCATTCCTGCAACCTTCTTGTTCCCGGATTTGCACTTCTTCATTTGCCCCCTTCATCAAGGCACTTAATACAACTTTCAAAGTCCATTTCATTCAATTTGAGCTTCCAGGCACAAATAATAATGTCCTACGATTATCAACATTTCAGTCAAAGCGTCCTCCCACAACGCAATAGACAATACACTCTTAGACTGCTCCTGATCAAATCAATAGGATGGCTTGAAGTTTGCATGCAGTGGAAATTGGTATTTGAGAGTTAAGGCGTTTAAGATGATGTCACGATGGGAATGTGAATAGAGTCAGTTATATTTGCATCATTCTGTATATATACCCCATACCCTTAGACCAACGAGCCAGCTGCCGGTTTTATCCGGCGGCCGACGCGTGATACAGTACTTCAAAAAATAAATTGAAAAAAAGGAGGCTGGGTTTCGTTGTTTTGCAAAGGATGCACTGCAACGTCCGCTCACAGGAGCAGTCCCACTACTGGTGCGACACGGGGGTTTTGACCTGCTCCGTTCCCGACCTGGGCCGGTTCACCCCTCCTTAGACGACCTGGCATTCACGAGCTCCCCCAGAAACGCCATGTCGATGCCGTGCTAAGTGCGGACTCCCGATCGGCACAGCCAGTTGCAGCACAGAGCTTCCGTGCTCAAGCGATCCGCCAGCCTCAACCTGCCCCTGTAGCTGGGATTACAGACACACGCCACGGCGCCCGGCGTGAGCGAGAGCGGCTAGAAGGCAATTCAAATCCCCTTGTCTGAAATGAGAGCGAGAGTACTCGGGCAGTTCTCCACTGACTTGGCAGCTTTTAATGCCGATTCCATTAAAAGCATTGCCGGGTCCTGCTGTAGCGGTAAAACACTGTGACCAGATGAATGAATTGAAAAAGTGTTACGTGAAACACATGTGAATCCTAGTTTTCGTGCTGCGAATTAAAAAAAAAAAAAAATAGCAGCACTATAAGAATGCCAAAAAATAATGAAGGTTGCGTTGGCGAGTATTAAGCACCCCTCCTCTGAGGTGTCAGCAGCATTCCGGAACGGGACTCTGGTCATGCTGCACTTATTTTGCTGCCAGAGACTGTATCACGGGTCGGTCGCCAGACAAAACCGGCAGCTGGCTCGTTGGTCTAGGGGTATGATTCTCGCTTTGGGTGCGAGAGGTCCCGGGTTTTTTTTGGTTTTGGTTTGTACTATACTGTTTTCGATCCGTAATCCGACATTAAGCTCAGCAGGCAGTTTTGACTTAGACGCTTTGCAACTAAATGCGTTGCCATATTGGCAGGTAGCGTGTGCCTTCCTCGTTAGTATAGTGGTCAGTATCCCCGCCTGTCACACGGGAGACCGGGGTTCAATTCCCCGACGGGGAGATTTTTTTTTACTGATTGAAGGCAGGTGCGTGCTGCTGTAATTGTATACATAAAGTAAAAATGAAAAAGAAGGTTGCATTGGCCGGGAATTGAACCCGGGCCTCCCGCATGGCAGGCGAGAATTCTACCACTAAACCACCAATACTCGCGTGACGTTTTAATTACTCCTTATTGGCTAGGTGTTACACAAGCAGACAATTCCTTTCAATATATGCCATATTACAAGGCGTGTCATAGCAACAGCTTTGCAGACTCAACAAAGACTGCAGTCCTCGTTTAACCATTGTGCAATCAGCCCTCAGCCCACGCCTCCATTCGGAGACCAAACCACACAATTCTTTGGAAAGACAGAGTTTTGCTCTATTAAACGCCCGGGAGCGAGAGGATGCTGCCTGCCCCGTCGGGAGCGAGTGTCAGATTGTTGTATGTTATTTGTCTAAACTGCTCTTTCTCTCACTTTTACGTCACAGCCCTCGTAGGCAACCAGTGAAATGTGAGGTGATGTTAATAGAGTCAAATACATTGCACCATTCTGTGTGTGTGTATATATATATATATATATATATATATATATATACATTTCAAGTAACTAGCTTTATTATTATAATGAAAACACATTACACATGACCACAGTTCTGTAACAAAATGACAATAACAAAGACGTTCCCATACCGGGAGTCGAACCCGGGCCGCCTGGGTGAAAACCAGGAATCCTAACCGCTAGACCATACGGGAAGCGGAAGAGCAACCTCCTGGACATGCATCAGTAGCTAGTATACAGAACAATGATTGGTAAAAAACCACATTTCATTACAAACACGTTACAAATTAAAGCAAACTTCAAGCCATTTATATTTATTCTCAATTAACAGAAACTCTTCCATTGGTAAAAAATATTTAAGAAAAAATCTGTTTGTGCTTCTCGGAAGGCATACGATGGAGGGTGCACTGCAGTTTTTCAGTCTGGGGAATATTACAAAATAGGAGACACTGCTTTAAAATACACATGTGGGGTGGGTGAATCTTTTACAAAGAATTGCCACACTTTGTATTTATCTCCATAATGCGTTGGGACTAAATACACAGATACATTAAGACTATTTGGAGAATGTGGGCATCGATCCCGCTACTTCTCGCATGCTAAGCGAGCGCTCTACCATTTGAGCTAATTCCCCTTGATTTATGCCAGCGATTCTCATAGGCTCCATCGCAGCTTGATACGAGCAATTCAGATTGTCTCGGCAATGTAGTCTGCCAATTGCAAATTCAAAAAATAAATTAATTAACTAAATAGCAAATATTTCGACGAGAGTTATGTTTTCAATTTCTCAAAAAGTAGTCTCAGCTCGTTGATTCAGTCGCTTTAAAATCCACCTCTGTGTCCCGATGCAGCAGCGCTGTGTGCTGTGGCTCGAGCTTGTTTGACGAGGCAGGCAATGCAAAAATGCCAAAACTTGCTTTTGTATCACACGACAAACTTAAGGTCTGCTTTAACGGCTTGGCTGTCTCAAGTTAGTTTGTATTGTTAATGTAACACCTCATTGTTGCACAGTCATTGTATCATATGAAGTCTCTGTTGTGCTACCAAGATATTGCCAGTTTGGGGTGACGGTCTGCCAATAATATTAATATTGTATTTTCAGTGTCTTCAACAACTAGTCTGTTTACAACAAAAATGCAATCTGTGTTAGGAACACTATTTTAGTCTGATTTAAAATGGAAATTAAAATAGTATTGAGTGCTGACAAGAGTTGGTATCAGCTTGTGACGACTGTCGCACAATGTGTTGTAATAAGCACAACACCTGTTTAATTTGTGAATTGCAGATGGTCTGGACGTGTTACTTCTTTACTTTCTATGTTCTATATTCTGTGATTCTAACAAATTAAATATATTTTTGAATACCATCTATTGCTAATATATATATATATATATATATATATATATATATATATATATATATATATATATATATATATATATATATATATATCTGTCAAGTATTTTATTTGATCAGATCTTCTAATATATATGATGTGGTTAGCAGTAGTTATTTGACTAAGATTGCCTTGCTTAATTTTTCACTTGGAATTACTGCTACGCTTTTTTCAATTCTGTCCCTTTTGGCTTGCCATAGTTTTTTTACACAGGTCTCGTTTCCTGACTGGTAGCCGGGTAATTTAAAAGATGGTAGAAAATTATTTTGGAGAGTTCTTTGTTCTCAGCTGGTGCTCTCAGGACTTGCCGTTGTTTTGGAACCTTTGGCTAAGTTTATTTACCTCTTTATCTATTTCGTTAGTCTGGGTTTTAGTATGTCTATTGATTTTTAAGATGTAGTTTCCTTTGTTTAGGATTAGATATTCAGTCTTTTCATGGACATTATCTTTTACTCGGCTTTACTAACGTTTGTTTTTTCTTTAATAGTAAGTTTAATGTTTTGTTTTGCTTTGATACTTTCGTGTTTGCTAGTCGTGTTCTTTTTTCTATCGTTGCGTTGGTTTTGGTTTGAACGCACTATTTTCAATCGCTGGTGCGAGTTTCTTTTTTCTCAAGTATGGATTAAAAGGAACATTGCAGCTCTATTAAGAAGTTTCATCACCGTGGACCTGAACAGTAGAATTGGGTGAGATCAATCCTTTTGGGGTTTTGTTTTTTTTCTTTTTTCTGCTGCTATTGGATTACAATTTTTTGAATGGCCATTTTTTGTTTTGTTTTTTGGGACATTGTTGTTTTTTTCTCTTGTTTGAGTTTTATGGATCTTTGGATTAAGACTGTTTGTTTGTTTTTTGTTTTTGAACATTATTTTTTTTTCTCTGTGCTATCCCTTGAGTGGATTATATTATTGGGTCTCTAACCTGTAATTGTTAGTTACTCTTATTGTTGGGTGAAAGGATATAAATCTCTAAAATCTGTATAAGTGATTGTTTTTCTCTCGGTGGTGTTAATATCTAAAGGGTGCATATAATTGTTAAACTTTGCCAATTTAGTCAATATACTCTTGGGTTGTGATATTGCCTTGATTAATATATCCCTATACAAATAGTATTTCTGAGTTACTTATATTTATATAGCTAACTCAGAAAAATATGAGTTACCTTTCTTTGTAGTGGATTTTGTTTATTTTTTGTCAGGGGTTGCCAGACTTATTAATTACTATTTACATAAGACCTGAGGGTTAATTGTATAGTTTTGCTATTGGCTGGATAAGTAATACATCTTACATTTTGCTTCTATCTTTTACTTGCCCTGGATTCCCTTTTTTTGTGCTGTGGCTGATTTCTGACTGAGTTGTTTTATCTTTTTTGTAAAGAGAGATTTTTAACTTCTGTTAATTCTTTGGAACAAAGTGTTTTAGCAATTCAGTTTAAGAAGTCTGTTACAGACTTGGCGCCCAAACAGGGACCTCTAGTGGTAGAGTTTGAAGTAGCTTTCAATATTGTGTGTAGTAATAATGTCTACAGAACCAGGCCAGTATAGAGATCCAGAGCTCTCAGATACATTGTCAGATATCCCTACTGATAATTTTGTGAACAAGAGAAAACCTAGAGACCCTGTACTTGAATTGGGTTCCCAGTTGAGTGAACTATATGTGAGTACACGATGTCCTGATGAGGGTGAGACTGCAGTTGCGGGAGCTCAGGCGGAAATATATCTAGCCTGGGATGATGTAAGGAAGGAGTTATATGAAATCTCAGAGCGGGTTAAATTAGTGGAACAAAACTTTAGCCAGTCGCTTCATAGTAACATTAACAGAGAAGAATCTTTGCGGCAGCATATTGATGATCGTCTCCAGGGGTTTGAGAGTTATGTTGAATCTGCCCTTTTTCAGCTGGAGCAGTCAGTGACGCAGTGTTTTCGACGCCGTGACCAACAGTGGCAGGATTCACTGCGCAGGCTGGAAAGTAGATCTAGTACTCCTTATTCAACCTTTTTCCCTTCTTATCAACAGACTCGTGTATCTAAACCTGCCTCTGTAATTTTGGAGGAACATGAGTGTCATACAAGACCTCCAAAACTAGCAATTAAAATTAAATTCCCAGAGTTTGGAGGATAAAATGAGACTTCTGACCCGATGGCTTATCTTGATCTCTGTGATGAGTTCTTGGCTTTGCAACCGCTACGGGACAGTGAAATATTGGCTACCTTATCCTCTGTATTGAAAGGTTCTGCAAAAAGTTGGTGGAGTGCAGAGAAGCGGGGAATACAAGACTGGAAACAGTTTAAAAGGGAGTTTCTAAAAGCTTTTCTCCCAGCAGATTTTTTTTACAACTATGGAGGACAAGCTGCGAGCTCGAGTACAGACCCCAGGAGAGAGTATACGGGACTTTACTTATGATTATCGTGCCTTATGCTTAAAAGGGAAGCCTGATTGTTCTGAGGCGGAGATAGTACGCCATATATTGAATAACAGTAACCCTAAATTAGCCAGTTGTCTTCGTGGCACTGTTCATACTGTACATGACTTAGTCCGTGTAGGCACCATGATTGAGAGGGACTGGAGTGAACAAAAAGAATACTGGGCCAAAGTGAATAGTAAAGCCTCCTTGGACATCAAAGGAGGTAAGAAGACCCAAAGAAAGCCAGCTGAGGTCTATGTGATACAGAATGTGCAGCAGATTAAAGAGCCACCCTCCAGTCTTCCAAAGCTGACTTTGTTAGTGGTGCAGATAGGCGTAAGAGGGACAGCTTTTCCTGCATTACTCGATACTGGATGTACTTTTACTCTTATAAAGAATCACTTGTGGCAACAAGTTAGAAAGATCATTGACTTTGTTTATCCTTGTGAAGACCAAACTTTTGTCTTAGCCGATGGTCAAACGCATCGAGCTCTAGGGAAGACCTGTCTTACTTTTGATTTTCATAATGAGATATGGATGCTTGATACATACATCATGGAAGATCATCAGCTGGCCTTTCCAATGATTCTTGGTTTGGATTTTCTGTTTAAGACTGATACCCAGATTGACCTACAGAGAAGACAATATGGGGTCAAGGGACAGTTAGGCTATAAGTATTATCCTTTCTTACTGAAGGAAGTGGGGACATGCCTGGACTGTTCGTTGTGGACCTGAGCTTCTTCCGGTAAGCTTGTATTGGGCTGTCCCTGTGAAAAGTCTGCCCCCTGCTGGTTTGATTCCAGTAGTGAAGGAATCTTGCAGTCCAGAACCTTCTCCATGGAGTGAACACCCCCGTTTAGCACAGCTTATTGAAGCTTGGCCTTCAGTATGTACTTCTCGTCTAGGCAAAACCACTGTGTGTACTCATTCCATCTCTACTGTTGATGAGATACCTGTGAGATGTAGGGCCTATCGTGCATCTCCCATGAAGAAGGCTATAATACAGAAGCACTTGCACCAGATGTTGGAGGATGAGGTGGTGGAACCTTCTTTTTCATCGTGGGCTGCCACAGTGGTGTTAATAGAAAAACCAGATGGAAGCTACCGGTTTTGTGTAGACTACCGTCGGCTGAACCTTAAGACCCCTTTTGATGCTTATCCCATGCCACAGGTCCATGATATTCTGGAATCATTGAATGGAGCTGCGGTGTTTACCACTCTGGATCTTCGCTCTGGATACTGGCAAGTGACCATGGATGAAAAATCAAAGGATAAAACTGCGTTTTCCACTCCATTTGGTTTATACCAGTTCAGGGTGATGCCTTTTGGGCTTAAGAATGCGGCGGCCTCGTTCCAGCGTTTAATGGAGCAGGTGTTGGGAAGTTTAAGAGGGCAGTGTTGCTTTGTGTATATTGATGATATTATCATCTACTCTTCCAACGAGTCTCAACATCTATATGACTTGGAAAGAGTGTTTCAAAAATTACACCAAGCACATTTAACCCTGAACATGCCTAAATGTCATTTCTTTAAATCCACCCTGAAGTTTCTGGGTCATATAGTGTCCAAAGAGGGAGTTGCTGTTAATCCAGAGAAGTTACAGGCTATTCAAGATTATCCCACTCCAACCAACTTGAAGGAAGTCCAACGTTTCCTAGGGTTGGCAGGGTGGTATCATAAATTTATCGCCCGGTTTGCTGACATAGCCGCCCCTCTGAACAACCTTAAGAAAAAGGATGTCAAGTGGGAGTGGTCGGCAGCCTGCCAGAATAGCCTGGAACAACTAAAACAAGCTCTTCAGGATGCACCAGTGTTGGCTCACCCTGATCTAAACAAGACTTTTCGCGTGTGCACTGATGCTAGTGAGGTGGGGCTTGGAGCGGTGCTCGTCCAACTAGAGGGTGAAGAGGAGCATGTTATTGCTTATGCTTCCAGGGTACTCAACAGTGCTGAGAAAAACTATTCTACCGCTGAAAAGGAATGTTTAGCGGTTGTTTGGGCTATTGAGAAGTGGCGTCATTACCTGGAAGGAGTCCAATTTCATGTAGTGACTGACCATGCTGCTCTTACCTGGGTTTTTAATTCACCTAAAACCTCTTCCCGGTTAACTCGTTGGACTTTGAGGCTCCAGCCTTTTTCCTTCACTGTATTATACAGGAAGGGCAGTATGAATATGGTCCCAGATGCGTTGTCCAGAGCTCCTGTTTCCTCAGTGGCTACTGTTGCTGCCTGTGTAGCTAAGACGAACAATTACAGTACTGATTTACCTGCTTCGCTGGAAGAAATAGCTGTTGCCCAATCTACAGATTCCACAATTGGCGAGTTGCTGGGTGACCAGAAGACGCCCTCATTGGCAAAGGCAGTGCACATTAGTTTTGTCCAGCAGCAAGGTTTGGTGTATCGACGGGTTCCTGATCGTGATGGTTATCAATTTCAATTGGTAGTTCCTACTGTATTGGTACCATCTTTTTTACACTACTTCCACGATAACCCGTTGGGTGGACACCTTGGGCGAATGAAGACTTTGCGCAGAGTCTTGCAAGTCGCTTGGTGGCCTCACATACGTAAAGACACCTGGAAGTATGTGAAGGAGTGTAGTACGTGTCAGAGATACAAACCTACTAATCAGAAAACCCCAGGTTTGATGCAATCCACCATAGTAAAGGCACCTGGCGAAAAACTTGCCGTGGATTTGATGGGTCCTTTCCCACGAAGCAAAAAAGGGAACATCTTTCTCTTAGTTGTTATCGATTATTATTCCAAGTGGGTTGAGTTATTTCCTCTTCGGAATAGTAAAACTCTAACCATCGCTCGGATCCTGATACAGGAAATCTTTACTCGATGGGGAACACTGCGGTATCTGGTATCTGATAGGGGCCCACAATTTACCAGCCAGGTACTGAAAGAAATATGCCAGTCCTGGGGGGTAACTCAGAAACTGACTACCGCATATCATCCCCAGGCAAACCTCACAGAGAGGGCCAACCGGACTATCAAGACGATGATAGCATCCTATGTTGGGGATAATCATCAGTGTTGGGACAACTGGCTGCCTGAGTTCAGGTTTGCTATTAACACTGCCACCCAAGAAACCACTGGACTGTCTCCAGCAGAATTAGCGGTGGGTCGTTTGCTCAAAGGGCCCCTGGAAATGTTAATTGCTGTAGCCCCTTCTCCCAGTTCTACCCAGTACTCTGTGTTAGAGCGTCAGCATGAATTGACTCGAACTGTACAACAACAGATAGAAAAGGCACAGGCCCATCAGGCTAAGCATTATAACATCCGTCATAGAAAAGTGCAGTTCACTGAAGGTGATCTTGTGTGGGTTAGGACCCATCCTTTGTCTGATGCTGCTACCCATTTCTCTGCGAAGCTTGCCCCTAAGTGGTCTGGGCCTGTAGTCATTTTGAAAAAGTTGGGTCCTGTTAATTATAGAGTGCAGTGGTCTGACCAGCCTAAAAGGATTGACACGGTAAATATAGCAAATCTTAAGCCTATTTCGGAGCTAAACCTCTGGTACCTCCGGTTGGGGGGGGGGGGGGACTATGTGATGACTGTCGCACAATGTGTTGTAATAAGCACAACACCTGTTTAATTCGTACCTGAATTGCAGATGGTCTTGACGTGTTACTTCTTTACTTTCTATGTTCTATATTCTGTGATTCTAACAAATTAAATATACTTTTGAATACCATCTATTGCTAAAAAAAAATATATATATTGTAACACAGTGGGGATGGGATTGGAGTCATCCCCGCAGTAAAATGTGTGGTTTTGTTTTGTTTGATCGTAGTGCTGTATTGTTTAATTGGTTTTGTTAATGGTTTTATTGCTTAGTTATTCCTGTCACCTGGAAACAATTGTAAATTAGGACCAGGTGCAGGGTACTTAAGAGAAACAGTTAGTTTGCTCAGGACTGCTGAGAAGAAGGGAGCAGAAAGGTGTACTCTGCGTCCTGGCAGTCGTGAGAGAAAGAAAGAAAAAGTGCTGTATTCAACCTGTGTGGTTGCTGTGTATGTTTAGTGGGGAAACAGCCTAGCTGTCCCACGTGTAGTCAGGGTGTTCCTGGGTGTGTTAGTTAGTGCTCGTACAGAGCTAGGTATTTATTTTGTGTTTGGGTGTTTTGTGTTCGTGATTTGTTTTGTTCATTGATTCGTTATTAAAAATTAGCGCAAAAGCGCTTTCAAACTCTCCATCTGTGTCTGGTCGGTATTTTAAAGGGCAAACGAACCCGAGCCGCAAGGCTCGTTTACAATATATATATATATATATCTGTCAAGTATTTTATTTGATCAGATTTTCTAATTTTATGATGTGGTTAGAAGTAATTATTTGACTAAGATTGCCTTGCTTAATTTTTTCACTTGGAATTACTGCTACGCTTTTTTCAATTCTGTCCCTTTCGGCTTGCCATAGTTTTTTTTACACAGGTCTCGTTTCCTGACTGGTAGCCGGGTAATTTAAAAGATGGTAGAAAATTATTTTGGAGAGTTCTTTGTTCTCAGCTGGTGCTCTCAGGACTTGCCGTTCTTTTGGAACCTTTGGCTAAGTTTATTTACCTCTTTATCTATTTCGTTAGTCTGGGTTTTAGTATGTCTATTGATTTTTAAGATGTAGTTTCCTTTGTTTAGGATTAGATATTCAGTCTTTTCATGGACATTATCTTTTACTCGGCTTTACTAACGTTTGTTTTTTTCTTTAATAGTAAGTTTAATGTTTTGTTTTGCTTTGATACTTTCGTGTTTGCTAGTCGTGTTCTTTTTTCTATATTTGCATTGGTTTTGGTTTGAACGCACTATTTTCAATCGCTGGTGCGAGTTTCTTTTTTCTCAAGTATGGATTAAAAGGAACATTGCAGCTCTATTAAGAAGTTTCATCACCGTGGACCTGAACAGTAGAATTGGGTGAGATCAATCCTTTTGGGGTTTTGTTTTTTTTCTTTTTTCTGCTGCTATTGGATTACAATTTTTTGAATGGCCATTTTTTGTTTTGTTTTTTGGGACATTGTTGTTTTTTTCTCTTGTTTGAGTTTTATGGATCTTTGGATTAAGACTGTTTGTTTGTTTTTTGTTTTTGAACATTATTTTTTTTTCTCTGTGCTATCCCTTGAGTGGATTATATTATTGGGTCTCTAACCTGTAATTGTTATTTACTCTTATTGTTGGGTGAAGGGATATAAATCTCTAAAATCTGTATAAGTGATTGTTTTTCTCTCGGTGGTGTTAATATCTAAAGGGTGCATATAATTGTTAAACTTTGCCAATTTAGTCAATATACTCCTGGGTTGTGATATTGTCTTGATTAATATATCCCTATACAAAAAGTATTTTCTGAGTTACTTATATTTATATAGCTAACTCAGAAAAATATGAGTTACCTTTCTTTGTAGTGGATTTTGTTTATCTTTTGTCAGGGGTTGCCAGACTTATTAATTACTATTTACATAAGACCTGAGGGTTAATTGTATAGTTTTGCTATTGGCTGGATAAGTAATAAATCTTGCATTTTGCTTCTATCTGTTACTTGCCCTGGATTCCCTTTTTTTTGTGCTGTGGCTGATTTCTGACTGAGTTGTTTTATCTTTTTTGTAAAGAGAGATTTTTAACTTCTGTTAATTCTTTGGAACAAAGTGTTTTAGCAATTCAGTTTAAGAAGTCTGTTACAAGCTGTTGATTTCCTTGAAACAATCTTTCCGAGCGCTCGCTTAGCATGCGAGAAGTAGCAGGATCGATGCCCGCATTCTCCAAGTAGTTTTAATGTATCGGCGTATTTAGTCCCAACGTATTATTTAGATACATACAGTGTGGCAATTCTTTGTAACAGACTCGCCCGCCCTAACAAGCGAAACGTTCAACAGCTCGGAAACACCATAATAGAATCCGATGCCTTTACTAATGCGTTTTCGAAACTGTTAAGTTTTCTCCCAAATGCAGTTCTCAACAAATGCTTTTTTTTTTTGTATTCCTTCCAGAGTAAGTCCAAAAGGCAAACACTGGAACTGGCTGCCTGAAAGTGCAGCGCTTGAACTGCCTAAACAAACGCTTAGCTCTAAAACGTGTACATTGAAAGTCTATTAACATCTTTAACACAAGCATCTGTATTCCAATAGCGGTTAATCCACAGAGTGATCAATAAAGTGGCTGCTGGCTTTGTTTAAATATTAACAAGATGTTTTCAGGATTCACGCGTATTCTGAACAAGCACAATAGAATATGGTAGTGAAAGGACAAGAAAATAACAGGTTTATTGGCTCTGGTCTTGTATCATCACCCTGACTACTGTCCGTAAGAAAGTGGCATTAATAAAAACGTCATTATGCACCCGATACGCATGCCAGCGTCAGTGACACACTGTCGCTGGAGGTGAAAAGCGCTCAGTGCCTACTGGCGCTGGTGTGTAACACCTGTAACATGATAAACCAGCGCTCAGTGCCGCACCGCCGCGGACCAGCAGCCAATTGCAAGCTAGCAAGCCAATATAGAAAGTGTCACATGACAAGTGTTTGTGTGGTGTTTTAGCTTGCTGAAATCATCTTCTTTAGAAACTTTATTTTTTATTTTTGATGGCCCACATTGTAAGTGATATTCTGGAAGACGAGACTCCCTTTTCAAAGCGCATAGAAACAAGCAATCAGCAGCGGCAGTGCTTCCCGGCAGCTTTTGTCGAAATTCTCTTTTTATATTTCTTTTCTGTTAACATTAGTTTGTTTCTGCTGCCTCGATCACGTTGTGCAGTATCTCCCGTATGCTCTGGCGGTTTAACAGTTTGGTCTCTGTGGCGCAATCGGTTAGCGTGTTCGGCTGTTAACCGAAAGGTTGGTGGTTCAAGCCCACCCAGGGACGGTGCTTTTTGCATTTCTTAATCACATTAGAAAATGGCACTGTAATACATTACTATTTCCTTTGGAAATTGGTATTTGAGAGTTAAGGCATTTAAGATGATGTCGCATTGGGAATGTGAATAGAGTCAGTTATATTTGCATCATTCTGTATATATATACCCCATACCCCTAGACCAACGAGCCAGCTGCCGGTTTTATCCAGCGCCCGACGCGTGATACAGTACTTCAAAAAATAAATAGAAAAAAAGGAGGCACTGCAACGTCTGCTCACAGGAGCAGTCCCACTACTGGTGCGACACGGGGTTTTGACCTGCTCCGTTCCCGACCTGGGCCGGTTCACCCCTCCTTAGACGACCTGGCATTCACGAGCTCCCCCAGAAATGCCATGTCGATGCCGTGCTAAGTGCGGACTCCCGATCGGCACAGCCAGTTGCAGCACAGAGCTTCCGTGCTCAAGCGATCCGCCAACCTCAACCTGTCCCTTTAGCTGGGATTACAGACACACGCCACGGCGCCCGGCGTGAGCGAGAACGGCTAGAAGGCAATTCAAATCCCCTTGTCTGAAATGAGAGCGAGAGTACTCGGGCAGTTCGCCACTGACGTGGCAGCTTTTAATGCCAATTCCATTAAAAGCATTGCCGGGTCCTGCTGTAGCGATAAAACACTGTGACCAAATGAATGAATTGAAAAAGTGTTACGTGAAACACATGTGAATCCTAGTTTTCGTGCTGCGAATTTAAAAAAAAAAAAGAAAAAAAAGCAGCACTATAAGAATGCCAAAAAATAATGAAGGTTGCGTTGGCGAGTATTAAGCCCCCCTCCTCTGAGGTGTCAGCAGCATTCCGGAACGGGACTCTGGTCATGCTGCACTTATTTTGCTGCCAGAGACTGTATCACGCGTCGGCCGCCGGATAAAACCGGCAGCTGGCTCGTTGGTCTAGGGGTATGATTCTCGCTTTGGGTGCGTTAGCTTCCGGGTTTTTTTTTTGTTTTGGTTTGTACTATACTGTTTTCGATCCATAAACCGACATTAAGCTCAGCAGGCAGTTTTGACTTAGACGCTTTGCAACTAAATGCATTGCCATATTGGCAGGTAGCATGTTCCTTCCTCGTTAGTATAGTGGTCAGTATCCCCGCCTGTCAAGCGGGAGATCGGGGTTCAATTCCCCGACGGGGAGATTTTTTTTTTACTGATTGAAGGCAGGTGCGTGCTGCTTTAATTGTATACATAAAGTAAAAAAGAAAAAGAAGGTTGCATTGGCCGGGAATCGAACCCGGGCCTCCCGCGTGGCAGGCGAGGATTCTACCACTGAACCACCAATGCTCGCGTGACGTTTTAATTACTCCTTATTGGCTAGGTGTTACACAAGCAGACAATTCGGTTTCAATATATTCCATATTACAAGGCATGTCACAGCAACAGCTTTGCAGACTCAACAAAGTCTGCAGTCCTCGTTTAACCATTGAGCAATCAGCCCTCAGCCCACGCCTCCATTCGGAGACCAAACCACACAATTCTTTGGAAAGACAGAGTTTTGCTCTATTAAACGCCCGGGAGCGAGAGGATGCTGCCTGACCCGTCGGGAGCGAGTGTCAGATTGTTGTATGTTATGTGTCTAAACTGCTCTTTCTCTCACTTTTACGTCACCCCTCTCAAGCCCTCATAGGCAACCAGTGAAATGTGAGGTGATGTGAATAGAGTCAAATACATTGCACCATTCTGTGTGTGTGTGTATATATATATATATATATACATTTCAAGAAACTAGCTTTATTATTATAATGAAAACACATTACACATGACCACAGTTCTGTAACAAAATGACAATAACAAAGACGTTCCCATACCGGGAGTCGCACCCGGGCCGCCTCGGTGAAAACCAGGAATCCTAACCGCTAGACCATATGGGAAGCGGAGGAGCAAACTCCTGGACATGCATCAGTAGCTAGTATACAGAACAATGATTGGTAAAAAACCACATATTTCATTACAAACACGTTACAAATTAAAGCAAACTTCAAGCCATTTATATTTATTCTCAATTAACAGAAACTCTTCCATTGCTAAAAAAATATATATAAAAAAAATCAGTTTGTGCTTCTCGGAAGGCATACAATGGAGGGCGCACTGCAGTTTTTCATTCTGGGGAATATTACAAATTAGGAGACACTGCTTTAAAATACACATGTAGGGCGGGCGAATCTGTTACAAAGAATTGCCACACTTTGTATTTATCTCCATAATGCGTTGGGAATAAATACACAGATACATTAAAACTATTTGGAGAATGCGGGCATCGATCCCGCTACTTCTCGCATGCTAAGCGAGCGCTCTACCATTTGAGCTAATTCCCCTTGATTTATGCCAGCGATTCTCATAGGCTCCATCGCAGCTTGATACGAGCAATTCAGATTGTCTCGGCAATGTAGTCTGCCAATTGCAAATTCAAAAAATAAATTAATTAACTAAATAGCAAATATATCGACGAGAGTTATGTTTTCAATTTCTTCAAAAAGTAGTCTCAGCTCGTTGATTCAGTCGCTTTAAAATCCACCTCTGTGTCCCGATGCAGCAGCGCTGTGTGCTGTGGCTCGAGCTTGTTTGACGAGGCAGGCAATGCAAAAATGCCAAAACTTGCTTTTGTATCACACGACAAACTTAAGGTCTGCTTTAACGGCTTGGCTGTCTCAAGTTAGTTTGTATTGTTAATGTAACACCTCATTGTTGCACAGTCATTGTATCATATGAAGTCTCTGTTGTGCTACCAAGATATTGCCAGTTGGGGGCGACGGTCTGCCAATAATATTAATATTGTATTTTCAGTGCTTTCAACAACTAGTCTGTTTACAACAAAAATACAATCTGTGTTAGGAACACTATTTTAGTCTGATCTAAAATGGAAATTAAAATAGTATTGAGTGCTGACAAGAGTTGGTATCAGCTGTTGATTTCCTTGAAACAATCTTTCCGAGCGCTCGCTTAGCATGCGAGAAGTAGCAGGATCGATGCCCGCATTCTCCAAGTAGTTTTAATGTATCGGCGTATTTAGTCCCAACGCATTATGGAGATACATACAGTGTGGCAATTCTTTGTAACAGACTCGCCCGCCCTACATGTGTATTTTAAAGCAGTGTCTCCTAATTTGTAATATTCCCCAGACTGAAAAACTGCAGTGCGCCCTCCATCGTATGCCTTCCGAGAAGCACAAAGGGATTTTTTTTTTATATTTTTTAGCAATGGAAGAGTTTCTGTTAATTGAGAATAAATATAAATGGCTTGAAGTTTGCTTTAATTTGTAACGTGTTTGTAATGAAATATATGGTTTTTTACCAATCATTGTTCTGTATACTAGCGACTGATGCATGTCCAGGAGGATGCTCCTCCGCTTCCCATATGGTCTAGCGGTTAGGATTCCTGGTTTTCACCCAGGCGGCCCGGGTTCGACTCCCGGTATGGGAACGTCTTTGTTATTGTCATTTTGTTACAGAACTGTGGTCATGTGTAATGTGTTTTCATTATAATAATAAAGCTAGTTACTTGAAATGTATATATATATATATATATATATATATATATATATATATATATATATATATATATATATATATATATATATATATATATGTATATACACACACACACATACACAGAATGGTGCAATGTATTTGACTCTATTCACATCACCTCACATTTCACTGGTTGCCTACGAGGGCTTGAGAGGGGTGACGTAAAAGTGAGAGAAAGAGCAGTTTAGACACATAACATACAAAAATCTGACACTCGCTCCCGACGGGTCAGGCAGCATCCTCTCGCTCCCGGGCGTTTAATAGAGCAAAACTCTGTCTTTCCAAAGAATTGTGTGGTTTGGTCTCCGAATGGAGGCGTGGGCTGAGGGCTGATTGCACAATGGTTAAACGAGGACTGCAGTCTTTGTTGAGTCTGCAAAGCTGTTGCTGTGACACGCCTTGTAATATGGAATATATTGAAACGAATTGTCTGCTTGTGTAACACCTAGCCAATAAGGAGTAATTAAAACGTCACGCGAGCATTGGTGGTTCAGTGGTAGAATTCTCGCCTGCCATGCGGGAGGCCCGGGTTCGATTCCCAGCCAATGCAACCTTATTTTTCTTTTTTAATTTATGTATACAATTACAGCAGCACGCACCTGCCTTCAATCAGTAAAAAAAAAAATCTCCCCGTCGGGGAATTGAACCCCGGTCTCCCGCGTGACAGGCGGGGATACTGACCACTATACTAACGAGGAAGGCACATGCAACCTGCCAATATGGCAACACATTTAGTTGCAAAGCGTATAAGTCAAAACTGACTGCTGAGCTTAATGTCGGTTTATGGATCGAAAACAGTATAGTACAAACCAAAACCAAAAAAAACCCAGGACCTCTCGCACCCAAAGCGAGAATCATACCCCTAGACCAACGAGCCAGCTGCCGGTTTTATCCGGCGGCCGACGCGTGATACAGTCTCTGGCAGCAAAATAAGTGCAGCATGACCAGAGTCCCGTTCCGGAATGCTGCTGGCACCTCAGAGGAGGGGGGCTTAATACTCGCCAACGCAACCTTCATTAATTTTTGGCATTCTTATAGTGCTGCTTTTTTTTTTTTTTTTTTTAAATTCGCAGCACAAAAACTAGGATTCACATGTGTTTCACGTAACACTTTTTCAATTCATTCATCTGGTCACAGTGTTTTACCGCTACAGCAGGACCCGGCAATGCTTTTAATGGAATCGGCATTAAAAGCTGCCACGTCAGTGGAGACCTACCCGATTACTCTCGCTCTCATTTCCGACAAGGGGATTTGAATTGCCTTCTAGCCGTTCTCGCTCACGCCGGGCGCCGTGGCGTGTGTCTGTAATCCCAGCTACAGGGGCAGGTTGAGGCTGGCGGATCGCTTGAGCACGGGAGCTCTGTGCTGCAACTGGCTGTGCCGATCGGGAGTCCGCACTTAGCACGGCATCGACATGGCATTTCTGGGGGAGCTCGTGAATGCCAGGTCGTCTAAGGAGGGGTGAACCGGCCCAGGTCGGGAACGGAGCAGGTCAAAACCCCCGTGTCGCACCAGTAGTGGGACTGCTCCTGTGAGCTGACGTTGCAGTGCATCCTTTGCAAAACAACGAAACCCAGCCTCCTTTTTTCTATTTATTTTTTTAAGTACTGTATCACGCGTCGGCCGCCGGATAAAACCGGCAGCTGGCTCGTTGGTCTAGGGGTATGGGGTATATATACAGAATGATGCAAATATAACTGACTCTATTCACATTCCCATCGCGACATCATCTTAAACGCCTTAACTCTCAAATACCAATTTCCACTGCATGCAAACTTCAAGCCATCCTATTGATTTGATCAGGAGCAGTCTAAGAGTGTATTGTCTATTGCGTTGTGGGAGGACGCTTTGACTGAAATGTTGCTAATCGTAGGACATTATTATTTGTGCCTGGAAGCTCAAATTGAATGATATGGACTTTGAAAGTTGTATTAAGTGCCTTGATGAAGGGGGCAAATGAAGAAGTGCAAATCCGGGAACAAGAAGGTTGCAGGAATGGCCTGATGCTGGGAAGCTGGAAATTAACGTGACAGAGCAGAAGGAAGCAAGTTTTCTTCCAGGACAACCTTGTACTTGGCTTGATTCATGCCAAAGCTGTCCGATTCCAGCCTTGCTGAAGCACCCCCAGATCATCACCGATCCTCCACCACATTTCACAGTGGGTGCGAGACACTGTGGCTTGTAGGCCTCTCCAGGTCTCCGTCTAACCATTAGACGACCAGGTGTTGGGCAAAGCTGAAAATTGGACTCATCTTGGGGTGCTTCAACAAGGCTGTAATCGGGCAGATTTGTCTTTGTGAAGGACGCATGAATCAAGCCAAGTACAAGGTTGTCCTGGAAGAAAACTTGCTTCCTTCTGCTCTGACAATGTTCCCCAACTCTGAGGATTGTTTTTTCCAGCAGGACAGTGCTCCATGCCACACAGCCAGGTCAATCAAGGTGTGGATGGAGGACCACCAGATCAAGACCCTGTGATGGGCAGCCCAATCTCCAGACCTGAACCCCATTGAAAACCTCTGGAATGTGATCAAGAGGAAGATGGATGGTCACAAGCTATCAAACAAAGCCGAGCTGCTTGAATTTTTGTGCCAGGAGTGGCATAAAGCCACCCAACATCAATGTGAAAGACTGGTGGAGAGCATGCCAAGACGCATGAAAGCTGTGCTTGAAAATCAGGGTTATTCCACCAAGTATTGATTTCTGAACTCTTCCTAAGTTAAAACATTAGTATTGTGTTTTTTAAAAATGAATATGAACTTATTTTCTTTGCATTATTCGAGGTCTGACAACACTGCATCTTTTTTGTTATTTTGACCAGTTGTCATTTTCTGCAAATAAATGCTCTAAATGACAATATTTTTATTTGGAATTTGGGAGAAATGTTGTCAGTAGTTTATAGAATAAAACAAAAATGTTCATTTTACCCAAACACATACCTATAAATAGTAAAACCAGAGAAACTGATAATTATGCAGTGGTCTCTTAATTTTTTCCAGAGCTTTATATGCATCAGCACTGTGCTGTGGCTCGAGCTTGTTTGACGAGGCAGGCAATGCAAAAATGCCAAAACTTGCTTTTGCATTGTAGAACCTATTTAATTTAAATGCACGCTATGCCTTTGAGAACACAAGTGCCAATTGAGAACATACCGGCAGCTTGTTAAGTGTTAATTGTCTCCCCTTTGTACCAAACATATTTAAACCAAAGGAAATAGTAATGTATTACAGTGCCATTTTCTAATGTGATTAAGAAATGCAAAAAGCACCGACCCTGGGTGGGCTTGAACCACCAACCTTTCGGTTAACAGCCAAACGCGCTAACCGATTGCGCCACAGAGACCAAACTGTTAAACCGCCAGAGCATACGGGAGATACTGCACAACGTGATCGAGGCAGCAGAAACATAACAGGTTGCGGATGCAACCCCGGTTCCCTGAAAGAGAAAATAACCATCAAGGTATGGGACATTGCCGTCAGGCAGTAGGGATTGGCTGAGCTTTATGTCAAAGCTGCCGATAGGCCTCCGCGCAAGCTGCCGTGTAAGCCCGACCCCCTGGGAGCTTACTATACGCAGCGCGCGGAGAGTCACTTCCTCTTTTGCCCTTCAGGCCGTGAAGGCCTCCAGAGCGGCCTTGCGGCTTGATGGTTATTTTCTCTTTCAGGGAACCGGGGTTGCATCCGCAACCTATCGTTCCCTTTCAAGTCGAAAATAACCATCAAGGTATGGGAACAGTGTTCCCAAGCCGTCGCAAGGGAGGATTCTCGGCAGTAGGACAGCCTTACGTCATAACGCAACTGCGTAGGCAGTACATCTACACATTTGCGGAGCTGCGCCTCAGCGTCTATGCTCGCAATGACACCTGTCCCAAGGTGGAATAGTCACACCATATTGTCAACCACTCTAGACGTCCGCAACCTGAGGCGTCATAGAGTGCAACACAGATGCTCCAAATGACGGAGCAGAGCATTCCAGTACATTTAACCTGTAAAACCTCATGAAAGTATGCGGCGTAGCCCAACTGGCTGCCGCGCAAATATCAGACACCGGCACCCCTCGAAAGAGGGCCCAGGATGTCGCCATACCCCTGGTAGAATGCGCCTTCAACTGCCCTGGTGGTGGAAGGCCTGCAGATTCATACGCTAATTTAATAGCATCCACTATCCAGTGGGAAAGGCGCTGTTTAGACAGCGGCTGACCCAAAGATCTAGAACCATGGCATATGAACAACTGTTCTGTCTGCCTCCCAGTCTTTGTACGGTCAATATAACACCTCAATGCCCTCACGGGGCAGAGCATGTGTAACCGCTCTTCCTCTGGGGAAGAAAAAGGAGGAGGATGGAACGCCATCAACTCGACTGACTGGTTCATGTGGAACGGGGATATAACCTTTGGTAAAAAGGCCGGATTAGGGCGCATGGAGTCCTTAGAACCGTCTCCTGCAAAACGAGTACAAGAAGGATGCACTGAAAGTGCATGTAACTCGCTCACGCGTTTTGCTGATACCACAGCCAGCAAAAATGCAGTCTTAATAGATATGAGCTTCATATCCACGCTGTGGAGAGGCTCAAACGGTGCCTTTTCAAGGGCTTCTAGCACCACATCAAGGCTCCACGACTGTAAACTGGTCGTTCTTGGAGGCCGCAAGCGTCTTGCGCCTTTCAGAAACTGAGATGCCAAAAAATGGCAACCAGGTGATAACCCGTCAATGCGTACATGGCAAGCCGAAATAGCGGCTAAATACACTTTAAGTGTAGAGGGAGACTTACCCTCATCTAACAGCTTCTGCAGAAACTGTAATATCACTGCCATAGGGCAGGAGACCGGGTCATGGCCCTCAGCCAGACACCAACTCTGAAATAATTGCCACTTATACGCATATTGCGACCGAGTAGAGGGCACTCTCGCACTCTGAATGGTGGATATAACCACCGTCGAAAGCCCTAAGGCTGACAGGCGCTCCCGCTCAGGGGCCAAGCCCATAGCTGCATGAGCTTGGGGTTCGGATGCCATAGCCCTCCTTGGGCTTGGGACAACAGGTCCGCTCGCAGAGGGAGCTCCCTTGGGCGACCGTGCAACAACTGCACTAGACTTGGGAACCATATCCTCCGAGGCCACCGAGGAGCGATCAGGATCACTGTCGCTTGCTCTACCCTGACCTTCTCCAAGAAGGCGGGGAGCATCGAAATCGGTGGAAATGTTTACAGGAGCCCTGGCGGCCATTCGTGAGCCAGTGCATCGACTCCTAGGGGGCTGTCGAGGTCCTTCACCGAGAACCATAGGGGGCAGTGCGTGGTCTCTCGCGAAGCGAAGAGATCGACTTGCGCTGTGCCGAACCAGTCCCAAATGCGCTCTACCACCCGAGGGTGAAGACGCCATTCGCCCGCAAGAGGACCTCCTCTGGACAGGAGATCCGCTGCGTAATTGACTCTGCCCGGCAGATGAACTGCACGCAGAGAGGCTAAACGCGGTTGAGCCCAGAGCAACAGCCGCGTTACCATCCGGTGAAGACCGGGGGACCGCAATCCGCCCTGGCGATTGATATACGCCACTACTGTGGTGTTGTCTGACCGCACTAACACGTGCTTGTCTAGAAGCACTGGCAAGAAGTGCCGAAGGGCGAGGTCCACTGCTCTGAGTTCCAGAGCGTTGATGTGGGCTGACCTCCAGGGTCCTGACCACACTCCACGGATGTTCGACTGAACTTTCCACCAGCGTAATGTTTCCCAGCAGGTTCGGGATACCCTCAACCTGCGGTGCTTGTCTCTCTGCGGGTGCAACGCGAAGGCATTGAACCAGGCCTGCAGAGGTCTCTGGTGTAGTAAGCCCAAAGGAAGGGCTTGCGAGGCGGCAGCCATCAACCCCAGCATGCGCTGACAGAGCTCCATTCTGACTGTTTCTCTCAACCTGAATAGGGAGAGACACCGCTCTAATGAGGCAACTCTTTGTGTTGATAGGGTCGCTTCCATGGACACTGAGTCCAGATGCAGACCCAAAAACTCGGTCTGTTGGCTGGGCACGAGGCGGCTCTTGTCTGGATTGACCTTCAGACCTAGCCGCTGAAGATGGTCTGTAACCATCACTGTGTGCTGTGCCAGCTGCTCCTTTGACTGCGCGCAGACGAGCCAGTGGTCCAGATAGTTCAGCAGTCGAACGCCTTGAACCCGCAAGGGGGCTAAAATGGCGTCCATACACTTCGAAAAGGTTCGAGGAGCTAGAGACAGGCCGAATGGCAGGACACAAAACTCGTAGACCCTGCTCTGAAATGCGAAACGTAGGTACTTCCTGTGACCCGGACAGATGGGAACGTGAAAGCATGCATCTGTGAGGTCTACGGTGGTAAACCAGTCGCCCTGCTGGACAGACTGGACAATGTGCCTGTGCGTAAGCATCTTGAACGACAACACCCGTAGGTATTTGTTCAGTAGTCGCAGTTCTAAAATAGGGCGGAACCCGCCGTCCTTTTTTGGCACCAGGAAGTACTTGGAGTAGAACCCCTGGTCGGTCAGAGCAGGGTCTACTAGTTGAATGGCACGCTTCTTGAGCAATGCCTGTATTTCTGCATTTAGAGCTGAGGACTGAACCGAGTCCTTCACTGCAGTTACCACCACTCCCCTGAAGGGGGGGGGGGGGGTTTAACCGGAATTGAAGGGTGTACCCGGTGAGTATAGTCTTGCGCACCCAGATGTCGTTGGTGCATTGTTGCCAGAACAGAAGCTGTGGAACAGTGTAGGTGTGGGTTAATGGCTTCCGGGGTTTCTCAGGACTGCTTAGGCTGCGCTCGCTCACGAGGGGCCTGACCAAGCCACAAGGGCGTGGTCTGCTACCTCCTCTGGGGCACCACCCTCCGCGCTGCGGTCTTGCAAACACGGGTTGGCTGCGTGCTGCAACCCCCAAAGGGGCGGTTTTACTGCCCTGTGGGTGCGCTTGCTGCTGCGGCGGCGCCCTGCGCCATTGGCGCTCCTGCGGCCGCCTTGGCTGGAAAGGCTTGCTTGGCCACATCTTAGCCAACTGCTGCGACGCCTCACGCGCCTTGACGGAGCGTTGCAGCATCTCCTCCACCGCTGGGCCAAACATGTGCCCCGGGGATATAGGAGCATCTAGCAACGGGGCCTTATCAGGATCCTGTACCCTGGCCTGTGAGAGCCATAGCTGCCTCCTTGCCACTACAAGGGAAGCAATGCTCCTGCCCTGTGCTCGCGCATTCAGCTGAGCCAGCTTAACCAAAAGCTGTGCAACTGCACCCAGCTCGGTTCTAAGTCCGACGGATGGGGACTCAGGCAGGTCGCGAATCAGCGCCGCCTGGTAGACTGTCAGGAGGCTGGCCACGTTAGACAGTCTAACTGCCTCTGTAGCCGCGGCATAACCCTTTTTTAGGTGGGCCTCCGTAATCCTACACTGCCTGTTAGGGCAGGAAGGGTCCTTAGCCAGCCCCGATAGTGTCGGCGTCTTTACTAGCGCGGCGAACGCAGCGCCCACTGACGGAAACAACGCTAGCCCAGCTTCACTCGCCCCTTGCATGTTGAAGGCCGAAGCCTTGCGAGAAGTCGGTGCTCCCCAGGTGGACTGCACCTCCTTAATAAAATCCGGGAATGCTGGGAGCATCCTGGACTGAAGGGGCGGAGCCGATGGCAACTCAAATAGAGAGCGTCGTGTTGGCTCTGATGCAGGCCAGTCCACGCCTAGGTGACGGGCTGCCCTCTCCACCACTGACCAGATAGGGTCATTAGTATCCAGCACTTCAGGGTCGTCCTGCCCAAAGTGCTGGGATGCCACCTCAGGCTCTGTGTCTTCAAAGAGCGGGTCTGCGTCAGATGCGTCCCTTGAGACAGCATCGGCGTCCCACTCTACTTCCTGGGGCACTGGTGGTGGAACCATCGGCTGACTAGCGCTGGGTCCGGTTACCATCTCTGGGGCCCGAGGCGCCACATTCGCTAGGGTCATGAGGAGGGATTGCTCCATAAACTGCGACATCTTGGAGGTGAGCTCATCCACCCCAGATGTGTCCTGATGCCGTCTACCCCTTCGAGTGGAGCGAGAGTGCCTTCTCCGGTGACGCGATCGAGATCTGGATCGAGACTCCCGATGGGGGCGAGCCCCGCGAGAGGAGGGGCTGCGGGAACGTTCCCGAGCACGTCTAATTGGAGACCTCTGACCAGCTGTAAGCTGGGAAGATGGGCTCAGAGGGAGCTGAGACGTCGCCGGCAGCGACACGATAGATGATGGTGGGGCCGAGACGGTGTGGGACGAGCCCGAGGATGGGGAACGACCTCCAACCGCCTTCCTAGCTCTCTGGTGCAGGGTGCGTGTTTGAAACCCCACACATAGCTGGCAGTATGCCCTGTCTGCCATGGCAGATGCAGCATGGTCCGGCCCTAAGCATGCGACGCAGTCCTCGTGAGGGTCGCTGGCAGGCAACTTGGCCTGACAGGTCACGCAACGGTGGAACCCAGACATTGTAGAATGCCGAAGCGTCTAGTATTGACGTCAATCACCAAGAGACGTTAAAAGCAGAGGTGCGCGCGTCGAACGCCGAAGCGCCGGGCACCAAGCGTCAAGCACCTGAAGTGCGTGCGTCGAGCGCCGCGGCGTCGAGGGTGCGTGCGTCGAGCACCGAGCGCCGAAGCGTCGAGCACCGAGGTGCGTGCGTCGACGTCAAGGGTGCGCGCGTTGAGGCGTCGAAGCGTCGAGCGCAGAGGCGTCGAGCACCGAGCGTCGAGCGTCGAGCGTCGAGGGTGCGTGCGTCGAGGCGCCAAGCGCCGAGCACCGAGCGTCGAGCGCCGAAGCGTCGAGCACTGAGCGTCGAGCACCGAGCGTCGAGCACCGAGCGTCGAGCGCCGAGGGTGCGTGCGTCGAGGCGCCAAGCGCCGAGCACCGAGCGTCGAGCGCCGAGCGTCGAGCGTCGAGCGTCGAGCGCAGAGGCGCGTGCGTCGAGCGTCGAGGGTGCGTGCGTCGAGGCGCCAAGCGCCGAACACCGAGCGTCGAGCACCGAAGCGTCGAGCGTCGAGCACCGAGCGTCGAGCACCGAGCGTCGAGCACCGAGCACCAAGCGTTGATGGAACGTGCACCGAGCGTCGAGCACCGAGCGTCGAGCACCGAGCACCAAGCGTTGATGGAACGTGCACCGAGCGTCGAGCACCGAGCGTCGAGCACCGAGCACCAAGCGTTGATGGAACGTGCACCGAGCGTCGAGCACCGAGCGCCGAAGCGTCAAGCGTCGAGCACTGAGCCCCAAGTGCAGAAGCACTAAGCACCAAGCGCAGAAGCGCTGCACAAAGCGCCGAAGCGCTGCACAAAGCGCACAAGCGCTGACACCAAAAGTGCCGGAGTGCGAGTGTCGAAGCGCGAGTACCGAGCGTGGAACGCTAGCACAGACGCCTAAGCACCAGCTGACCAGCCAAGCGGAGACGCTAAGTGCTGGTACAGTGTCTGATGCTGTGCAATACCTACCTGAAAGGTGCTGGGGATTTTGCACGTTGGTGGTTGTCTTCCTCTGTATAGTGAAGGGAAAATTCTTTTTTTTTTTTTTTATGTGGACGCTGCAGAAGGAAAAGGGAGTGTAGTGCAATACCACGTGGCGGGAACGCGCCGCGGGGGGGGCACTGCAGAGCAGACAAACACGAACAAAGCAGACAAACACACAAACACGGTTTAACCTAAGCTAGACCGAGGATGCAAATGCGCATGGCCAAGGCCAACGCAACACGCGTCCGACACACAATGTACAATATATACCAATATATATATACACAATAAATATAATATATATACAATATATATATACAAAAAACCCACACAATAATAATTAAAGGAACAGAGGAAAGACAGGGACCATGAAGAACGTGATGCCGAAGCAAAGCGAAAAGGAATATATAATGTAAACAATATATAATCCTAAATAATAATACAAATATACAATAATAAACAATAATAACTCCGGAGAGTATAACTGAAATAAACTCGGAGAAGGGGATAAACCAGCTTCTCAAGCCTAAGCTTAGTGAGTACAGTCAGTTAAATAGCTCTAAGTCCTACCGCTACTGATGCTGAAGGCAAAAGAGGAAGTGACTCTCCGCGCGCTGCGTATAGTAAGCTCCCAGGGGGGCGGGCTTACACGGCAGCTTGCGCGGATGGCTTATCGGCAGCTTTGACATAAAGCTCAGCCAATCCCTACTGCCTGACGGCAATGTCCCATACCTTGATGGTTATTTTCGACTTGAAAGGGATACAATGCAACAATGAGGTGTTACATTAACAATACAAACTAACTTGAGACAGCCAAGCCGTTAAAGCAGACCTTAAGTTTGTCGTGTGATACAAAAGCAAGTTTTGGCATTTTTGCATTGCCTGCCTCGTCAAACAAGCTCGAGCCACAGCACACAGCGCTGCTGCATCGGGACACAGAGGAGGATTTTAAAGCGACTGAATCAACGAGCTGAGACTACTTTTTGAAGAAATTGAAAACATACCTCTCGTCGAAATATTTGCTATTTAGTTAATTAATTTATTTTTTGAATTTGCAATTGGCAGACTACATTGCCGACAATCTGAATTGCTCGTATCAAGCTGCGATGGAGCCTATGAGAATCGCTGGCATAAATCAAGGGGAATTATCTCAAATGGTAGAGCGCTCGCTTAGCATGCGAGAAGTAGCGGGATCGATGCCCGCATTCTCCAAAAAGTTTTAATGTATCTGTGTATTTAGTCCCAACGCATTATGGAGATAAATACAAAGTGTGGCAATTCTTTGAAACAGATTCGCCAGCCCTACATGTGTATTTTAAAGCAGTGTCTCCTAATTTGTAATATTCCCCAGACTGAAAAAACTGCAGTGCGCCCTCCATCGTATGCCTTCCGAGAAGCACAAAGGGATTTTTTTTTAATATTTTTTAGCAATGGAAGAGTTTCTGTTAATTGAGAATAAATATAAATGGCTTGAAGTTTGCTTTAATTTGTAACGTGTTTGTAATGAAATGTGTTTTTTTACCAATCATTGTTCTGTATACTAGCTACTGATGCATGTCCAGGAGGTTGCATCCTCCGCTTCCCATATGGTCTAGCGGTTAGGATTCCTGGTTTTCACCCAGGCGGCCCGTGTTCGACTCCCGGTATGAGAACGTCTTTGTTATTGGCATTTTGTTACAGAACTGTGGTCGTGTGTAATGTGTTTTCATTATAATAATAAAGTTAGTTACTTGAAATATATATATATATATATATATATATATATATATATATATATATATATATATACACACACACACACACACACAGAATGATGCAATGTATTTGACTCTATTCACATCACCTCACATTTCACTGGTTGCCTACGAGGGCTTGAGAGGGGTGACATAAAAGTGAGAGAAAGAGCATTTTAGACACATAACATACAACAATCTGACACTCGCTCCCGACGGGTCAGGCAGCATCCTCTCGCTCCCGGGCGTTTAATAGAGCAAAACTCTGTCTTTCCAAAGAATTGTGTGGTTTGGTCTCCGAATGGAGGCGTGGGCTGAGGGCTGATTGCACAATGGTTAAACGAGGACTGCAGTCTTTGTTGAGTCTGCAAAGCTGTTGCTGTGACACGCCTTGTAATATGTAATATATTGAAACCGAATTGTCTGCTTGTGTAACACCCAGCCAATAAGGAGTAATTAAAACATCACGCCAGCATTGGTGGTTCAGTGGTAGAATTCTCGCCTGCCACGTGGGAGGCCCGGGTTCGATTCCCGGCCAATGCAACCTTCTTTTTCTTTTTTTATTATTATTTATTTCTTAGCAGACGTCCTTATCCAGGGCGACTTACAATCGCAAGCAAATACAAATACATTCAAGTGTTACAATACAAGTAATACAATATGTTTTACTTTATATATACAATTACAGCAGCTCGCACCTGCCTTCAATCAGTAAAAAAACAAATCTCCCCGTCGGGGAATTGAACCCCTGTCTCCCGCGTGACAGGCGGGGATACTGACCACTATACTAACGAGGAAGGCACACGCTATCTGCAAATATGGCAACGCATTTAGTTGCAAAGCGTATAAGTCAAAACTGCCTGCTGAGCTTAATGTCGGTTTACGGATCGAAAACAGTATAGTACAAAACAAAACAAAAAAAAGAAATTCGGGCTCGTCGGGGATTTGAACCCGGGACCTCTCGCACCCAAAGCGAGAATCATACCCCTAGAGCAACGAGCCAGCTGCCTTTTTTATCCGGCGGCCGACGCGTGATACAGTCTCTGGCAGCAAAATAAGTGCAGCATGACCAGAGTCCCGTTCCGGAATGCTGCTGACACCTCAGAGGAGGGCGGCTTAATACTCGCCAACACAACCTTCATTATTTTTTGCATTCTTATAGTGCTGCTTTTTTTTTTTTTTTTTTTTTAAATTCGCAGCACGAAAACTAGGATTCACATGTGTTTCACGTAACACTTTTTCAATTCATTCATCTGGTCACAGTGTGTTACCGCTAGCTACAGCAGGACCCGGCAATGCTTTTAATGGAATCGGCATTAAAAGCTGCCACGTCAGTGGAGAACTGCTCGAGTACTCTCGCTCTCATTTCAGACAAGGGGATTTGAATTGCCTTCTAGCCGTTCTCGCTCACGCCAGGTGCCGTGGCGTGTGTCTGTAATCCCAGCTACAGGGGCAGGTTGAGGCTGGCGGATCGCTTGAGCACGGAAGCTCTGTGTTGCAACTGACTGTGCCGATTGGGAGTCCGCACTTAGCACGGCATCGACATGGCATTTCTGGGGGAGCTCGTGAATGCCAGGTCGTCTAAGGAGGGGTGAACCGGCCCAGGTCGGGAACGGAGCAGGTCAAAACCCCCGTGTCGCAGCAGTAGTGGGACTGCTCCTGTGAGCGGACGTTGCAGTGCATCCTTTGTAAAACAACGAAACCCAGCCTCCTTTTTTTCTATTTATTTTTTGAAGTACTGTATCACGCGTCGGCCGCCGGATAAAACCGGCAGCTGACTCGTTGGTCTAGGGGTATGGGGTATATATACAGAATGATGCAAATATAACTGACTCTATTCACATTCCCATCGCGACATCATCTTAAACGCCTTAACTCTCAAATACCAATTTCCACTGCATGCAAACTTCAAGCCATCCTATTGATTTGATCAGGAGCAGTCTAAGAGTGTATTGTCTATTGCGTTGTGGGAGGACGCTTTGACTGAAATGTTGCTAATCGTAGGACATTATTATTTGTGCCTGGAAGCTCAAATTGAATGAAATGGACTTTGAAAGTTGTATTAAGTGCCTTGATGAAGGGGGCAAATGAAGAAGTGCAAATCCGCGAACAAGAAAGTTGCAGGAATGGCCTGATGCTGGGAAGCTGGAAATTAACGTGACAGAGCAGAAGGAAGCAAGTTTTCTTCCAGGACAACCTTGTACTTGGCTTGATTCATGCCAAAGCTGCCCGATTCCAGCCTTGCTGAAGCACCCCCAGATCATCACCGATCCTCCACCACATTTCACAGTGGGTGCGAGACACTGTGGCTTGTAGGCCTCTCCAGGTCTCCGTCTAACCATTAGACGACCAGGTGTTAGGGGAAAGCTGAAAATTGGACTCATCTGGGGGTGCTTCAGCAAGGCTGGAATCGGGCAGATTTGTCTTTGTGAAGGACGCATGAATCAAGCCAAGTACAAGGTTGTCCTGGAAGAAAACTTGCTTCCTTCTGCTCTGACAATGTTCCCCAACTCTGAGGATTGTTTTTTTCCAGCAGGACAGTGCTCCATGCCACACAGCCAGGTCAATCAAGGTGTGGATGGAGGACCACCAGATCAAGACCCTGTCATGGGCAGCCCAATCTCCAGACCTGAACCCCATTGAAAACCTCTGGAATGTGATCAAGAGGAAGATGGATGGTCACAAGCTATCAAACAAAGCCGAGCTGCTTGAATTTTTGTGCCAGGAGTGGCATAAAGCCACCCAACATCAATGTGAAAGACTGGTGGAGAGCATGCCAAGACGCATGAAAGCTGTGCTTGAAAATCAGGGTTATTCCACCAAGTATTGATTTCTGAACTCTTCCTAAGTTAAAACATTAGTATTGTGTTTTTTTAAAAATGAATATGAACTTATTTTCTTTGCATTATTCGAGGTCTGACAACACTGCATCTTTTTTGTTATTTTGACCAGTTGTCATTTTCTGCAAATAAATGCTCTAAATGACAATATTTTTTTTTGGAATTTGGGAGAAATGTTGTCAGTAGTTTATAGAATAAAACAAAAATGTTCATTTTACCCAAACACATACCTATAAATAGTAAAACCAGAGAAACTGATAATTATGCAGTGGTCTCTTAATTTTTTTCCAGAGCTGTATATGCATCAGCACTGTGCTGTGGCTCGAGCTTGTTTGACGAGGCAGGCAATGCAAAAATGCCAAAACTTGCTTTTGCATTGTAGAACCTATTTAATTTAAATGCACGCTATGACTTTAAGAACACAAGTGCCAATTGAGAACATACCGGCAGCTTGTTAAGTGTTAATTGTCTCCCCTTTGTACCAAACATATTTAAACCAAATCAATCATTATGCTGAGAGGAGTTGTTTTTGTGTGAACAGAGTGTGGTGGCAACAGGAGACGCTGGGATTATTGGGTGGTTTTGTCGTGAGTGTTTGAAAACTCGCTTCCGTGTGATTGCATTGAGACGTTCTCTCTGTTTTTGCTGGTTGTGTTATTGGTGATCTTGAGATCTACAGCTGAAGCATTCTGTAGAGATAAGTACCAAATTCAAATTATTATTAACAACTCTAGCCTCCACGCTCCGTATTAGGGAAGGTGTATTGTGTTTGTGCTTTTGTTTATCTATTAACTATTGTTATGGTTGTTCTAACCACAATGACGTGTGTGTTTTAAACTAGTAATTCGAAGGCGATTGTTTGATTATGCCTTTGATTAACAGACCACGGGTAGTCGTGATAGTCTATAGTTTAAAGTACCAGAGCTTGATAGCAGTCAATTACTTTACTAGAAGTGCACTTCATGTATTTTGCTTTGTGTTATTTCCCTGTTGGGACAAGTTGTATTTGAGACTCGTTTTGTTGTTTCTTTATTTATTTTTTCACTTGAATGTTTGGATTGTGTTAAGCACCACTTTTGATATTGATTTTTGTTTTGCCGTGTTATCACACTGCTACTAAGGGCCGTTTAGGTGTAATTCGGGGGGTGACGTAGAGGGCTCTCTCCCGCTTTGCTCTGCTTTTTTATTATCCTTTTCTTTTATCCTTTTCTTTAACCTGTCTTTCCTTCCCTCCGTGGCGTCCTGCCCGGTAGCGTGCACAGGGGAGAAGTTTGCCCCGAACTTCGACTGGCAGGCAGGTCTGCCTATTAGGCAGGTAAAAAAAACACCTCTCTGCGAAAACCCGCCTCCTCATTTACATCACAAAGGAAACACGCCTTCTAAGGGCAAAAGCTGCCTGTTTCCACGCCCTCGCATTCAAACTGAAAACTGCGCGCCAAGGTTTTGCAGCAGAACAGATTTGGAATGAAAAAGGTAGGATGTTTTATTCATCTTCTCAAAATACACCGTTTTTAGCACAACGTATGCACACAAAGGCATTAAAATATGTTGAGTTACGCCTTAAATATGAATATCTTCTTCTGTTAAGTTGTATTATATAAGGTTTTTTTTTTAAGTGTAGCTATCATTTCAAATATTAGTGATGCTTAATCTCTACCTTTTGTCTCGTTTTGTTGTTCAAACGTATATTTTAATTATTCACTTTATGTGCAGCATAGTATTTGTGCTGTACTGTGTGTGCAAGTTGTTCACAGTGATCCACAACATTCAATTACACATCATGTATAATTGATATGCAGTTAAAAATGAAATGATAATACAAAATATAATAAACTTACCAGGCATGTCAGCTGAAGTTATGCTACTGTCATGTGTCTTGAGCAAATATTGGTAATGGAATAACAAGGTTGGTTACTCTAAACTAAATTATTAATTTACCAGCTGGTAAGACTACTGTAGTTAAAACACAGAGGCCTGGAAGGCAGGTTTACATTAGGTGTTTATAATGGGCACATGCCTGGCAGGCTGGTTTACAATGGGCACTTGCCTGGCAGGCTGGTTTACAATGGGCACTTGCCTGGCAGGCTGGTTTACAATGGGCACTTGCCTGGCAGGCTGGTTTACAATGGGCACTTGCCTGGCAGGCTGGTTTACAATGGTCACATTCCTGGCAGGCTGGTTTACAATGGGCACTTGCCTGGCAGGCTGGTTTACAATGGGCACTTGCCTGGCAGGCTGGTTTACAATGGGCACTTGCCTGGCAGGCTGGTTTACAATGGGCACTTGCCTGGCAGGCTGGTTTACAATGGGCACTTGCCTGGCAGGCTGGTTTACAATGGGCACATGCCTGGCAGGCTGGTTTATATTGGGCACTTGCCTGGCAGGCTGGCTTATAATGGGCACATGCCTGGCAGGCTGGTTTATATTGGGGACTTGGCTGGTTTATATTGGGTGTTTAATATTTGGCACATGCCTGGCAGGCTGGTTTATAATGGGCACATGCCTGGCAGGCTGGTTTATAATGGGCACGTGCCTGGCAGGCTGGTTTATAAGTGGCACATGGCTGGCAGGCTGATTTAAAAAAAGTTGTGATTGAAAAAAAAAAAATGCTGTAGCTTGCCATTATCATAAAAATATCAGAATAAAATTCTCAGAGAAATGCCTCCCAGAAAGCGTAGGAAGTGTACTTCGGTCACTGGTAAGTATGAATTATTGTTTGTGAATAAATAATTATATTTGATCAAATTACTGAATAGTTTATGTTTAGAGCCACTATCGTAGTTTGTAGAAAATGTTATATGGCCTAATGTGTATGACTATCAGTAAAGTATCTGATTTTTTTTTTTTCTAACAACTTATAACACTTTAAAATGTAAACTCCACAATAATATGTCTTCAGTATTGCTGCTCATGGACAGCACTTTGGCGCATACATTTTAAAGTGTTATAAGTTGTTAGAAAAAAAAAAAAAATCTGATACTTTACTGAGTCATACCAACACATTAGGATGTGTGTCAGGATGTTAACAATAAAAGAGAAAATATCAGATACTTTACTGATGCAGTTGGACTAACACATTAGACCACATACCAACATTTTCTAAAACCTACGATAGTGGCTCTTTAAAGCAAGTAACGTAGTGTTATTTACAAGTAAGGTGTTGTATTTTTTTCCTTCAGTGAAAAATCATGCTGAAAAAGCTCATGCTACATCAGCAACCCCTGCTGCTTGTTGAGAAAGCGACACTGCTTCTCCACTGCCGCAGGCATGCCCTCCTTCCTCCAGCACAGTCGCTGTGTCACTTCAGCATCCACCTGTATCACTGGCTTTGCCTCGCCCAGCTGTAATACCCGAAAGCATGGAGACACCACAAGTATTTGCTGAAGTTGAGAGCCTTCTCCCTCTTTCTTTCAACAAGAGAAAGAAAAGGTAATATAACATAAATAAACAGATTCATGTGATATTGCAACATTCCATAATTTAAGTATTCTCAAGTTCATTCCAAAGGCTTGATGCAGAATTAAATTAATTCTGAATTAAGTAAATACCTTTTTATGGTTTCATTAAATTTACATTTGTGTATCAATTTTGCAATGTTGGCCATATTTTGTATCTTATTAATTCTTATACCTTTCCCCCAAAGATACAATGTGACAGCAGAGGAGATCAGGAGAAGGATAGGTCCACCTGAGAATATGTCAGCCAATTCCCTGGTTGCATATCTAAGGGTAGATAAAAATTAAGAGTGAGCTTGGAGATTGAAGAGACAGTTGGCATTAGTCCTGGCCCAACAACCACTGTAACTTCCCTGTGTTCCAAACTGACTGAGGGTACATTAGTAAATGTCCAGGGCAATGTCAACACACTAAAACATATCAATCAGTATTATAACACATGGTGCAATATACAGACCACTGCATTCAACAGCTTCAAAATAGCTTCTCAATAGTGTAGTGTGGGTAGCCTTGTTTTTAAAACCTAACAATCTAATTATATGTTTCCATTCTAAGTTGTCTTGCATTCAGGCACCAGCTTAAGTCAAATGTAACATGCAAACAGTAAACGTTATATTTATCATTAAATAAATCCATTATTTGTGAATATAGAAAAATGTAATGTCAGTCTTATTGTACGTTAAAAGTTGATTGTTACAATAATAGTAACACACTTCTGTCTTCAGGAGAAGCCTGCGGTTTAGGGGTGGGCATCGGCAAGCTGGCAGTGAGGATGATTCCTTTTGACAGGATCGCAGTTTTGGAGGGCTCGATCACAACCAAAGATGTTGCCATTGGAAAGCTAGTTTTACACTAGTGATGAAAAATGCAGGTGTAATGTAACCAAAACGTTAAATTACATCAAATCTGTAACAAAAAATACACTATGAATATGAAATATAGAAAGTAAAATCAGACCAAAATATTTCCCATGTACAAAACAAAGTTAGAAAGAGTGGTCAACCACAGAAAGATATGATTGCAATCAAATGTGTGAAATTGTAAAAATAAAGTCAACAGAAGACTTGAACTATATATTTTACCTCTCCAGTTTTTTATGCATGGCACTCATTTTGTGGAAGCACAATTATATCATATTAAATATAGAAGGCAGGATTTGCACTCTGCCTTTACCTGCTATGCCACTAGTGAGCCCAAAATTATTATTTTGAAAGTGTAAAGGTACACATTAAAACTTCTAAATAGACTTGCAGATTTTCTCAGGGTGATTCTTTCCGCTGGGCATCTCTATTTTTTGTTTTTATTTACATACCATTACAAGAAAATGTTAGAAGCTAAAAACAATCCTCATTAAATATTGGGTAAAATCAGTGTCTAAGGCTAAAAGCAGCTTACATAAAACCACATGACTGGTTTATTGAGTATTGCCGTACGAATTGTATTCATTATTTAAATTTAAAAAAAAATATATATATATATATTTTTTTTTTCTCGATGGCATCAAAAATACAACAGACCAAATTAAAGGAAGTGCTAAGGACTTTGACATGGCTACTCATGGACTGGGCTTTCAAATGCTTGATGTTTACAGTTCTGTACTTCAAAAATGTTCCGATTCCCAGATAGAAAAACTGCAGAATGTGTAGTTTTAGATGACACTGAAAATAAGGCATCCTTTGCATATATGTTTTTTATTTTAAAAAAGGGCTTGTTCAAAACATTAAGAACATTTCTAAGCAAAGAAATCCTAAAATGGCATTTTATGTAAGGCATTTTCTTTTCTATACAACCTCTTAAATATATATTTAAAAATTGACCATAAACATACATAAATAAAGGTGCTGTACAACATCTCAGATTTTATAGATTCTTTTTTTATTTGTTTATGGTTTAAATAATAGCAGTATTAAAATGTAAAACTGCACATACATGCTTCAGCAGACTGATACAGAGCAATACAAAGTACTGGACCCAATTGTGGAAAAAAGTGCTGTACAGAAGAACCCTCCTCCCCACTTCTCGGCTCTAATGACACCCTGACATGTTCCCCCTTTGAAAGAAATTCAGTTTAGGCTTAGATTTTTATGTTAACAATTTGCTTTTACACTACTCGCTACTTAAAGATTGCACTTTCTATTTACTACAAATCATAGTTTTACAACTTCTATTTACAAAGTGTTACAATAATACACATTTTAAGTGTTATTTAAGTAATCTGATTAAGAGAGACATACCATATCAAATATCGACCAACTTGGCCAGAATACAATCATCAGCAATTAGAACTATGCAACATATATATTTTATTTTTGATAACATGCTGCCACTATACATATAAATAGCTATTTCACTCTTACTTGAAGAGACCTTTGAGGTCCTTAACGGTTGTAATTAACCTCTATACTTTGTCCGTACTCTGTAATTCAAAAATAAAGGCATGGGCTCATAACAGCACACGTTCAGCTCGATTTTAGTATCTGATTCTTTGCTACCAATTATTCTTTTTCTAAAGGAACAGACTTTGAATTTGGAATCAGGTCTATGGGTATATAAAGCTCGATTAAGGGGTTCTTTAAGCTGATATGAATGCATGTCTATAGCATGGCTTCTTGCTCTTTCAATGCATTTTCTGTAAGCATGCAGCCTTATAATTTTTATTTTATTGCTGGCCATGTTATACTGTCCAAATGCTAGTTGGTGTGCACGTTTTACTACAGCATTCAACTGGAGATTCCTTATAATCACTGCTGTCCCACCACTCCTTTAAGTCTGAAATCATCTTCTTTACACACAGCTGTTTATTGTGTGATTGACAATTTGCTGTGGTATTCGCAAAGCAGTCAGTTACCTCTTGGTTAGGGTTCTGTGTACCAATTAACTCAAAGTCTTAGACAGACACATATTTCTCCAAGACTATTGGCAAGACAGGTACACTGTTGGTTTTGCAAATGTACTACTCCAAAAACTACCAACACAATGTACAATTAAATGTTTTCCATCCCACTCATAGCAATGCTGTTCAGTTAGTGAACTAGCTAATTCTTTTCGAATTCCATCAATATCAATCCCCTGTTCTTTGCACATCATTTTTTGCAAACTCAATATGCTTGCACAAATTACCCCTTTCAGAAATGGCGCATTCACATTTCATGCTAATTAAATCCACAGCATAACATTTTGATTGATCTGCTTCTGAAGGCACTGTGCAATGGCCACCTGATTTGTAAACAGAATTATTTTGAAGGCCTTTGTTCTTCATACGTAAAGCAGATTCTGCAGTATCCTGTGTTTTGGAATCAGAAATCCTCTGAGCACCATGAAGATCTTCCAGATACCTACACCATATACAAACATGCTCAAATTTGTTGGTACCCTTACAGGTCATTGAAATAATGCTTCATTCCTCCTGAAAAGTGATGAAATTAAAACATACATGATTATATACATGTCCTGTGGTACACCATCTCCTTATTTGTACAGATACTGAAATAAATGTACACAACACCTTTATGTTCTAGAAAATTACAAATATAAAGTATAATGTATTTATTTTTTGAAATCCAGCACTCATTTGCAACACTAGACCACATAAAAATGCTAGTATTGGAAATGTTACACAAACCTGTAGTAAGTGACCACCTTGGTATTAACTAGTAGAAGTAGTTCATCAACTCGTCTGTTTGCATAGCCATGAAGAAACTGATACTTCATGCTAAAAAAAAATCTATGGGGGAAAAAAAGAAAAGCAAAAGCAATTTATTTATTTTTTTTATTTAGTATCACCAATTTTTTTCCCTTTATCAGCAATTCAACTTGGCTGACCGCAACAACTCCCCGCCTCCTCAGGAGGGATGAGACAAAGCATGCGCCCTCCGATACGAGCACTGTCAAAGCCATATGCTATTTTTCCCACTACAAGCCCAGAGCTCCCACCCCCTAGCGTACACATCGTTTGGAGGAGTCGATGCAGCTGGAAATGCCAACGCCCTGAACCTGCAGGCGCCAGGTCAATTGTGCGCTGCCCTCTCAGAACTCCTGGCTAAAGCTGGCAATGGCATAGGCAGGATTCGAGACAAGTCTTTCTCTTGCCTATAGTGCTGCAACTTATGTTTTTGTTTTAATCACTATTTTTACATAATGCATACCTCTCAACAAGGTTGTTCGTTTCACTGTCTTGGTGGTAAACTCTCCGTCCAAAATTGGCCCACATGTCTGCATTTCGAAACCAATGGTCCTGCAGATACTGTGAAATTACTGAACTGCCAGTTTCTCTGTCTATTTTGACAATCACTTCCTTTGACATCTTTTCAAACTCGGCAGCCTAAAATGAATGAAAATAAATAAAAAGAATGTTAACAGAAAGACATGCATACCAAATATATTTTTCAAAAAATACACGTTTGTCAATATACAAATTCTATTAAAAAGATAGGTAGTTTAATTATGGTAAATGGATTATCCATGAATGAGCAACAGTATGTCATTATTGTGGTGAGAAGGAAATTAAAAAACAAACTTTGAACTCATCAGTAAAGATCAGCACCTTATGACATTTGCTAACATGGAAGAAAGAAAGAAAAAGAAACTTACTTTACTGCATTGTTTTAAGGCAATCATAGACCTAATCACTTCATTTTTTGCAGACAGATTCTGACTGCATCCTCCATCACGTCGGACAATCCATCTGTGTACCGCCTTTAAAAAACAAAAAACTAAACGTTGATAATTATCACTGTCTAAGTCTGTGTTAGAAAGTACTATAGCACATGGTCTGTTTTTTGTTTGCTTTCAAAATTGTAACTATTTTACACTGATTTTTTAAAACTTATTGTATATTAGTTTTTTAATTAGTTTTGAATTTGCTATGTATCATGGATTGTGTAAATTACATAATAATAATAATCGTTATAATAAATCAAGTATAATCAAATCTAAGTATGAAGACACATGTAAAATGCAATTGGAATGAACAGTTTTCTGACTCTGCTACTTTGTTTCACTTTTGTTAGATCACATTAAGGAACAATGTTTTCATTTTTTATCAATCAGATTGTCATTCAATTCCCTTCCTGTAACCTTCAGACTTAGGAGATACCAAATTTCTACCATAAAATCTTTTTATTTTATTTTATAATGCACACAAGTTTGCATTCTGTCATTTTGCCAAAAGCTGGTCTGGGAGGAGGCAAATATTTTTCTGAATATATAAGGCAGGGGTAGGCTCCCCTGGTCCTGGAGTGCCACAGACCAGTGATTCCCAACCCTGGTCCTGGAGGACCCCCTAACCTGCTGGTTTTTGTTCCAACCAAGCTTGCAATTACTTAATTGAACTAATAATTTGCCTAATCAGAGCCTTTTAATTCTTTTAAACAGTTGGGGTTCCAAGTTAGGAATAAAATTGTATAAGGAACTTGAATTCTCCAACGTTTTATAAGTTACATGATTTAAAAAGTCCAGTTTAAACTATTACTTAAATTAAGGGTTCAATTAAGTAATTGAGAGCGTGTTGGAACAAAAACCAGCAGGGTAGGTGATCCTCCAGGACCAGGGTTGGGAAGCACTGCCACAAACACTTCAGTTTTTTCAGTTTTTTGCTTACCCCAAGACCCTTAATCAATTCATTGACTCATTGATTAGCTTAATTTATCAGAATTACCATTTGTTCCAGGGATTTAATAATTGATGATTAAGAGATACCTACAAACTCTGCAGGATTGTGGCACTCCAGGACCAGGGTCGCCTACCCCTGATATAAGGCTTTAAGACCTTGTATGTGAATTCTACATTATGGATATAAATACCCACTCAAGTACTTTTATACTAAGTGCAATTGAAATCAGTAGGTTATCTGTAGATATATTTAAGTAATTAGACATTGAGGGTCGATTGCACTGTACCAGTTAGTCCACTTGATTCATCTAACTTGTGCAGGACTGGCTAACCCTGGTCCTTGAGAGCCACAGGGTCTTCCGGTTTTTGTTTTAACTGAGCCCTTGATAACTTAATTGCCATTATTAATTGGTCTTAATTGGTCAAAATCCCCATGGGTGCCAGTTGATTAGTGTTTGATGACTTAGAGAGACCTATAAAACCTGCAGGATTGTGGCTCTCCAGTACCAGGGTTGGCCACCCCTGAACTAGTGGAATGATGAGGTTTAGTCCATGTGCTTGGACTACAGTTAGTACTGTACACCTCTATCCTGAAAAATTTGCGGCCGCCCCAAAAGGTTAGCATTGAAATTCTGTTCAATATTTTTCCATGCCATTGTACGTAATACAACATTCTCGTCTTCTTTGCTGGTGCTGTCAATTTCGTTAATGTAGTTTTTAATTAGGTGTACTAAATACATCTTTTCCTCTATTGAAAATTTTGGAACCCTTTTAGATGACATTTATTCTACTGAAGGGTTTTTAAACTGTTAAAAGTTTGATGTGACTTATCTTCTGCATTGCTTCTGATATTGGTCCACATGGGCGGTCTAACGTGTTCTGCATGTTCACATCAGCTGAACCAATTCACATGATTAACTATTTGGTTTTGGTACGGTGCAATCAGGTCTAATTTGCAGCATTTGCTAGACTGCATTTTAGTCCACTTGGTATGGACCAAAGTCATTGCTACACTGCAATCAACCCGGAATGACCCCTAACCGAAAGTGGTTTTGGTTTTTTACCTGAAGTACATGGAACCAGCACAGCAACACCTTTGCATAAGGAAACACTGTGTGTACTGCGTTGATTTCTTTCATGTCCCTATCTACCATGACACATCTGCAAAGAGAAATATAAAAAGGAAGTAGTACTTAATCTGTCTATCACTTCGTAAATTAAGAGAGCTGCATACAAAGCTGATTGTACCCCTACAAGGCTGCCAAATCGGGTAGCGTGAGATGGGGGGGAGTGGTTGATTGCTGCCATACCTGTAGTTTTACTGGATGGGCTGCTAATTTTTTTTATTTTTTATTTTTTTAAATAAAATTCTACATAAGATAACTATATAAACCAGACTAAACTTAGGTTTTAAATTAAACCCTATATTGCCATTATGTTGTTTCAAATATCACATTTTATGTTCATAATAATTTTTATATCAAACGACACATTACCACCCCAAACATTCTACAGTATAAGCTGTAAATTATGCAATCATGAAATACCATTGCCATGTAAGTTTATCCTTTGCATTTCATACATAAACTTCAACTATGAATTTTAAAACATACCTTGGCTGAAACTCTCCAACAGCTTCCTGAACTTTTTTCAGACACAGTGACAAGATGTCACTGGATTCCTCACTCACAATAAAAAATGCTACAGGTATTCCTCGGCCTTAGTTGCTCTTCACTAGCACAGCATAAAATGCAAAACCATACTGAGTTATGCCTTTGTATGTTGCATCAAGGGAAATCATTGTTGGACCTTGCTTTTTCAACTGTTCAATTTGCCACTGAGAACTAAATACTATTATCAAGGGTTGCTTTTCATTGTGAGAGAGGGGCTGATAGTACACAACATTATCCTGCAAATTGGACTTAATCAGTTTGTCAACACTTATGCAGTCATTTCCATCCATTCGTGTGTGTGCATAAAAGCTCTTCTTTATTACTTTAATGTCCTCTGGTGTCACTTTATTGTAAACTCTGTGACCAATCTTTGCATTTGAGCATGATCTCTCCATTTGGTAGCCCCTGGGATATGCACATATGAATGTAACCCATTAGTTCTTCATCAATACGATTCACTGCATTCTCCTTAGGGTCTTCTAGATCATGGCCAGAGTGCTCTTGCATTAAACGCACAATGCACCCATGTGTAGAATTGTTGCTCACAAATGTAAAAAACGTACGCTCCACATCTGCGCCAGAGCTGCATACAAAGCTGATTGTACCCCTACAAGGCTGCCAAATCGGGTAGCGTGAGATGGGGGGGAGTGGTTGATTGCTGCCATACCTGTAGTTTTACTGGATGGGCTGCTAATTTTTTTTATTTTTTATTTTTTTAAATAAAATTCTACATAAGATAACTATATAAACCAGACTAAACTTAGGTTTTAAATTAAACCCTATATTGCCATTATGTTGTTTCAAATATCACATTTTATGTTCATAATAATTTTTATATCAAACGACACATTACCACCCCAAACATTCTACAGTATAAGCTGTAAATTATGCAATCATGAAATACCATTGCCATGTAAGTTTATCCTTTGCATTTCATACATAAACTTCAACTATGAATTTTAAAACATACCTTGGCTGAAACTCTCCAACAGCTTCCTGAACTTTTTTCAGACACAGTGACAAGATGTCACTGGATTCCTCACTCACAATAAAAAATGCTACAGGTATTCCTCGGCCTTAGTTGCTCTTCACTAGCACAGCATAAAATGCAAAACCATACTGAGTTATGCCTTTGTATGTTGCATCAAGGGAAATCATTGTTGGACCTTGCTTTTTCAACTGTTCAATTTGCCACTGAGAACTAAATACTATTATCAAGGGTTGCTTTTCATTGTGAGAGAGGGGCTGATAGTACACAACATTATCCTGCAAATTGGACTTAATCAGTTTGTCAACACTTATGCAGTCATTTCCATCCATTCGTGTGTGTGCATAAAAGCTCTTCTTTATTACTTTAATGTCCTCTGGTGTCACTTTATTGTAAACTCTGTGACCAATCTTTGCATTTGAGCATGATCTCTCCATTTGGTAGCCCCTGGGATATGCACATATGAATGTAACCCATTAGTTCTTCATCAATACGATTCACTGCATTCTCCTTAGGGTCTTCTAGATCATGGCCAGAGTGCTCTTGCATTAAACGCACAATGCACCCATGTGTAGAATTGTTGCTCACAAATGTAAAAAACGTACGCTCCACATCTATTGGCACGAGTTATTGAAGGTGCTCCTGAGGATTTACCTTTTGGTTTATTGGACTTTTCACATCGCCACTGAAAGTGATTTTCCCCTCTTTTTTTGATAGCTACAAATGTGCCAGTTCCATTCTCCTTAAGACATTGGCAAGTGATTTTGCATAAAATCCTCTCTTGAATCTCGTTTTACAATATGTATCATTCTCAGCACACGTGCATCAGACTCCTTGCGCAGAGAGTCTTCAAGTGATGAGATCCAGAAACGTTCCATTATCTCACTAAAAGGAAGAAAAAAAAAAGTTAAACAATTTCCCAGTGATGTGTGTCATTCCGCAACAAATCACTCGGAAAAGTTGGATTTCGACCCACATTTAAAGGAACCTTCTGAGGTACATCATCAATTCACCTCCTAAGAATAAAACATGGAGAATAGCCTTATGCAAACATTAACACAGTGCCCATCAAATGCCACCAGACATATGTGCCCATTATCAACCAGCCTGCCAGGCATGTGCCCAATTTAAACACCCAATATAAACCAGCCTGCCAGGCATGTGCCCAATTTAAACACCCAATATAAACCAGCCTGCCAGGCATGTGCCCATTATAAACCAGACTGCCAGGCATGTGCCCAATATAAACCAGCCTGCCAGACATGTGCCCATTATAAACCAGCCTGCCAGGCAAGTGTCCATTATTAACACCCAATGTAAACCTGCCTTCCAGGCCTCTGTGTTTTAACTACAGTAGTCTTACCAGCTGGTAAATTAATAATTTAGTTTAGAGTAACCAACCTTGTTATTCCATTACCAATATTTGCTTAAGATATTAGCATAACTTCAGCTGACATGCCTGGTAAGTTTATTATATTTTGTATTATCATTTCATTTTTAACTGCATATCAATTATACATGGTGTAATTGAATGTTGTGGATCACTGTGAACAACTTGCACACACAGTACAGCACAAATACTATGCTGCTCATAAAGTGAATTATTAAAATATACGTTTGAACAACAAAACGAGACAAAGGTAGAGATTAAGCATCACTAATATTTGAAATGATAGCTACACTTAAAAAAGAAAACCTTATATAATACAACTTATCAGAAGAAGATATTCATATTTAAGGCATAACTCAACATATTTTAATGCCTTTGTGTGCATACGTTGTGCTAAAAACGGTGTATTTTGAGAAGATGAATAAAACATCCTACCTTTTTCATTCCAAATCTGTTCTGCAGCAAAACCTTGGCGCGCAGTTTTCAGTTTGAATGCGAGGGCGTGGAAACAGGCAGCTTTTGCCCTTAGAAGGCGTGTTTCCTTTGTGATGTAAATGAGGAGGCGGGTTTTCGCAGAGAGGTGTTTTATTACCTGCCTAATAGGCAGACCTGCCTGCCAGTCGAGGTTCAAACTTCTCCCCTGTGCCGGTAGCGTCGCCAATCTCTTCTGGGTGGAAGCGGATCTCAGTTCAGCCTCATTTAGTATTTCCAGCCAATCACACAATACAAGCGCTCTCTCGTCATTTACTAGGGCATGGCCAGCGCTGCTCCACGTATGTAATTGGCTGCCCCTCCTGTCTCTCTCTCTCTCTCTTTTTCTACTTTACCCCAGCACTGTTTCCGCTTCCTTGTCTGTTTTTGTTTTTGTTGTTCGTTTCTTTCACTGCAGGTCGTTTCTCTGCTCAGCGCTCGCAAGATGGTATCTGCTGTTTTCCTACCTGCTCAGTCAGCGCCGTTCAAAGCGCAGCGTCATTCTCAGCTTGCTCTGCGTTTTCATCAGAAAGACTGTTCCGACGTCACCGCTGCACTGCAACTCTTTCACACCGGCGCCTCACAGACCATGGTTACCACGGCAACGCCTCATCGAGTGACTCCTGGGAGTGGTAAGTTGCCATGGCGACCAGGCAGCTTTAACAGGCAATGCGAGCCTGTGCCTCACTATTGCAATCTTCTGGCTGCTGCGCTTTTGCAACATGAGAGCTTCAACTCGCCGAATTGTGACATCTAAATACTGCAGGCTCCTCTTCTAGACCTACGTTAACTTACTTATATCATCACTAACTGTTCTAAAGCAAATGTTTTATTCATAGACGAGGATTTTAATCGCAATAACCAAATATATGCTACCCTGCTTCACTGAAGCCAAAAGTTTCAATTCCAGTCACAACCTCTAGATGGCAGCATAACACCACAAGCTCTACATAATTTAATACAAAATAAACAATTCAGTTTATACATGATCTGTCAGTGATGTTTCAGAAAAGGACACTTAAAATAAGTGTCTGGAATTCATGATGAATTAGGCCTACATATGAACAGACACAGGTGTTACCCATACGTGTAGGACTGGCAGAGATCAGCAACATGGCAGAAGAATCATAACTGGACTGATATGCAGGTTCACTTTAAAACCAGTGTATCAATATGGTAACATGTGCAGCAGTTTATAAAATTATATTTTGGGATATTTTTTACTGCTTTAACTTAACAAACGTTATTAAATGCAAACAACATGAATGTAACCTCTTCCCTTACCTCTCTGCTCTGTGAAACGTCACTCCTTTATTTAAAGGCAGGATTCTTCAAGCTGTTTCAGTGACGGGTTTATCCGAATGCTGTCAATGCCTTTGATTTTCAAAGAGGTGGCTAATCTCCTATACCACTTCATGAACAGCTTTTGTTCTTATGTGGTTTGGAAAAAAAAAAAAGTGTATGAGACTTGAAAGTGTATGATGGTGAAACACCTTGGCTTTAACATTGAGGTCTATGAGAGATAAACAGCCTGGCTTTAACATTGAGGTCTATGGAGAGAAACAGCCTGGCTTTAACATTGAGGTCTAAGGAGAGAAACAGCCTGTCTTTAACATTGAGGTCTATGAGAGAGAAACAGCCTGGCTTTAACATTGAGGTCTATGAGAGAGAAACAGCCTGGCTTTAACATTGAGGTGTATGAGAGAGAAACAGCCTGGCTTTAACATTGAGGTCTATGAGAGATAAACAGCCTGGCTTCAACATTGAAGTCTATTGGAAAGAAACAGCCTGGCTTTAACATTGGGGTCTATTAGGGTGAAACAGCGTGGTTTTAACATTGAGATCTATGGAGAGAAACAGTCTGGCTTTAACATTGAGGTCTATGAGAGAGAAAGAGCCTGGCTTTAACATTGGGTCTATTAGGGTGAAACAGCGTGGTTTTAACATTGAGGTCTATGGAGAGAAACAGCCTGGCTTTAACATTGAGGTCTAAGAGAGAAACAGTCTGGTTTCAACATTGAGGTCTATGAGAGAGAAACAGCCTGGCTTTAACATTGAGGTCTATGGGAGAGAAACAGCCTGGCTTTAACATTGGGGTCTATGAGAGAGAAACAGCCTGTCTTTAACATTGAGGTCTATGAGAGAGAAACAACCTGGCTTTAATTGGCTTTAACTTTGAGGTCTAAGGAGAGAAACAGCCTGTCTTTAACATTGGGGTCTATGAGAGAAACAGCCTGGCTTTAACATTGGGGTCTATGAGAGAAACAGCCTGGCTTTAACATTGGGGTATATGATAGAGAAACAGCCTGGCTTTAACATTGAGGTCTATAAGAGAGAAACAGCCTGGCTTTAACTTTGATTTCTATGAGAAAGAAACAGCCTGGCTTTAACATTGAGGACTATGAGAGAGAAACAGTCTGGCTTTAACATTGGGGTCTATATGAGGGAAACAGCCTGGCTTTAACATTGAGGACTATGTAGAGAAACAGCCTCTCTAACATTGAAGTTTATGAGAGAGAAACAGCCTGACTTTAACATTGAGGTCTATGAAAGAGAAACAGCCTGGCTTTAACATTGAGGTCTATGAGAGAGAAACAGCCTGGCTTTAACATTGGGGTCTATGGAGAGAAACAGCCTTGCTTTAACATTGGGGTCTATGGAGAGAAACAGCCTGTCTTTAACAATGAGGTCTATGGGAAAGAAACAGCCTGGCTTTAACATTGAGGTCTATGGGAAAGAAACAGCCTGGCTTTAACATTGAGGTCTATGGAAAGAAACAGCCTGGCTTTAACATTGAGGTCTATGAGAGAGAAACAGCCTGGCTTAGCCTGGCTAAGTGCCTTAGCTGGATGTGCCACTCAGGAACTCTTTCCAATTCTTTCTGATATCTAAAAAATAAAGCACAGCACAACACGTTTTTCTCACTACATTTGTACTGAAATTTCAAGTTTATTTTTTGGCTGGATTTTTAACACATTTTTTTTTTTTTAGATATGTCAGAAACTTGTTGGAGGGACTTGGTTTGTGCTGTATTTGAAAAATACCACAATTGAATTCATGGGTAAGCTGACTCGTATACAGTACTATATACGAAACCCTGTTATGTGATTTTCATTCTAAAATCCAATTCAACGAATGCTCACTATTATCTTATAAGCCTTTATGTAGGTTAATCCCAATGTATAGTTTTCATTTTTATCTCTTGCATGAGGTTAGAGATAAGCGTCACTCATTTATTGTCTACAAAAAATGTGATATCCATTAAAACGGATGCAGAGGTTGAGAAGGTAATTTACATTAGAAATACAAAGGCTAACACACCTGACAATCCCCTCAGACCCGCCATGTAAACTCTGTACTCTTAACACACCTGGCACTCTAATGCACAGCATCTGGAAATGGCCAGACGTTAACTCCTTTTGGAGCCAGGTGATATCTATACTGTCTGGGACAATTGAGAGAGACATACCATTAGATCCAGTTGTACTATTACCTAATGATGATACAAAACTTCAGTTACTGGAGCGCCAGTGGTAAATTTGGCTTGCTGGTTTAACAGCGGCAGAGAAACTGATAGTACAGCGCTGGCTCCCTCCTCATAGACTACCTATTCGGCAATGGTTGTCATACCGACAGCCATGTTAGAACTATCTACCGCCAGAATAAATAGAGCAAAAAACTAAACTACTGTCTGAAGATTGTCATTGCATTGGATAAACTATGTGACTGTTGCGATGCATTATCCATCAGCTAAATTCTGTGTCCAGAGGGGGGGGGGGGATGAGGGTAGCCGCTAGGGGAAGGAGTGAGGAGGGAGGGAGGGAGAATGTAATATGTTATGTAATATTTTTTTTTTTTTGTTCTGTGTAAACCAATAAAAATTGCAAAAAAAAGAAATACAAAAGTGCATGTATTTCAGCGATTGCAAATGAATATTTTCACTGTCCAAGAAATCATTAACAAAACGTATTCACAGACGCACCCAACTCTGACTAGTTACCTCTGATAAGCTATTATTCCGTAGAAATAAAACAAGTTAGTGACAGATGGCTAATGACACATCCAGTAAAAGTGCAGGATGCGCCCTGTAGCCCAGTTATTACTGGTTTGAATCTGGGCTATTCCACTGTTGGCTGTGGATGGGAGTTCTCAGGGGGCGGTGCACAATTGGCCAGTAGTCTAGTTGGCTGGTCCTGGTCTGACAGCGCACCAGCGACTCCTGTCACCTGATCTGTGTTGTCCTCCAGTACGATAGGTCTGGTGGCTGAGCTGTGTGTTACAGTGTGATCTCATCAAAGTCAATGAAAAGAAACATGTGTGCTTGTGTTCTTTTCTCCCAAGTCAATAGGGGAGTTGCAGCAACGCTGAGACAAGGTCTTAAATATTACAAATTGGGCCAAAACAGAGGTACAAACAATTGCTGATTCAAAACTTAAAAATAAATAATTAAAATAAGTGAAGACAAAATAGGTAGAAAAAAGCCCCATTAGGAGGAGAAAAAAAGCCTTTCAAAGGCTGTCGGAGAGAAAAATGATGCACAGCAGCAAGGCAATTGGAGGTAGATAAGTGACTCGCTGAGGTTTGCCAGGTTATATAGAGGTAGCATATATAGTTGCACAACTGATCTTAGTTAAGTGCCGTTTCTGGTTTCAGGTTATGCCTTGCAAATGTACTGTGTGTGTATTCATGGAATCCATGTCAATCCAAACCAAGGAGGTTATCCGGGAAAACACAAAAACAAGAGAGGTATTTTAAAGGGGTAAATAATAATAATAATAAAAATAGATTTTCATACTGGAAAAAATTTGTTTGAAGGGCCCATGCAACTGTGCTGGACTGTCCTTTACCGTCAGTCCATCGCTGGGCTTCTACCAGCAAACAGAATATTTCTTACACAGCCACTGACCTGCAAACACACCAAGAAGAGGTAGAAGAACTACAAGCCATACGAGTTGGTGTTGTGCTGGTGTTATGGGTTCAGCTGGAACCAGGATTAACTCAATCAGACCCCAACCAGGCTGTTTAGGAGCATAAACATCACAGCAGTACATCCTGGCATCTTCCATTGTGACTCTCCTCAGCAGCAGTAGTGATGCATCCCCGTGCTGCAGCTCAGAATCAGACAGGCTGGTCCTGTTCACATACTGAGGGGGCTGATTGGCAAGCCAGTGCTTACCATTTGCATAGATGTGGACCTCCTTGTGTGTCCACTCTTCTCCAGATCACAACTGACCTTTCACCCCAGCCTCCTCCAGCTGTGACGTTGAAAGTGCAGTTCAGGATGCAGTCCTGCCCCACAGTGCAGTTCACAGAGCTCGGGACTTTCACAAACTCACTGACGACAACCAGCATGAGGACTGACAGCACCCCGGTAACCATGGCAACAGGGAAGCCCCGCCTCCTCCTGAACTCCATCCTGCTGCTGCTCCTTCTCTTCAAAGAGATGAACAGAGAAACACAAACACTTCAGACATGGAGAGAGATACAGAGAGAGTACCTACCGATTCAGACACAGACAGACAGTGTGTGCAAACTATTCTGCAAAACCACACCACATTGTGGCAGGATGACAGAGGTTGAGGCTCAGAAACAGTGTGAAGAGTTCAAAATAAAGCTTTTAATACACAAACAATACAAAATAAACCGGCACGAGGGCCAAACAAAGGGTTTTAAACAGAAATGGATAAAGCAAACTTACAAATAAACAGTAATGCCACCAAGGCTCTTCAAACATAAAAACAAACAGCAAACCCCAAACCTTCCTCTCCTTCTGGAACTCTTCCCCTAATGGGAGGCTGAGGCCTTTTTTTATGTCAGTGGCTGGGACTGATTGTAGCAATGAGCTCAATCCCAGCGACCGGAAACCAATCTGTAGGCATGAAAGGGGATTTAACCCTGTCCCTGCCGATCTAAACCAAAACTGATAGGCAGGGCCTCACTCACTCTGCCACATGCATTTATTCAATAAAAATAATGAATAAATAAATAATAATAACGACAACATAAATATTACTTACAAGCATATAAAAGCTATAAAATAAGGTTTTGTATATACAGAGAGAGGAAGGCCTTACTACTCAGAGAAGTCATTATTATTATTATTATTATTATTATTGTCCGCCCCACACCCACACCCCCTTCCCCTCCGCCAAAATATTGTTTGAACACACGCAGCCAGCAAATAAATGTTTGAATAGTTTGTAATATATATATATATATATATATATATTGTGAACGAGTTGCATCTCACTCGGGTTCGTGCCCCTTTAAAAACTATGACCCAGCACACAGAAATGGATTATTTTCTCGCTTTTTTTAATAATAAACACAGAAATCAAAACAAAACACAAACAAACACCTAACTCCGTTTTTGGAGCACTTACTATACACACTGGAACCTGACTCACTAACAGGACAGCCAAGCCATTTACCTGCCCCAAAACTTTTCAAAACCACACAGGTTTAAACTGTACCTCTTTTTCTCCCGACTGCTCGGAAGCAGAGCACCTCTCCTGCTTCCTTCTACTCAGTAGCCTTGAGCACACTGGCTTCCCTCCTTAAATACCCTGCACCTGGTCCTAATTTAATAGCAACCACCAGGTGCAAGGGATAATTAAACAATAGAACAATTAACCAATTCAATTTAAACAATAAGCAAAACAATACAACAATCAATGAACAATTAACAAATACAATTAAATTAAAACCAGTGTGCATTTTCACATGTTTTTTACTGCAGGGAGGATTAACCCTCTCCCTGCTGTCTCACAATATACACACACAGTATATATATATACACTGTACAAAACATTAGGAACACCTTCCTAATATTGAGTTACACCCCCTTTTGCCCTCAGAACAGCCTCAATTCATCGGGGCATGGACTCTACAAGGTGTCGAAAGTGTTCCACAGGGATGCTGGCCCATGTTGACTCCAATGCTTCCCACAGTTGTGTCAAGTTGGCTGGTAGTGGATCTCTACTCCGAATAGCTCGTTCCATCTCATCCCACAGTTGCTCAATTGGATTGAGATCTGGTGACTGGACAGGCCACTGCAGTAAGCTGAATTCACTGTCATGTTCGTGGAACCATTCTTGGACAATCCTAGCCTTGTGGCATGGGGCATATTCCTTCTGAAAAAATCCATTAGCAGATGGATACACTGCTGCCAGGGATGCACCTGATTGGCAATGATGTTCAGATATCCAGTGACATTCAAACGTTGCTCCACTTTTATCAAGGGGCCCAATGTGTGCCATGAAATCACACCCCACATCATCACACCACCACCACCAGCCTGCAATGTTGACACGCGGCATGATGGATGCATGTATTCATGTGGTTTTCTCCATATCCTAGTCCTCCCATCAGCGTGAAACAACAGGAACCGGGATTCATCAGACCAGGCAATGTTTTTCCAGTCCTCCAGTGGTCAGTGTTTTTGTTCCTTACCCCACTGCAACCACAGTTTCTTGTGTTTTGCTGAAAGAAGTGGAACTCTGTTAGGTCGTCGGCTGCCATACACCATTCGTGTCAAGGTACAACGAGTTGTGCATTCTTTTATGGGTCTTTCGGCACCAATGTTGTACTGGACTGTCAGTTGACTAACTGTAGCCCGTCTGTTGCTCTGCACAGTTCGTGTCAGCCTCCTTTGGCCTCTTTCATCAATGAGCCATTTTCGACCACTGGCCTGCCATTGGCTGGATGTCCTTTGGGTGGTGGACCATCCTTGATACACACAGGAAACTGTTGAGCGTGAAAAACCCAGCAGCGTTTCAGTTCTTCACACACTCAAACCGGTGCGCCTGGCAACTACTACCATACCCCGTTCAAAGGCACTTAATTTTTTTTCTTCTATTCTAACTACCGAATAAATGTTGACAAAAGTTAACAAAACACATTCTTCAAAGTCAGACTGATACCAAGCGTGTCAAATTCAAATGCGGTCCCGATGAGTTTTGAAACGGCCGAGAAAACATAGCCTATAGGCTTCCCCTGAAAAATAACGTTTAAACTCTAAAAAACTTTTGTAAAAATAATGTGATATCTTGTAACAATTGTAAGTCACCCTGGATAAGGGTGTCTGCTAAGAAATAAATAAATAAATAATAATAATAATAATAATAATAATAATAATAATAATAATACTCTACTGCAGTGATAGTTGTGTAATACTGCGTTAGAGGCGACCATCTCTTGTTTTAGAATAATGTCAATATAAAACGTATCTATCTGTACTAAGCAATAATAACAAACAAATAAATAAATAGACGCCTTCAGGAATTTAACGAAAAACCGCCAGAAAGTAATGAGAAATGTATTTGTCAGTACAGTAGGCTAATCTCCAATCCCATACCAATGACTTTTCAAGGTGGCATGAAAATATACCTTCTCTTTCCTATTCCATCCTTAATTCTAACCTTACTTTGTCCCGTTTATAAAAAAAATCCGTCCCCTTTTTCTTTATTCCATACATTCTGCCTTTCATTAACTTTAAAACATGAATTTGTCACACTTTTCAAACATGCCACTGCATTTATAATTCTAAATATGTTTAGGATTTAAACAACCTGAGTAAACACTTTTCTTTTTAAACAGCTGAAGATGGGCTTTTGCCCGAAATGTCCTGAAAATAAAATATATTTTTTTAATCTTTTAAAATATGATATACATATAATTCGATTGTTCAGATGTTTATTTGACACTCAGTAAAAATAATAACTGACTGTTTCTCCTTTCATTATACTATTTACAGTGTTTTGAATACAGTCGTCAGAAAGACTGCTGCGGGGCTTCTAGGTATGAGTATATCTCCGGTCCTTCTAGTGTTAAGCCACCCCCTACCCAGGCTTGAAAAGTAAGCAAATATAATCATTGCAACCGGAGCTATATTTCAAGACCGACCTGGGGGTGGATTTCAAGTCCGACTTGGGAGGTAAGTCTAGCTTACGTGTTTATTCAAACCAGTCACAAGAGACTCAGTCTCATGAGAGAAACTTTACCAGATGAACGTTTCTGCATGTCTGCTTTCTAGGTGGGATTGGGAGGGGGATTGGGGGGTCTTACTAAACGTGAGAGTGAGATACAGTTGAAATGCATGAGATTCAGCCTCAGGATTTTAGTCAATCTGACAAATCTAAACTCACCTTTACTTTTTACTTATTAATGACATTTCCCTCGTGGTGGCCTGAACACTACCATTCCTGGTTGGGGCGGAGCGGAGGGGGCAGAATGACGCAATAGGGAGAAGGTGGAGCATGTATCAAGTTTAAAAAATTGTAATAAACATGTATCATACATGCTATGACATTGACATCTGTATTATTGGATTCCTGGGTTATGCCCTGGGTGGGTGTTATAGCAAATGATAAGGTACATGTTAAGATTTTTGTGAGGACTAATTAACTGACCTGCCATGAAGTGGAGATGAGCTAGTGCAGTATCCCTGGTGTGATTGGGAGTGTCGTCTACAAATAATATAGTGTAGCTGATGTTAAGATTTCTTACAGAGCAGACGAGCTGATAGGTGGCTTTGACATCTATTTCTGGTTGTGACTTGTAATATGATGTAATATGATGCATACTATTCACATTTCTGAAAAAAAGAAAAAAACTACATATTTCTTTAAATAGCATGATAGAAACCACAACCAAATTGCATTACTCATGTTGCCATAGTGAATATATTTTAAGTCTTCTTTTTGTAGCTTATATATTTGATGTATTAGATCTGCTCCGAATCATACACCAAGTTAATGTAATACTGCACTAAATAGCATTTGATTTTTATGCAAAATATATCAACTTATCATGTCTCTTTATTCTAACAGTAGTTTTCCACTGTTTGTATGCTATATGATATGATTATAAAGACAAAGATTATGAATGTCTTTGATAATGTAGGATAAAGGGTATTAAAGGATTGTGACAGGATAGGCGTAGTGTGGTGTAAAATAACTAGACTCCAGTCCTTTTGTAATCAAGCGCTTGGGTTTTATTTCCTTTGGAACTCCGGTTACCAAACGCACTCAAAAATAATAGGGGCAAATAAACAATAGGGACACAACATAAAGAGAAAACGGGGTTGCAATCCCAAATAAACAAACAACAAAAAAACACAGTCTGTTTTCCAAGAACGGGCAACCCAGGGGAGTAACAGAACCAGCACTTCCGGGTAGTCGCTCCTCCGTTGTAATCCCGGAGCGTCCCATTAGTGCTCTAAAATACAAAGAACAGATGGGTTAGCAACAGTCCACACAACCAAACAACCCGTCGTCAAAAAACCCTTCCTCTGTTTCTCTGTTTGTTTGTTTTTTCTCTCTCTCTCTCTCACACGCACTGTACCTTGCCAGAAGGAACAGAACCCCAGACCACGCCCCCTTTTGTACGCCCCGTCCTGTCCCCATTGGTCAGCGAGGGCAACCACCGTCAACCAATGCGTGATTGCCACCGCGCTTCCCGTCCGGGTCTGTGACGTTGCGCATCGCGGCTCCACCTGCTCCTCCTCCCCAGAGTCCTCACCTGTCTGAAGGGAGATCTAAAACAAGAGTTCACTCGCTCTTTGGAACATATCCCACCACTCAGAGTGGAGCCGAAGGAACATTCGGCCAAATCTACCATTCCCATTACTCCCCCCTCCCGGGAAAAATAATCCGCATTTTGGTGATCTTTCCCTGCACGATGTACCATACGATACATGTAAGGTTGCAATGCCAAATACCACCGAGTTATTCGGGCATTGCTATCCCTCATGGTGCTTAACCATCTGAGTGGGGCGTGGTCCGTGACTAGATCAAATGAATGTCCCAGTAAGTAATACCTGAGGGAGTGAGTCACCCATTTAATGGCCAGGCACTCCTTCTCCACAACCGAGTAATTGCGCTCCTGAGGAAGCATTTTTCTACTAATGTAGAGAATGGGGTGCTCCACCCCATTAACCCTCTGGGACAAGACCGTCCCCAAACCAACCTCTGACGCGTCGGTATGGAGGAGGAATCTCTTGCTAAAGTCTGGTAATATTAACGCAGGAGCCTGGCACAGTTTTTGCTTGATGGTCTCAAACGCCCCCTGACACTCTTCTGACCACTTGACTAAATTTGGCGCACACTTCTTAGTGAGGTCTACCAGGGGATCAACCACGGTGGCATACTCGGGGATAAAGCGGCAGTAATAACCAGCCAATCCCAATAGTGACCTCACCTGGGACATGGTTTTGGGGACAGCCGCGTCCACCAAAGCCTGGACTTTGGTGGCTACAGGTTTCACCCGTCTGTTTCCCATGATAAATCCTAGGTACTGAGTTTCTAATTTAGCAAACGCAATTTTGCAAATTTCCTCAGGTTGGCTGTCAGCCGGGCAGCCCTTAGAGACTGAAGGACGGCTGTAAGTCGATTTACATGCTCTCTCCAGGTGGAGCTATATATAACCACATCGTCAATATACGCTGCTGCATACTCACGATGGGGATGTAACACCTCGTCCATCAGTCTCTGAAAGGCGGCGGGCGCACCATGTAGCCCAAACAGCATGGTTTTAAAATGGAACAGCCCATCCGGAGTTGAAAATGCCGTTTTTTCACATGAATCGCGGGTCAAAGGGATCTGCCAATATCCCTTCGTCAGGTCCAGAGTTGAGATAAACCTGGCCGTCCCCAGTCGGTCGAGGAGTTCGTCGATCCGAGGCATGGGGTAGGCGTCGAACTTGGCGATAGCATTGACCTTTCGAAAGTCGACACAGAAGCGATTAGTGCCGTCCTTCTTGGCCATGATAACAATGGGACTGCACCACTCGCTTCTGGAAGGCTCAATGATCCCAAGTTCAAGCATCGCCCTCACCTCGTTCTGGACACCACTCTGCCGGCTTTCTGGGATCCGGTAGGACCTCTCCCGAACAGTGACCCCTGGCAGAGTAATAACAGCATATTATGTAAGGTTAGTCTTGCCGGGCACATCAGAAAACACATCCCCAAATTTCCCGATCAACACACGCAATTCTACCTGCTGATCCGGAAGCAACTGTTCCCCCATTGAAATCTGGCTGGGGCTAGGGGCCTCTATGCAGGGTCCTAAGTCATCCTCCAGCTCGCCTGGGGCTATGAATAAGACCTCCCTTGCCTTCCAGGGCTTTAATAAATTGACATGGTACATTTCTGTTTTATTTCGGCGATCAGGCTGTCTAATTTCATAATTTACTAGTCCTACTGCCCACATCACTTCATATGGACCCTGCCATTTAGCACACAGTTTTGACTCCAATGACAGAAGAAGCAGCATTACTTTATCTCCTGGCCGAAAGGTTCGAATTCACGCATTAGTATTATAATGCTGCTGTTGCCGATGTTGAGCCGATCTAAGATTGTCTTGAGCCAATCGACCAATTAAATCAAGGTGATCCCGCAGTAGGAGCACATGCTGCACTACATTTTTAGAGGAACTTTTGTGTTCTTCCCAACCCTCTCTCAACAGGTCGAGGATGCCCCGTGGCTGCCGGCCATACAACAGCTCAAAGGGGGAAAATCCCGTTGAACTCTGAGGCACCTCTCTCACTGCGAAGAGAAGGTAAGGAAGAAGAGTAGCCCAATGTTTCTGCTCCTGACTCATAAACCGTCTCAACATTTGCTTCAATGTTTGGTTAAAATGTTCCACCAATCCATCCGTTTGGGGATGATAAACAGACGTCCTGATGGGACGTATTTTTAGGATTTTGTACACCTGCTATAGCTTTTTTGACAAAAAGTTTGTTCCGTGATCAGTTAATATTTCTTTGGGAATCCCTACTCTAGTCATAATCTGACTAAATTCTTTCGCAATCGCAGTGGTACTAGTGGACCGCAACAGAACTGCTTCCGGGTACCGCGTTGCATAATCCACCATCACTAATATGTGCGTGTACCCGGAATGAGAAGGCAGCACTGGCCCAACTATGTCCATTGCAACACTTTCGAAGGGAGTAGATATAATAGGCAATGGGACCAAAGGGGTAGTCTAGTCTAGCTTCATCACATATCCTTCCCCCCAGCTTCAATGCCATCGGCTTGGAGCGGCCAACTCACAACCCGCATGTACCCTTGACAGGCCGTCTGCGTTTGCGTTTTTAGCTCCGCTTCTGTGTTATATGTTAAAGCTGTATTGTTGTAAGGTCAGGAACCACCTGGTAACCCGTGCATTTGTCTCCTTGTTATCTTTCATCCACCTCAAGGGTGAATGGTCAGTAACCAGGACAAATTCTCTCCCTAACAGGTAGTATTTTAGGGTGTCAATAGCCCACTTTATGGCTAAGCATTCTTTTTCTACTACAGCATAATTTTTTTCCCGAGGCATTAATTTCCGGCTCAAGTACATTATGGGGTGTTCTTCTCCCTCTATTTCCTGAGATAACACTGCACCTATGCCAAATTCTGATGCATCCGTTTGCAGGACAAATGGCCTAGAGAACCCTTAGGACAGGATCATTACAAAGAAGGTTCTTTATGCCTTGGAAAGCTAGTTCAGACTCTGCGGTCCATTTTATTTTGTTCGGACCAGACTTTTTTAACAGGTCTGTAAGCAGGGCTGTAATGCTTGAGAACTCGGGAACAAATCTCCTATAGTATCCCGCCAACCCCAAGAAAGATCGTACCTGTTTTTTTTCCTTTGGGGTTGGCCAATTGTTAATGGCCTCTACTTTGCCTATCTGTGGTTTTACTTCCCCCCCTACTATAAACCCTAAATATTTAGCCTCTTTTAGGCCTACAAAACATTTATCAGGGTTTGCTGTGAGGGACGCCTGTCTCAACGCTTGTACCACCGCCTCAACTTTTTGTAAATGGTTCTCCCACCCTTGCGTAAAAATCACTATGTCGTCGATATAGGCGGCAGCGTATGCTTCATGTGGCTTCAACACCCGGTCCATCAGATGTTGGAAAGTCGCCGGGGCACCATGCAACCCGAACGGCATGACCTTATATTGGAATAAGCCCCGTGGGGTGGAGAACGCAGTTTTTTCTTTAGCCTCTTTGGTCAAAGGGATTTGCCAGTATCCCTTTGTGAGGTCAAGTGTCGTGATGTAATTGGCCTGTCCTAACCGCTCAATTAACTCATCTACCCTGGGCATGGGGTAGGCGTCAAACTTGGATATATTATTGAGTTGTCGGAAGTCATTACAAAACCTCCACGTGCCGTCCGGTTTTGTAACCATAACAATGGGGCTACACCAAGGACTATTGGACTCTTCTATTACTCCTAATTTTAACATTTTGTGAACCTCTGATTTTTTTGCTTCTGGTATCCTATACGGTAGTACTCTAACGCGTTCCCCTGGGGCCGTTATTATGTCGTGACAAATGACCGATGTCCTCCCCGGCACATCGGAAAAAACGTCTTGGTTGGAATGGACCAAATCACAGACTTCCTGAACTTGACGTTCATTTAGTTCAGGTCCTATATTTACCATATGTACCTCGCTCCCTATTTCTGCTAGAGCATTTTCAGCCTCCCGATCCACCCACGGTTTTAATAAATTAATATGGTAAAGTTGCTCGGGCTTTCTCCGATTGGGCTGATGTACTTTATAATTAACCTCCCCAACCTGTTCTAATATCTCATACGGCCCCTGCCAATGGGCAAAAACCTTACTTTCTGGGGTAGGGACCAAGACCATCACGCGATCCCCTGGGTTGAAGGTTCTAACCCTGGCGGTTTTGTTATATTGGTATGCCTGGTTCTCTTGTGCACGTTCGAGATGCTCACGGACAATCGGCGTGACGGAATCGATTCGGTCCTGTAACTGGAGTATATGCTCGCCCACATTATGGCCCCTAAGTCCCTGGTCTTCCCACGTTTCTTTCGTGAGTTCCAAAATGCCTCGGGGGTGGCGCCCGTATAATAATTCAAACGGGGAGAACCCCGTAGACGATTGTGGGACCTCACGAATGGCAAACATGAGAAAGGGCAGGTCCCAATCCCTGCCTTCCTTGTCAGCTACCTTCCTCAACATGGACTTTAAGGTTTTGTTGAATCTCTCAACTAGTCCATCGGTCTGAGGGTGATACATGGAGGTGCGTAATGCGGTGATGCGTTGAGTTTTACATAAGTCTTTCATGAGTTTGCTGTCGAACGGGGTCCCTTGATCTGTTAAGACCTCTTTTGGGATACCCACTCGGGATATTACCTGAATTAGTTCTTTTCTTATGGTTTTGGAGGCCATATTACGTAAGGGAATGGCTTCCGGGTACCTAGTTGCGTAGTCCATAATTACGAGTATATACTCATGACCCTGCGCTGACTTAGTGAGTGGCCCCACTATATCCATGGCGATACGTTCAAATGGAATATCTATAATAGGTAGGGGCATTAAGGGCGCTCTTAAGGAGGGCCTTGGGCTAGCAAGCTGTCACTCAGGACAAGATCTGCAATACCGCTCTACAGCCTTTCGAATGCCTACCCAATAAAACCGTCTTAATATTCTCTGTAAGGTTTTCTCTACCCCTAGGTGAGCTCCGAACAGATGGGCATGTGCCAGTCGCAATACCGTATTTTGATATACTCTGGGTACTAAAAGTTGTTCAACTGGGGTTCCCTCTAGCGGTGCACATCGGTATAGCAAATCATTTTTTATTATAAAATGTTCAAGGGGCTTTATTACTACATTTTCTACCACTACCCCATTCACCTCGGTCACTCGGGTTTTGATATTAGCTAAGGTGGGGTCGTTAGCCTGTTCAGTGGCAAATCGGGTCCCCTCTGGACTAAGTGATGTGGCCCAATCCTCCAATCTATCTACAGGATCAATGGAGGTGGGGGTGTCATCAGTTTCCCCATTTATGCTTCTGAGCACTGAGTGGCAACCCCTTTCCTTTGTCGTTTAGCCGATCCCCCTTTTAATGCTATCTGGATGGGAGCCCGTCGCTGTTTGTCTACCCTCTTTTGTTTCCTTGACTTCCGTATTTTCTCAGACGGTGTTTCACAGGCCTCTAAATGAGTGAATGGGAAACCTTCGGTTGGGCTCTCTGTGGGCTCCATATTCGCCCTTAATTTTGTTGCGGGGGTTTTCAACTCCGTTTTGTTTTGTACCAGGGTTTTAAACACTGGGAAGTCTCTACCCTGGATTACCTCATGGGGTAGTTTAGGTACCACCCCTACTCGGAGGGTAATAGACTGAGCATCAAGGGTGAATTTAACCCTCGCTGTGGGGTAATATTTATTATCCCCATGGATACAGGTAATCCCGGTCTTGAGACTATAGTTCAATTGGTTGGGCCGCACAAAGTTGGGTGTCACCAGTGTTAATGCGCTACCTGAATCCATAAGGGCCTCAGCATTTTTTCCCATTTACCCTAACCTGCATCAAGTATGGGTATTTATTCTTCCCCAACTATTTAACAATAATGCTGCCAACAAATGTTTCACTCAGGCTACAGTCCATGTCCTCGGGCTGTTTACAATACTTGGCTATATGGCCTATTTTGTTACATTTATAACACCTAAAGCCTATTAGTTCCCCAATCCCAGGACTAGGTACAAATTCTTTAAACTGTCCCTTCACGGTCGGAGACCGCTCTTCACCCCCTCCCGGCATCGCCAGTTTCTTACCCACTCGTTGCGCCGGTCGTGGTCTCCACGTATTCTGGGGGGGGCTCCAGGATGCTGTTGTGGTGGGAGTGGGACGAGCTAGTTCCTCCGCGGCCAGCTGTCGTTCCACGAGGTCTATGAAATCATTAACTGTGGTGGGGTTTCCTTGCCCCACCCACTTCCGCAGGGGTGCTGGTAGGGCCCGGAGATACCGGTCCATAACCAACAGCTCCACTACTTTCTCTGCAGGGTTCACATCGGGCCGCAACCACCAGGTTGCCTGATGAATTAAGTCAAACATTTGGGAGCGAGGTGGAGTTCCAGCCTTGTACTCCCAAGCTTGGTACTTTTGTGCCCGGACAGCTGCTGTTACCCCAGCTCTGGCCAGAATTTCCGCTTTCAAGTGGGTATAGTCATCTGCCACGTCAGCGGCCAGGTCGTGATACGCCTTCTGTGCTTCTCCTAGAAGGAAAGGCGCTAACATTCCTGCCCACTTCTCTGCGGGCCAGCCCTCCCGGGTGGCGGTTCGCTCAAAGGCCAGGAGAAAGGCTTCCACGTCGTCCTCCTTTGTAATTTTTTGGAGAACATGTGTGGACCTGATTGCGTAGGTGGGAGTCGGGGTGGTGGCCATCTTCTCTAGACGCTGAAAGATGGCGGTCCGCTCTTCTCTTGCGGCCTCAAATTGCTGTGCCTGTAGTCGGTTGGTCTCCCGCTGTTCAGCGGTGGCGGTTACCAGAGCCATCAAGAGTTCACTCAGGTCTGCCATGTTGTTGTTGTTTTTGTTTTAAGTGGGTGGGTTGAGTTTCCTGATAAATCCCATATCCCACCCTGACACCATATGTGACAGACAAGTAAGTGGGGGAGACCCAAAAACCGGAGATCCAGACAGGAGTTTCTCAAAGAATGGACTGTATGGTCCAGGTAAGTTTATTATTTACACAAAAATAAACAAACAAACAAAAAATAATATGCCTAGCCCTGTTCGGGCCTAACTGACTTTCTTCTTTGTCCCTCTCTACACAGTGAAATCAACAAACACTGCTCCACAAGGTCCAACACTTCCTGCGTTGCCGAGATGACCGTTCCAGACCTCCCAGATGTGAAGAAGGCGGGCTTTCTGGTTTCCCCTCCAGAAATAGTGTTCAACAAAATAAAGTTTCTTTTTTAAAGTCTCTCACATGTCTGTGTGGTTATTTTTATATTCAATCACAAAGTCACATGCCTTCAGGTTTACCTCTCACTCCCAGGATCCCTATTTGGCTGACTATATTAGTTTAACTTTCCCACACTGTAGCAAATTAACATTGGCGATTTCATTCATCCACCAATTTAACTAAAAAAAACACATTGCATAAACTGCAGCAGTCCTGAATCACATACCCCTTTCAAGCTTGCAACAGGCTGTGGTATTCCAGTTTTATTCCAAGCAAACTGGAGTCTGGAGTCTGTTCCCTGCGGCAACCTCCCACGAACTGCCCTGACTCCCGCAGCTTGCCTCCTTATATACCCAGGAGTACCCGCCCATCCTGTCTCTGCCACGGCGGCTCCTGGGACATGTAGTTTTTTTTTTTTTTTTTTTTTTTTTTACTCTCGGACAGCCATTTTAACACACACTTCATCACACTTAAGAGTAGCAAATTGAGGTTATAAAACTATGGAGTAAATTATACAATGTACTGTTGTAATTGCAATGACTAACTAGATGGTAACTTTACAAGTAAAGTTGTGGGGCTTGCTTTAGTTCTATAAAAATATTTTTGTGGTAGTGGAAGAAGTTTAAAAAGTTGTACTTTTTAAAGCAAAGCAGTTACATACAGTCAAAGTTAAATTTAGTAAAATAATGGGTCTGATTACTTTGATAGACTCCTATATCAACCTTATTACTTTGGACTGTGGGGCAGTTAGATCACACATTTCATCAGACATGTACCGTTTGATTGGTAGAAGATTTTTTTTTAACTGGTTTCAGATTTGAATAGCTGAGAAGTAGAGGAAGATTTCATTTGCATTAACCCTTTGCGGTCCATTGTCGGACTGGGTCCGACATTGCAATTATTCCTCACAGGTCCTTTGTCGGACTGGGTCCGACATCATTATAGCAACGCAATAAACGGGTGTTTAGTCGTTTTTTCTCCGGAAAAAGCCGAGAAAACCATTCAATTGCCGAGTGGTAGCGACAGGAGCCGAGACAAGTCGGAAAATAAAAAAAAAAAAAAAAAAGGCGTATTTCATGAATAGTCATACATGGTATCAGGTATCAGATAATGGGCGTCCATAATAAACAAGCTGGCTGAGTGCGTCAGCGCACTGAGACTATCATGGACATTTGCAGAGCTTTTTTCAGATGTTATAGTAATAAAATAATGACTTGGATCACATTATTGAGGAGTTTGGTGATAAAACGAGTGATCTGGAGATGATCGATCGGTATGTACGACTATTATTATTATTATTATTTATTTCTTACACAGCTGAACGCTATAGCAAACAAAAGGCTGGGGAGGGGCTGGAGATGCCTAGTGTGTGCTTTGTTGATATGCAGGGCCATTTAAACCCGTTTGACTGTGAAAAAAAATACTTTTAAACAGAGCGTATAAAATTAACTGCGCATGTGAAAATTAATTAGACCTGGCGTGCCTGACGCGCGATTAATAAATGGACCGCAAAGGGTTAAGTATTTGTCTAACTTGTTGGGAAAGTGGTCAAAATGGCAGTTATTTCTAAAAGTTCACAGAAAACGTAGTTGGTGCGGTTACTAAAACAGGTGTACCTCTTGATTGGTATAAATTATTTCTGTTTTGATTTCAGATTTCAATAGCAGAGAAGTAGATGAAGATGTCATGCCCTCTAACTTTTTGTCTAGCTTGTTGGGAAAGTGGTCAAAGTAGCTGATTTGTGTCAAAAGTTAAATCATTTAAAGTAAATAATGTTGGAAGTCTGGGAGTTTTAGGATGTTGAAAAAACTCCCATTAAAGTGAATGAAGATGGACAAAAAAGGACCAAAAGCTTAATAGCTTAAGAAAGTATAAAAGATATCAAAAAGTTGTATACAAGCACACTATTCCAGACCAGTCTACAAGTTTTAAAGCTTGAACGGTGTTTCTAGCTTAAACGGTGTAAGAGGAGTAGCGTGCCAAAGAATAATAAGAAGTATGTCAAAGATTTAAAGTGGGGACTCTTGCTTCTCAAGCCCCACTAATTATGTCTTACTTGGACTGCCTACGCCAGTCACTGTCTGTCTTATTATGTGGACGCGTATTTAGTTTTTTAATTTACTATGGGATTACACATTACCTGCTGTAGATGTAATTATATTCAGATTCTTCTCAGCTTTAGCTTTTCTTATTAATTAATTTAAAAATAAGTTAAAAGTGATTGCCATGTGTATGCACACAATTTGTTCTGAAGTTAATGTGCTTTTTCTTTTTAATAAGGGGAATAAGGAGGTCCTAGTAAGATGGATTGCTCTTCGGGGTATGTATTCTTTATGACAGTAGTTCCTGCTTTTTCCCTTTTTGTTTTCCATTACTTAATGCATTTGTACCCATTTTTTTCCCCAGACACATAGCTATAGAAATGATGTCTCAATTTCTCATAGATTCAACTAATCTAAATCAGATTAAGATACATGGAGTATTTTTGATACTGATGTTGTATATTGTCACAATAGTGTATGTATGTGTGTATATGTATGTATACATGTATCTATTACAGATGTTTATTGGTCATATATTGTTGGTTTGTTTGTTTCAGTGGGAAGATGTGGAGAGACAGCTGGGAACCCCTGGAATTCCTACACCCAAACTAAGCAGAATTATAAATTCACCTGCCCATGTTTTCTTGTTTGTGGTTGTTTGACTGTGGTTATAGAAAATTAAATTTACAAAAAAAAAAAAAAAAAAAAAAAAGCCTCAGGAGGTCATTTAAAAACCAGAACAGCTTTATTGAATATACCAACATGTTTCAGCCATCGAGAGACCTAAACATGGAGTCAAAGATATCGCAATCAGAAAGCATTTCATTGAGTGAAAGCACGGAACAATATCCACCTGGTGTTCTGTACACCGATGAGTATAATCTATTTTGCACAATTTGCAATTTATCTTTGGAACACACTCGAAAGTCAACAACAGACCGACATCAGAAAAACACAGAAAACGAAAGGCTGAGTGACAGCTATGAGACGGTGTCCTCCAGTAAAAAACTGAAGGGGAACGAAAATTATGAATGCCGACGAGGTGTTATTTTCGATTTGACGGAAGGCATTTGTTTGTGCTAACATTCCCCTGGAAAAAACTGATAATCCCAAACTACGTGCATTTCTGAACAAACATGTAATAGATGCGGGAGCAATTCCTACAGCAGGTGAAGGGAATATCTACCCCAAATTGCTGAGTTGCACAAGATGGAAATTGTACAACTGGTAAAGATGTCTGACAGTGTATCTGTAGTTACTGACGAGTCTTCCGGGTCGTATTTACATTTATGTGTAAAAATGACACATTTGCAGGAATAACTTTGGGATGGAAAGACCTATAACCTCCTGGCGCAATGTGCCCCACCCCTGTGTGTATTTTGGTATTGTATGTTGTATGTTGCGTGTGTTAATTGTTGGTGTATTGTAGTTGGTACACGGGATATAATGTTGGTAATGAGCACGAGTGCATTTAAAGTATTTAATAATATGTGAGCACGGGGTTGCACAGATTAGTTCACGTGCTGGGATTCAAGTGAATAATTAATTGGTAATTGAATCTCAGTACAATATATGTATATATTGATGCACATTTCATTCACTTGGGGTTGTGTGTTCAGGGCGAAGGAATGGGAGAGTGAGGAGAGAAAAATTAATAATAAATATGCAATTGCTACGTGGTGCTGGAGGACCAGCACAGTACGTGTTTGTTTAGTGTTTGTCCCTGTTTGTTAGTGTCTGTTCGTTTTGTTTGTCTATTTATTTTGGCCACAAGTGCCAGAATGTGTTATTGTTCAGCAATTTATTTTCTGTCTGTTTTATAATAAACCGCGCAGCAGCACATTCAATTCATCACATCACCTTGCAGTACTTACTGTGTGTTTCCTTTCCTGGGTCTGACGTCACCACTCAGCCAGACTGTCACATATGGTGTCAGAACGGGATGACATCTGCCCCAAGCATCAGACCAGGGAAAGTGCGTTATTTTATTTTTTTTTTTCATTTAAGTGTCCTTTTGGGAACAAAAAAAAAAGGATTACAAATATTGTTTTTGGGGGAAAAATAAATAAATAAATAAATAAATAAGGAAATGAAAGGCTGGAGAGACGGCTGCCGGGACCTGGAGGACCATCTCAGGGGCTTCGAGGACCAAGGCTTATGCCTTGCCTGCGGGGTCTATGGACACACGGTGGTGATCTGCCCCTTCCAAGGTGAGGGGGAGGAACTGGCCCAAGAGAAGAAGGTGGGGAGAAGGAGTAGGAAGAGAAGGGGTAGAGGAAAGCTGCAACAGCAGGAGGTCGGGGATGACGGCTGTGCAGATGAGGATTCCAGTCGTCCCTCTATCGAGGGGACCCCAAAAAATCTGGATCCCAGAATTTGACCAAATATTCAGTTTTCACAACGGGTAGGTATGAGGGATCTTAGCCTTTTCATGCATCTTCAGGGGTGAATTGGACCAAATTTGGAGACAGGGGCCTCAGGGTTGTATTGGGGCCCCAAGGAGGGGCCTTGGTCCAAATTTCAAGAATCTGGGACCCACAAAATCAGAGATATGCCCCCCCCCAGTATGTTTTGGAATTTGGGGACTGTAAAAAAATGGCATTCAGGGACTGTTTCTTATGAGAAATGCAAGACAATTAGAGTATTGTCGCCTGACATAATCATAAATAGGACATTTTGGCTTTGGGGGACTGTATTTTTACTTAGTTAAACCCTTAATTGAACTAACAATTCAATTGAGGGTTCAATTAGGTATTTAAGAGCTTATTTGGAACAAAAACCAGCAGACACAGGGAGACCCCAGGACCAGGATTCAGAACCACTCTGTTATAAAACAGATTGCATTAAGTTGTTCACAGTGCTGAAGACTTAGAATTGTATTACATACACACACACAAAGTGTATACATATATGTGTGTGTGTGGCAAAGTGGTGAATGGTTACAGATGTGTGCAGTGCAGAACGGATACAAAATACACAGATAATGATTAACAGGTTCAAGGGTGTTTATTGTTTTACAATGTCCAGAGGCAAACACCTGTAAATAATAAATGTTGGAAGTGATAAGGCGGCGTGTATCACATAGTTTGTAATCCTCAGGTTTGATCCGAAACCAATAACAGAAAGTCCAGTTCTTTCCTCACCCACACGTAACACAGAACACAAAGACACAGTGTTATTTTAGTGCGTGAAACGAGTGCTCATGGTGAAAATCCACAGGGAAACAGGGAAGACCTGGTGTCCGGGGTTGTTGCTGGACTGCGTCTGCAGCTCTGGATAGTGTTAGTAGTCTTTAGAAACAAAATAAACAGTTTTTACTAAGACAAAACAAACAAGCACAACACTCACGTGTTACTTATCACAGCGGTCTCCTTATAGGTTGTTCTAACCATTTACAAAGGAACAGATCACTTACGCTATATCCCCTATTTATGTCCTCGCTCATGACCCCTAGGTTAACGAGCACATCCATTCCTCCAATCCTCAGATACCACACTGTTTACCATCTGGGTCATTGAGTTTGGATACCATAGTTCTGCCCCTTTCCTAAATGACCAACTTCCACCTACCCTACGGAATAAATTGTCGTGCCATTTAGTTAAGGGTACTCTGGTCCTTTTACACAATGCCCTCACAGGTCGAGAGGGAGATCTAACACCAAGAATCATTCAATTTCTGTCACAGTGTGTAATACAATTATAAGTCTTAAGCACTGTGAACAACTTATTCATAGGCAGGTATCATTGAGTTGAAGACACATCATTTACCTTTACACCTAACATTGCCCAGTGTACAGTACTTTGATCAACCTAATTTACCCACCAATAAATTACTCGTAACCACCAGTGTGCCATTTCCTATTTTTACTGTTAGTATTATTATGATTATTAAGTCCTTATCTAGGCCAACTTACAATAATCTTAGGGCCCTGTGACAGAAATATAATGAATCTTGGTTGTAAATCTCCCTCCCAACCTTTGGACGGGCTGGCCTGCCAGTTCTTTCCCAGGGTCGGGAAGTCGGTCAGTCTGGAAGAAGGCGAGACTCCGTTGCAAGAACGTATTGATCCGGAAGGGAAACAATGTAGCAGCCGCAGATTGTAAAGGCAGCTGCATTCGTTTACTGAGGGGTCATGCGTGACAGCATAAAGGGGATGGAGAATCGTAATCGGGTCCTTTGAATTGGTTTTTAATGAGTAAAGAGCCAGAAAGACGGTACACCAATTTAAAGTCATCGTGAGTGTTGTGTTTTTGTTTGTTTGAAATTGTCTTGTCTTGTACATTACCAGACAGTTAACACAGTTCCGGAGCTGTCGCCAGGGGCCAGCACGAAAACGGACAACACTGCATAAACAAATAAACCTGTATCACCCACCACGAGCACTACTGCACGCACCCAGGACTGGTGACCATGTTAGTATATTGTGGGATGGATATTTGTATTTATTATTTGGGACTGCAACCCTGTTGTTATTCATTCATTGCACTATACATTGCTGTGTATTGCCGGGGATTATTATTTGGTCACCAGACCTGGATATAAATAAAAACTGTTCCAAACTGGATTACAACTCTCTGTGTTTCATTACTGCATCACCCCTGCACGTGCACGTACTACTTACCACTTTGCCACACTTGGTTTGAAGATCTTGACTGATCATGGAACCAACTTTCTGTCTAACACGCTACAGCAGGTATATAAAATATAAAAAAAAGTCCCATCAGGACGTCTGTTTATCATCCACAGATGGACAGTTTGGTGGAACGCATTAATCAGACCTTGAATTCGATGCTGAAATGGTTTGTAACACAAGAGCAGAAACATTGGGCATCGCTTCTTCCCTACCTCCTTTTCGCAGTGAAAGAGGTCGGTCGTTTGGCCCCAGACATCCTCTAATTGGCACCAACAACAGCAGCCTTACAATAAAAATGCATTAACCCTTTGTGGTCCTATGTCGGACCTGGTGCGACATCGCATTTTTCCCGTTCCGGTCCAATGTCGGACCCTGACATCATCAAAAAGATGCAAAAAACAGTTCTCTAGTTGTTTTTTTCTCTGGAAAAAGCTGAGAAAACCATTCAATGGCCGAGTGAGACCGATAGGAGCCGAGAGAAGCCGAAAAAAGGGTGTATCTCATGAATACTGATAGACCTGACACCACATAGATAACACAGACATAAACAAACAATATAGCTGCTTCCGCATCCAGCACTCAAAGAACATCACAGACTTTTGCAGACCTTTTTTTAGATGTTACAGTAATAAAATAACTACTTGGATCACATTATTGAGGAGTTTGGTGATAAAACGAGAGGAGGTAGAGCCAGTCTTCTAGTGCAGGCGGAGCGGAGAGGTCGAGTGGGGTTGTAGGGAGAGATGAGGGTCTGGAGGTAGCTGGGTGCAGTCTGGTCAAGGCATCTGTAGGCTAGTACAAGAGTCTTGAACTGGATGCGAGCGGTGATCGGGAGCCAGTGGAGTGAGCGGAGTAGTGGAGTTGCATGGGAGAAGCGAGGCAAGAGAACACCAGGCGGGCAGCGGAGTTCTGGATGAGCTGGAGTGGACGGGTGGCGGACGCAGGGAGGCCAGCCAGGAGGGAGTTGCAGTAGTCTAGGCAGGTGAGTACCAAGGCCTGGACCAGGAGCTGGGTGGCGTAGTTGGTGAGGAAGGGTTAGATTCTTCGGATGTTGCTCAGGAAGAATCGGCAAGTGCGTGCCAGAGTGGAGATGTGCTGGGAATAAGAGAGGGGTCCAGGGTGACTCCAAGGTTCTTAGCAGAGGAAGAGGGAGAGAGTGTGGTAGATTCCAAAGGAACAGAGATCAGAGGAGGGGAGGAGGAGGGAAATTAAAGGAGGTCAGATTTAGAAAGGTTGAGTTTGAGGTGATGCGAGTGCATCCAGGAGGAAATAGCAGACAGACAGGTAGAGATACGGGAGGAGATAGTGGAGTCAGAGGTGGGGAAGGAGAGGAAAATCTGAGCATCATCAGCATAGAAATGGTATGAAAAACCATAGGATGTGATGAGGGGGCCCAGGGAGCGGGTGTAGAGAGAGAACAGGAGAGGACCCAAGACTGACCCTTGGGGGATTCCTGTTAAGAGAGGGCGAGGTGTGGAGGTTGCTCCACGCCAGGTTACCTGGTAAGTGCGGTTGGAGAGGTAGGAGGAGAACCAGGCCAGAGCAGTGCCAGATCCCCAGGTCAGCGAGAGATGATAGTAGAATAGAGTGATCAACAGTGTCAAAGGCAGCAGAGAGGTCGAGGAGAATTAGGACAGAGGAGAGAGAGGCAGCTCGGGCAGACTTAAGTGAGTTACAGACAGGAGGCCGGTTTCAGTGGAGTGAGCAGAGCGGAAGCCAGATTGGAGAGGGTCGAGCAGAGAGTGGTTGGCCAGGAAAGCAGAGAGCTGGTGGTGTACAGTCCGCTCGAGGGTTTTGGAGAGGAAGGGTAGGAGGGAGACAGGACAGTAGCTCTGGAGGGAGGTGGGGTCGAGGGTAGGTTTTTTAAGGAGGTGAGTGATAGAGGCTTTTTTGAAGGCAGAGGGAAAGAGACCAGAAAGTAGAGAGGTGTTGAGAAGGGAGGAGATGAAGGGAAGTAGAGCAGGAGCAGCAGCTTGAAAGAGGTGAGTGGGGAGGGGGTCCAGGGCACACGTGGTGGGTTTGTGACCCTGGAGCAGGGAGGAGAGGTCAGAGTCTGAGAGGGGAGAGAAGGAGGGTGAGTTAGTAGGGATTGCAGTGGGTGTAGGGGTTGGAGCCGGAGGGGGTGCAGGGGAGGGAGAGGTGTTAAAGAGTTTGCGGATATCTGAGATTTTAGAAGAGAAGAAGGAGTCAAAATCATCAGGGGAGATAAAGGAGGGAGGAGGAGGGGGGAGGGTTTAGGAGGGAGGAGAAGGTAGAGAATATTTTACGTGGGTTGTTAGTGGAGGCTTGGATTACAGATTGGAAATAAGTGCATTTAGCAGAGGAGAGAGTAGAGGAGAAGGAGGAGAGGAGAGTGCGGTAAAGGTCTAGGGCAGCAGGGAGTTTGGTTCTCTTCCATTTCTTTTCAGCAGATCGCAGTGTGATTCTTGCTGAGCGGAGCGTAGAGGAGAGCCAGGTTTGGGGAGGGGAGGGGCGAGCAGGTCGGGAGATGAGGGCACAGAGGGAGTCGAGGGAGGAGGTGAGGAGGAGAAGAGGGTGGAGGTAGCAGAGTCTACGGAGAGTTGTGAAAAGGAGTTGATAGGAGGGAGGTGAGAGAGAGCAGTGGAGGATAGGACTGAAGGGGAGAGAAAGCGGAGGTTACGGCGAGAGGTGACAGTGGGGGTAGGAGGAGCAGGGAGAGAGGGGAGAGACAGAGAAAAAGAGATGAAATAGTGATCAGAGAGGTCCAGGGGGGTGACAGAGAGATTGGAGGGGCAGCAGGCCCTGGAGAAGGTGAGGTCCAGTTGACGGCCAGCTTTGTGGGTAGGAGGGGACGGAGAGAGACAGAAGTCGAAGGAGTGAAGGAGAGGGAGGAATCCAGAGTAGCTGGGGTTGGAGAGATGGATGTTGAAGACACCTAACAGGACAGTTGGGGTAGACAGAGAGGGGAGGGAGGAGACTAGATAATCGAGTTCATCCAGAAAGTGAGTGAGAGGCCCAGGGGGGCGGTACAGTACAATGAGCAGGAGTTGACAGGGAGAGGTTAGTTGGACTGCATGAAATTTAAAGGTATTAACAGAGAGTGAGGAGAGATCAGAGGGGACAGAGAAGAGTAAGGAGGGAGAGAGGAGAAGACCAGTCCCACCTCCCCGTCCAGTGAGACTCAGGGGTATGGGACAGGACGTAGAGAGAGGACAGGGCGGCAGGAGTTACAGTGTTATCAGGGGACAACTAGGTTTCAGTGAGAGCAAGGAAATCGAGAGAGAGGTGGGAGGCAAAGGCAGAGATGAAATCAGCTTTGTTAGCAGAAGAGTGACAGTTCCAGAGTGCACCAGAGAGTGTGCGGGAGGGGGGGAGAGGCAGAGAAATGAGGCTAGAGAGGTTGGAGGAGCAGCAGCGGAGAGAGGGCAGAGGACCAGGATGAGAGGACAGAACAGGGATGTGAGAGACAGTCATAGCAGGACAGGCAAGACAAAAGGCACAGTAGGAGCAGTGGGGTGGAGGATACAGACCTGACTAGTAGGTGGCTTCTTCCAGAGTGCTGCTAGGTTTGGATCTATTCCAACAGCGTCTCGGCGCAGGCCTCCCCTTGCTGGACTCCCACAGCTAGACTCCCGGCTCTTTTGTTGAGGCTCTTCGGTTTGATGGCGCTTCTTGCTGGCGCCGAAATAGGCTGCTTGATTAATGTTACAGCTGCGTGGCAAAAGAACCAACTAAACTATCTTGCCTCAGACGCTCGTTACCTGTAGACTCCCACAGCTAGACTCCCGGCTCTTTTGTTGAGGCTCTTGGTTTGCTGGCGCTTCTTGCTGGTGCTGAAATAGGCTTCTTGATTAATGTTACAGCTGCGTGGCAAAAGAACAAACTAAACTGTGTGGAAACCAATCAAATAGCAAATCAACTTCTAATCAATTTAACCACTCACCTGGTACTAATCACACATTAACTCAGCGTCACAAAGACGGCCGGAGTGGGTGGCGTCAGACCAGATGCAGGAAATAAACAGACAGAGATTTGGGGTTTGGTGAAGCTGAGCGAATGCCTTCGCTCAGTATTTAATAAACAGAACAGAAAATAAAAGGTTTTAAACACAAAAACACGGGACACGGCACTTGCGCCAAAATAAACAGACAAACACAGTGAGCAGATTTAACTACTATTTCTATTACTAATATTACCTCTGTCTCCTATCCCGTTCTCCACTCACCGAACACACAACCCTGAGTGAAAGAACTGTGCATCTATATATACTGTTGTGCTGGGATTCAATTACTAATTAATTATTCACTTGAATCCCAGCACGTGAATTCATTACGTGCAACCCCGTGCTCACATATTACATTTAACCAGCACGTGAAGTGATTTGTGCCCTCCTCGTGCCTAAATACAAATCTACACTTTTTAAATCACACGTGAAATACAGACCCGTTTATATCCCGTGTACCAATGACTATACACCAACATTAACACACGCACCAACATACAACACATAACACACAAATGCACACAGGGGTGGGGCACATTGCCACACTCAGCTAAATCAAACACCGCTAATTCAAACACCACCTTACAGTGTTACCAAATGTAGTTAGTTTAAAATTACACAAAATACAATGACTTCAGTCCTAATTAGAGCAAATACAAAACACAGTATGATATGATATCAGGGCAGTTCAAGAGCAGATCACAGTGTTGATAGTTACATCAGGGTTAGATACGAGTGCAAGTGAAATACAAAATACTACAGATTGGGTTAAGTGCACGATTAAATACAGATAAGGAACAGAAAGACATAGTGCTATATTGTCCAGAAGGGGAGAGTTGAGTTTTACAGGTGTTGTCTGAAGAGGTGTGTCTTGAGGAGGCGCCGGAAGGTGGTCAGGGACTGGGCAGTCCTGACATCTGTAGGAAGATGTCAGGACATCTCCACTGCGGGGCGAGGGTGGAGAAGGAGTGGACTCTGGAGGCAGGTGAGCAAAGAGGAGGTACAGCCAGTTTTCTAGTACAGGCAGAGCAGAGAGGTCGGGTGGAGGTCTAAGGAGAGATGAAGGTCTGGAGGTAGCTCGGTGCAGTCTGGTCAAGGCAATAGAGGATAGTACTAATGGTTATGTTATCCATTTTAGGACATCCCCAGTCCTCATCCCTCAAGTCAATTGTCTCCCCTCCTCGAGTCAGTCCTCATCCCTCCTCGAATCAATCCTCAACCCTCCTCGAGTCAATCCTCACCCCTCCTAGAGTCAATCAGTATTGACAGTATTGACTCGAGGAGGGCTGAGGACTGACTCGAGGAGGGGTGAGGATTTCCTGGCCACTAGAGGTCTCTGTGAGAGCTCTATATTATTATTATTATTATTATTATTATTATTATTATTATTATTATTATTATTGTTGTTGTTCTTATTATTATTTATTTCTTAGCAGAAACCCTTATCCAGGGTGACTTACAATTGTTACACAATATCACATTATACATTATACAGATATCACATTATTTTTTACATACAATTACCCATATATACAAGATTTAATATATAGGAGAAGTGTATCAAAATTAAATGGCGGCAAGGTGGCGTGGTGGTTAGTGCTGCTGCCTCACACCTTCAGGGTCCTGGGTTTGATTCCAGCCTCAGGGGTCTGTCTGTGTGGAGTTTGCATGTTCTCCCCATGTTCGCATGGGCTTCCTCCCTCAGTCTGAAGACATGCTGACTAGGTGGATTGGACTCTCTAAATTGCCCCTTATTTGCCTTGCGATGGACTGGTGCCCTGTCCAGGGTGTATTCTTGCCTTGCTCCCTATGTCTGCCAGTTTAGGCTTCAGCTCACTGCAACTCTCTATAGGATTAACCCCTTGCGGTCCTAGGTCAGACCTGGTCCGACATTGCAATTATTCCTATCCGCTCCATTGTCGGACCCTGTCCGACATCATCAAAAAAACGCAAAAAACGGGTTTCTAGTCGTTTTTTCTCCGGAAAAAGCCAAGAAAACCATTCAATGGCCGAGTGGGAGCGATAGAAGCTGAGACAAGCCGATAAAAAACAAGGCGTATCTCATGAATAGTCATACTTGCCCCTGGCATCCCATATGGGCGGTCATAAGGAAACAAGATGGCTGTTATTGAATTAGCGCACAGACATTTGCAGAGCTTTTTTTGAGATGTTATAGTAATAAAATAATGACTTGGATCACATTATTGAGGCGTTTGGTGATAAAACGAGTGATCAGGAGATGATTGATCAGTATGTACGACTATTATTATTATTATTATTATTATTATTATTTATTTCTTAGCATATGTGAAAGCTATAGCGAACGAAAGGGTGGGGCGGGGCTGGAGATGCCAAGTGTGTGCTTTGTTGATATGCAGGGCCTTTTAAACCCGTTTGACTGTGAAAAAAAATACTTTTAAACAGCGCGTCTAAAATTAACTGCGCGTGTGAAACTAAATTGGTCCTGACGCGCCTGACGCGCACTTAATAAATGGACTGCAAAGGGTTAAGCTATAGGTTACAGATAATGGATGGATGTATCAGAGTTGTATCTGTGCTTTTCTCTGTGATGATGATGTCACTGGTGATGCATAGGAGCTGCAGTTTCTATTCTGGCCACTAGAGGTCTCTGTGAGAGCTCTAGATTTAATATATAGCAGGACTAGTGTATCAGACTGTCATCTGTATCTGTGATGATGATGATGTAATTGAAGACTGAGCCCCCTGTCACAGGCAGTGCTGCCCACTGCAGCAGTATATTTTAGTTGTGAAATTATCCAGGACACAAAATACAGAACAACTCAGTCTGGGTAAAACACTGGCTTAAATAAGCAAGGCAGGCACACAACACATTAGTATGTGAAATAACAGAGAGTTTTAATTTCTTGTTAAAATTAACTTCACATATAACAGTGACAGTTATCCATCAAGATTTAAACAAAAATAGGAATAGTTTTTTTTTTCAGAGGAGTTTGAACTGCAGTGTACAGAAATGAAGGTTGATAGAATAAATTGATAGAAGAAATAAGTTGATGTAAGTTATCAAAAAGATTTAAAGCAAGGCCCTTTCATACAGAGGATTTCAGCTTGTGTATTTTATACCTCTGTTACAGCTTGTACCCTCACCAGGAGAAGCGGATGGATGGATGGATGGATGTTACAGCTTGTACCCTCACCAGGAGAAGCGGATAGATGGATGAATGGATGGATGGATTGATGTTACTGCTTGTACCCTCAACAGGAGAAGCAGACGGATGGATAGATGGATGGATGGATGTTACAGCTTGTACCCTCACCAGGAGAAGCGGATGGATGATGGATAGATGGATGGATTGATGTTACAGCTTGTACCCTCACCAGGAGAAGCAAATGGATGATGGATAGATGGATGGATTGATGTTACAGCTTGTACCCTCACCAGGAGAAGCGGACGGATAGATGGATGGATGGATTGATGTTACAGCTTGTACCCTCACCAGGAAAAGCAGATGGATGGATGGATGGATTGATGTTACAGCTTGTACCCTCACCAGGAGAAGCGGATGGATGGATGGATGGATGGATTGATGTTACAGCTTGTACCCTCACCAGGAGAAGCAGATGGATGATGGATAGATGGATGGATGGATGTTACAGATTGTTTGTAATGATCTTTTTAGAGTATAACCCTTTTTCTTACTTGTTTATTGTTTTTTTCAGCGGGCTACAGTACTTTCATCATCAGTAGTTTTATCTGTTGCTTACTCTATCACTTATTGTTAACCCTTTGCGGTCCATTGTCGGACCTGGTCTGAAATTGCAATTATTCCTATCTGGTCCGTTGTCGGACCCTGTCCGACATCATCAAAAAATGCAAAAAACGGGTTTCTAGTCGTTTTTCCTCCAGAAAAAGCCGAGACAACCATTCAATGGCGACAGGAGCCGAGAGAAGCCGATAAAAAAAGTCGTATCTCATGAATAGTCATACATGCCCCTGGCATTACATAGGGGCGGTCATAAGGAAACAAGCTGAATGGTACTGTATCAGCGCACAGAGACTATCACGGACATTTGCAGAGCTTTTTTGAGATGTTATAGTAATAAAATAATGACTTGGATCGCATTATTGAGGCGTTTGGTGATAAAACGAGTGACCGTTTGACTGTGAAAAAAAAAATACTTTTAAACAACGCGTCTAAAATTAACTGCACGTGTGAAAATAAATTGGACCTGACGCGTCTGATGCACACTTATTAAATGGACTGCAAAGGGTTAAAAATGACTACATCGATTACAGGCTGATAAACTCACTACATTGATTAGAGGCTGATAAACTCACTACATTGATTACCGGCTGAGAAAATGATTACATTGATTAGAGGCGGATAAACTCACTACATTGATTACAGGCTGATAAAATGATTACATTGATTACAGACTGATAAACTCACTACATTGATTACAGGCTGATAAAATGATTACATTGATTACAGACTGATAAACTCACTACATTGATTACAGACTGATAAACTCACTACATTGATTACAGGCTGATAAAATGATTACATTGATTACAGACTGATAAACTCACTACATTGATTACAGGCTGATAAAATGATTACATTGATTACAGACTGATAAACTCACTACATTGATTACAGACTGATAAACTCACTACATTGATTACAGGCTGATAAAATGATTACATTGATTACAGACTGATAAACTCACTACATTGATTACAGGCTGATAAAATGATTACATTGATTACAGACTGATAAACTCACTACATTGATTACAGACTGATAAAATCACTACATTGATTACAGGCTGATAAAATGATTACATTGATTAAAAACAAACTTGCACCAACGCTTCACTACAGGCTAGCATTAGGTATCCTGCAGCATCATTCAGAAACTGTGTAGAGTGGAAAGGGTCTCTCTAATCTGGTGTATTATTGTTATTGTATAGGGAGGAGATTTTTAGGGTTAGGGTCTGCACGGGATGATATTTATTTATTTATATTTTCTTTTTTCTTTTTCTTTTATTTTTTACAGGATAATATATGTATACACAAGATAACAAGAGGTATAGGAATGTTTGGAAATACTGCTCTGTGATTGGTTGGTTTCTGTGATTTATAATTATTATAAACTGGAGCAGGCCGCAAACACAAAACTGCTGATACAGCAGCAGCTGCAGATCTGACAGGAAGAAAAATCTCTCCTGGTGCACCTTCCTCCATAGCCCTGTGCTGACTCACATTCTACAAAATGTTCTTTATGTCAGAATTGACCTCCTCCAGTTTTGCTAGTTCTAATTCTTCAGTTTCCACCAGCTTGCGAATCTCTTGTGCTCTTTCAGTTGGACTCCCTTCTTGAAGTTTTTTGGCATTTATACCAATGAGCACGGCATCCCAAAGTACAAACACTCCAGAAGCAACACCTCCGACTACTCTGCCTGTGCTTTTGAGCGCCACAGCAGCAGCATCATCAAGCAGGCCTGCAGCAGCACGGCCAGCAGAAGCAGCAGCAGCCGCATCATCAATCAGGCTTGCAAGAACACGACCACCATTAACAACAGAAGCACCAACAGCAGCCCCAGCAACAGCCCCACCAGCAGCACCATTATCACTCGGGTTTGTGGTTACACCAGCAGCAGCATCAAGACTTACAGCAGCATCAATAACAGCATCTGCAGCAGCAACAACAGCATCATCAACCAGGCCTGCAGCAGCAGCAGCAGCACAAAGACATGTTTTAACAGTGCTTGTTAAATCAGCTTCCTCTATATTCCAATTACATTGTGGGAGTGCAATTTTGCACGATTTACAAAGTGCTATGATTTTAGTGTGAATTATTTCCAGTATTTCCGTTACTCTTTTATTAGCCTTGCCATCCTTTACATGCTTTCCTATTTGTGCGCCACCACTGGTGACTGCCCCAGCTACAGCAGTAACAGCCCCTGCAATGGACAGTCCAAGGGAGGCTCCAAAAGTAACAGGAGCCAAGCCTATCCCTACAATGTTCAGGACCCCACCAACTACACCAGCAGAGCTCCCTGTGGTCTTAGCAATGGTGCAGTCCCTGTCCACCTTGTCCAGTCCATCAGCAATCTCACTGAGTTCTGTGAGGAGTTTTTCAATCTCCTGCTTCTCCTTTTCGTACTCCTTGACAAACTTCCCAATGAGCTTGATTCTTCGTTGGGCCTCTTCATGCTTCATGCTGCAAAGACAGGTTCAGAATCATGTTACTTTACCGCAGTGCTGCTGAGACAAACATCCAGGTATTATTCAAACCAATATTTTATTGAAATGTATCTGAACACAGAAATCAAATGTTGGTATTTACTGAAGCATCCTAGAGCCAATGATAAAGAAAAAAAGAGCTCCTATGTAGGAACGTTTTTCATCTCCTATGTAGGACTTTTTATCTCTAGATAAAAAAGTCCTATGTAGATCCTTTTTTAATCTTCATTGGCACTAGGATGCTTCTATAGGCATTTGCCAGAAATGACTAAAATGAAAAAAAAAAAAAAAATCAGTGGTGAATAGGATCTGCAGTTTTTATCCTGGCCACTAGAGGTCTTGGTCAGAGCTCTATATGGATTTAAAGAGGTCTTGGTCAGAGCTCTATATGGATTTAAAGAGTTCTTGGTCAGAGCTCTATATGGATTTAAAGACCCAGTTATATGGGATTTGATTTTTTCCAAAAACATGAAAAATAATATAAACAGGTCTCACTTGAACATATAATCACATTCATTTCACCAGATTTTGTTTATTCGCACTACAATTAATCAAATTATACCCAGAAATACTCAGAGGGCTATCCACATTTCCTGGTTTGGGGCTAGGACTACTGTGACATCATTCAGGGAGAAACCCATGGATTACTTGCATCTGTCAGTGTGGCTGACAGCAACATTTCCAGTGAGAGTAGCGTTATTTTATCAGTTTCTGACACATTTATGAATGTGAACGAAGTAGTAATGGTGGATCTGACAGAGGAAGAAAATGGGGATTGTCTCCCATATCAATTCAAGCCATATGCCTCTGAATCTGAAGGGGCAAACTCAGAGAGAGACTCCCACACCACAGACTGAGTAGAGGGACAGCAGATGTCTGTGGAGAATCAGCATCTTGACAAAACAGAATGGTTAATAAAAACCCTTACGTTTTAACATTTATACATAAAATGTTGCATAGGTACCCAAAATTGTATAGTTATGTCATTTGGTTCCTAAACTTTCTTAGCTCGAGCAGACCCCTGGAAACAAATATGATTCCTGACTGAGGCCCCCACCCAATGGATCACTATTGTTAGTCTTTAAAACGCCTTTATCGTCATTATTATTATTATTAAGTAATTTAGCTGCAGACATCTTGATCCAATGTGACTTAGCTACATGTTTTTTTCCAAACAAACATAAAATCTACTACATACAGGACTACGTCACAACATTATGGTAACATCACTACCATAAATGTACTTAGCCACTGTGACAGACCTGGAGGCGATATGGTAAGTTTCAAAGGTTTTTATTTAAATACACAACACAACAATAAACAAACACACCACTCTCCACTTGCTCGACTAAAGACAGTACAATTTCCTCCCCTATATACAATGTGACGTGACTTAATCAATAAACATACTCACACCCCACATTCCAAACTTGAACAATCAACACCAACATTCACATCAGAAAACAACACAAACACACACGCACACAGTCACTCACCTCCCCTCTTTGTGCGAAGCACTACATGGCCTCAAAGGCCACCTCCCCTCTTAAAAATCCAAAGTTTGGGTTAGTGGGCGGGAATGTAATTTGTCCCTTCTTGGGTCATCTCCTGGCCCCCAGCTGTTGGCTTCTCTGTCTGTGGCCGTGGAGGGGGTGAGGCTACCGTCTCCTCTGGCAGCGGTGGTGGGGCTGGTGCTGACCACTAAGATAGAGGCTGTGGCTGTGCTGGCTCCCTCTGTCCTAGCGGCTGTGCTGATTTGCGCCGCGCTCCCCTCAGCAGCATGAACAGGGGCTTCTGGAGAACAACAGCATCCTGCCCTTCTCCCCCCCCTTTCAGAAAAATTTGGGGGTGTGAGCCTGCAACTCCTGACGGGACGGCAGCTATGGCTCCTCCACCTCTAGCTCATGGGAGGACAGCAACGGCTTGTTCCAGCTCGGCCGTGGCGCCTCACTCAGCTTCCGGGCAGCCCATTCCACCTCCCCACAAGGTAAGGGGCAGCTGGGGGTTGAGTGCCCGAAGTCAGCACAAGCACGGTGCTGCTTCCTGTGTTGCACTCGCCAGTTGGCTGACCCGGGTGCATGCACTGATTGCAGGGAGGGGCTCGGCAGTATTCAGACAGTGCAGGCTTGTCATTCGGTCTCCCTATCATGGACTAAACAGACAGAGATGTGCTGTTCTGTGTTTGGTTTGCCTCTACACTGTGCTTGAGTTACACAGACTGAAGAAGGACAAAGCCGGACGCTGTTTAGCATGGACTACCCTGCGGCCTTCTTGTTCTAAAGGACTTTGCTACTATAATCCTCGAGGAGGGAGCCCCGTTGTGAATGGTTGCATGGGAGCCAGCTGCTTTGAAGACCCGATGTCACTTCCGGGTTACATGAGATTCACCCACGTGTTGTTTTGTTTTTTGTTTAATTGTTTTGCTTAACTATTTTCTTTTGTACTTTCAGAAATCGCCCCATTTTTACTGTTAACTTTGTGCCAAGCACTCACTCTAGTAACAGGGTATGTAATCTATACTGTACGTGAAGCACCACTCCTCCCCTTTGAGGCAGGTGAGGCAGGTTTCCTGATCCACCTGCGGCGATGGTATGGCCTTCAGGTGGATCCACTCCTCTGCAGTCTCCACCTCACCTCGATTAAAGGCCTGCTCAAAGAGGGGGTCTTCATATGGGCACACCTCAGGGAGGTGCCCATACTCCAGGCAGGCGAGGCACCACGTAGCCCCTCCTTCCTTCATCTCCCTCTGATGCTCATGCCACCTCTTCATGTAGGCATCCACTTTATCTATTTTTTTTCTCCAAACACAAAAAAAACCACTATTCGAAGAAAAAAAAAACGGGCTGATGTCTTAAAAGAGGTAGTGAAGAATCCTCTAGTCCTTGGAACAGCCCCATCGTCATGGTAGCCAAGCCCAATGGAACATGGCGATTTTGCAATGACTTCCGGCAGCTAAATAATGCCTAGAAATCTGACTCCTACCCGATGCCACGGGTGGATGAGTTGATTTAGGAACTGCTAAATACCTCACCATGTTCGATTTAACCAAAGGGTTCTGGCAAATACCATTGACCCTCGATTCCAAGGAGAAAACAGCGTTTTCGACTCCTCGGGGCATATAGCAGTATAAGGTCATGCCCTTTGGGTTACATGGGGCCTCTGCGACATTCCAATGCCTCATGAATAAAGTGTTGAGAACCCATGCCAGTTATGCGTCAGCCTATATTGATGACAATATTTTTTTAGAAGGGTGGGCGAACCACTTAGAAAAAGTAGGGACAGAGCCGTATTGCAGAGCCTTAGAGAGGCGTCCCTCACTGCCAACCCTGAAAAGTGTTTCATAGGGTTAACAGAAGCCAAATACCCGGGTTTCATTGTGTGGAGGGCACTGTGAGGCCCCAGGTAAGCAAAATCGAGGCAATAAAGAATTGGCCGGTGCCCCAAGATAAAAGACAAGTGAGGGCCTTCCTGGGTTTAGCGGAGTACTACCATCCGTTAGTATCTGAGTTTTCCTCCATTGCAGCGCCATTTACCAATCTGATCCAGAAGTGCGCTCCCAATAGGGTGAAACGAAGGGTAGGGGAGGCCTTCAAAAAAATTAAAAAGGTGCTTTGTAGGGATCCAGTGTTGAGAGTGCTGGACTTCACAAGACACTTGTTCAGACGGATGCCTCAGAGGTCGGAGTCGGCACAGTGCTGTCTCAAATAATTGATGGGGAGGAACACCCCATCATTTATTTGAGTAGGAAATTACTACCAAGGGAAACAAGGTATGCGGTAGTAGAGAAAGAGTTTCTGGCAGTTCAGTAGGCCACAGAAGCCCTAAAATACTACCTGCTAGGAAGGGAGTTAACGTTAGTTACAGATCATTCTCCAATAAAATGGATGAAAGAGAACAAAGAAAAGAATGACAAAGTAACTAGGTGGTTCCGAGCTCTGTTTCCTGGACCCTCGGTGGGGTGGGGCGTGTGTTGTGGAGCGCTGTACTCTACCTGTAATCCCCTGCTGTCTCCAGTAGAGGGAGACAACAGACCAGGACTGGGAAATACTTAAATGTTGCACCTACCGTCTCAAGCACGGGGAGACAACGGACCTTGGGATTGTTATCTGTTACACCTGCAGTCTCCAGCAGAGGGAGACATTGTACCAGGTACTTACCAGTGTGGGAAACACCTGAGGAAACAAAGCAACTGTTTAAATCCAGAAGCAAATTAAGACACACGTGAAATGTGTTAATGAACTGCGAGTCAACTTACCTGTGGGACACTCTCTTGGAGAGATATTTGTTTTGTTATTGGTTTCTTTATAGTTTTCCCAGTCTAGAGAGGGACAAAAAGTGAGTTGGGTAATGCCCGTTGAGGGTTAGGTATTATTTTGTTTAATTGGTTATTTACACTACTTGTGTAATGAAAGTCAATGTTTTTTGCAGATGAAAAAAAGACATCTTACCATTACACAAGGAATAACTGTACCCGGGTCACGTCTGTCCAGTGAAGTCAAGATCTACACACAAACAGGGCTTTTAGCTCACAACAGGTATACTTCCAGTTTGAAATACACCATTTTCCTCAGGTTGTTTGAATTTGTTTCTCCCATATAAGCTGCATACTTAGATTTTGTCATTTATTAACCTGCTTGGAACAACCGGCTACAATACAAATATGAGGCATTCTAAGATTAAACAGCGGCCTGTCTCGGTCAAAATATATTTCTCTGTACGTATACCTTATCTCTGTACGTATCTTCCAGCGGCTTCAAAACCGAGAAGGGAAGTTGCACCTGCCACATTAAAATGTGCATTTTATTAAAAAAAAGAAAACTAGATCATTGCCAACTATTTTAAATCTCGTTTGGGAATACTTGTTAGTCATACATTATGTTTTTTAAAAGTGGTTCGGACCATGTCAGTGGGTCTTTAATATATAGCAGGAGTGTATCAAGGTGAATATGTAAGTGCTCAAGGAAGAGCTGTGCGTTTCTCTGTGATGATGATGTCATTCATGGGGTTTCCATGCAAGTCTTTTTTTTAACTCGATACATTTACACAAGAAAAATGTCTCGTGTAAAATGCTTTTTTGGGTTTCCATTCGCTCAGTTTACTTCACTCGAGTAAACCGGGCTTTTCACCCGATGTCATGCAAATGAATGGGAAAGGTGGGGTTGATATGTAAAGTACTTGTGCTGTTTTTGAAGATTACTAGTGAAATTTTGTGAAAAATGCACAGAGAACTGGTACACAAGTGAATCTAAGCAGCTGTAACAAAGCAAAATACCTCCTGCCTGGTTGGTTAATAATACTACTCTTGCCCAAATTATGTTTCAAATGTCATTAGTGGGGTATCATGTCGTTAGTAGTGAATACTGTTTCAAATAAACTCTGAGGTATAAAATGAAACCTACCAACAGGTATTGCAGATCACCATGGCTGAAAACCGGCGGAGACTTCAAATACAGTGTATATATATATAACTTTCATTCAGGCAATACAGCTTAAAGGGGATCAGGTGATGCTGCGTATACTACTCTGGCTTAGAAACCCTACCCGTCCGGACGGCTGTCAGCTGCTGAGGAAGCATTCAACACCACGCTTGGGCAAATATGGGTAGTGGGCACTTGAAAGGGAGGTGGTGGATACTGATGAAACGGACTGAAGTGCAGCATTAATTTGTTCCCAAAATTGCCGCTGCCTGCTGTATCCTGCACAAACTCTTGTCAACAACAAAATGAGGTGTTCATGAATCAGTGGCTGCCTGTGAGACAGAAGGGGAAGGTTACAGTCTCACGAGAGAAAAAGCGGCACTGCCTTTCACAACAAGCCCAAAACAAGCACGGCCCATGTTAGAGTATTGGTGTTTATGCAAATTACAACCCGCGACTCTAAAAAAAAAGAAGCCCAATTCTGCTTATTATAAGCAGACTTGGCAACTGTGAAGGTTACCTCAACCACCAATTTCAATTGGTCAGGAGCGATCTGAGGCGGCTCATGCTGTCAGAGATTCTCTCATTTCTTTTAAATTGTGTTGGATTTGCTGTTGTGTTAAATATTAATGATGCAAACAAATAAAACACAATCATTATGTTCATTTTCAGTTTTATTTGTTCAGTTCTGAGAGGGCATCAACAACGTGTTGGATGTTTGTTGCACTGTTTTGGGTGATCGTGCTGTCTCATGACATCCAGTTCACAAAAACAGGACGGGAATTAATTCAGTTACATTTAAGCAGCTGACTTGCTCTTCGTGTTTAACTTTAGCGTAGTTTTTAATACTATAACAAGGGCATAACACAGTTCATGGTAAGTGGTTTTATACAGATCTGTAAACCCACAAGAGATATACAACATGACAGACCAGACACAGCAAAAAACAATTTAAAAAAAGCTGTCCGCATTATCCTTAAGGTGAACTACACCACTGCGAACCATAAAATCACCCATCAGCCACTACTTTCCACAGTAACAACTGACCTGCTCCTTTGCAATATTTATAGTTAAGGATAAACACGCTCTCTAACATTTTTATGTGAAATGTGGGTTTCCATGTGAAACTGGGCATGGATTTTTCCGTGTGTTTCGTCATTTACACGAGTAATTCTCCAAAATGTGCACGCGCATCACCATTTCATGTGTAAACTGACCAGCATGGAAACCCCATGATTGATGACACCGTGTAACAATTTTTTTTTTTTGGTTCCTGGGTAGTAAGTGTTATTTCCTAATTGCTTATGCCTCAAAAGTATAGAAAATGGCTATTATTCCCCACAAACTTTGCTTTTGTGACCAGGACAGTGATATTTTGAAATTTACCTATTTTACAGAACATTCCAGATAGATTCAGTGCTGAGTAAACTTGGAGTAACTTCTAGAACTTTCCAGTAATATAAATAGTAGTATAAATACAGGGGCCTTAAGCCCACCAGTTCAGTTTAGTTCCAGCTGCCTAAGTGGATACATATCTGCATTTTTCTGAGATGGCATCAAGGTCATAGGAGACTTCAAAATGGTGGCATTCCTGATGGGTCTCCAAGGCGGTTTTACCAAGTTTCCCTGCTATCTTTGCCTTTGGGACAGCACGGACACCAAGGCGCACTACCACAGGCGGGACTGGCCACAGTGGACCGAGTTCTCTGTGGGGAGGAACAACGTCAAGTGGGAGCCACAAGTGGACCCCCGGAAGGTGCTGATGCCACCACTGCACATCAAATTGGGTCTTATGAAACAATTTGTCAGAGCTCTAGATAAGGAGTCGGCAGCCTTCAAGTACCTTCAAGACTTCTTCCCTAAGCTGTCTGAGGCAAAGGTCAAAGCCGGTGTCTTCGTCGGACCACAGATAAAGAAGATCCTGGAGTGCAATGAATTCCCCAAGAAGCTCACTAGTAAGGAGAAAGCGGCTTGGAACAGCTTTGTCGCAGTGGTTCGGGGCTTCCTGGGCAATCACAAGGCCGAAAACTATGTGGAGCTGGTTGAGACTCTGGTGAAGAACTATGGCACAATGGGCTGTAGGATGTCCCTCAAAGTCCATATCCTTGATGCTCATCTTGATAAATTCAAGGAGAACATGGGAGTGTACTCGGAGGAGCAAGGCGAGCGCTTCCACCAGGATATACTGGACTTTGTACGCCGCTACCAAGGACAGTATAACGAGAACATGATGGGAGACTACATTTGTGGGCTGATTCGTGAAAGTGATTTATAGTATAATCGTAAATCTCGAAAAACTACTCACTTCTAAATCTTTTGTAGTCATTTTTGTATTACTTTAGTATAAATACATGTTAATTTGGATTCATATGTTGTTTTTTTCTGTCTTTATGTGAACAAAAAGACACAAATTCGCCCGTTATCTCATTGGAAATAGGTAAATTTCAAAATATCACTGTCCTGGTCACAAAAGCAAAGTTTGTGGGGAATAATAGCCATTTTCTATACTTTTGAGGCATAAGCAAATAGGAAATAACACTTACTACCCAGGAACTAAAATTGTGTATGATTGCACTGTGGTGAATTGGAGCTGCAGTTTCTATCCTGGCCACTAGAGCTCCCTGTGAGAGATGTATATAGGTTTAATATATAGCAGAGTTGAATATATGTGATGATGATGATGATGTCATACATTGCACATTAATTACTGTAAAACAGGATTTTTTGATGGCCTTCAAGGCACATTTATGCGGCAACAAATTTTGTGTTTTTTCTTTTAATGTACGTTGGCACCGCGTGTATTTTTTAAATATTATATTTCACATTGGCAAATTCATTTTGCTGATTTTTGATAGATGCAAAATTTGTAAAACAAATTGCTTGTGAAATGTTCTTGTTTTCCAGTATACCAGGATTGTATCAGAGTTGAATATGTTTACATTTTAAAAAGCTGAAATAAAAAGTTATTTCGGTGTTTGTGTAAATGATTTTGCTCAAATTGTGAAATGTAAAATATTATTATTATTATTATTATTATTATTATTATTATTATTATTATTATTATTATTATTATTATTATTATTTCTTACCTTTGTAAGCACATCCACCGTGTCAATGTATTAGAGAGCATTGGGGGGGCACAGGTTTTGTATTTATGTGGGGAAATCATTACAGATAAACTTCAGTTTTCATTTGATTGTTCAGCTCACAAAAAGTAATTCTTATTTTAGGAAATTATGTCTATAACTTGCCTGGAGAACCCTAGCTGCCCGAATCACGTGACAGTGTGAACTGGTCAGGAGGGAGGTGGAGAAAATGAATGGCAATTTACATTTTCTCTTCTGGAAATCTAACCTGTCAGTATTTAAATAAAAAACAAACCTCTTCAGTTCCTCCCCCATCTTCCTCATCCGTTTCTCCTTCAGCTGCCTCAGTTTCTCCTCCATCTTCCTCCATATCGTCTCTATCTCACTCAGTGTGACCTCTGCCTCCAGTGTCTTCTTGAGCTCACATTGTTTCTTCTCAATCTCTCTCCTCTGCCTCATCCTACTCATCCACCCCATCTTTCTCAGATTCTCCTCCATCTCTCTCCTCAGTGTGTTCTCTATCACTCTGAGCCACCTCTCCTTCGCCCATTCCATCCGTCTCTCCTCCATCGTTTTCATTTTCACCCCCATCTCTATCTGTTTCTCCTGCATCTCCCCCCATTCCTCCTCCTGCTCATCCACTCTGTTGAGAGAATCACACACACATCAATAATCCTCATCATTAATAATCATGTTGCTGTTCATTAAAAACACAACCTCCCCTGACAAGGTGAACCCCCCTCCTCCACTTCCTGTGAGTCTGATTGAAGAGGTTCTGCTGCTAAACCTGCACTTGAGTCTCATGATCAGGAGTGTTTCATATTAAACTGGATCAAGCTCTTTACTGTTTCTAACTCTCCATGGAGTCAGTCCTGTCCATGTCTGTTTCTAAATCACTTCATCACTCACTCAGCCCTAAGTTAGCTGGATTTCTCCTCTGGAGAGTTTCAACAATGCTGCTGCTAAACCTGCACTTGAGTCTCATTATCAGGAGTGTTTCATGGGCAGCAGTGTAGAGTAGTGGTTAGGGCTCTGGACTCTTGACCGGAGGGTCATGGGTTCAATCCCAGGTGGGGGACACTGCTTCTGTACCGTTGAGCAAGGTACTTTGCCTAGGTTGCTCCAGTAAAAATTCAACTGTATAAATGGGTAATTGTATGTAAAATTAATGTGTAAAAAATAATGTGATACCTTGTAACAAGTGTAAGTTGCCCTGGATAAGGGTGTCTGCTAAGAAATAAATAATAATAAACTGGAGCAGGTGTGAAATTCTCAACAAAAAAGTGCAGGTACTCCTATTCACAGCTGGTGTAAACATTTTAAAAACTGAGACCATTTGAGTGCCAATGAGTAAATACTTTTAAAATGCAGACATATCAGTACAGGACACATTTATAAATACAAAATAAGCCTTAAAAAATAACTGCTCAATTATAACCGATTCACTATAAACAAAGAAGCTGAACATACTGAAAGCGTTTGCATCCTCTGCATGTATCACTCAGACATGTACTGTAATGTACTGTTTCTTTTACTTAATTTGTACTTATTACCTGTCTTACAATAATATGTTTTGCGTGCTTCTCTGTTGTGTTTCTCTGTAGATTAATTACCATGATCTATTCCAGAAAAAAAAGATTTTTCAGGCAAAAACAGTATAAAAGTAGACTTTTATTTTATTTTATCCCTGGTTTCTGCTCAAGAAACAAAGTGGCAAAAAACATGTTTTCATAAAGTAACATTTAACTTAAATAAACTCTTCAAAATGCTTTAGCTGTACAAAGAAAAACACCTCAACGTTTTGGTTTTCATTTATTACAGTCCTCAACATAACAAAAAATACTAGGATCACAACAAAACAAAACGTTGATCACTGTGCTTAACGTGTACCTTGCAAGCTGGGCAAGTGTTTGAAAAGCGTGAAGCACACCTCCATCTGTATCCCGATTCTGACTCGCTTACCAAATATGAAGCTGCACTGCTAATGTCTTCTCTAGTTGATCAAGGAATGAGCACTGACACAAAGCGAAATGGGTGGGGATTTGTGACTCATGCAAAATGAAATCTGATCAGAATGAAAGCTCGGCCAATGAACATGCAGTGATTATACAGATATTAATGGTGGCCAATAGCAGCTAAGAGAAACTTAAGCAGTATGTGGAAACAGAATGCAAGCAGCATGAACTGTGCTGAATGAAAGTGAGTATGAGAAACATTGCGCTACTGGACTGCATGATGCAATGCATCCATGTTGGATGAAAAGCAGATTAAATGAATCCAGGTACCCAATACCCCCATCAAAATAAGTCCTGGTACCGAGTACTGGCAGAATTTCAGCCCTGAACTTGGAGCAGTCAGAGAAATCAGAGATGGGTTTACCTGGCATAGTTTCTAGACATGTCCGCTGGTTCAACGTCTTTACTGTTCCTTTTTTTTCCTTGGATTCCTGTCCACGTATTTTGTAGATTATCTGTTTCTCAGTTATCTGGATTTCTCCTGTGGAACACAATTTCAATCAGTCCATTATCAAAGAGCACAGAGCTTCACATTTCACTTTCTTTCTGTTTTTCATACCGCCCCTCTCATTTTCATGATGTTTGCAATCAATCAGACCATTAAGAGTTAAGAGGGGGAAAAAAGTTTTAAAAAATTGCTACCAAACTAGTTCCATTCTTATTTACTGTATATACTAATCTATAACAAAAACAATGTAAATACTGTATAACAAGGTGACACTTGTCAATGCAAAAAACAAGTTAGAAAAACGCAACTGCCGTTTAAAGTGGTGATATCAAACACAAAAGCCCAAGTTAGGAGAAGCAATTGGGGCAACCTGGTCAAGCATCAAGCAAATAGGCACAATTGGAAAGGTGCTGGGGCCCAACATTCACACAACTTGGCTTCTTTTTTTGATCGCTCCACTTTACATTGAAATGCTCTTTCCCTTATCAGCTGGGTTGTAACCAGAATAAAGATTCTGAGACACATGTGCCAAGGAAAGTGCTTAACACAGACTGAAGTGTTCTTGGTTATCCTTACAAGCACTACTACAGATAGAAAGACCTACAGGGAATGGGAGAGGCGTCATCACAGGTGCAGACAAGTATGCTTTGGGAAGACACACGGACAACATGCAGGTAAGGCACAGGTAGATCAGGGCACACATGGACAGACATTTAGCCCATACATACAAGAATACCTCAAAGAGCATGATGCAATATATTTCCAACAATGAAGATGATGAACAAGACCAATAATGGCAACGAGTGCAAGGGATAATGAGAATGCAAGGTAAGTGTATGGGAAGTGACAGTTGATGAGGCAGGCATTGCAGATCCAGGGCTGGGGTGTTGGACTTTTGAGTTGTTAAGGGAATGGTCACAATGCCCTTGAAGTTGTACAAAGAGCATTTCAATGTAAAGAGATGAAAAAAGAAGCCAAGTTAGAAGCAACAATTGTGTGAATGTTGGGCCCCAGCACCTTTCCAATTGTGCCTATTTGCTTGATGCTTGAACAGGTTGCCCCAATTGCTTCTCCTAACTTGGGCTTTTGTGTTTGATATCACCCCTTTAAATGGCTGATGCGTTTTTCTAACTTTTTTTTTTTTTTACATTGACAATAGTAATGAATAAAGTGAGGGAAAGATATTCCAGAATGTGTATGGTAAATAGACAGACAGACAAGACAAGAGATTAATAAGTGGAGTAATATAAGAGAAATGAGAAAAGATTTGAATGTAAAATAATGGTAGAAGGGACTTTTGGACAGTATTGAAAGTGTAAACATTGTATTCTTATAGTTGCATGAATAGTGAAAACAATATGTCCATTTTGGTAGGTATTAATATATTGATATTTACGTAGGTACAAAACTACAACGTTATGAATGGTTAAAAAGGTACATATGCATGTCAGTGCTAAATGGTAGTATACTAACACATTTTAGTGCTGAAAAAAAAAACATTATTCTCCTTGATATAGTGGTGTTATGAACTTAGGCCAATGTAAGGCATTTGTAAAGCATTAGATCTCTTCATAAAAGGCCATATCCATGTCCTTTGCATTTCTTGGCCATGGTTTGACTTCAATGAGTGCATCATTTGCATGCACCCATTTTCCTGTAGCACCCACAGCAAGAACAGACTCATAGTGTCCTGAAGTAACACACACACACACACACACACACAAAGAACACGCTGTACAGTGGCCACGCCCCCCTGCTCACGTCACAGCTCTGACTGAGGTCTCAGCTGTCAGTCTCACGCGCAGGAACACCCAGAGTGTGAGCGTAGCGGAGCGAGCCAATTGTATATGGAGCGGTTTTACCCGATTTCTCCACCCGAAAGCTTATCTCTGCATTAGGGTTAAACTTGAAACTCCCCGGATAGAAAGGGACTTTATATGAATAAATGCATGCACAGCTGTCTGTGATTCAAACGCAATCCATACAAAAAAACCTGGCATTGCCGTTGACAGTAAGTACATTTTTACCCAATGATTTCTACCCATTAAAAAAAAAAATAATTCACCTGAATTTGGAAAAATATTTCACCCGAAGCGTATCAGAGTTTAATATGTATCACACTGTGTAACAGTCTTAGCTGTGCTTTATCGTCAACTAGAGTTCAAGCTCTTTGTATTCAAATACCAGTACAACACTCCCACCACACTGAAGCAGGTCTTCAGAACCGGAATGCACAAACTGGAACCCCACTGTTTCACTTTAACTATTTGCACAGTTATCGTGATTATCTTTTGTTGAGACGTATGACTAAAACTAAAGCAATGAGAAGTGTTTCAAAATAAGGAACGTATTATATATATATATATATATATATATATATATATATATATATATATATATATATATATATATATATATATGGAAGAAAAATATAAATCATCTGTAAATGCAACATATTTCCATATATCACTCATAAGAAACGAATAACACATGTATCATTCATATACGATTTATATATTTTCCGTCCAAAAGTACAGTGCACTGCACGCAATGCAACCGGCAGAAGTAAGTTTGGAGACGATCTTTTTTTTTTCTTATATATATATATATATATATAGAGAGAGAGAGAGAGAGAGAGAGAGAGAGAGAGAGAGAGAGAGAGAGAGAGAGAGAGAGAGAGAGAGAGAAACATTATATGAAAATAACTTCTGCTGTTTTATTTCCTGTCAGCGTTAACCCACCAAAAAACAGACTAACACTAGCTAAATGGCATGTGTGTATTATAAAATCGAAGTGTTCCATTCCTAAACAGCAGTGATTATACGTAATTAGGTGTAACGCTGGTGTAACGCAGTCATTTGGAACTCTAAATAATTGTTAAAGCTGAAGTCTGAAAGGTCTGAAAGCCCTGAAATTAAGAAAAAAAGTTGCTCTGGGTCTATATATGTTTGCTGTTCATGTTATAGTATATCATTTTAGACAAGCTGAAGAGTTTACTATTTTAGTTAAGATGCTAGCGGCGACAAATTTTGAAATGAAAAAAAGGGATGGGGTAAAAGCCGGAACTAGACGGAACAGCCCGGAACGGTACTTTAATTAATTCATAGAAAGTTGCACACACGTGAGGAGAATATTTTAACAATCAGAACCGATTAATAACGCGCTGTTAGTAACCTGTTCCGGCCCAGAACCCTTTTTTATCACCAACAAGCTCCCAAACACTGGGTTCCAAAGGTGCAAATACGACGAAAATTATACAAACAATACAATTAAGCGGGAACAATCAAGCAGGAAAAGGTAAATCATATCAGAAGTGATACATACTGGAGGTCTGCAGGATGTTTCTTTTTTTTCAGGCGTATTTCCACAGGTAGAATTTAAGGGTGGCTACTTTTTACTTCTGATACTTGAGTACTTTTAAGCTTTTCTGTTAAGTCCTCCCAGGTAGACTCCCAGAACCTTGATCCCAGTCCTCCCCCAGCGCAACGGCTGAGGGAGCGCCGGGGGGCCGGCTCCACGCCACTCCCCTGACAGGAAAAAGATTGTAATGTTTTAACAAGATATTTGTGATCCACCCTATCAAATGCTTTTTCTTGATCTAGAGAAATAATCAAGATTAAAAAGACTACTAGCAGTTAAAAAGTCTCAAATTAAAAAGATATAATCAAATATTGTCCTTCCAGGAATGCAATATGACTGGTCTTTATGAACCACAGTGTGAATACATTCCCTCAGTCTATTGGCCAAGGCTTTTGAAAATATTTTATAATCCAAACATAAAAGTGAGATGGGCACCAATTCTTTAGTTCTTTTAGATCTCCTTTTTTGGCAACAGTGTAATCACAGCCCGACGACAGCTCAAAGGCAGCTCTCCTTCTCTAATGCACTCTTGTAAAACCTGGAAAAGGTCTTCTCCAATCACTGGCCAGAGCTTTTTTATAAAACTCTGCCTGAAGGCCATCAATCCCAGGGGCTTTTCTTGGTGACAGCTGAGTGTGCCTCCGTCAGCTCCTGCATTGTCAAACAGGCTTCTAGGGGGCACTGTTCTTCTTGAGACAAGCTGGGCAAGTCCTGGTGCAGTATAGCGATTTGTTCCTCATCACAGGGCTCGGCACTAAACAGCTGGGTGTAGAAATACACAGCTGCTCTGTTAATATCTTCTTACTGTGCACCTCCTTCCCATAGGGCAGACGCACACAAAACAGCTGCTTACTCTCCACCTTCTTCTTCTCTAAGTTGAAAAAGAATTTGGTGGGTGCGCCCATGTCCTTTAGCTCTGTGAAATGAGAGCAGATGAGGAACCCCTTCACTCTTACCTCCAGTAGGCTTATCAGAGTTTCTCTTTTCTCTGTAATTGATTGGAAGATGTTTTCATCACTATCAAGAGTAATTTTTGTTTCTATTCTCAATATCTCTCTCTCTCAAGCTCTTCAACTGTCTGGTTCAAAACCATATTATTATTTTAGCAGAACCATATTGATTAACATCGTTTTTCTGTTTTCTTTATAGCAGAATATAGTGAGGCTTTCTTTCTACTTTGCTGGGAAGGAGGTGATAAAGTAACAGTATTTGCACAAGTAGAACCATTGCAAAGGTCTAGAATTGCTGGTGGCCCCTAATTGTAACAGTTAGTATATATGTGATTTAAAAAATAACATGTATATATAGCTGCAACAGTTTCACAACATCTATTTTTTGCACAACTTTTTTGTTCTTCTTACTTACATTGATAAAAATGTCTTTAAATGTATTTAACATATTCATATATGTACATAGGCCTATATTTGATACACAATGGATACAACGCAATTACAGTGCAAAGGCAAGCAAACACACAATTATGTAGTTTACAACATGTAAGGAAAAACGAGCAAACAAAGCAAAACAGTTTAGATTTTAATGTTATGCAGGGTGACTTCAAATACAGATACCTTGATGCATTTCCCATTTTCTTCAAAAAAATTAATTCGTTTTTACATTGTGTGTCATATGCATAAATAAATAAATAAAATAAACAGAATAAACAAACAAACAAACAGTTTCGTTTTTATGTCTGTGTTTAATTTGGGAACCTCCTGTCTTGTTTAGTGGTCTGTGTGTGTGTGTGTGTGTGTGTGTGTGTGTGTGTGTGTGTGTGTGTGTGTGTGTGTGTGTGTGTGTGTGTGTGTGTGTGTCTAAATAAGAGAGAGAAATGAAACAATGTATTCTTGCTCTAAATGAGTTGCTGCTATATTAAACGTAATGTAACAGTGTAATGCCTGAGAAAGAACGACTGAACCCTTGAAACAATGTATCGAATTGAAGTATTTGGCTGAAACGCTGCAACTAACAGACAGCAATAGTTTGTGCAATATGAGAATTGAAACGAAATTGTGTTTTAAATAAATTTGACTATTTTACATCCTTGGCATTTTTATTGTGTGTTTGTGTTGTACTTGGTAAAGACCTTACCCTCTGGCCCAAATAAAATAACCTGGACTAACAACATAAAATCTTTAACTTAATCTGAAGGTAGTGCCTTCAGTGGCGTAGACGGCTACCATAAATTATATTTTAAACCCAGTTTAGCCCTCGCTACAGTATGACCTTTATTGCTAATAAGTAGCGGAATGTTTAGTCACCATCGCGGTATTTACTGTTGAAGTCTAATTTAATATATGGCTTTCAAATGTGGAGCCATGCACAAAACTTGTGATTTTTAATCAATTTGCTTGGCTTTTCAGTATTAGAAGGCTATATAGATTAGAACCCCTGGGGGTTATTCTTGAGTTTTACGGTTTCTTATTGATCCTTCGAGATTTCAACGTGTATTTATGGTGGTTTAGCTTGCTGTTTAAAAAAGGTTCTTTGTATACTATTTGGAGCCCCTGAAATACAGTTTCTTGGAATAACTTTTTCAAGATTGTAAGATTTTTAAACCTCACGAATATGTTTTAGAATATTCCCAGAAGGTATTAGTAATAAATCAGACACTTAACGCAAGTGTAGCCCATCAATCAACAAAACCTTTATTTAACTTCCAGTACAGTACCAAACAATATTAAGCCATAGCAGTCAAAACAAATGGTTATTACCCGTTCTCAATGGGAAGTTGGGTGTGGTCTGGAGTCTCTGCATCAAGCAGTTTTGTCTCTTAATTATTCATTATTATTAATTAGTCATTTTAGAAAATGCTTCTATCCAAAGCGACTTCCAGAGATTATGGGTGAACTATGTATCACAGTCACCTCCAATAGGACCTCGGTTTTACGTCTCAAGGACGGGCACAAAGAGATTAAGTGATTTGCTCTGCAACATATTCTAAATATATAGTATCCATATATCACTCATTAGAAACAAATAACACATTTATCATTCATATGATTTATATATTTCGTCCATAAGTACAGTGCACTATACAAGTTACCATACAGGCTTTGAAACTCAGTAAAAAAAAATAATCTGTCATGTTGTCTAATTTGAAATGAATGCCAGCAGAATCACCTCCTCAATAATAACTTATTCTATAATGATATTGTTGTATGATATTTTGTGATGCAGGCAAAAAAGGACTGACATCAGCAAAGAAATAAAATTATATATATATATATATATATATATATATATATATATATAACATATTAAATAAGCTGAAAATAACTTCTGTGACAGGAAGGGTATGTGACAGGAAGGGTGGTGGCACTTACGCAATGCCTTAGCACACTGAGGGAACTGCCAGCCACACTCACAATTCTCAATGCTTATATATACATTCACCTAATATGGACATTGCATATATAGATATACAGTGGCTCTCAAAAGTATTCACCCCCCTTGGACTTTTCCACATTTTATTGTGTTACAACATGGAATCAAAATGGATTTAATTAGGAGTTTTTGCCACTGATCAACACAAAAAAAGTCCATAATGTCAAAGTGAAAAATAAAATCTACAAATTGTTCTAAATTAATTACAAATACAAAACAGAAAATAATTGTATTTATAAGGTAAATTATATACAAGAAATATATAAAACATCTGTAAATGCATATGCCATATATTTTAAATTTATACTGTCCATATATCACTTAAGAAACGAATAACACATTTATCATTCATATATGACTTGCATATTTTTCTTCCATAAGTACAGTGCACTGCACGCAACGCAATCAGCAGAAGTAAGTTTGGAGACTTTATTTCCTTTAGTCGAGTTTTATCTATTTGCCTTTCGTTACATTTAAAAAAAGTGTTGAAAAAATAGAATAAACTAGTTACCGTACAAGCTTTAAATCTCAGTAAAAAAAAAAAGAAAAGAAAAAGTTATGTTGTCTAATTTGAAAGAAATGCGGGCAGAATCACCTCCTCAATAATAACTTATCAATCTATAACTTACAATGATATTGTTGTTTTTATGATGCAGGCAAAATAGGACTGACATATGCAAAGGAATAAAATCTGTATGTATATTTAGTCCCAGATGATAAAAGTTTAGTCGCTTGTACTATTAGTCGTAACCCCCTAAAAAAGACAGAAATGTATTCATAAATACACATTATTCATTACAGACGATTAATGTGAGTTATAATATAGCATTACCATCATGCAAGTCTTTTAATAAACAAACTTTACCTGCTTCTCAAACTTGTTCTTCTTGTGCGCAGTTTTAAAGAAACTGAAAGCAAAAGATTCCCTGGGAAATGATCCGGGGGGGTGGGGTGGGGTGGGGGGTGGATTTGAATGTAAGGACATTATTTGTGCGGAATTGTATTGTATTATTATGGGTATAATACTTACGCGAAAAAAAACAAAACATGTATTTATTTATTCATTCATTCATTGTTTCATTATGATGAATATGATTACACTCTAAAACCAAAGAACGTGTGACGCGTTTAATAGCTAAATGGCATGTGTGTATGTAATAAAATCGAAGTGTTCCTTTCCTAAACAGCAGTGTTTATACGTAATTAGGTGTGACGCTGGTGTTCAGTCATGTGTAACTAAATATTGTTAAACGTTATTGGCTCTATTCTGTAAGGGATGCAAACATCTGACACTGAGTCAAAGCACGTTTGCCCTGATATTTCGTGTCAAGGATCGATCAAATTGGATACAAACAGGTGTTCCACCCATAAAATGATTCTGTAAACACGATTTATCACTCGTCACACACTATTGCGACACCAGCAGCCAACTGCAAGCTAGCAAGCCAATATAGAAAGTGTCACATGACAAGTGTTCTTGTGGTGTTTTAGCTTGCTGAAATCATCTTCTTTAGAAACTTTATTTTTTATTTTTGATGGCCCACATTGTAAGTGATATTCTGGAAGACGAGACTCCCTTTTCAAAGCGCCTAGAAACAAGCAATCAGCAGCGACAGTGCTTCCCGGCAGCTTTTGTCAAAATTCTCTTTTTATATTTAGTTTCTGTTAACATTAGTTTATGGATAATCTTGTTTGCTTTTAAACCAATTAAATTGTCACAAAAAAAGACTATTCTATAGTCCATTCATTTTAATTCCGTACACGGTCTTGTTGTACTAGTGTTCAAATATACACTCCTTTTTTTCTTTATATATTTACCCGAAACCTTGCTTAATATAATTTTAGGAAATGACATGTCAGCACTGTGCTTGCATCCAGAGCGCGTCTGCCGATGAAAATAAAAATACTGCTAAAAACAACACAGTATTCGGTTCAACAGACAGTCAGTAGCTTAAAAACAAATAAGCGAAATGCTCCGTGTCTGTCTGTACAGTTTGAAATTTGAATGCGCCGTCGATGCATGCTCTGCGACGAACAGCCAATAGGCAGGGACGGGACGTTGAAAAGAATTGTGGGAAATGTGGGATCAGGCATAGAAGCAAAGGTATATTTCAAGGTCTTTAAACGACATTTCCCACAATTCCTTTCAAAGGATGTCAGAGGATTCCTTCAGTCTCTGTCAATGCTATGTTGATGATGATTATTACTACTATGTACATAAGTATACACACATCTATCTATCTATGTTCAGTATGAATGTTGTGTATGCATATTCACAATTTAATTCGTGGAGAAAGACAAGAAGATGCACTCAAAGTTTCTTTTATTTAAAGTAAACGTCTGGCTAAGCCAAACACACAGTCAGTTCTGCTATGGTTCCTCTTCGTCTTCCCCTGTACTGTCATATTGGCTGCTCTCAAAATCTTCATTCTCGATGTCCTCATCCAGAATAATGGCATCCAGGCCTATAATGCGACTGTATGTGTCTCTGACATTGTCCTGGTGGTATCTGAGCTCACTGATTCTCCTCTGTATGACACAATGTAGTCCACTGTATCCCCTCCTCAGCAAGTCCCTGAGGGTAGCTTTCATAGATAAATAAACAAGTTTCTGGATTAGTGACAAAGACAGGAGATGGACATTATTCAATAGAAGTCATTGCAAAATTGTTTTATTTTTTGTGATCAAAATATTTCTTGATCTCTTGAATGTAACAGAACAAAAAACAACAATGCAAAGGTTTTTTAAATTTTAAAAGGGGTTAAATATGTCCTATGAAGAAAATTAAAATGAATACACTGATGATTAGGGTTCTTGGAGGCACATTTTAAAATATTCCAAATAGTATCCCAAGATATTTCATCACCAACAATAGATAAGTCCCTATTCCAAACAGCGTGAATCACTAAAGGGTTTGTAAGTAACTTTCACAAGTGTAAAGTGAGGAGAACAGGCCCTTGTTCTACCCTTTTTATCCAGCACAGTATGTAATGTGTGCAATGGTAACTCTGTTCCCCAGGGCACCCCATAGGCACGCATCGCAGAACGCAGACGAAGATAAAAAAAAGGTACCTGGCAAATGATATTGCCGTTTTTAATCTTGGAACGTGAGGAGACTGTTATTTTAAAAAATGTCAGCAAGAATTATTGCAAAGTTAAACTACTTCATTGTTGAAAGTAACAACAACATGTATTTCCTACCAGAAATGTTTATGTATGAGAAAACCAGAAGTCTTAAGTCCCTGTAGAACATACTATTTCAAATATATATTCATGTGAATATGAAACTTAGTGTAAGTCATCTGACAGCTGCGATGCAAGGTCTCTCAAAGTTCCTGCGGATCTCCTCAAGTTCTCCCAGTGCTGCTTCATCTCTCTCACCAGAATGACTCCTTCCTCATGCAGTCTTCTTAAGAGCATGACTTTGTCGAAGACCCTTTTCTTAGTGTAGAGGCCAACAGCGGTCTCTGCAAAACATTGATTAATTTTACACACGTGCACGCACACACGCTCAGATATATAGATATGCATACTGCAAACTGCAATAATTATGCATTCAAAATATTTACTTTCATAAATATTTACCACTGCCAAGCAATTCCCAAGGCCAGGTGTGACTTTCCGCTGCCAAAAGTCGAGGGAATCTATTCTGTCAGAGTCCGGGAGAAGGTCATTGCATTCTGCAATGGCTTCCGAGAACTTTCTCTTCTCGTCAAGAATCTTTAGTCTGATTCTGTGTCGCCGCTTGTTGCTGTCTGTAAAATTACAAAATCAGCCATGAGAATCTGAAACATTTTGATAACTACTAGCAGCATTACAGTGAAGTATATGGAATGGAAGCACTTTGTAGATAAATGTATGAGCGTGGTCATTTAGAGTGCAAATTTAAGCTGGGATGAATCATAGAACTGCCATTGGTCTACCTGTTCTTTCTGAAATTAATTTGTTTTATAGTAATTTAATCAAAAATATGCCAAAGTCTTTTTAACATACCAGTCTGACGGTAGAGATGATGGGTTCTTTGTTTTATGCTTACAAACAGCCCTTCTATCATGTTCTGCAAGCCCTGTAGACCGGCCTTATTGTGCTCAGCTGTTGCTGTTGAGGCAAGATTGTACAGGATGTGAACAATTTAATAATTGCACAATCAAGAATATTTTAAATGAGAGAGAGAAGAGAGAGAGAGAGAGAGAGAGAGAGAGAGAGAGAGAGAGAGAGAGAGAAACTGTAGAGGCACATGAGTAAATGTTTACCACAAGCAGCCCACTGCTGCAGATCTGTGACCCATTGTTGCAGCCCATCAGTGTATCCCAGCTCTGTCTTCATGTTTAAGACTGTCAGTCTCATCCCTAATCTTCTGTAATGTCTGATACAAGTAGAAATACAAGTGTGCAATGTAATTAAACATAAGTGATATGATGGATGGATCTCTCAATTAACAGACACATACTATGTGCTTAGGGTCTAATTTAATACCTTCATGTATCTTTGAGATAATGCTTTGTCCATGTTCTGCATTTTTCCATTGTTCCACCCCATGGCTTGTAGTGTTAACATGTCTGTCCGTGCTGTGGAAAGCAGAACGGGTATTAGCATTACCAGTCACTAAAGTACATGACATGGGTTTAGAAATAGGCCTATAATTCCATATACCAACCTGCTTTGGACATGTACTTTGTGCAGATAGCTATCCTGGATAGGAAGCTGTTCACTTGCTTCACCTCCTCGCCAATGGTGGTGCTGCTCCATCCTGGTTTCTTCATCCCCATTGCACCTAGAACATTTAACACACACAAGTGATGCTACAACTGTACAGTTAACAGTCTGTCAGTGACAGTAATAGATATATAGTATGATACAAAACCTTTTAGACCTAATTACACTCCAAATGAAACTTTGAGGAAGAAAAATATTGACACTTTACTGAACACTGCACCATAACCACAATAACTATATTATTTTGCAAGTGTGTTGAGATTTACACGTTACCTTCATGTCTGTCAAGTTGCTCAACTCTGGACATTCCAGGGCTACCTTCTCAAGTAGGGCCAATATTTGCACATAATATTTGCAAAATAATTGTACACTGTAAATGGATGCCAGTTCTTTCTGCAGGAACATGGGGTCTGCATATATCTCCCCACGGAACATATTCAGGCCCTTCAGGAGAACGCAGTGCCTGCAAAAAGCAACCTCAAGGCCATCCTCATCCAGTTTGCTGCTAGATTTTCTGAAGGACTCTTTGGCAGCTGCCCACTGTGATGTCCCACAGACTCCTTTACCAGAGACCTACAAATACAGGTGGAAATCAGAGGGAACTATACGGGGGAGAGGGGGAAGGGCGAGGGGTAGTTATGGTAGTGTTCAGGCCACCACGAGGGAAATGTCATTAATAAGTAAAAAGTAAAGGTGAGTTTAGATGTGTCAATGCTGAGGCTGAATTTCATGCATTTCAACCGTATCTCACTCTCACGTTTCGTAAGACCTCCTCCCCCCCCCCCGTCCCCCCACCAGACAAAACACACTCCAAATCTCACACAGTAAGTTAATACAGTTGCAGAACCACAATTAATTTATTTAATTAAAATGGATATTTCGACCGTCTCTCAAGTGAAAAGCTACTTTAAAATTCTACACTGAAACTATATGAGAAAAATGTATTGCTTACCGTGTACGTGAAACCATTGCGCTGAGATGTGGTGGAAAAACATGGCTGTCTTTCAAAGTAGATTGTGTATAATCGGAGAATTTTGACAAAAGCTGCCTGAAGCACTGTAGTTGAAAGTGAAAACGCTACCCACGAAACATTTTTTCCCCCAGAAAGCAGAAATGCAGAAACGTTAACCTGTTAACGTGTCTCTCGTGAGAATGGGTTGTATAATATTAGTGCTTCCCTGACAGTAATGCGTCTCAGCAAATGACAGTCTCAGTCCAAACCAAAACACACAAAACTAAAATATAATCAAAAATAGTAGAAAAACGTATAATAGCTTCATCCATCCATCATCATTAACCACTTAATCCTTTACAGGGTCATGGTGAGCCGGAGCCTAACCCTGCATACACAGGGCGTAAGGCGGAACCAATGATAATGAAAACCAGCCCAGCTGCAGCAAAACAGCGCCCCAGCCTCTCTGCCTTAATAGACACTTTCCAGTTCAATTCAACTTCCAGCAAAATCAGATGACAATAGCAATAGCTCCTACCCGGGGCTGCTTCACCCTGGTGTGAAATCTCATCACTGGCAGAGGATTTTCTCAAGGAGTAAATTCCAGATCTAAGAAGAGCACGAGGGCTGACGGTTATTGAAACATTAATACATTTACAATGCAGGGGGCATTTAGCCTGATATTTACCCAAAGGAGGGAAATGCAGGCAAATAACAGAAGTGCTGATTTGCATCGCTGTGGCTTTATCTGTAGATTGTCGAGAGTTAGAGGAAACATTGTGAATGTGCAGTTCTCGCTGCTGAAAGAAAACTTAAGGGTTGTGCTGAAGAACATGCAGGAGCGAGCAAGCGAGGAGAGGACGCAAACAGGCCTGTAATTTGAATCACCTATTAGTGTTTTGTTTTTAATTTCACCCCCAAATAAAAACAGATAAAACATCCAATGAGGAGAGGAACGCGACCCCCGACCCCGTGCTGAATGGCTCCCCGAAAATGTCCTGGATCGAGGTGCCCAGCCGGCTGCAAGGGGACCCCTACGCAGTGGTGCTGCAGAGGAAAGAGAGTGAGGGCTTTGGATTTGTGATCCTCACCTCCAAAAACAAGCCACCCCCCTCCCGGAGGTAAGAGAATGACGCTCATCATCGGAACGAGTGTAAAACTCAAACGGGACTACACGGCCTTGCGGCTTCAGAGCTCACTTGCCGTGTCTACTGCAAAAAATAAGAATAATTTAGATAAAAAATAAAACCAGCCACAACAAACTACAGAGAAACCACAACAAACTAACATATCCGAGAGCTCATGAATAAAATGTTTGCAGATATCCAAGCCTTTTGAAATGCAGATTTACAAAAAGTTCTTGCCGAAAAACATTTGAACAGGTCCTGATAACAGATTAAAAGGGCCCCCTCCTCAAGGTCAAGGAGACCTGGCATTGTCATATTTGCATTTTAATTATTCTACTGCAGATTTATGCCCTGAGACTGTGTCAGAAAATCTGACTAACTGCTGACTCGGTACAACTACATGTAGTTTACATACATTATATACGCTAATGTGTTCCTAATGTCAGCAACTATAGTACAGTTCCAACAGACGAAGTTGCTGGAAGGTGTGAGGGCTGGAGCTAGGGTTAGGGTTGGGGAAGGTGTGGGGGCTGGAGCTAGGTTTGGGAAGGTGTAAGGGCTGGAGCTAGTTAGGGTTGAGGAAGGTGTAAGAGCTGGAGCCGGGGTTCAATTGTAAACATCATTGTAAACAATTCGCTGGTGTGTTTTAAGGCTTGATAACAGTCTGAACTTTTTTCCACATTCAGTACAGTTGAATAATTTCTCTCTTACGTGAAATCCCTCATGTGATCTTAGGCTTCCTAAAAGTTCAAAACATATGCCGCACTCCTTACAGCTACGTGATTTCTCTCCCGCGTGAATTTGCATTTGTTTTTTCAGCACTGATAAATATATGAAAGATCTGTCACATTCTTTGCAGCCATGCAGTTTCTCTACTGTGTGAATTCGTTGGTGTTTTTCAAGGCTTGATACATCTATAAATATTTTCCACATTGATCACATCTGTTTGATTTCTCTCTTTTGTGAATTTGCTGGTGTTTTTTCAGCATTGATTAATTTTCAAAACTCTCTTTGCTTTCTGTACAGTTGTGTGATTTCTCTCCTGTGTGAATTTGCTGGTGTTTTTTAAGCATTGACACATTTTCAAAACCTTTTCCACATTCTTTACATTTGTTAGATTTCTCTCCAGTGTGAATCCGCTGGTGTTTTTTAAGGCTTGATAAATCAGTTAACTTTTTTTCACATTCTGTACAGTTGTGCGATTTCTCTCCTGTGTGAATTCGCTGGTGTTTTTTTAAAACTTGATAAATCTGTGAAAGTCTTCTCACATTCTGTACAGCTATGCAGTTTCTGTCATGTGTGAATTTGCTGGTGTTTTTTAAGCATTGACACATTTTCAAAAACTTTTTCACATTCTTTACATCTGTTCGATTTCTCTCCAGTGTGAATTCTCTGGTGATTTTTCAGCATTGATTCATTTTCAAAACTCTCTTTGCATTTTTTCACAGTGGAATTCAATCTCTGGTATGTTTTCAAGCTGCTCAGAATTGAACCATCAACACAAGCAGAGGATTTCAATTGACCGAGATCTCAGTGTCTTCACGTTCTCTTCTCTCCGGGTGTCTGTCTGTCCATCTCGTTTTGAAGAGGAGGAGGATGAGGAGGAGGAGGAGGAGAGGAGGAGGAGGGGGAGGAGAGGAGGAGGAGGAGGAGGAGAGGGAGGAGAGGAAGAGGAGGGGGAGGAGGAGATGGAGGAGGAGGAGGAGGTGGAGGAGGAGAAGATGGAGGAGGAGAGGAGGAGGAGAAGATGGAGGAGGAGAGGAGGAGGAGGAGAGGAGTAGGTTTTGGGGAGGATGGTTCTTCTTCTGTTTTAGAAGCGAAAGAAACAGGGAGAGAGAAGAGACAGAGATAAAAGGTTAAAGGAAGCAAACCTCTTTAAGGTTCAGAGCACCACTACTAGCATGAACATTTATAGAAAGCTGTCTGTGTGGCTAACTAACTAACTAGGTATCTTTAGAACTAGTTAGCTATCTGTTTAACTAGCTAGCTATTGATCTACCTAGCTGTCTAAAGTACCATCTAAAAGTACTTGCTTGATTGCTCAAGGGTCTGACTATCTAGCTGTCTGTCAATCAATCTAAAGTACATGCTTACTTGCTCAAGGGTCTGACTATCTAGCTGTCTGTCAATCAATCTAAAGTACTTGCTTACTTGCTCAGGGGACTAGCAAGCTATATGTCTGTGTGGCGGAGTGTCCCGCCCCTATTTATTAGTATTTGTATTTTTGTTTGCGGCGTGGGTAAAAGCGCAGCGTCTTTTATTATTATTTAAAAACCCCGTGAGGATGCATGGCTGATCAGCTACTGATTACTTAAATAGCTGACAGTCATGCATCCTTACCAAACGCGTGCAGACTCTGGCCGGGGGATAATAAGATAATTACCAACTAGTTAATCCCTCGGCCAGAGTATATAAACCTGCAGCTCTCTGCACTTGATGTTGGGGTGTTGGAGTAGAGAGTACGGGGAGCGGAGAGAAGGAATAATATTTAAAAAACAATTGCTAATACGTGCTGGATAATCCAGCACGGCACTTACTTGTTTGTTTATTTATTCGTTTGGCCCTCGTGCCCTTTTGTTTGTATTTTGTTTAAATATTTTGTTTGTTTGTTATTAAATACGCTGAGTGCTTTTGCACTCAGTTTCACCCGCCCATCCACTGTTTGGAGTCAGTTACTTCCTGGTCCGTGACGTCATCCACCACACCACTGCGAGCCAGACTGTCACAGTCTGTCTGTCTAAATTGCTTACTTAAGGGTCTAGCTAGCTATCTGTAACTATCAAAGTAGCTAGCAATCTAATTAGCTAGCCATCTGCCTGTCTGTATCTAAAGTACTTAGATAACTTGCTTGCTCAAGGGTCTAACTAGCCGTCTGTCTATTTATCTAGCTAGCTAGCTATCTGTCCATCTAAATGACTTGCTTGCTTGCTCAAGGTTCTATCAATCGATATGAGTCAGCTGAGAGTTTGTTGTTGTTGTGCAATGCTTACCTTTGTTCTCCACACAAGTGACAGGACAGGCCTCCTGTGTCGCTCCACTCAGATTTGCACATGCCAATCGTCTGTTCTATCCATTCCTTTTTCAATTCGGGGACCTTCTCCTCTCTCTCTTCTTCTCCCTCTACCTCTCCCTCTCTATCACCATCTCTTCTCTCTCCTTCTTCTCTTCTCTATCCTTCCTCTCTTCGCTCTCCTGTTGCTCCGCACCACCTGGGGCTGCCTGTTGCTCCGCATCGCCTGGGGCTGCCTGTTGCTCCGCATCACCTGGAGAGCCACCAGTTACAGGGTACGAGGGAGAAGTGGAGCTCCCGCTGCTGCCTCCATGGCCAGGGACTCCCCTCCCGAGTTCGCCTCCGGAGGGTCCGCTGCTGCTGCGGTCGCCTCCCGAGGGGCGGCAGCTGCTGCCGTTGCCTCCCGAGGGTCCTGCTTTGCCTGGGGTCACTACCAGTCCTGCCATGCGGCAGGAAATACTGTGGCTAGAGCCCCATGAAGGGGAGCTGCCGGCCATGAAGAAGGGGGGAGGTCAGGAGACCAGCTCCCCCCGCAGCAATTTCGCTGCAGGAGAATGGGTGGCTGGAGCCCCAAGGAGGGGAGCTGCCAGCCATGAAGAAGGGCGGAGGTCTGGAGACCACCCCCAAAATTTCCTTGGCTGGAGGAGCCGGCCTGTGCGTGGTCCACCGGAACGCTACGGCTGTTTGGGTGGGAGGAGGATATCCCACCGTGGCCGCCACCTTTGGCCCGTTGCTGCCCCTGTTTCTGGGCCGGGACTGCTAGCCGGGACTTTGGGGACTAAGGGGGGAGGTGGCCGAAAAGGCTATGTGTGCTGCGCACAAGGAGGGGCATGTGTGGCGGAGTGTCCCGCCCCTATATGTATTTGTATTATTATTTGTATTATTGTTTGCGGCGCGGATAAAAGCGCCACACATTTGTTATTGTTTTTATATTTTAAAAACCTTGTGAGGATGCGTGGCTGATCAGCTACTGATTATTTAACTAGCTGACAGTCACGCATCCTTACTAAACAAGTGCAGACTGTGGCCGAGGGGTAATAAGATAATTAACAGCTAGTTAACCCCTCGGCCAGAATATAAGAACCTGCAGCTGTCCGTACTCGGGGGAGGCAGCGCGCGGTGCGGTGGAGAGCGTGCTAGCCGAGGTGGCGGCACTAGTTGGCGTGAAGCTCGCGGAATTGCAAGTGGGGCTGGCAGAGAAAAGCAGCGAGAATGAAACGCTGCTGTGGAGACTGGAGAGAGCGGAGAAAGAGCTGAAGCGAGGCGGACGGGGAGGCTACACGCGCTAGCAACAACAACAGCATTATTAATAATGTTAATAATAAACAAGGTCCCTGTTTTATAGTACAGGAGAGTTTATGTGATGTTCAACACAGCCCGGCGTTGGTTCCACACAGACCGGCGCCGCTCGCTTCTCTCGCAGCAGCTCGGGGTGTTTTGACCCGCGTTGAAGACGGTACGGGGGAGGCGACATTCTTAACCCAGAGCGAAGTCGGGACCACGGGAAGAAGCACAGCCACTGAAGGTGAGTTTGAACTGGAGTGAGAAGATGTATGGCAATGAGAAACTACATCTCCCAGCATGTCTCAGTATTGCGATGAGCAGTGGTGGATGCTGGGAGCTGTAGTTCTATATATACAAGTCTGCACAGATAAATAGGTTTGTTGTCAGTAAGCTAGGGTGGACCACAATAAGATATTCCGCTTCCAGCATTGAGAGGAACAGCATAGTTGGGAGCTGTAGTTCTTTAATATATATACACGTGTGTGTTATAGGTTTGTGTGATGGAGTACACCCCGCCCCTGTATTATTATTTGTATATTTGGATGTGTTGTTATTGTTATTATTGTTGTTGTATTTGAAGGCGGGTGGACAAAGCCGTCCTTCCTAATCATTATTGTGTTTATGTGCGGGCGGTCGAGCACTGTCCGTCTTTTATTATTTGCTGTTTGAGGCCGGCGAGAGAACCGGTCTTGTAACGTGTAGTAGGTGGGGATGGGGTTAAAACCCCTTCCATAGAACTCTCGTGGGAATGTGGCTGGAGCCTTAATAAGGTAATTTATTAATAGGCAATTAAAGCTCCAGCCACGAATATAAAAGACCCACTCTCGGCTCAGAGGGGGTTGGATGTTCAGAGGTGGAACGAGAGCGAGAGGAGCGAGAAAGAAAATTTAAAAAAAAAAAAAAAAAAACATATACAGGATCAGGGAAGGCAGTTGCCCAGCCTGACCTGTATTGGCTGTTCATTTTGCGTTGGTGATTTGTTTTATTTAAATTATTTATTTTGCTCTGTGAGCAGTGTTTTTTGGTTAAGTCTTTCTTTGTTTTGTATTTAAAAAATAAAGACGGCGCAAACGCCATTTGCACCAGTTCCGTGAAACTAGCAAAAATAAGATGATTACTTCCGGTTTTCCAAACGGCTCAGCGCAGGCAAGGTATCAAAATAAAAGTCCTGTATCCAGCACAAATAATATAGTTTATATACGCATAGACACTCAGGTGCAGTGTCATGTAGACACACTGGGGGTACAGAAAATAAAGTTACTTATTTGAGATTTACGTCACTGTAATAGCAACACTACCTTTTATGTCAGGTGTCTAGTTTAAACAGCCATTTTCCCATCATTTTCGGGTGCTGGGCACACTCAAGACCCACTCCTGACAAAACTAAAGATTGTGCACCCATGAAAGTGGGGTTAAATGTAATGTAGACACACTAGGGGAAGAGAAAATGAATATGACACCACACTTTGAAATTGAATTACCTGTGCTTTAATTTGTAAAGTGAATTTTAAGCTAACTAGACTACTGTTAACAGCACTGGGGGGAGAAAAAACCTCATTTCTAATTTGAGGAAATCTCCAGAAGTCCTTGGCTCTCAACAGCCCCCTTCAGGGCATTCTAAAAATATATATAAAAAATATTTGCACAGGATCAAGTATAACACTGAAGAAGATCAGATCCACAATATCCTAAAAAACAAAACACTGTGAGAACTAGAAAACTCATTTGAAATATTAATTGAGATATGGAACACAGAGGAACATAACTTTTGATTAATTTAAATTTATTTTGGCTCCTGAGTGGCGCATCCAGTAAAGGCGCGCCACGTGGAGTGCACGATATCGCGAGTTCGAGTCCAGGCTATTCCTTTGCTGACCGAGGACGGGAGCTTCCAGGGGGCGGCACTCAATTGAGCGCCGCCCAGGGGGAGGGTGGGTTAGGTCGCCAGGGTGTCCTCGGCTCACCGCTCACCAGCGACCCCTGTAGTCTGGCCGGGCGCCTGTGGGCTTGCCTGTAAGCTGCCAGAGAGCTTCGTTGTGCTCCGACGCTATAGCTCTTGGGTGGCTGCATGGTGAGTCTGCAGTGTGAAAAAAAGCAGTCGGCTGACAGCACAAGCTTCAGAGGACAGCGTGTGTTCGTCTTCACCCTCTCGAGTCAGCGCAGGGGTGGTAGCGGTGAGATGAGCCTAAAAATAATTGGCCATTTCAAATTGGGGAGAAAATAATAATAAAAATAATTGGCAAAGACTAATTAAAAAGAAAGAAAATATATTTATACAGGAATAGTTCCTTGGAGGGCTAACTGATATATTAAAAGTTCCCTCATTTTATTCCAACACAGTGCAGTGTGATTACCACCAAATAGCAATGATTTTGCAAACAAACATACATATACTCCACAACTACTACTGTCAGACTGTTTTTGAAAACGGGAACACCTATGACAAAATTCTAAAGAAAATGTTATGTTAGGAACAACACCATGTATTGCATGGTAGCGTATCATTGTAATGAGGGAAGTATATTTTGAATTTCCTTTTCATACGTTTTTAATGAGTCCATTATATATATATATATATATATATATATATATATATATATATATATATATATATATATATATATATATGTTTAATGCTGTACATTTTCCCTAGTTTGCATCGTGCTTCATATCGATTACAATAAGTATCCAGTGGGATGACTTCATAGCAACAGGAACAAGAATAGTTTTGAAGCACCACCAATTCCTATCATTTTTTTTGGGGGGGGGCGGGGGTGTGCGGTTGGGCAGTACTTCAATGTCATCACAATAGAGACTATTCAAATTTTGACTGACAAAAGTGGAAGGAATAGTTAACACACTTTTGTCTGTGAAATTACTACTTAAAAGGCACAGGTATGCATCTGTAATGTTGTCGTTTAACCAGTTTCCATTCCGTATTATTTTTATATCCTCATTTGTCAAATTAAATGGTAAGTTTTTAATTTCAAGAGGAATAGGTTGGTTTAATTCAAATCTTACCATTTCCTTGCACTGAATAGAACAAGAATGCATAACTTATGTTGTGCAATACTTTTGTATTTCTTCAGATGACATGAAATCATATGCAACTATTAGAAATGTGGATTTTGAAATCATTCCTTTTCACTATTTCAAAAGAATAGGAAACATTATCAATATTATTACAGTGCCATTCCTGTTTCTGGTCTGTTTTAAATACCGTAACAAATGGATATTTATCAGAGCATGACATAATATTTGATATATAATGTTTGTTTTTTGAAAATAGAAGAAAAATATATATTTGCAGGTAGTCTAGAAGTGGTTGTATTAAGAGTTATTATTAATGTATTATTAACATTTTCATCTGCATCTGAAAAATAAAATTCAGAGTCAACAACATTGTGCTCGCTGTCCAGATCAGTGTACTCCAAATACTGTGATATTTGTATAATGTGAAATCTTGTAACAATTGTAAGTCGCCCTGGATAAGGGCGTCTGCTAAGAAATAAATAATAATAATAATAATAATAGTGTCAATGCAATCATAGTCGGTTGATTCCTGTGTTGCTGTACTGTTTTTAAAACTTGGTACAGCTATAAAAGAGTTTAACTCAACAACATCAAATGCCCCGGAAAGCGATTTTTCTATTTTATCTTCTAACTCTTGTACACCTCTACTTATTTTTGAAGAACTTAATTATTTAACTAGATTGTGACTCTGTTTAATTTGATTGCAATCATGACCACTACTTTTATTATATGCTGTCAGTTTTAAAGGGTACTCTTTTTGTTTTCTGTGAAAGTAAAACCTGTATGTGCTGCATTTACTTGTAACTGACATGTCTCTAAACAACAGACAAAACCAAATGAGTCCGAGTGACTCTCTGTGTTTAAGGGAATACCTAAGCAATCAAAATGGTACCACTGGTTACAAATGTCACAAGCTAGCATTGGTCTTTTACTTTTATTGGGTGATTTACAAACACAAAATAATTTCTTTTTTTAACACTGGTTCTGTGATAAAAGTCTTTTTTATACATTTTTATTTTACCTTTTTGGTTTCTTTGACATTTCTCTTCAGTTTCTCAATAAAATAAAACATTTGTATCAATTTCAACATGTACTAGTGTACTAACATTGTCTACATTATTTTCTGATTTTAAAATATTCACACCTCCTCTACAAGTGTGTGTATGTTGTTTCTATTTTCTTCCCATATTAGACAGCAGTATCTGACTCCTGGAAGCTGCAGGTCGTGTGTGTGGCCAAATCATAGATTTTATTTCTAATTGCCAAATTTCCATGTTATTTATGCCTCTATCAGTAGTTTCCTTTATGTAATGTATTGCATTTGCTATTTGTTTGTAATCCAAATTATTTTTCTTTCCTTTACATTTCTTATGTTTAATACCACTGCCTCCTTTTAGTTTCAGACAAAGTCTAGAACAAAAATCTGGATTATTAATAGAATTATAGTTTGTTTTACCATCTCTGTCCTACCTCACCTCCTCTCCGTCCTGCCTCACCTCTGCTTCCTGCCTCACCCCCTCTCTGTCCTGCCTCACCTCTCCTTCCTTCCTCGCCTCTACTTTCTGCCTCCTCTCCGTCCTTCCTCACCTCTACTTCCTGCCTCACCTCCTGTCCGCCCTGCCACACCTCTCCTTCCTGCCTCACCCCCAGTCTGCCTTGCCTCACCTCTCCTTCCTGCCTCACCTCCTCTCCGTCCTGCCTCACCTCTCCTTCCTGCCTCACCTCCTCTCCGTCCTGCCTCGCCTCTCCTTTCTGTCTCACCTCTCCATCCTGCCTCACCTCTCCTTCCTCTCTCACCTCCTGTCCGTCCTTCCTCACCTCTCCTTACTTCCTCACCTGTCCATCCTGCCTCACCTCCTGTCTGCCCTGCCACACCTCTCCTTCCTGCCTCACCCCGTCTGCCTTGCCTAACCTCTCCTTTCTGCCTCACCTCCTCTCTGTCCTGCCTCACCTCTCCTTCCTGCCTCACCTCCTCTCTGCCCTTCCTCACCTCCTGTCCGTCCTGCCTTACCTCTCCTTCCTGCCTCACCTCCTGTCCTCCCTGCCTCACCTCTCCTTCCTGCCCCACCTATGTCCGTCCTGCCAACTCTTCTTCCTTACTCACCTCTCCTTCCTACCTTACCTCTCTGTCCTGCCTCACCTCTCTGTCCTGCCTCACCTCTGCTTCCTGCCTCATCTGCTCTCCGTCCTGCGGGGGAGGGGGGAGGGGAATGGGGAGGGTAGGAGGAGGGGAGGGGGGAGGATGATGAGGAGAGGGGGAGAAGGATGAGGAGTGGGAGGGGAGGAGGAGAGGGGAGGTGGAAGGGGGAGGAGGAGAGGAGGAGGATGAGTCACATAATGAGCAGGTTTGACTGGATTTAAAAGTAAATAGTGAATTCCAATGGAGAGAAGCTGCTTTGCAATAGATTTATTAGAGATAGCAGACAGCATCACAGAAAGCAAGTTACAGAGTTACAATTACACAATCACAAAATATAATCCACTTCATACAATAGACTTTGTCTTGAATGAGTCACATGACCTTCACTGGAAATACAAAACATCTTCACTGTGTGCACTTCAGAGTGTTTGAAAGTGTACGGACTTGTGAGAATGTTCACAATGAAGGTTACAATTGCAGAGATGCTGTTTAAACAGCTGGAGCTGCATGTGGTGCTGGTGTTTACTGTGTTCTTGACACTCTGTGTTAGAAATGTGATTTCATCTGGAACTGGAAACACTCCTAGTGCTTCTAAAGTGATAGAAATGCTGCAGATGTGTGTTGATTGTAATATTCAGATAGACAGAGGATTCTCATTAACAGTGAACAGTAAGACGGCACTCAGGGTGACATTCACATTCAATCAGATTAGCAGTCATGTGTATGCTTAGTAATATATCTTTAGTAATGCATATGTTTAGTAATGTATTTTTAAATGCATATTTCCATAATTCATATTTTCAATAAAATAATTGTAGTTTTTTAGTAATGCAAATGTTTAGTAATATTTTGTGTATTTTTTTTAGTAATTCATATTTTTTATAACATATTTTAGTACTGTGTATTTTCAATAATTTCTTATTTCCAGTCATTGGAATTCTAATCTGATATGATTGACAGCATTTCTATTTCTGTGTGTTTCAGGCAAGTTGTACACTCGGGTATTTTACTAAACGTGGAAACGTTTTCATGCATTTCACACGATGTCTAATTACACACGCAGGCTCCTGTCACACTAACACACTGAACACTGCTGCCTTCACATCTGTCTCCTGTGAATGACAATTCTCTGACTTCAATCATTGACAAGCGTTAGCAGAGTTACAGCATCATTTAGCGGAAAAGAAACGCCTCTTTAAAAAGCTTCTTTTAAGATGAAACTAAATCATAACAGTAGTTGTTTGTTCTGTTGCAGGTAGTATTACACTGAAGCACACCATTGCTTGTGTAGCACCTGCTAATAATAAACCTTAAATTAGCAATCTGACCAAATCTCTCTTTCCTATCATTCCGGGTAAACATATAAACAAAATACTGGTGCACGTTATTCAAGTTGCGCCAGTTATCAAATGGTGCAGCACCCAGTCTGTTAACAATATTACAGTCTGGATTATCGCTAAGACATTTCTCTAAACGCGGGGCGTTTGTGGTGAAGAGTGGAGAGGGAGGTGGGAGGGGAGGGTGGAGGAGGGGTGGAGAGGGAGGTGGGAGGGGTGCAACTTTAAAGATGAATAACTTTGTAGGGATGAAAGCTGGAATTCTACAATTCAGTCCACAGTTTTAATAAAGTATTACAGCAAGCCACTTGTCCTATCATATTGCCATACGCAGTTTAAAATTGTTGCTTTATACAAGTGTTATCTCTAATCTAGTACCGTACTTAGAACAGACAGTTCTATTGTGCTAGAACAGACAGTTTTACTCATGACATTTGTTAGTGCACATGTTTATGTTTTAGTACATTGTGTCAACTGTACTTATTTCAATGATCAGGTCCCTACAACTTTGTACTGACACATGATAAGAGCAAACTGAAAACAGCATATGAAAACAGAATTGATAGCATAAACCTAGCACTGAAGACAGTTACTGTATATATATTGTAAATGCTAAGTAATAAATAATAATGAATTCTTAATTGTCTACTTCAGTCAGTTCAGTTCTTTTCTCTTCTCTCTCTCTCTCTGTTGTTTTGCACGTTCTTTTTATACTGTTCTTTTAACAATACAACCTTGATTTTTGGCAGCTGTTTGATTATATAACCTGCACTATTGATTTAAGATTAGAACGATCAATGTCCGAGACACAGTGGTGTGGTGGTTAGTGCTGCTGACTCCTTCTCACAGCTCCAGGGTCCTGGGTTTGATTCCAGCCTCAGGGGTCTGTCTGTGTGGAGTTTGCATGTTCTCCCCAATGTGTTCACATTGTGGGTTTTCTCCAGGTACTCCGGTTTCCTCCCACAGTCCAAAGACATGCTGTCCAGGTTGATTGGTCACTCTAAATTGCTCTGAGTGAGTGAGTGTGTGTGAGAGTGTGAGTGAGTGAGTGTGTGTTTGTGTGTGTGTGTGTGAGTGTGTGTGTGTGTGTGTGTGTGTGTGTGTGTGTGTGTGTGTGTGAGAGTGTGTGGGAGGTTGATTGGTCACTCTAAATTGCTCTGAGTGAGTGTGAGAGAGTGTGTGTGTGAGAGTGTGTGTGTGAGAGTGTGTGTGTGTGTGTGTGAGAGTGGGAGGTTGATTGGTCACTCTAAATTGCTCTGAGTGAGTGTGAGAGTGTGTGTGAGTGTGTGTGTGTGAGAGTGTGTGTGAGAGTGTGTGGGAGGTTGATTGGTCACTCTAAATTGCTCTGAGTGAGTGTGAGAGTGTGTGTGAGTGTGTGTGTGTGAGAGTGTGTGTGAGAGTGTGTGGGAGGTTGATTGGTCACTCTAAATTGCTCTGAGCGAGTGAGTGTGAGAGTGTGTGTGAGAGTGTGTGTGTGTGCGTGTGTGTGTGTGTGCGTGAGTGTGAGTGTGTTAAAGTGTGAGTGTGTGAGAGTGTGTGAGAGTGAGTGTGTGTGAGAGTGTGAGTGAGTGTGTGAGAAAATATAATGTTTTCAGACAAATGGCAGACTCAGAGAAACTTGCTGTCCTCCTAGGGGAGGGACACACAGCTCCACTGACTGCCAAATATGTAGCCACCTCCCACAACCTGAGGGGCACGCAGTGACTCAGCACAACTTAACAATGTAATAGTTTCAATATTATTATTTCAATATTTATCTTATTTTCAGTATTATTATTATTATTATTATTATTTTTATTATTATTATTTATCTTCTATTTTATTTATTATTATTTTGTTACCATGGTTCCTTGTTTGTACATACTATATATATATATATATATATATATATATATATATATATATACACAGACGTGCTCAAATTTGTTGGTACCCCTCCACAAAAAACAAAGAATGCACAATTTTCTCTGAAATAACTTGAAACTGACCAAAGTAATTGGCATCCACCATTGTTTATTCCATATTTAATAGAAATCAGACTTTGCTTTTGATTTTTTATTCAACATAATATTGTAAATAAGAAAACAAATGAAAATGGCATGGACAAAAATGATAGGACCGCTAACCTAATATTTTGTTGCACAACCTTTAGAGGCAATCACTGCAATCAAATGTTTTCTGTAGCTCTCAATGAGACTTCTGCACCTGTTAACAGGTAGTTTGGCCCACTCTTCCTGAGCAAACTGCTCCAGCTGTCTCAGGTTTGATGGGTGCCTTCTCCAGACTGCAAGTTTCAGCTCTTTCCATAGATGTTCGATAGGATTCAGATCAGGACTCATAGAAGGCCACTTCAGAATAGTGCAATGTTTTGTTCTTATCCATTCTTGGGTGCTTTTAGCTGTGTGTTTTGGGTCATTATCCTGTTGGAGGACCCATGACCTGCGACTGAGACAGAGCTTTCTGACACTGGGCAGTACGTTTCGCTCCAGAATGCCTTGATAGTCTTGAGATTTCATTGTGCCCTGCACAAATTCAAGGCACCCTGTGCCAGGCGCAGCAAAGCAGCCCCAAAACATAACCGAGCCTCCTCCATGTTTCACTGTAGGTATGGTGTTCTTTTCTTTGAAAGCTTCATTTTTTCGTCTGTGAACATAGAGCTGATGTGACTTGCCAAAAAGCTCCAGTTTTGACTCCTCTGTCCAAAGGACATTCTCCCAGAAGCATTGTGGCTTGTCAATATGCATGTTAGCAAATTCCAGTCTGGCTTTTTTATGTTTTTCTTTCAAAAGTGGAGTCCTCCTGTGTCTTCTTCCATGGAGCCCACTTTCACTCAAAAAGCAACAGATGATGCGATCAGAAACTGACGTACCTTCACCTTGGAGTTCAGCTTGTATCTCTTTGGCAGTTATCCTTGGTTCTTTTTCTACCATTCGCACTATCCTTCTGTTCAATCTGGGGTCGATTTTCCTCTTGCGGCCGCGCCCAGGGAGGTTGGCTACAGTTCCATGGACCTTAAACTTCTTAATAATATTTGCAACTGTTGTCACAGGAACATCAAGCTGCTTGGAGATGGTCTTGTAGCCTTTACGTTTACCATGCTTGTCTATTATTTTCTTTCTGATCTCCTCAGACAACTCTCTCCTTTGCTTTCTCTGGTCCATGTTCAGTGTGGTGCACACAATGATACCAAACAGCACAGTGACTACTTTTCTCCATTTAAATAGGCTGAATGACTGATTACAAGATTGGAGACATGTGTGATACTAATTAAAGAAACGAATTAGTTTGAAATATCACTATAATCCAATTATTTATTATCTTTTCTAAGGGGTACCAACAAATGTGTCCAGGCCATTTTAGAATATCTTTGTAGAATAAGCAATAATTCATCTTTTTTCACAGCTTCTTTGCTTTATTCTATGACATACCAAAGGTATGCAAGTATACATGATAAAATAGCTTTTAATTTCATCACTTTTCAGGAGGAATGAAGCATTATTTCAATGAGCTGTAAGGGTACCAACAAATTTGAGCACGTCTGTACATGATACAGACAGTTGCAGCTCGTGCAGTGGGGCCCAGGCTGTTTTAAAGGGAGTAAAGGATGACCGTGGTCAACACACACGGGCTGTTTCAACACCGTTCTCATTGGACCACAACAAGTACAAAACAGGGAAGGGGTGGTATTCCAAAAGAAGTATCATAGATAATCATTTCTAAAAATGTGAAAAGCACTATATTTTATATTTCAATGTGCCCCCAAGCCCTACTACATAAAATAACATTTAACTCACATTCTACCCACTGTGTCCCTACTCCTCAATATCCCTGCTCGCCCCTAAGAACCACCAGTGTCGAGTCCCCTCAAATTAAAGGGAATGAAAAGACTTGATGCCCTCCCAAAAAATTATAAATAAATAAATAAATCTGTCTCTAAAATGTGAAACCTACTATCGCATACTACAGGCTCTACATACATAACTGTAATGCTGCCGACACCTTCCTTCATTATTAGTAGTTAACAGTATCGTAGCCGTAATGTAATTTTATTTTACTATTATAATATCCGTACAGGCAGCAGATGCTTCAAATATAGTGACAACATATATATGTGTATATTATATGCACACATTATTATTTCAGCAAAAATAAACTGCCAGTACATCCTGGGACTTTCACATGGCTTCCAATATTCCACTTAGTACGATACTAAAATTCTTAGTCCATAGCAAGAGTTAGACTCAGTTAGTCCCGTACTTAGTATCCTCTAGAGGGCAGCAACAGTTATTTTTGGGTTCGTTGCAATTGAGACCTCTTTTAGTACGCAGCTGGGGACTAATTTCAGCCACCAAGTTCGCTGCAATTGGTATTTAACTTGTGTACAAGTTTAGTACGGAGCTGCGTACTAACCACAGGATTATCCCCAGTTTGTATGCTGCTTTCAGTTTGTTGCAATTAACCCAAAAGCTTCTATGTCCAAACAGGGTGGCTGCCATATTGGGATACGGCACACGATACACGCAGTGAAACGCAGGATGAACAATGACAAATATAACCTTAAATATTACAGTAAAAATAGACATTTTTAGATTTTTATTGATTCAATATTATAATATATTTAAAATAAAAATTACCAAAGCGGTATTCGAACACATATTTCTTCATCAGCATTTTGACATCAAAATAAACACACTGCATTTATACTATCACGTCCAAAGTAATTAAAAATATACCGCGGTACAGTATTATCTCTAACTGTAACTAAAACAAGTACTCAGCATCAGATTATAAACACCTAGCGAAACAGAAATCAAACATTTTGAAACACGCAGCAGCATTTAAAAAAAAAACAACAACTTACCAACACAGAGGAGGGAGGGGGCGATCTGATGAAGACAGCAGCAGCTTCAGCAGACAGTCAGGCAGGCCACGTAAGAATACGATGTTTTCTTTAAAATGAGACAAAACCCGAGTCTTCTAATATATACAGTAGTTGATAACGTTATATACCCTATAAAATGTACAGACGAAGCCTGTGAAAGACATGTCAGGGCAGGGCCCCCTGGACTCGCTCTGTCTCTCTCGAAAACACAAGACAAAGCCCCAGTGATAGTACTGTGTTTTAAATTAAGCTTATTGTATTTAAATTATGTTCGAGATGTATATATGTTTTTTTTTTAATTCTTACTAAAATAAAGCACTACTGTTTAAACGATTATAAGTGAATATCTTTTTGGAGAGAAAGTTTGTTGTTTGTTTGTTGAGAAATTCATTTTTACTATAACTAGGTACTTCTTATACCTTATGATGGGTAATTTGGTCTTAAAATAATCCTAATAATTAAAATAATGTGGGTACTTCGCTTGTTAAATTCTAAAAATAACTTTTAAAAGAAATAACATTTATTTTTAAACCTATATGGTTCCCTTTCAAGTCAAAAATAACCATCAAGTATGGGAAATCGCCGCCAGGCGTTAGGATTGGCTGAGCTTTATAGCAAAGCTGCCGATAGGCCTCTGCGCGAGCTGACGTGTAAAAAAAAACATTTCCCATTGACATACACAAGGAAGAGAACCACCAACCGCACTTTAGTAGCCCCATTATAACAGGCAAGTATAGCACAGCACCATTGTCTTTTAAGACCAAGACACTGTACTAGCACTTGGCGTCTCTGTTCTGCATGTCAGCTGACGCTTCTGCGTCTAGTGCATAGTGCGTCTAGTGGGACCAGAGCACGCCACGTCTGCCTTGGCAGACAGATCGTTTTGCGCATTGTGCGCTAATTTTCAGCCGCGCACTCTTCGCCAGAGGGTGAGGAAAGCAGTTGGGAGCCACTCCCTCTCCTCGGGCCGTCTTACATCCTGTCTGTCCTGCCGTCATCTACAACGACTCCGCCCGTCAAACTGCGGAAATCCAGGAGCCCCTCCCAGCTTACAGCTGGCCAGAGATCCCCAGACCATAGACGTGCCCGGGAACGCTCTCGTAGCCCGTCTATCTGACCCCGAGGCCCCTCCCCTCGCAGGGAACGCCCTCGCTGGTCATGGTCTCGCTCTGTGTCATGGGACGCTCCCGTTCCCCTCGTCGGGACAGGCGTTATAGGGACAAGTCAGACATGGCTGAGCTCATGTCAAAGATGTCCCAGTTTATGGACGTGATGATGGGTCAGCAATCGCTGCTCATGTCTCTGACAAACATGGCACCACGAGTTACTGACGCACAGGTCGGGCCGACTGCCAATCAGCCGGCGTTTCCGCCACAGCCTCTGGCTGCCCCGGTCGTCCAACAACCCCAAGGGTTGTGGGACGTAGATGCCATCTCAAGGGATGCTTCAGAAGGGGAGCCTCTCCTTGAGGAGGACAGTGTGGAAGCTGAACTGACCTCCCAGCACTCAGAGCAGCAGCTACAGAGGCAGTTAGGTTGTCCAACGTAGCCAGCCTCCTTTCGGTTTACCAGGCGTCGCTGGTGAAGGATCTCCCGGAGCACCCATCAGTGTCTCTGAGGGCGGAATTGGCATTGGTCGCTCAACTCCTAGTCAAGATTGCCCAGCTGAATGCATGGGCTCAAGGCAGGAGTATTGCATCCCTGGTAGTCGCCAGAAGGCAGATCTGGCTCTTGCAGGCGAGAGTTCAAGAGCCTGACAAGGCCTCATTATTAGATGCTCCATTATACCGGGGCACATGTTTGGCCCAGCGGTTGACTAGATGCTACAACGCTCTGCTAAAGCCCGGGAGGCATCTCAGCAGATGGCGAAGATGTGGCCGCATAAGCCCTTCCAGCCTAAGCACCAACAGGAGCACCAGTGGCGTAGAACACTTCTGCAGCACCAGCCGCGGCCAGGGGGTACTAAGACCTCTACCTCAAGTACAGCAGCGCGCGGTCAACCTCCATTACAAGACCGCAGCGCGGAGGCTGAATGTGGAAATACAGGCATTGCTCAGTAAGCGTGCCATTCAACTAGTAGACCCTGCTCTGACCGACTACGGGTTCTACTCCAAGTACTTCCTAGTGCCCAAAAAGGTACTAAACAAATACCTACGGGTGTTGTCGTTCAAGATGCTTACGCACAGGCACATTGTCCAGTCTGTCCGGCAAGGCGACTGGTTTACCACTGTGGACCTGACAGATGCGTACTTTCACGTTCCCATCTGCCCAGGTCACAGGAAGTATCTACGATTCGCATTTCAGAGCAGGGTCTACGAGCTTTGTGTCCTGCAATTCGGCCTGTCTCTAGCTCCTCGAACCTTTTTGAAGTGTATGAATGCCATTTTAGCTCCCTTGCGGGCTCAAGGCGTCCGACTGTTGAACTATCTGGATGACTGGCTCGTCTGCGTGCAGTCAAAGGAGCAGTTGGCACAGCACACAGTGATGGTTACAGACCATCTTCAGCGGCTAGGTCTGAAGGTCAATTCAGAGAAGAGCCGACTCGTGCCGAGCCAACAGACCGAGTTCCTGGGTCTGCATCTAGACTCAGTGTCTATGGAGACGACCTTATCGACACAAAGAGTTGCCTCGTTGGAGCGATGTCTCTCCCTATTTAGGTTGAGAGAAACAGTCAGCATGGAGCTGTGTCAGCGCATGATGGGGTTGATGGCTGCCGTCTCGCAAGCCCTTCCTTTGGGCTTACTACACCAGAGACCTCTGCAGGCCTGGTTCAATGCCTTCACGTTGCACCCGCGGAGAGACAAACACCACAGGTTGAGGGTATCCCGAACCTGCTGGGAAGCACTGCGCTGGTGGAAAGTTCAGTCGAACATCCGCCAGGGCGTACGCTTGGGTCCCATCTTCCGAAGGGAAGTCCTCATATCCAACGCTTCCAACCAGGGTTGGGGAGCAGTCTGGAACGGGACAGGGACACGTGGAGTGTGGTCAGGACCCTGGAGGTCAGCCCACATCAATGCTCTGGAACTCAGAGCGGTGGACCTCACCCTTCGGCGCTTCTTGCCAGTGTTGTCTGACCGCACGTGTTAGTGCGGTCAGACAACACCATAGTTGTGGCGTATATCAACCGCCAGGGTGGCTTGTGGTCCCCCGGTCTTCACCAGATGGTAACACGGTTGTTGCTTTGGGCACAACCACATTTAGCCTCTCTGCGCGCGGTTCACCTACCGGGCAGAGTCAATTACGCAGCGGATCTCCTGTCCAGAGGAGGTCCTCTTGCAGGCGGATGGCGTCTTCACCCTTGGGTGATAGAGCGCATTTGGGAATGGTTCGGCACAGCGCAAGTAGATCTATTCGCTTCGCGAGAGACCACGCACTGTCCCCTATGGTTCTCGGTGAAGGACCTCGACAGCCCCCTAGGAGTCAATGCACTGGCTCACGAATGGCAGCCAGGGCTCCTATATGCATTTCCTCCGATTCCAATGCTTCCCGCCTTCTTGGAGAAGGTCAGGGTAGAGCAAGCGACAGTGATTCTGATCGCTCCTCGGTGGCCTCAGAGAATATGGTTCCCGAGTCTGGTGCAGTTGTTGCACGGTCGCCCGAGAGAGCTCCCTCTGCGAGCGGACCTGTTGTTCCAAGCCCAAGGAGGGCTATGGTACCCGAACCCCAAGCTCATGCAGCTATGGGCCTGGCCCCTGATCAGGAGCGACTGTCAGCCTTAGGGCTTTTGACGGCGGTTATGTCGACCATTCAGAGTGCGAGAGTGCCCTCTGCTAGGTCACAGTATAAGTATAAGTGGCAATTGTTTCAAAGTTGGTGTCTGGCTGAGGGCCATGACCCAATATCCTGCCCTCAATTACTTCATTGAACCCTTATTTGAACTAATCATTTGCTTAATTTGACTTTTTAAATTGTTTAGCTTAGAAAAAGTTGGGGAATTCCAGTCCCTTATATAATTTTGTATTTAATTTGAAATCTGTTTAAAATAATTAAAAAGCTCTGATAAGGCATATGAGTTCCATTAAGGCTGCAATAAAGTAATCGAGAGCTCGGTTGGAATAAAAACCAGCAGGACAGTGGGTCCCCAGGACCAGGGTTGAGAACAGCATAAAGTGGCTAATTAGGAAAATTATTTGTTCAATTAAGAGTTATATTAAGTAATTGAGAACAGCATAAAGAAAGAATGGCTAATTCCTGGACCTCATGGTCGAGCCCCATTAGTGCAATCAGCTGTGCTGCGCTTGCTGATTGGCTGGGGTGGGGCAGCGTCCTGATTGCTGGGATGGGGCTCAGCGCTATTTAGGCTGCAGGGTTCTGTCATTCAGTCTCCCTATTCTTGACTAATACGGTCGTGAGACGTACTGCATATCCATTGTGTGTTTGTTTGCTGATCTCTTTGTTTGTAAACCAGACTGAGGACCTCCAGGCCGACGGCCTACAAGCCCAGACTAAAGGCTGGTTAATACTCCACCGCCCAACGGTCACTCGACTGAAAACACAGCGACAGCAGGCATCTTGATTATCACCCGATCTATCCCTTTTAAATCCTGTTATCGTCCATCGCCGAACTGTACATGCACAGCGACACTGTGTAGTTCAGGGGGATTGAAGTCTTTTGAAGCAGCCCGTCATCTGTTTCAGCGTTCTATTTTCATAGCAAAGAGGTCAACGATGGGATCAAAGTTCAGTTGATTTGAACACTCAGCAAAGCTGCCAGCAACTGTAGTTTAAACCTAATATTGCCGGTCGTTTTGTTCTTCAACGACGGTCAAGCGACAGAGTATAAACCAGCCTTTATTCTGTGAGCCTCTGCAACTCCAGGAACCTTTGAAACCTGCTTGGGAAGGGAGTTCTGAGTGGAGTACCATGTGGACAGTGTTTTTGTCTACAGTTTGGTGGACAGTGTTCTGTTTTGTTTATATTAAGCCTCTGCTTACCCTTGATGGTAACAGGGGCGGTTGTTCTTGGACACGGCTGCTGTACCCTTGAGCGAGCGAGCAACCATGCACTTTACTGAGATCGCTCCAGTACAGTAATTTCAAACATGAATCATTTAAAATTTACTTTCAAACATTCATTTTATTGGCTCTGAAATGTTTTAATAATTTTATATTTACTTTGAAATGTTGTTAATTGTATATATACTTTGAAACAATGTTCAGCTTCATATTGCCTCTGATATGTTTTAAAGGCCACCTTTGTATTTTGATGCAATCTGAGTGTCTTTCCTTGAACTTCTCTAGAGTGACTAATCAGAAATGTTTAAATGAGGGAGATATTCCAGGCAAACAAGGCAATTTGCAATAATTCAGGCCCTGGATAATGGTGTTTGCAAAGATAATACTACAATAAAAAAAACATGGCACAAAGTAACCACCTTCTTCTGTTGTTGGATTCCAGGGAATCGGATTTTGCAATTGGAATTGGAGTTCACATGGCAAAAGATAAGCTTGTTTTGTAATTGTATTGTATTTTTTTATATTATTGCCTTGTTTGACAGCTACTTCTACAATGGTTGCAGGTATCCATTTAGGGCTAGCCACATAATTGCGCATGTGCTGAGTCTTCAGGGCTAAACGTGCGAGTCGTGCTCTGGCTCTCCTGAGCAGTTCTCTCTTGCTTCTGGTGCATGTCAGCCTGGAAGTCAGGATGTAGCCGATCCAGGGCTGTCCTTAATCTCTGGTTCAGCAGGGCTTTTCCCCGTTGTCGAGTTTGGCGTTGTGTGTTGAGCAAACAAGAATCTGGCCAAGCGAGTAGGCCAATCTCCCATTGTAATCCTCTTCAGCGATGCCTTGGTTGTCTGCACCATACGTTCAGCCAATCCATTGGGGGAGGGGTGATATGGGGCAACAGTCACATGCCTGATGGAATTACGCTGTACGAATAGTTGGAATTGATGTGAATGCAGTTCCGTTGTCTGACACAATTTCATCTGGTAATCCATGTGTTGCCAAGAGTTGTCATAAGCTGGAGACCACGACATGGAACTCATGATAGATGCTTCAAGCGAATTTAGAGTAAGTCAACCACAATAAGAGAGATCTTTCCTTGAAAAGGTGCAGTCATGACCACGGCTTGGTGGTCCACTCCCAGGGATGCACTGGGGCTTTTGGTGGAGAATGACATGTCCCTTGACAGGATGAACAACTCTTGACAACCTGTTCCACCTGTGCATCCATCTCTGGCCACCACATGTACCTTCATATGCACAATTCCAGGGTATGCAGCGTGCAGCATAGCGAGGACCTCCTCCCTTGCCAGTTCAGGGATAACTACACGGCTACCACACAGAACACAATTTTTGTGCGCTGATAGTTCACCTTGAGGACTGATGAAAGGTGTGAAACAACTGTCCTGGCTGTCTTTGGGCCAACCATGCAAAATCCAGCGCAGGACATGTGACAAGACAGGGTCTTTTAAAGGTAACGCTGCTATTTCTTCCAACATAGGACTTCGAGAGGCAGTGATGCTTCTGAGACAGGGACTTGCAATGGCAGCTGGCTCAGTGCATCAGCATTTGCTAACTGTTTTCCCAACCTGTTAGGGGTGGGAGCGGTCGGAATAAAAGGGGATGGTTTTCCCCTTGTTGGGAGGTAGCTGAGGAAGCAAGTGTGTTTTTGTATTGCTTGCTGGTATTTTTGTTTGATTTTGTCACCAGTGAAGGCATGGCCCAGCCTGAAAGCTTTATTTGTAAAAAATTTTATTTGTGTTTGTAAACCTTTTGTTTGGCCCTTGTGCCGTTTCTTTTATTCCGACTGCCTCACCCCTAATTACCCGCAAAGGTCTCTGGGGCTTGTAGTCTTTGCAGCCCTTCGGCCATTCCTTAAAGGGCCAGCACCTTTTTCTTTCACAATATATATTCTAATAATGTTGGAAAATAATTGTTGGGAAACGCAGGGAGAGGCTGTTTGTTGTGTAAATAAACTGTTAGGCATTATGACAAAGCACTGTGACTTAATAGCCTACTGTAGTCTACTTAGCAAATGTAGGCTAAATGTATATATTTCTTATGTGGTACAAAGACACAGCATTTTTGTGTGTAGTAGGATATCAGCGAGCATCAGAACGTGACTCAGCTTTTTTTTTGTTTTGTACATTTTAACGGTTTTTCTTTTTACGTTTGTGTCACTGTGTCTGTATAGCCTACCAGCTAAATGTTTTTAGGTCTGATTGTACTGCAGACTTTTTCATTTTAATTTTAATTTTTAAAGAAGGAGTTATAGTTGTGTGTTTGTGTGTAACAACAGTGTATTAATGCATTAAAGAAAATAAAACAAACGGTTATATAAATAAAAAACCTTTTGTTGAAAAACATGTGTGTGCCTCTATATAGCCTTTATATACACCGCTGTAAAATTCCATGCACTCTAAACGATGTTGAGCTTGAGGGGTATAATGCCCAATATATGCACGTTGTCGTGTTATTGCTTACATTTACCAGGCTATATATAAATTCTAATAATGAAGAGTTTCATAAATGTAATTAGTGTTTATTTACAAGTTATCTAAATAATAATAATAATAATAATAATAATATTAATAATAATAATAATAATAAACTTTATTTTATATACTGTCTTTAAAGCAACATCTCCACCTTCTTATAAAAATAAGTCTTTAAGCTAGATTTAACAGTATTTAAATTGGCTGAATCCCTGATTGTGAATTTGGGAATAGTGTTCCAGAGTTTTGGGTCATAGCAAGAAAAATCTCTGTCGCCCATAGAGCACAGTCGAGCAGAGGGAGCACACGGCAATCCAGAATCAACTGAACGAAGGTTGCATGGAGGGGTATTGAATCAGACAGATACTGAGCCAAACCATGTAGAGCCTTAAAAGTAAGTAATAATATTTTAACATCAACACAAAACCTGACAGGCAACTAGTGCAGGGAACTCAAGAATCAGTGTTATATGATCCCTTGCAGTGACCTAGCCAGGATACATGCTGCTGAGTTCTGAAGATCTTGTAATCTGGATAGTGTGCCTTTGGAGACGCCTGCAAGCAGAGCGTTACAATAGTCAGTCCTCGAAAAAACAAATGCATGAACCAACTTTTTAGCAACGGAAACAGAGAGCATAGGTTGCACCTTTGTGATGCTTCTTAGGTGGAAAAATGATGCTTTAACAGTGTTCTGCACATGAGGTTCAAAAGTTAATCCAGGATCAAAAACAACTCCCAAATTCCTTATTTGGATCTAAACTCAAGCACAGTACCATCGACTGACAAGTTTACAGCATTAGTTTTACATAGCTGGTGGGCAGTACCTAGTAACATAACCTTGGTCTTATCACAGTTGAGATGCAAAAAAGTTTGTGACATCCAATCCAAGTTAAAGAGGGATACTTTTATAACTGGATCAGCTACTTAAAAAAACAGACTATAAATTAAATATTTTTGTTGGAAAACCAGGATCTGTCAAGCTGTAAAACATAAGACACTATTTGACATGTATCCAGCTCTGTGTTTCAAATGGAACAGGATGCCAGAGACACCCGCCCAAGGAAAACATACCCCTAGAGCAGTGGTCCTCAAAGTAATTTGAGCACGGGCATAAATTGATCTTACTTGGCTGTTTGCGGGCACGCTGACTATTGCATAGGTGCTTATCTTAAACACTGTCTTCCCACGACATATACAGTATAGTGTAGCGTGCACGGGGGAAGGCTGCAGCAGTAGGGCTGGTAGGTGACGTAATCACACACAGAGACATAAGCCTGATATACACTCCTTGTAATGGAGCTGGCTCTTTTGTGCAGCGGTATCGGCGCCATGCTTTAGTGTGAGAGGTCCCGGGTTCGCACCCACCCTCCGCCTGTGTGTGGATTGCCTCGCCCTGTGTGATGCGCCTACCTGCGGCAACCCGAGATCGCTACAATATATATGTGGGTATATATATATATATATATATATATATATATATATATATATATATATATATATATTCAAATCACAGAGAGTATAACATTATATATAGGGTTTTAGTGGGAGTTATTCTTGGTTCACTCTGATAAGGCCAAGTCTCAGGCAGTAATTGTGAGTGCTGCGCTTATTCTTTAAATAATTTATATAAAATACGCAATGGAAACATTTTTAAATAGCATGTTTACACAGATAACCGTGAATAAAATAAAATAAAAGAGGATAGATAGCGTCTCGCTTTGTGTCAATTTGGCAAATTTAGCAACACTACTCTGTTTTAAAGATTGCTTATCTCCAGTACAATTATTCAGAGAAAGTGGATTTGTAACTAAATCTACTATGGTGTTTCCCTTGTCTGGTGAAATTAAAACATACATATAGAGAAAATTCAATTCTAAATACTGAAATGTATTATTTTTCTCAATAACAGTCGCGAAATTCAGTGCTTACCCGGCATATTAACACCCCGCCTCTGCTCACGAATGATTGGACAGCTGTCAGATCTTTCACTTTCCCATTGGCTACTCACTCCCCTTCAATTTTCATGCAGAATACCGTGAACGGCCTCTGTTTACTTATGATTGGAAACTGCGTAAAAGTTGGCAGATATTTGACTCTCCCATTGGTTAAACTTACTGTCAGTACCTGCAACTGAAACAGACACAGTTTATGTCCCACCCAGCTAACTTATGATTGGGCTACCACAGAGAAAATGCAGATATTCAGTTGATTGATCGTATCGCAGAGGCCCTTCCAGAAAACAAAATATGTCAAGTTCGTACAAGCACAGCATAAGCGAGCAGCGCTGTCAACAGACTGCTGTGATGCTTTTGTTGGAAAACGTGTTTAAAGCTTTATTTATTTTCCCACGCTATGATCCACCAGAAATGTGTTCACGACCCATCATTTAAGAACAGCTGCCGCGGGCACGATGCCCTGGCTTCGCGGCCACGAATTTCCCCATGGGCACCACTTTGAGGACCACTGCCCTAGAGTCTGTGAGAGCATGGGCGGAAGATGACTCAATGGTAGATAACACGGTTAATGACTTAGGAAAGGAAATGGATATGAAATTGGAGATTACTTCACAAAGGACTAGCTCAAGATCTGCAGTTAACAAGGACATGGAACTCCAGGTTTGTGTCTGCGGCTGGAGCAAAATGACAACGGTCAAGGGGTGGAAGATTCATCAAGGGAGAAAGAAATACTTGAGGGAGAAGGGACAAGGGTCTGCATTGACCAGTTATTCTTACGAAGTCAATCAAGTCAGTCGAATGAAATCCAGCGACGGGAAGCAAACCACAGTTCACAGGATATCAGCACCCCTGTCATAGACGAGAGGAGCACTCGCATGGATACAACTAGTGATGAACCTAACTATCCAGAGAAATCGGTGTAAAAGAGAAAAGAACCTCAACGGGCACAAGCCTGGAGTTAAATGGTCAAGAACTAGGGAGAAAACTGCGTGGGACACATTAAACACCGATCTCTGTTAAGCACAGAAAAAGTTAAGTGTAACAGTTGAAAAGAAGTTGGATAAAGTTGGGGATGCTATCAGCATTAGATAGGTTTGGAGTTGAGAAAAAGAAGGAACAAGTACAAACTATTCCTGGAAAGTCTAGACGGCAGCAGGAGATTGAACGCTTAGTTCGAGAAAGGAGACAGCTGAGGAAGCAATGGAGAAGAGCAGAACAAAGTCAGAAGGAGGGACTCAATCTGTTACAAAAGGATAGCAACGTCTGAGAACTAACTTTTATAAATACCCATTTACATTTGTAAAGAAGCTGTTCACCAGCAAGAAAAAATAGCACACTAAAGGCATCAAAGTGTGAGCTGGAGAGATATTTGGAGGAAACACACACTGATTCAAAAAGGCAGGAGCCTATGGTTATTCCTTCAGACATCCCACCTATCAATCCACCAGAAGTTGTGCAAGAGTGAAATAAAACAAGGGCGTCATCATCTCCATTCTGTACAGAGCGCTTCTGCTTCTACGACTCTTGTGGAAATTGATGAAAGTAGCATGGGGAAAAACAGGTTGTACCAAGAGCATGGTGCAGAGCAGGTGGAGTCTTTATACCAAAAGAAAAAGATTCATCAAGCATCAGTCAGTTTTGCCCAATTTCCCTATTAAATATGGAAGTCAAAATTCCTTCAGCATTATTGCTCAGAGTTTGTCAAGTTACTTATTAAAGATTTGCTTCATTGACACTTCAGTACAAAAAGTGGGCATTCCAGGTTTCCCAGGATGCTTAGAACACATCAGTGTGATCTGGCAACAAATTCAATCAGCTAAAAAGGAGAGGAAGGAGCTCCATGTGACATTCCTGGATTTGGCTAATGCATATGGTTCAGTGCCACATGAACTACTTTGGGCAGCATTTGATTTTTTCAGTGTACCGATGACAATAACAAATTTAGTGAAAGCCTATTTTGGAGATTTGCAATTCAGTTTTTCAACTTCAGAATTCATCACTACATGGCAATGCCTAGAGGTTGGAATAATGGCAGGATGCACCATTTCTCCACTGGCTTTTACCATGGCAATGGAAGTAATCATTAGGGCATCAAAGTGGGTAGTGGGAGGAGAACTCTTGGCTTCTGAAATGCGACTACCACCAATTCAAGCATATATGGATGACATGACAACCATGACTACAACAGTAGCCTGCACTAATCGATTATTGGGAAAATTAACCAAGAACATAGAATGGTCATGAATGAAATTCAAGCCTGTTAAATCAAGGAGTATCTCTATAGTCAAAGGTAAAGTAGTGGATAAAAGGTTCTACATTAATGACGAGGCAATACCAACTGTGTCTGAGAAGCCAGTGAAAAGTCTTGGGAGATGGTACGATGGGGACCTAAAGGACACAGTTTGTGTGGGAGAAGTGAGACAACAAGCAGTGGAAGGGCTGAAGAGCATAGACAGCAGTGCTTTACCAAACTAAAACTCTGGTACTTTCAGTTTGGTCTACTGTCGAGGTTGCTGTGGCCACTGACTGTGTACGAGGTTCCCTTGACAACATAGAGAAGCTGGAAGCTTTAATCAGTTCATAAGTCGGAAAATGGTTGGGAGTTCAACACTGTCTCTAAGAGTGGGGATTTATGGTAAAGAAATTCTACAGCTACCAATTTCCTCTCTAATCGAGGAGTTTAAGTGCGCCAAGGTCAGTCTGGAAATGACATTAGTAGAGTCACGAGACAAATGTGTAAGGGAGACAGCACCCATGTTGAAAACTGGAAGAAAATGGGCAGCAAAGGAAGCTGTGGAGGATGCAAAAGCTGCCCTCTGAACCGGTGATATCATGGGGCAAGTTCAGCATATAAGAAGAGGACTTGGTCTCAGTTCAGCTCCTCCTACATGGCACAAGGCAGCCCCTGCTCAACGGAGGAAACTGGTAGTCAATGAAGTGCAAAAGCAGGAGGAAATAATGAGGTGTGTAAAGGCAGTGTCCCAGGCCAAGCATGGGACAGTGTGGAACAATGCAAGATTGGCTGACAAGACCTATGGTCAATGGAACAGAGAAACAGTATTAGTTTCCTCATAAGGTCAACATATGATATGCTCACATCACCACAGAACCTAAACTTCTGGGTAGGAGAGGATCCCTCAAGTCCTCTGTGTTCATCACCAGCACATTCTGACAGGATGTAAGGTGGGTCTTAGCCAAGGATGGTTTACTTGGCGTCATGACCAAGTACTGCGATGCATGGCTTTAGCATTGGAAGACAAGCGGAACTTGATCAATAAGTTGCCACCGGTTCCATCAAAGCATTACACACAAAAGACAACATTCCTCCGACCAGGGGAGCAACCACCAAGGAAAGATATTAAAACCAAGCCTCGTCTAGGAAAACTGGAAGTTGCTAGAGACTGGAAAATGCTGGCAGATGTTGGTCAACGGATTATTTTTCCAGCTGAAATTACCACCACTAAATTTCAACCAGATATTGTCTTGTGGGCTGGATCAGCACGTCTCTTTCACCTGGTAGAATTAACAGTGCACATTATTATTATTATTTATTTCTTAGCAGACGCCCTTATCCAGGACGACTTACAATCGCAAGCAAATACAAATACATTCAAGTGTTACAATACAAGTCATACAATAAGAGCAAGAAATACAATAATTTTTTTCAAGTGTGACAAACCACAATTCAATAATACAGCAGATGATAGTGAAAGTTACATCAGGATATGATTAAATAGTGATAGTTACATCAGGATATGATTAAGTACAAAATACTACAGGTTAAACACTTGGCAGATTACAATATTCTGAAGTACAGGATTAAATGTAGTAAAATAGGGGGCAGATAAGAGCAAAATAAAGCATATTTAAATGAAGGATGATAGTGTCCCAGGATACAACAGAGGAGTTCTACAGGTGCTGTTTGAAGAGGTGAGTCTTAAGGAGGCGCCGGAATGTGGTCAGGGACTGGGCAGTCCTGACATCTGTAGGGAGGTCGTTCCACCACTGCGGAGCAAGGGTGGAGAAGGAGCGGGCTCGGGAGGCAGGGGAGCTGTTGGGAAGATGCTGTTGATGTGTACGAGAGGAAGAGACTTCGGTATGCTCAACTAGCTACTGAAGCGGAACAACGAGGATGGAGAGTCCGGGTTTACCCAGTGGAAGTTGGCTGTCAAGGATTTGTGGCACACTCTACAACCCGGTTTCAGAGACGAGCAGCAACTGGCTGTGGTTGAGACGAAAAGATTCTCATTGGGGTCCTCAAGCACAATAGAAAAAACGTAAAGCTGATGCACAGGTAAATATGGCTTAGCTGAGCAGGGGACGGAGGGGGGGGGAGTGGTTTTGGGATGGCAGAATCATAGTGGAGCCCTCTTGAGGTGTCAGGCTAGTAGACAAAACACTGAGGATGGAAGATGCCCACTTGAAGACCCAAGAGATGTACCCTACTTAGCTCAATCCAGACTGTTGTCATGCTGAGGCGCAGGGGAGACCACACTGTGGCTGATCCCAGGAGCCAGTATCGCAGCCGTTGTGTGTGCTGATGCGCTGGGGAGGCAAAATAAGCTGATCCCTGGAGCCAGCATTACACTTCTGTCATCAGCACCAGACAGAAGGATATCTACATCATCATATGGAAGGAAACGCAAATGGATGGAGACACATATGGATCACATTAGTTTACTGTAAAGCTACGTCTCAGTTGGTGCTTATCTTGGCGAGAGCCCAGTTGAAGTCAGCATGAAGTTTTACCATCTACTCACGTCAGTGGTGTCATGCCAATAGGGCGGGGGGGGGGGCACATGCCCCCCCCCCAAATATATTCCCAAGCAATGTTTTAATAATCCAAAAATCATGTATAAACTTTGTAATAAACATGTTAACTGACAGGAGAGTCAAATATCAGCCAGTTAAGTGAGCAGAGGTGGGACATGAACCAGTCAACGGTAAAAAATTGACCAATAGGAAAGTCACAGATCTTATAACTGTCCAATCATTACTGAGTTGAGGCGGGGAATGACAAATACAGGATGATGATGCAGGATCATTTTATTTCCTAACATGTTGTCACAGAGTGGCTTTGTGATGACGTCAGACCAGAAAGAGTACAATACGCCAACATTTACACGCTACATACAACATAATACAACAGAACTGCACACAGGGGTGAGGGAACTTTGCCACATATCCCCTCCTTTGTGCGCAGCACACATGGCCTCAACGTACTATAGCAATAGGCAGCCCCAGGCGATGCGGAGCAACAGGCAGCCCCAGGTGATGCGGAACCACAGGCAGCCCCAGGCGATGCGGAGCAACAGGCAACCCCAGGCGATGCGAAGCAGGCATCCTTGGGCGAAGCAAGACATGCATCCTTGGGCGAAGCGAGGCAGGCATCCGCGGACGGTGACGAGAAGGCATACCCGAGCAGTGGCAAACTCAGCTGCAGCTCTTCTTGTGGTGGAGGTGGGAGCGGCAAGCAGTCCTCCCATGTTGGGGAAAGTTGAACCAGCAGGTATTTACCCTCTGGTGGTGAAGGTGGTAGAAGCAGAGGCAGCTCCTAATGCTCTGCTCCTGCTGGTGGAGGTGATGGAGGCAGAGGCAGCTCCTGCTGCTCTGCTGTTTCGGAAGCGGTGGAGGTGGGAGCAGCGTATAGTCACCTGGCGACGGAGGTGGGAGCAGCGTGTAGTCTCCCTCTCTTGCCGGGGACTGGTGCGGCTCTGCCTCACTTGCAGGGGACTGGTGCGGCTCTCCCCCTCTTGCAGGGGACTGGTGTGGCTCTGCCTCACTTGCAGGGGACTGGTGCAGCTCTGCCTCACTTGCAGGGGACAGGTGCGGCTTTACCTCACTTGCGGTTCTCCCTCAGTCTCGGAAGGGGAAACCAGCAGGCATTCTTCCCCTGCTGGTTGTGATGGGGACAGCAGGCATTCTTCCTCTGCTGGTTGTGATGGGGACAGCAGGCATACTCCCTCTGCTGGTGGAGATGGGAACAGCTGCCTCTCAGGCTTTGGATTCCCCCGGTCCCCCCATCTGGACACTGGACGTTCGCGGTCCCAATGTCTGGGCGCTGGATGCTCGCGGTCCTCCCACTCAGGCGTAGGACGACTGGGATTCTCATCCTTCTCATAACTGCGGAAGGGACAGGAGGCAAAGTAATGCTTACCCTCGCAGAGGGGGCACAATGGCGATGGCAGCTGGTCGGGTACTAGCTTCCTAGCCTTCCAGCCGAACCACTCCTCCGTGTCTTCCCCCCATCCCATCTTTCGGGACAGTGCCTGAAGAGCCACATGGACTGAGCAGTGCATGGTGGTGTGACAGGATTTGCCACAGGCGAAACACCACAGCCCTGCTTCCTCCTTTTCCCCTTTGCACTGCTGTTGCTGCTTCCGGCTGCATTTTCCCATATATATATATATATATATATATATATATATATATATATATATATATATATATATATATATAATTTCGCAGTACCCTTTCTGGGGGCGCTGTTTTCCCGGTTCTGACACCACGTGTCACAGGGTGGCTTTGTGATGACGTCAGACCAGAAAGAGTACACAGACAGACAGTTGTGAAGTTGAAACCTGAGACGCAATGGTCGCGCTCAGTAAGTTTATTTTAAAATTAAATGTTTAAACAGATAACAGGACAAGGCACTTGCGGCCAAAATAAATAGACAAACAAAACAGACTAACACTTAAACAGTGGATGGGCAGACAAACAAATATGGTGAAAACAAATAATTATTTTTCTTTACTTTGATTTCCTTTAGCTCCACTCACCGAAAACACAACCCAGAGTGTGTGAATCGTGCATCTATATATAGTATATATATATATATATATATATATATATATATATATATATATATATATATATATACAATTGTGCTGGGATTCAATTACCAATTAACTATTCACGTGAATCCCAGCACGTGAATTAAATGTGTGCAACCCCGTGCTCACATATTAAATACTTCAAATGCACGTGAAGTGAAGTGCAATCCCCGTGCCTAAATACATTTATACATTTTAAACACTCGTGATCATTACCCACATTATATCCCGTGTACCAACTACAATACACCAACATTAACACACGCAACATACAACATAAAATACAAAAATACACACAGGGGCGAGGGAACTTTGCCACACACGTAAACATAGCAGGATCTCACAGGAATGCAGAGACTGTTCATTTCAAAATATAATACAACATTTCAGTATTTAGAATTGCGTTGTATATGTTTTTTAAAATGTCATCAGATAAGTGAAATTTGGTTACGAATAAAAAGAAATTCTGAAAAATAATACCACTGATATCTAACAAAGTCAGAACGAAAAGATGACACAAAACTTTTCAGACAAACCCGGATAACGTTTTGAGTGAGTAGCATGCCATGGACACTACATGCTACACTGCTACACAAATTGCAGAAATCAAAGAAACGCTTAAGCTATTATTTCTCAAAAATAACCTAGGTGGCTATTTTTTTTTAGTTCTTCTTATTTTTGTGGCATGGTTCCTGCTCGGACCGGGACCCTGTTTTATTATTTGAATAACAATGAAATGATTACGTGCGCCAACACCATCTCCATGTATCTTGCTTTAGAAACCAGCGAGGGTCACTGCAATCTCATTCATTTACTATCAGAACATAATCTGTGTTGTTGCTTCTGAAGTTAGTTACTGCTGGAGACTGACTGCATCTGACAAAATGCAGGATATTTATATTAATAACCCAAAATAATGATTTCCATGTATTTAAGGAACAATAGTACTGAGTATGTATGTAGAGCAGTGAATTAAACCATCTGTACATTTTAAAATCACTTCACATACCCTGCACAGTTAAGAGCACTAAATACCCACCACTGATAACAAAAGATTTTTACTTTTTTCTTACTGTGCCCCCCCCAAAAAAAAACTGGCTGCATGATGCTCCTGAGAGCAAGATACAAAATACAAGAACTTCAGTACTAATAAGATCAAGTACAAAACACAGTGTGATTCGAGATCAGTGCAGTTCAAGTTAGAGCAGATAACAGTGTAAGTGAAATTACAAAATACTGCAGCTAGAGTTAACAGTTCTGGCAAATTAAATACAGTAAAATAGGGATCAGATAAGTGCAAGTTAAACTGCATTTATATTTACTTTCAAACGTAAATTTTATATTGACTTTGAAAATTGGCCAATTTTTGGAACAATGTGGAGGTGTTTATTCTTGGTAACCCGAGAATCACATGACATATTGACTGTGAAATGTGTTAATATCTTTGTGTTTTCATCCTATCTGAGTGCCCCTCCTTGAACTTCTCATTTTTAAGTGACTAATCAGAAGTTTGTACTTGAGGCAGCTAGCATGGGCGAGCAAGGCAACGTCCCCTGTTGCTTGGAATTCAACTTGGTGTTTGATTAGTTTTATTTGCAGTAGTTAAGGCTGTAGATAATAAGGTCTTTGTACTGCTTCTAAGAAGTCAGAAACTGCACTCGAAAACTGTGCTCTCCAATTCTTGTCCTGGAGGGCCAGTGGTGTCCCTCCTGGCTTTTGTTCTACCTGAACTCTAAATGACTTCAGTGGATTGATTATTGGTCCAATTAAGTCATTTAGGCACACGGAACAAAAACCAGGAGGGACACCACCAGCCCTCCAGGGCCAGGATTAGAGATCCCTGCTCTAAAAAGTGCCGGTTGTTGTTTGAGGGTTCCTCCTCCTCCTCCTCCTCCTCCTCCTCCTCCTAGAGAAACCTGCTTAGGGTTCTATGGCTGATTTATACTGTATATTTATTTTTTTCTTTCTCAGTTTAAGGGTTCGTTTTGGGAACCTCTTGTTCCTCCTCGCACTCCGCGGTCTAGTAAAATATTGCAAACATTTCAGAACCCTTCTGCAGATCAAGTCAGTTTGTAAATTGTAGATTTACAATATTTTGCAAAGTGCAATTTTCAAAGCTTACATCAGGACAAATAAGAAAGTCTGCATAGAGAATATAGAACCCCTGTAAAAAGGTTCTTCAAAACAGCTTAAAGGGTTCCTCCACAGTGGCAAACAGCCCAGGAACCCTAAAAAGTTCTTACTTGAGCCTTTACTTTTTAAAGTGCAGGATAAAGTCGCTAATTAGGCAAATTATTTGTTCAATTAAGAGTTTTATTAAGTAATTGAGAGCAGCTTAAAGAAAGATTGGCCAAACCCAGTCCTTACACCTCTTTCCAGCTGGTTTTATAACTAACCTTTAATCATTAATTTCTAAAGACATGGAACAATTTCATTGTGATCAATTAAACAGCTTGTGATTTGTTAAATGAAGTCATTTAAAGTTAATTTGGAACATAAAAAATTAACTCTCTTTAGCCCTCAATGACCAGAGTGAGAGTTCCCCTGCTTAACTGAATTTGATAAATTGATCAATAACTTCCATGTGTTCTCTGTCTTTAGAAACTGGTGATTTAGGGTGACCTAGTAAACTGGAAAGGTCACTCCAGGACTGGGGTTTGTCCACTCCTGATTTAAAGGGTGACTTGTGGGTTGTGATTATCACCAGTGGTTTTTAAACTTCTTGGACACGGCTGCTGTACCCTTGAACAAGGCGCGAGCGAGCACTTTATTGCGATCGCTCCAGTACAGTCCTTTCAAACATTAATATTTTATATTTACTTTCAAATGTTAATTTAATATTGACTCTGAAATGTTTTAACAATTTGATATTTATTCCTAAATGTTTTAACAATTCTATATTGACTGTGAAATGTGTTAATGCCTTTGTGTTTTGATGCAATCTGAGTGCCTTCCTTGAACTTCTCATTTTGAAGTGACTAATCAGAAATTTGCAATAGTTCAGGCTCTGGATAATTTCCACATTGAGATTGCCACAATGTTAGATATGTATTCCAGTATAGAAAAGTTCAGCTCCACAATGATGCAGAGAGTAGTTAGAAGCCATACTCACTCATCATTCTAGCTAAAAGCCAACCAGAATGCAGCTCCTTTTAGACCAATCATATTGGTTTATATGTCATTAAGTCCCGTCCCTTTTGCTCTTTTAGGCCAAACATGTTGGTTTATTTCGCCCTTAGTCCAACCCACTATATTTTTTATATTAAACAAATAATTTTAGGCCATTTTTGCAAGGCTAATACAAAGAAAAATTCAACTGCTAAAACTGCAGTCTGTACCATTACAGTGTGTGTGTGTGTGTGTGTGTGTGTGTGTGTGTGTGTGTCAGTGTGTCAGTGTGTGTGTGTGTGTGTGTGTGTGTGTGTGTGTGTGTGTGTGTGTGTGTGTGTGTGTGTGTGTGTGTGTGTGTGTGTGTGTGTGTGTGTGTGTGTGTGTGTGTGTGTGTGTATTTAAACTAGCAGCATGTTAAAGCATCTTGCGACCTTCTGTTACAATGACAAAATGGTGTGCTTAGAGAATAGGTTTGTTCAACTGCGGCACTGCGTAGGTGACTCCCAAGGGCAGGATATTCTAGTCAATGGTGTGCATTCAGGGCGGTCTGTCTGGCTAAGCGGGGTGTGCGTCCATTTGCAACATGAGTGTTTTATGCAGCATAATAGCAAAAAGGAAAATTAAACAGAATAAAGAAATTAAGAAAATAAATGTCTTGATTTCTGCCATTCCTCTAAAGTGTAATTAATTAAATACAAAAAATATGTTTTAAGAGGGACAGTAAGAGCTGACAAAGCCGAAAAAGACAGGAAATTGCCCGGTAAGATCTCCACTTCACTCTGACCAGGCTTCCCAGCACACACTGCTGAACTGCTACAGAGGAGGGTTCAATTCACACAACATAGACAGTCACCACCACTGGGCAGGTCCGTGGGTTGCTGCGGATTCAAATGTTCTCTGAAACAGCCTAATATATGTCTTAGAGCAGTGGTTCTCAATCCTGGTCCTGGGGACCCCCTGTGTCTGATTAACTGAGAGCCCAGTTTGAACAAAAACCAGCAAACACAAGGGGTCCCCAAGACCAGGGCTGTGAGCCACTGCTTTAGATGTCACTGTCCTTTGTGTCTTTTTTGTTTTTATCAGCTTTTACTTTCACTTAAAACATCATTTTTATTATTCAATAGTATATCTAATTGACTTACTAATTATTCTAGGCCAATTTCATTCACTAAATTATATTTCTTGGCAAAAAAAACGAATTTTTATATTTTTTAATTTGGAATTTAAAAATGACATTACCAATTGAATTGGAATTACAAATAAAATGCAATCGAAACACGATCATTATTGACATCTTTTCATTTTATATGAGAAAGGCAACCCATGATTTGTTTATCATTTTTTTCTGTTCATTATTTGAATTTGTTATTAAAGAAAGGAAACTTGTACTTGTTTATTTTGTCATTGTACTTGTTTTGCTTTTCATGTTATTCTTTTTTATTATACCTGTTTCTTTAAAAAAATTAAATATTTTCTTTAAAAAAAAACTGTATTTATAACCAAAAAAAAGTTTTAAATACAAAACACAACCTGTACCCAGCAAACTCAGAGGGTAGATTAGTTAAGTTCTCAATTAAAAGCAAATTGAACCTTTCTTACCCAAAATAGTTTTATTTAGTTGAAAAAACTAAACAAAATATTTATTGGTTAAAATAATTAAACAGCTGACCACCCATTTTAAAGTGTGACTTGTGGACTGTGATTATCACCAATGCTTTTTAACCTCCTTGGACGCGGTTGCAGGACCCTTGAGCGAGCAAGTGAATACTTTACTGGGGCAGCAGTGTGGAGTAGTGGTTAGGGCTCTGGACTCTTGACTGGAGGGTCGTGGGTTCAATCCCCGGTGGGGACACTGCTGCTGTGCCCTTGAGCAAGGTACTTTACCTAGATTGCTCCAGTAAAAACCCAACTGTATAAATGGGTAATTGTATGTAACAATTGTAAGTCGCCCTGGATAAGGGCATCAGCTAAGAAATAAATAATAATAATAATAATAATAATAATAATCACTCCAGTATAGTACTTTCAAACTTTCATTTTATATTGGCTCTGAAATGTTTTAATAGTTTCATATTTACTTTCAAACAACATTAACTTCATATTTCCTCTGACATGTTTTAAAGGCTACCTTTGTATTTTGATGCAATCCTCTAGAGTGGCTAATCAGAAACGTTTATATGAGGCAGATTGGCAACACCCCCCTGCTCCTTGGAATTTAGTTTAATTTGCAAAGATAAAACTATAATAAAAAACATGGCACAAAGTAATCAGCTTCTGCTGGATTCCAGGGAAACGGATTTCGCAATTTGAATACTGAGTTCACTTGGCACAAGATAAGCTTGTATTGTATTTGTATTGTATTTTTTATATTATTGCCTTGTTTGACAGCAGCTGTTTAAGCAAGAGCCAGTATCTTATCTTCAACTTTCAATTTCTCGCACGACAGATGTATACAAAAACTATGTGTTAATTTGCAATAGCTCAGGCCCTGGATAATGGTGTTTGCAAAGATAATACTACAATAAAACACAACAAGGCTCTATTCATTCACGGATATTTCCTCAATTTCCACATTGAGGTAGACAGGTATGCCAGACAGGCATTCCAGTATAGAAAAGTTCAGCTCCATAATGCTTTTGTATTTGTAATGCAGTTTTATAAGACCCATATATAGAGAATTATAGATACTGTACATCGGGGTACATCTTCAATGTAGTTTTTATACTATACTATAGCCAACTAACTCCAAACTTAGTGGACATCTTTCCGGGAACAATAGAAAACAAATGTGGCAAAATGGTGTTCTTGTTTAAACGAGATGGCTGCCAGACCTACATTTTCTTCTTCAATTTAAAACCGCTACAGTTAAAAAAAAAAGTTCAGTTGATTGACTTTTAACTTGACAAGCATTATCTCTGTCTCAATGCAATTTACGTTTTTTTTTTCAAAATGGGGTTATGTAAAACAAAGATGGCCACCTCAAGATGCAGCCTCAAATTTCAAACTGATTTTGTTCAAAAACTGTTCAGCACCTTTTTGCATATGGTTTGGGAGTGTCCGGATGTGGCTTCCATTCTGTCCACAATTTTGGAAAAGGATATTCCTTGTTCTTCTCTCAGCAGATACAGTTTTTTTGTATTGTTTTGTGTGTTTGATTTAAAAAAAACAAACATTTGCTCACAAAAAAGAAAACTTCAGCAAATTAACTCCAATTCACATATCTAATAATGACTTTCCTACCCTATTTACTAAAGTATTTGGTACTGGGACTGGGCTTGGAAGCCATAGACTGCCTGGCAGTTCTAGTTATATTTTCTATTTGCTTTTAATTGTACTGTGATTCATGAAATGTTTATTTGTGATTGACTCCCTGTGGCAATGAGCCCCACCCCTTTGTGTATGTATGTGTTTTATGTTGTATGTAGCGTGTTAATGTTTGTGTATTGTAGTTGGTACATGGTATATAATGTGGGTAATGAGCACGAGTGTTTAAAATGTATAATTGTATTTAGGCACAGGGATTGCACTTCACTTCACGTGCATTTAAAGTATTTAATATGTGAGCACGGGGTTGCACAGAATTAATTCACGTGCTGGGATTCACATGAATAATTAATTGGTAATTGAATCCCAGCACAATTGTATATACAGATGCACGTTTCATTCACTCGGGGTTGTGTGTTACTGTCTGTTTTGTTTGTCTATTTATTTTGGCTGCAAGTGCCGTGTCCTGTTTTCTGTTTAAACCTTTTTGTTTTATAATAAACTTACCGAGCGCAACCATTGCGCTTCAGGTTTCATCAGCACTGCATGTCTGCGTGTTCTTTCTGGCCTGAAGTCAGCCTCTAGAGCTAGCCTGTGACATTCCCACACACCCACACAGTTTACAATTACAAGGTCCAAAAGATAAGCTTGTATTATAATTATATTTTATTTTACAGAGCAGATGTTTAATATTTGCCAAGCAAGAGCCAATATCTTATCCTCAACTTTCAATTTTAAACAACTGAAGTGAGCCGCCGCCTGCCCCCCACCCCTCCGAATTTCAGGGATAAATGCTGCAGAGACCCCGCGGAGCTGGAGCAGACTGCAGGACCAGCTGAAGTTTCATTGCTGTTTGCTTGTGTGACTGGATACTGGTAAGTAATTGCTATTTTTTTAATTATTATTAATAAAAAGGACCGTGGGAAATATTTGATTGTTATTAGATAAACAAAATGAATTGATTTAAAACAAAAAAATGTGTACAGACTGTGTACTGGCATATGCGCAGTGAAGCGACTAATTTGCTTTGAAAGTGCCTGTGGCAATGTGCCCCGCCCTTGTGTGCGTTTCTGTATTGTATGTTGCGTGTGGTGTGTTAATGTTGGTGTATAGAGATGGCTGCACAGGATATGAATGGGTCTGTGCAGCACAAGTTATTTAAAATGTAATTGTATTTAGGCACGGGATTTCACATCACTTCACGTGCATTTAAAGTATTTAATATGTGAGCACGAGGTTGCACGTAATTAATTCACGTGCTGGGATTCAAGTGAATAATTAATTAGTAATTGAATCCCAGCACAACAGTATAAATAGATGCACGTTTCATTCACTCGGGGTTGGGTGTTCGAGAGTGGAGAACGGGTGAGAGAGAAGGAGAACGTAAAGTGAAGGGAAATAATAATAATAATGTGTTTTGTACTCACCATGTTTGTTTGTCTCTGTGCACCGTTTGTTAAGTGTTAGTTCGTTTTGTTTGTCTGTTTATTGTGGCTACAAGTGCCATGTCCTGTTTTGTGTTCTGTCTGTTTAAACCTTTTATTTCATTTAATAAATGCTGAGTGCCACCATTGCACTCAGCATTACTCATCACCACAGTCTGTCTGTGTATTCCTTTCTGGTCTGAGTTCCTCCCTGCAGCCAGCCTGTCACAGTGCCGTATGGAAACATTCCTCTTTGTAAGTGGTAGCGGGGGGAAAAAAAAGATGCAGTAAAATTGTTCCCAGCTAATGAAGACCAGGGGCAGTGTCTGCCACGTTGAGGGGTGAAGAGAGTGATTTTCCCCCAAACGATAGTCTGGGCCAATGGTCTCCAACCCTGGTTGTGAAGAGCCCCCTATCCATCTCACCTGATTCTATTTGAACCTGGAAATTTTACTTGTCAAATATAGAATTTAATGACTTGACAACCATTAAGTTTTAAAGCTAGGAGAGAGCTGGATACAGTTGGCCAAAAGTGCAAAACACAAGCAAAGTTTAAAAAAAAGTTTAAGTGTGCCATGGGGCTCCCGAGTGGCGCATCCAGTAAAAGCACTCACTAGGGTGCAGGATGCGCTCTATATCCTGGACGTCGTCAGTTCGAATCCAGGCTATTCCACAGCCGACCGTGGACGGGAGCTCCCAGGGGGCGGCGCTCAATTGGCCGAGCGTCGCCCGGGGGGAGGGTGGGTTAGGTCGGCCAGGGTGTCCTCGGCTCACCGCGCACCAGCGACCCCTGTAGTCTGGCCGGGCGCCTGTGGGCTTGCCTGTAAGCTGCACAGAGCTGTGTTGTCCTCCGATGCTGTTGCTCTGAGGAGGCTGCACGGTGAGTCTGCAGAGTGTAAAGAAGCGGGCGGCTGACGGCACACGCTTCGGAGGACAGCCTAAAGCTGAGCCTAAAAATAATTGGGCATTTCAAATTGGGGAGAAAATAATAAAAACTAATTGGCAACGACTAAATTATATTAAAAAAAAGTGTGTGTGCCTGCAAATAAATAATGTGCCTCCAAGTTAAAATGTGTCTGCAAGTTAAAAAAAAAATGAATGCAAACAAATCCCAAATTGGAAATTACATAGTTAAGTAGGTGGGTATTAGCAGTCGTGGAAAGTAGCAGATCAGAGCTCTGATTCGATTAACATTTCTTTACAGTAGTTGCTTTGATCCTAGACTGCGGAAGCTATATAACCTTTGTAGTGTATATAAAAATAATATGAAACTTGGCACACAAGCTGATCTGAAGTACAGCGTTGTATTCATGATTGTATTACCATAGTAAAGGTGTGGCTAAAGAAAGGAGCATGCACAATAGTACTGCATTATAAAGCTGCAAAATTGAGCTCTGAGCTTCTACACTGTTATTTATGATGTGAGGTTTTACATGATGGTGTAACTTTATGTGAATCCTGTCTGAAATCTCCTAAAACCCAAGTAGAACTGTTCTGATTTACATGGCATTTGTCAGCTGTTTTAAACGAGAGAAGGCGACTGACCTTGCCTTTAAAGGCACACTTCCCGAGGGACGTGTTTTTTGCTCATGACAAATATGTGTGTTCCACGTCACCAAGTCATGACTGTGGACGCAATTTTCAAGTGCATGTAACCCATCCAATGAAATCTTTTCAGAGTTTATTGAACACTGGTTCAGCCTAGAAAGAAATGTTATAGTTGATTGAGCTGAGTTAACTAAGATAGGGGGTGCCAATACTCATGTCAGCCGCTGCATAGATAGACTGACTAGCTATAAGTATTCGGTCTGAACTCAGATAGTTTTCCTGCAGCTAATACTCATTAAGATGAATGAGTGTTCAGTAAACTTCAAAAACATATAATTGTTAAAAAAAAAACTAGTTAAATACAAAATATATTTACACTGTCAGCAGGTAAAGTTGATCAAATGAAGCGGCAAATAACATCACTGATCATATCAGCACCAAGCGCAGCGAGAGGAAACGTTTCCTGTACTTATGCTTTCGCTAACTGATGTTGGATGGCAAACCTTAAAATGTAATCTGTAATTTATAGAACGCCACATTTAAAACAATTTAGAATAAGAATATTAACTATGTCATATACAGGTCCCTCCAGAATTATTCACACCCTTGATTCAATGTTACAAAAAGTTTGTTTTAGCAACAATAAAAAGTGTACACATTTTTTTTTTCATAAATCCATGCAAACATGATACATTGTCAGACTCTCGTTGTTACATATCGCAAAAACATTTCTGTGCAAAGTTATTGCATTTTAATGTTTAGGGGTGTGAATAATTTTTAACCTTCAGTTTTTGAAATAACATGCAAATATGTTAGACAAATATATGTTTGTGAAGTCCAATACTGAATGTCTGAAAATCTTAATGTTTTCAATCATTTATGCAACAAATACTGACCGTACACTGGAATTTATTTTGCTAAAAACCCATTCTAGTCTATGAAGGGTGTGAATAATACTGGAGGCACTGTATATATATATAACCCATTCTAGTCTATGAAGGGTGTGAATAATACTGGAGGCAGCTGTATATATATATATATATATATATATATATATATATATATATATATATATATATATATATATATATTGTAACAAACTGGAGGGGTACCCTGCGGGATACTCCTTTCCACGGCTTCCACCGACGAGCACAGACACGTAGAGATTGCAGGCAAGTAACTTTTATTTACAATATTCAAACACAAGAGACTCTTTAAATCACTGAATGCCCTGTACGGGACACTAACTGTCTCACTTCTTCGCCCCTCTCTATCTAGTATAGAATACCAAGTCCTACAGGTCAGAGCCTGTAGAAGTCCGCTCCTGAGGAAGGGTCCGCGTAGACTCCCCCCCGTGGTATGAGCTTTGTAATCCACGTAGTCCAACCGCTCCCTCTGCTGGGGTAGTCCTGTAACACGGGTAAGTATCCACAGACTCCTCACTCGCTGCAGTCTCTCTGACACAGAGGTACGGATAGCACCGACTCCCTCTGCAGGAGTCTCGCTGCAGCACAGGCAAGACCAGTGCCGACTCCCTCTGCTGGAGCCTCGCTGCAACACCGGTAACAGGTAAGTACAGCGCCGACTCCCTCTGCTGGAATCTCGCTGTAACACAGGTAACAGGTAAGTACAGCGTCGACTCCCTCTGCTGGAGTCACGCTGCCACACAGGTCACAAGTACCGGGAAGACTCTTGGTTGGAGTATGTAATGGGCCCTGAATAAGAGCTCCTGGATGAACACTCCTGTGCCCCGCCTCCTAAGCAAGACGTGCCCAACGGCGTTGATGACTGTATCCAGACTGTGGGGACGAACCCCGGCAGCCAGTGTCCTGGGTGGTTCCAGAGCACCCCTGTGTACAACGTGCTTATTTTCCTGTTACAATAAAACGTGTCCTGCAAACCAAACTGTTGTTTTCGTCCGCTTTCTTTTCCCTTTTATTTCTACCCGCTGCTCCTGCAGCGCGTACTCATACAGTCTCTTTTCAAGTCCCGGATACCTCACACAGACACACAGTCGGCCGCCGTGACGGTCCTCAACCGACACGGAAGCTGCGGAACTGTTTTACAAAAATACTGACGAGCGGCGTCCACACAAACGTTTAAATAAAACAAATTATACTAGCAAAACAAAAGGCTACCTCACCAAGAGGGAAACCGCTCACAATTTACACAAAACAAAACTCTTGTTCACAAAACAAAACCCGTTCGCTTTACCTTGCGAAGTTTTAACAACACTCTCTGCTCTCTGGGTATTTCCTGCAGGACAATCCGGCGGTGCTCCCCACGATCACCCCCGTCCTGTCCTACCCTACTTCCTTATATACCCCAGGAACCCCGCCCTACCAATTAGTGCTCCCGTTCCTGGGTGCTGTTTGCTTCATTTTCTGTAGTAGCGCCGCCATTCCTTAAAGGCGACGTTACTTCTTTCTTACAATATATATATATATATATATAAAACCCATCCTATTCTATGAAGGGTGTGAATAATACTGGAGGCAGCTGTATATATATATATATATATATATATATATATATATATATATATATATATATATATATATATAAACCCATTCTAGTCTATGAAGGGTGTGAATAATACTGGAGGCAGCTGTATGTTATATATTAGTTGGGCCAACATAAACAAACGATAAGTTGAGCATTTTTTTTCCCGTAGCTGTAGCTGAGAGACTCTGGGGCTCCGGCAGCATGTGTGCATAAACTAGGACTACAAACACTCAGTGTGATTTTGTGCAAACAGCAGATCCCCTCCAAGAAAACTGTTTGAACACTAAGTTGAAGAAAGTATAATAATGTGTGTCTTTATTGAATTCACACCTCTTTGATGCAGTGGTTCCATTTGCTCTGTAGTTTTACTGTTCTTTATACATTCTGTGATGTAAATAGAATACATTTCAATTGAAGCTTTGTATTTGACCAGCTTCTTATTCGCATTTTTATTATTCAGTCAAGTGCGTAAATGTATTTATTTATGCTGGATAATTAACTTAGAATTTAACAGGTTAAATCAAACATGCCAATATGCCAATCACTCAGCTTCTTATTCGCAAGCTTATTCTGTGCATGAATGTATTGATCTAAGTAGAATAATTAGCCTTGAATTTAACGGGTTAAATAGCGTCGGCCCACCTATTTCTCTGCAAAGGGTATCAAGATTTTCTGGGGTAAAACAGTGGGCAAACATGTCGCATGTGCCACTCAGCTTCTATAATGTCTTATCCATATGACTGATGATTGAGACGTCCCTCAGTTACATTTCTGCTCCCTGTGACAGCTTTGGTATACTTTCTCAAAAGGACTTTGGTGGTCTTCAACTTGAAAGGGAACTGGTGTAAGTTTTAACTAAGAACACGAATATCACTTCTATCCGCTGGTATTGTTAAAGAAGTTGGCTTCAGACTTGTCTGAGGGCACAGAATAAAAAATAAATAAATATACCTGTTTGCATTTGCCCTTTTAGCACTCTGGTGAAACTTTGAAGAGGCAGACAACAATGAGGTAAGGGCAGTTTTGGTTTTCTCAATAAAAGTAAATGAGGATGCTCCCAAGTGGTACATCCAGTAAAGTCATTAGTCTGAGTGCAGGATGTGCCCTATAGCCTGGAGATTGTTGGTTGGAATCTGGGCTATTCTGATTATGTCAATTATGGCCGGGTGTTACCAGGGGGCTGCGAACAATTGACCCAGCGCCGGCCGGGTGGGGAAGGTTTAAGTCGACTGGGTAATCCTTGTCTCATCACTGCACACCAGCGACTCCTGTGGCGGCCGGGCGTCTGCGGGCTGGCTGAGTAATAACCAGAACTGAGTTTCTTCTGAAGCAACAGGTCTGGTTGGCTTCACTGTCTGCTTGCAGAGTGAAGCGAGCAGCCTGACAGCGCACCTTTTGGAGGATGATTTGAGTGTGCTGGTCTTTCTCTCTCCTGAATCACTGTGTGGGTCTTAGAAACAATTGGATATTCCAAATTTATATATACTGAATATAAATAGGTCCCTCCAGAATTATTCACACCCTTGATTCAATGTTACAAAAAGTTGGTTTTAGCAACAAAAAGTGTACACTTTTTTTTTCATAAATCCATGCAAACATGATACATTGTCAGACTCTCATTGTTTATTTCGCAAAAACATTTCTGTCCAAAGTTATTGCATTTTAATGTTAGGGTGTGAATAATTCTGAACCTCCAGTATAAAAAATAAAAAAAAAAATCCAAATATGTTGGACAAATATATTTTTGCAAAGTCCAATACTGAATGTCTGGAAAAATTAATGTTTTCATATATTTATGCAACAAATACTGAATGTACACTTGCATTTATTTTGCTAAAACCCATTCTTGTCTATGAAGGGTATGAATAATACTGGAGGGCACTGCATATAAAAAAGTACTTGCCTGTTTTCCTCTTGGGATTTAAGCCCCTTGACCCCCCCCCCCAAATCAGCTCTCTTCACTTAATGTTAATGGCAAATTAACTTGGCAAGTCTGGGGAAAAAAACATATTGTCTATATATTAGCTTATTCCAGAAATGTTAATGTGAATATAGCCTGTATAACTCCAGTGGCACAGACTTCTTTAGGGTACTAACTGTTAATAGTACTGCTGAAAGAAAATCCTTTTCAATTGCTGCTGTTGCCGACTGGAACAATCTACCTGTAGAAATGAGATCTGAGACCTTCCCTTGTAATTTCAAGAAACGGTTTTATTATTGAAAAGTGTTTACTTATTTAATTATTATTATTTCTGTATTTTGTGTAAATGTTCTATTTGTCTGCAGTTCATTCTCTAAGGTTGCCCAGTGTTATGCGCAGGAGCTGGATTCCACAGGACAGTTGTTGCCAGTCTCAGGGCCTCTGGACTCCCCAAAGTTCCTCCCCCTTCATCTGGTGCAGAGGGTTGAAAAGGGCTGGTTTAAATTTAAAAAAGTACAATACTACCCGACCTCAGTGGACCTGGGCATGGTGCTAGTGGACGGAGACACCTCAGACATTGGTATGCTTTGATATTTCCCTTTCTTTTCAAATAAATTAGCTGTATACAGTACATGTGGGTCTTTCAATTTTGCCTCCAAGTGCAAAACAATTGTTTCTTACCTAGTAGATGAATTCCACACACCGAGGGAACTCCCAGTTTCCATGTTGCTGGGATTGGGAGAAAAACAAAAAAAGTTGTTTTTGCCTGTGCTTCCCGATCCCTGCTGCCACAGAGACCTGGCAGTGTTCCGATGCTCACTAGAACTACTAGATCTGTGCCGGTGTACCCAACATGTCAATGCAAGTCCACCTTATGTAGCCCTACTAATACTAAACACTAACTCTGCCTGTAATAAGAACATATTTCAATACAGTACTATACCAGGAACAGCAAAGCTCCTAGTATAATATTCAGACCCTAACAGTATTTTAGATAGTGACTTTGTGGTGTGTTATTTTCTTATTTCTTAATTTAGTTTTAAAATAAATAGAATTCAACAATTAGATTTTGTGGTTGATCAATCACAGTTTTATCGTCTTTCTTTTGTTCATGGAGTCACATCCAGTCAGTCATCCAGTCTTCATAACAGAAAACAAAAACATTGCCTTTATGCAACAGGTAAATAATATATATATATATATATATATATATATATATATATGTTTAAAAGAGATCTTCCAAAATAATATACAAATGCCCACTATTCTTATCTAACCATAAATCATAGATACCTCCATACACCAACCACTGCATCACAACCCAAGTATTTATTTTTAAAAGATTATTTTTTAAACATAAGCTAACATGTTGTGGCAACCAATATAAGTCAAAAGAGGTTTAACAAAGACTTATTAGTCAATATCAAGTAATAACAACAACGGGTGGCAATTTAAAAGTAAGATTTGAACATAGATAACAAAGGAGAATAATTCCATGTGTCTTACCTTCATAACAGAAAACTAAAACATTGACCCATAACATGTGTGAGGTCACAATAGAACAGAGGGTACAGTAAGACTTTCCCCCAAGGAGGTTTTAATTAAACCAGCTCCCCCTGGTGGTAATAAACAGAGACTGAATTATAGGCTTCATAAACACACATAAAGCATAACTCTCTAACACAGGATGGTGAAAGAGGTGAACCTGTACTGTTTAAAAAAAAAAAAAAAAAAAAAGAATGCGCGAGTATTATTATTTATTATTATTTGTTTATTTAGCAGATGCCTTTATCCAAGGCGACTTACAGAGACTAGGGTGTTTAATCAATGCATCAGCTGCAGAGTCACTTACAATTACGTCTCACCTGAAAGACAAAGCACAAGGAGGTTAAGTGACTTGCTCAGGGTCACACAATGAGTCAGTGGCTGAGGTGGGATTTGATCCAGGGACTTTCTGGTTACAAGCCCTTTTCTTTAACCACTGGACCACACAGCCTCCTATAGAGTACTATACTCAAGTCCGTACCCAAACATATGCAGGAGAAATTTGGACAATGATACCGAGAGGAGGGGGAGTTCTATGGAAGAGGGTCACTACTTAGCGCCAAAATAGATTATATCTAGGATCTCTGAGAAAGAGATCGGTTTCTTTCTCTCCTGACCCAAGCAACATGGAGACTGAGAGTTCACTCGGTGTGTGAACTACGAAGAAACCATCTTCGTCAAACAGGGTCTTCAGAAATAACTGTTGATTCCAAATTGAGAGAAAAATGGGGGGAAAATAATTGGCAATTCGATTTATATATAAAAGAAAGTTTCTCTTTCTCTCTATTGTCTTCTACCTGCAGTTCAAAAAGTCAGTCCAGTGGGAACTGGTGAGCTGTCTTCATGTACTGCTGTGGCTGTGAACACTGATTTGAAGATCCCTGTTGTGGATGCTGGGGCTGAAGCTAGCCACACCCGGACTAGGTCTGTGGAGTCCACAGACTTGGAGAAAGTGGAGGTCTGCCCAGACAGCCTGGTGAAAAAGCTAGAAAACAGGTGATGGGAATAGTACAGCATATAGCATCACATGACCCTTGGTAAAAGAGGTGCTATCTATGCCCTCCCCTGTGGGAACTGAAGTTCAGGTCAGATGTTTTGTTTTACATTTAGTAGTTTCACACATTTGATAAGAGGAACAAATGATAAAGAAGATTCATGTTAAATCAATCCAGTCAATCTATAAGGTGCATCCAGTAAAAGTGCTTGCAAGGATGTGCCCTATAACCTGGAGATCACTGATTTCAAATCCAGGGCTATTCCACTGCTAGCTGTGGTTAGGAATATTATTATTATTTATTTGTTAGCAGACACCCTTATCCAGAGTGACTTACAATTATTAGAAGATATCACATTATTTTTACATACAATTACCCATTTATACAGTTGGGTTTTTACTGGAGCAATCTAGGTAAAGTACCTTGCTCAAGGGTACAGCAGCAGTGTCCCCCACCTGGGATTGAACCCACAACCCTCCAGTCAGGAGTCCAGAGCCTTAACTCCACACTGCTGCTATCCAGAGGGAACACTAGCTGAACAACAGTTTTGTCTCTCTGAGTCATTACATGAGTTGCAGCAGTACTGAGATAAAGTTTTAAAATCATTTGGATGTTCCAAATTGGGAGAAAATGGCGGTAAAATAATTGGCGTTTTTTTAATTCAAATAAACAAAATCAAGAAACAAATTGTATTCAAATTTGAAAAGCAAGAAAAAGCTTTCTAATGATCTGTATTGTGTCATCGTAGCAAGTTCAACATGAATCACTGGAAGATGAAAGCTCTGAGAAACGCTAGAAGGGTGTGTGTGGTCGTTGAGGCTGTCCGAATTCGGAACAAAATGATGCTAATGAAGAACTCATCATCAAAGTTGTCCCTGATGGTCAAGCCATCAAAATTAACTGAGGTACTGGCTCTCATTGTCTATCAGTTTACGTCATTGTCACAAAGACGGCCGGAGTGGGTGACGTCAGACCAGATGCAGGAAATAAACAGACAGAGATTTGGGGTTTGGTGAAGCTGAGCGAATGCTTTCGCTCAGCATTTAATAACAGAACAGAAAATAAAAGGTTGGAACAGACAAAAACACTGGACACGGCACTATACGCCAAAATAAAAGGACAAACAAAACGAACTAAACAGTGCACAGACAGACGAACAAAACATGGTGAGCAGATTTAACTATTCTTTACTTTTCACAAATACCTCCGTCTCCAATCCCGTTCTCCACTCACCGAACACCCAACCCCAAGTGACAGAAATGTGCATCTATATATACTGTTGTGCTGGGATTCAATTACTAATTAATTACTCACTTGAATCCCAGCACGTGAATTAGTTAAGTGTACTCCCGTAACCACACATTACATTTTACCAGCACGTGAAGAGATTTGTGCCCTCCTCGTGCCTAAATATAAATCTACATTTTTGAATACACGTGAAACACAGACCTGTTTATAGCCCGTGTACCAATCTCTATACACCAACATTAACACACGCACGCAACATACAACATATAACACACAAATGCACACAGGGGCGGGGCACATTGCCACAGTCATTTTTACCTTTCTTTCTGCTTCCCAGTCACTCAGCTCTTAACTGTAGAGTCACACTGTCTCCCATGGCCGTAGCTAGAGTGATCATTTACCCAAGGTCCGAACACTGACAAGCACATAGGGCTCAGACTAACATTTTGTCATTTAAAGTTTTTTAAACACCATCAGTAGTTCATTTTGTTTTGTTGCTCAGGAGTTTATAGAATGCAAGAAGGAATAAAGAAGCTGTACTCTGTGGTTGCACAGCAAAATAAAAAATAAAAAAGTCACTCCTGTAAGGCCAGTGGGCCATTACAAAGAGACCGTGTCATAGTTTACAGTATATGGGCTCTGGAGTTTATTTATTAATTTGCCTTCACTGTCACCCCATCCACTTTAAATATATTTCTTGCTTGGATTTTATGTTTTACTTCAGTACGCCACTCTAATTTACAGCAGTGTAGGACTGCCTTTCCGTACAATAAGTTCAGATCAAATGATCTTCTTTTCCACTTCAAATTGTTCATGCATCCAGCCTGTTTATAAATGCAATTAATACATTTTTTATAAATTCAGTGCAGGATCTTTGATACAAGAAATTTGGATGTTTCCCCAGTTAATGATAGAAATCCTTGTTGAAAACCTCAGAGATAAAACTATATGAACTTCTAGGTTCTCTAAAAAAAAGTCAAAGGATGTTTATGTTTTAGATACTGCTTTTCTAAAGGAACAGAGTGATATATTGAGTAGTCCTGTAACTCAACTGTGTAATTGATCTATAAAACGGAATATTCCCTAGTGCTTGGAAGTCCGCAGTAATTATTCAGTGTTCAAGTCTGGTGACTGTGAAGAGATCAGTAATTACAGACCTATTCGTCTACTTCCAGTCATCTCAAAAGTAGTAGAGAAGGTGGTAGTAGAACAGATCAATACATCTGGACACCAGATGTTCTTTCTTACACCCTATGCAGTTTGGATGTAGAGCAAAATACTCCACAGAAACACCTAATTGTTATTTTCTAGAAAGGATTAAATCTGAGCTTGATAAAGGTAGAGTTGTTGGAGCTGTATTTCTTGATCTGAAGAAAGCTTCTGACACAGTCAATCATACTGTTTAACTCTCTAAGTTGTCTAAATGTAACCTTTCAGACAAGGCACTGAAATGAATGGAATCTTATTTGTCAGATAGAAAACAAAGTGTTAAGAGTCAGCAATAGTCAATCAACATTGAGGAATGGTACATTGGGGTTCCCACAGGGATCTGTATTAGGATCTTTTATATTAATGATCTAGCTCTATAAGTCAATATCCAGATGTATGCTGATGATACAGTGTTTTTGTAAGTACGAAAACTTGTCAAGAAGCCACTATAAAATGATAAAGCTAAAATTTTAAACAAGGACCAAACCTTGGTGACCTCATAGCTTTGCTACTGCCATGATGTCTCCCAGTGCCTGCCCCAGCCCCTCCCTCCTTCCCTGCAGACTGATGGGAAGGACTGCCCATGTCCATGTGTGTTTTGTTTTAAGGTGGGGGCAAAGGTGGAGGGACAGAGAAATCTGAAGTTTGTGTATGAAGAGGGCACTGTCCTGGCATGTAAAGCCTATGAACTCAACATTTCGACCAAAGGAGAGTTTCGTGAGTACGGCCCTTTTATTGAATTACTAAAAGATTCAATCAGAGAGTCTAGCAGTTGGTACTCTTCTTTGCTCTTTGGTTATTGTCTTTCTTCTGCTATTTTTTTACAGGCAGGTTATCACTTTTGTTTTCTTCAGAATCAGTTTCTACTAAAGCAATAAGGTGAGAGTGAGCACGGGTTACCGTGGATGTTGTCACTGTTTGTGTGTGTTACGAGGCATAGCTGAGTGCTTGCAACTAACCAAGCAGTGGCAATATACACAGTAACCTATACCCTCAAGGGCCTTATTGCTTTTATAAAACATATTATAAGCAAAAAAAGATTTATTAAGAAATTTGAAGGATAACTTACCGTAACAGAAAATAGTTCCTAATGGACTAATCGCGTAAGATTTTCATTTGAACTTTTTATTAAGTTGCAATTTGAAATGTATTTTATTGTAATTATACGCGTGTGTGCATGCGTGTGTCTGTGTGTGTGGTGAATTTAGCTGTGTGCTTGTGTGTGTGGTGAGTTTAGCTGTGTGTTTGTGTCTGTGGTGAGTTTAGCTGTGTGTCTGTGTGTGTGGTGAGTTTAGCTGTGTGTTTGTGTGTGTGGTGAGTTTAGCTGTGTGCTTGTGTGTGTGGTGAGTTTAGCTGTGTGTTTGTGTGTGTGGTGAGTTTAGCTGTGTGTTTGTGTGTGTGGTGAGTTTAGCTGTGTGCCTGTGTGTGTGGTGAGTTTAGCTGTGTGTTTGTGTGTGTGGTGAGTGCAGCTGTGTGTTTGTGTGTGTGGGTGAGTTTAGCTGTGTGTCTGTGTCTGTGGTGAGTTTAGCTGTGTGTTTGTGTGTGGTGTGAGTGCAGCTGTGTGTTTGTGTGTGTGGTGAGTTTAGCTGTGTGTTTGTGTGTGGGGTGAGTGCAGCTGTGTGTTTGTGTGTGTGGTGAGTTTAGCTGTGTGTTTGTGTGTGGTGTGAGTGCAGCTGTGTGTTTGTGTGTGTGGTGAGTTTAGCTGTGTGTTTGTGTGTGGTGTGAGTGCAGCTGTGTGTTTGTGTGTGTGTGGTGAGTTTAGCTGTGTGTTTGTGTGTGTGGTGAGTTTAGCTGTGTGTCTGTGTGTGTGGTGAGTTTAGCTGTGTGTCTGTGTGTGTGGTGAGTTTAGCTGTGTGTCTGTGTCTGTGGTGAGTTTAGCTGTGTGTTTGTGTGTGTGGTGAGTTTAGCTGTGTGCCTGTGTGTGTGGTGAGTGTAGCTGTGTGTCTGTGTGTGTGGTGAGTTTAGCTGTGTGCCTGTGTGTGTGGTGAGTTTAGCTGTGTGCCTGTGTGTGTGGTGAGTTTAGCTGTGTGTTTGTGTGTGTGGTGAGTGCAGCTGTGAGTCTCTGTGTGTGGTGAGTTTAACTGTGTGTCAATGTGTGTGGTGAGTGCAGCTGTGTGTTTGTGTGTGTGGGTGAGTTTAGCTGTGTGTCTGTGTCTGTGGTGAGTTTAGCTGTGCGCATGTGTGTGTGGTGAGTCTAGCTGTGTGTTTGTGTGTGGTGTGAGTTTAGCTGTGTGTTTGTGTGTGTGGTGAGTGCAGCTGTGTGTTTGTGTGTGTGGGTGAGTTTAGCTGTGTGTCTGTGTCTGTGGTGAGTTTAGCTGTGTGTTTGTGTGTGTGGTGAGTGTAGCTGTGTGTCTGTGTGTGTGGTGAGTTTAGCTGTGTGTCTGTGTGTGTGGTGAGTTTAGCTGTGTGTTTGTGTGTGTGGTGAGTGCAGCTGTGTGGTTGTGTGTGTGGTGAGTGCAGCTGTGTGTTTGTGTGTGTGGTGAGTTTAGCTGTGTGTTTGTGTGTGTGGTGAGTTTAGCTGTGTGTTTGTGTGTGTGGTGAGTTTAGCTGTGTGTCTGTATGTGTGGTGAGTTTAGCTGTGTGTCTGTGTGTGTGGTGAGTTTAGCTGTGTGTTTGTGTGTGTGGTGAGTGCAGCTGTGTGGTTGTGTGTGTGGTGAGTGCAGCTGTGTGTCTGTGTGTGTGGTGAGTTTAGCTGTGTGTTTGTGTGTGTGGTGAGTTTAGCTGTGTGTTTGTGTGTGTGGTGAGTGCAGCTGTGTGTTTGTGTGTGGGGTGAGTTTAGCTGTGAGTCTCTGTGTGTGGTGAGTGTAGTTGTGTGTTTGTGTGTGTGGTGAGTGCAGCTGTGTGTTTGTGTGTGTGGTGAGTTTAGCTGTGTTTCTGTGTATGTGGTGAGTTTAGCTGTGTGTTTGTGTGTGTGGTGAGTGCAGCTGTGTGTTTGTGTGTGTGGTGAGTTTAGCTGTGTGTTTGTGTGTGTGGTGAGTTTAGCTGTGTGTCTGTGTGTGGTGAGTGCAGCTGTGTGTTTGTGAGTGTGGTGAGTTTAGCTGTGTGTTTGTGTGTGTGGTGAGTTTAGCTGTGTGTTTGTGTGTGTGGTGAGTGCAGCTGTGTGTTTGTGTGTGGGGTGAGTTTAGCTGTGAGTCTCTGTGTGTGGTGAGTGTAGTTGTGTGTTTGTGTGTGTGGTGAGTGCAGCTGTGTGTTTGTGTGTGTGGTGAGTTTAGCTGTGTGTCTGTGTATGTGGTGAGTTTAGCTGTGTGTTTGTGTGTGTGGTGAGTTTAGCTGTGTGTTTGTGTGTGTGGTGAGTTTAGCTGTGTGTTTGTGTGTGTGGTGAGTTTAGCTGTGTGTCTGTGTGTGGTGAGTGCAGCTGTGTGTTTGTGTGTGTGGTGAGTTTAGCTGTGTGTTTGTGTGTGTGGTGAGTTTAGCTGTGTGTTTGTGTCTGTGGTGAGTTTAGCTGTGTGTTTGTGAGTGTGGTGAGTTTAGCTGTGTGTTTGTGTGTGTGGTGAGTTTAGCTGTGTGTCAGTGTGTGGGGTGAGTTTAGCTGTGTGTTTGTGTGTGTGGTGAGTTTAGCTGTGTGTCAGTGTGTGGGGTGAGTTTAGCTGTCTGTTTGTGTGTGCGGGTGAGTTTAGCTGTGTGTTTGTGTCTGTGGTGAGTTTAGCTGTGTGTTTGTGTGTGGGTGAGTTTAGCTGTGTGTTTGTGTGTGTGGTGAGTTTAGCTGTGTGTTTGTGTGTGGGTGAGTTTAGCTGTCTGTTTGTGTCTGTGGTGAGTTTAGCTGTGTGTTTGTGTGTGGGTGAGTTTAGCTGTGTGTTTGTGTGTGTGGTGAGTTTAGCTGTGTGTCTGTGTGTGGTGAGTGCAGCTGTGTGTTTGTGTGTGTGGTGAGTTTAGCTGTGTGTTTGTGTGTGTGGTGAGTTTAGCTGTCTGTTTGTGTCTGTGGTGAGTTTAGCTGTGTGTTTGTGTGTGGGTGAGTTTAGCTGTGTGTTTGTGTGTGTGGTGAGATTAGCTGTGTGTTTGTGTGTGTGGTGAGTTTAGCTGTGTGTTTGTGTTTGTGGTGAGTTTAGCTGTGTGTTTGTGTGTGTGGTGAGTTTAGCTGTGTATCTGTGTGTGTGGTGAGTTTAGCTGTGTGTGTGTGTGTGGTGAGTTTAGCTGTGTGTGTGTGTGTGTGGTGAGTTTAGCTGTGTGTTTGTGTGTGTGGTGAGTGCAGCTGTGTGTTTGTGTGTGGGGTGAGTTTAGCTGTGTGTTTGTGAGTGTGGTGAGATTAGCTGTGTGTCTGTGTGTGGGGTGAGTGCAGCTGTGTGTTTGTGTGTGTGGTGAGTTTAGCTGTGTGTCTGTGTGTGGGGTGAGTGCAGCTGTGTGTTTGTTTGTGTGGTGAGTTTAGCTGTGTGTTTGTGTGTGGTGAGTTTAGCTGTGTGTTTGTGTGTGTTGTGAGTTTAGCTGTGTGTTTGTGTGTGTGGTGAGTGCAGCTGTGTGTTTGTGTGTGTGGTGAGTTTAGCTGTGTGTCTGTGTGTGGGGTGAGTGCAGCTGTGTGTTTGTGTGTGTGGTGAGTGCAGCTGTGTGTTTGTGTGTGTGGTGAGTGCAGCTGTGTGTTTGTGTGTGTGGTGAGATTAGCTGTGTGTTTGTGTGTGGGGTGAGTTTAGCTGTGTGTTTGTTTGTGTGGTGAGTTTAGCTGTGTGTTTGTGTGTGTGGTGAGTGCAGCTGTGTGTTTGTGTGTGTGGTGAGTTTAGCTGTGTGTCTGTGTGTGGGGTGAGTGCAGCTGTGTGTATGTGTGTGTGGTGAGTTTAGCTGTGTGTTTGTGTGTGGTGTGAGTGCAGCTGTGTGTTTGTGTGTGTGGTGAGTTTAGCTGTGTGTTTGTGAGTGTGGTGAGTGCAGCTGCGTGTTTGTGTGTGTGGTGAGTTTAGCTGTGTGTTTGTGTGTGTGGTGAGTTTAGCTGTGTGTTTGTGTGTGTGTTGAGTGCAGCTGTGTGTTTGTGTGTGTGGTGAGTTTAGCTGTGTGTTTGTGTGTGGTGAGTTTAGCTGTGTGTTTGTGTGTGTGGTGAGTTTAGCTGTGTGTTTGTGTGTGTGGTGAGTGCAGCTGTGTGATTGTGTGTGTGGTGAGTTTAGCTGTGTGTCTGTGTGTGGCGTGAGTGCAGCTGTGTGTTTGTGTGTGTGGTGAGTGCAGCTGTGTGTTTGTGTGTGTGGTGAGTTTAGCTGTGTGTTTGTGTGTGTGTTGAGTGCAGCTGTGTGTTTGTGTGTGTGGTGAGTTTAGCTGTGTGTTTGTGTGTGGTGAGTTTAGCTGTGTGTTTGTGTGTGTGGTGAGTGCAGCTGTGTGTTTGTGTGTGTGGTGGGTTTAGCTGTGTGTTTGTGTGTGGCGTGAGTTTAGCTGTGTGTTTGTGTGTATGGTGAGTTTAGCTGTGTGTTTGTGTGTGTGGTGAGTTTAGCTGTGTGTCTGTGTGTGTGGTGAGTGCAGCTGTGTGTTTGTGTGTGTGGTGAGTGCAGCTGTGTGTTTGTGTGTGTGGTGAGTTTAGCTGTGTGTCTGTGTGTGGGGTGAGTGCAGCTGTGTGTTTGTGTGTGTGGTGAGTTTAGCTGTGTGTTTATGTGTGTGGTGAGTGCAGCTGTGTGTTTGTGTGTGTGGTGAGTTTAGCTGTGTGTCTGTGTGTGGGGTGAGTGCAGCTGTGTGTTTGTGTGTGTGGTGAGTTTAGCTGTGTGTTTGTGTGTGTGGTGAGTGTAGTTGTGTGTTTGTGTGTGTGGTGAGTGCAGCTGTGTGTTTGTGTGTGTGGTGAGTTTAGCTGTGTGTTTGTGTGTGTGGTGAGTGCAGCTGTGTGTTTGTGTGTGTGGTGAGTTTAGCTGTGTGTCTGTGTGTGGTGTGAGTGCAGCTGTGTGTTTGTGTGTGTGGTGAGTGCAGCTGTGTGTTTGTGTTTGTGGTGAGTTTAGCTGTGTGTTTATGTGTGTTGTGAGTTTAGCTGTGTGTTTGTGTGTGTGGTGAGTTTAGCTGTGTGTCTGTGTGTGGGGTGAGTGCAGCTGTGTGTTTGTGTGTGTGGTGAGTTTAGCTGTGTGTTTGTGTGTGTGGTTAGTGTAGTTGTGTGTTTGTGTGTGTGGTGAGTGCAGCTGTGTGTTTGTGTGTGTGGTGAGTTTAGCTGTGTGTTTGTGTGTGTGGTGAGTGCAGCTGTGTGTTTGTGTGTGTGGTGAGTTTAGCTGTGTGTCTGTGTGTGGTGTGAGTGCAGCTGTGTGTTTGTGTGTGTGGTGAGTGCAGCTGTGTGTTTGTGTTTGTGGTGAGTTTAGCTGTGTGTTTGTGTGTGTGGTGAGTGCAGCTGCGTGTTTGTGTGTGTGGTGAGTTTAGCTGTGTGTTTGTGTGTGTGGTGAGTTTAGCTGTGTGTTTGCGTGTGTGGTGAGTGCAGCTGCGTGTTTGTGTGTGTGGTGAGTGCAGCTGTGTGTTTGTGTGTGTGGTGAGTGCAGCTGTGTGTTTGTGTGTGTGGTGAGTTTAGCTGTGTGTTTGTGTGTGTGGTGAGTTTAGCTGTGTGTTTATGTGTGTGGTGAGTGCAGCTGTGTGTTTGTGTGTGTGGTGAGTTTAGCTGTGTGTCTGTGTGTGGGGTGAGTGCAGCTGTGTGTTTGTGTGTGTGGTGAGTTTAGCTGTGTGTTTGTGTGTGTGGTGAGTGTAGTTGTGTGTTTGTGTGTGTGGTGAGTGCAGCTGTGTGTTTGTGTGTGTGGTGAGTGCAGCTGTGTGTTTGTGTGTGTGGTGAGTGCAGCTGTGTGTTTGTGTGTGTGGTGAGTTTAGCTGTGTGTCTCTGTGTGGTGTGAGTGCAGCTGTGTGTTTGTGTGTGTGGTGAGTGCAGCTGTGTGTTTGTGTTTGTGGTGAGTTTAGCTGTGTGTTTGTGTGTGTGGTGAGTTTAGCTGTGTGTTTGCGTGTGTGGTGAGTGCAGCTGCGTGTTTGTGTGTGTGGTGAGTGCAGCTGTGTGTTTGTGTGTGTGGTGAGTGCAGCTGTGTGTTTGTGTGTGTGGTTAGTTTAGCTGTGTGTTTGTGTGTGGTGAGTTTAGCTGTGTGTTTATGTGTGTTGTGAGTTTAGCTGTGTGTTTGTGTGTGTGGTGAGTGCAGCTGTGTGTTTGTGTGTGTGGTGAGTTTAGCTGTGTGTTTGTGTGTGTGGTGAGTTTAGCTGTGTGTTTGTGTGTGTGGTGAGTTTAGCTGTGTGTTTTTGTGTGTGGTGAGTTTAGCTGTGTGTCTGTGTGTGTGGTGAGTGCAGCTGTGTGTTTGTGTGTGTGGTGAGTGCAGCTGTGTGTTTGTGTGTGTGGTGAGTTTAGCTGTGTGTTTGTGTGTGTGGTGAGTTTAGCTGTGTGTTTGTGTGTGTGGTGAGTGCAGCTGTGTGTTTGTGTGTGTGGTAATTTTAGCTGTGTGTCTGTGTGTGGGGTGAGTGCAACTGTGTGTCTGTGTGTGTGGTGAGTTTAGCTGTGTGTTTGTGTGTGTGGTGAGTGCAGCTGCGTGTTTGTGTGTGTGGTGAGTTTAGCTGTGTGTCTGTGTGTGTGGTGAGTGCAGCTGCGTGTTTGTGTGTGTGGTGAGTTTAGCTGTGTGTTTGTGTGTGTGGTGAGTTTAGCTGTGTGTCTGTGTGTGTGGTGAGTGCAGCTGCGTGTTTGTGTGTGTGGTGAGTTTAGCTGTGTGTTTGTGTGTGTGGTGAGTTTAGCTGTGTGTTTGTGTGTGTGTTGAGTGCAGCTGTGTGTTTGTGTGTGTGGTGAGTTTAGCTGTGTGTTTGTGTGTGGTGAGTTTAGCTGTGTGTTTGTGTGTGTGGTGAGTTTAGCTGTGTGTTTGTGTGTGTGGTGAGTGCAGCTGTGTGTTTGTGTGTGTGGTGAGTGCAGCTGTGTGTCTGTGTGTGGGGTGAGTGCAGCTGTGTGTTTGTGTGTGTGGTGAGTGCAGCTGTGTGTTTGTGTGTGTGGTGAGTTTAGTTGTGTGTCTGTGTGTGGGGTGAGTTTAGCTGTGTGTTTGTGTGTGTGGTGAGTTTAGCTGTGTGTTTGTGTGTGTGGTGAGTGTAGCTGTGTGTTTGTGTGTGTGGTGAGTTTAGCTGTGTGTCTGTGTGTGTGGTGAGTGCAGCTGTGTGTTTGTGTGTGTGGTGAGTTTAGCTGTGTGTCTGTGTGTGGGGTGAGTGCAGCTGTGTGTTTGTGTGTGTGGTGAGTTTAGCTGTGTGTTTGTGTGTGTGGTGAGTTTAGCTGTGTGTTTGTGTGTGTGGTGAGTGCAGCTGTGTGTCTGTGTGTGGGGTGAGTTTAGCTGTGTGTTTGCTCTCTCTCCATAACTCCAGTTTGACTGTTGAGGTTGGAAAGTGGGTCTGGCGGGAATGACAGGTGTTGAATGCTGAGGGGAGCGAGAGAGAGAGAGAGAGAGAGAGAGAGAGAGAGAGAGAGAGAGAGAGAGAGAGAGAGAGAGAGAGAGAGAGAGAGAGAGAGAGAGAGAGAGAGAGAGAGAGAGAGAGAGAGAGAGAGAGAGAGAGAGAGAGATTATTCAGTTAATGGTAGTTTCGTCTTGAAGTTTGAAATAAACAGTAATTAGCACTTTGAAAACCGCTTTCAAATAAGCTCTGGTGTCCTGTCTTTTTTTTTTTTTATTTGCTGAAAGTGGCACAGTGCCACGTGTCTAGTGATTTGCCTTTGAGCAAAGTAGTTTGTAACTGTAACTATACTGTGGATATTGTCATGGCTTAGAACCTTGATTGACCAGTCAGCATACAGCATTCTCATAATCTGTTTTTTAACATGTGGATACTTTGATTTATTTTCTTACAATTCAAAACTGGTGAACACAGTGTGGGTAAAACATGCAGTTCTGTATCGTGATATGTAAACAGCACACACTGCAGTAAAATGTTTAAAACATGCTCTTTTGTTTTTTTAATTGTAGGTTGTGCTTCACCTCCAAGTGAATGTTACCCTTTTCCTTTTATTACAGGTATGGTGTCTGACTTCTTTATCAATTTCCTTTAGCGGCAAGAAGCATTGAATTTACACCTGACATGCGTTTGCACAGTAATGGTGTTCTTCCTAAACTGTGTGCCTCTGATTTGTCCAAGCCAAGCTTCCAGTCACTTATTACTATAGACAGGATTTAAATGCACAGACAAGCAATTGAATGTACAAAGTCATTCTTAAATGAACACTGCACCTATCAGATAAGCAGATGCTTTGAAAATACATTTGAAATTGGTGATCTGAACTTTGGTTAACCAGAAGCAGTTCCTCTGTCTCCAGGTGTTTACAGTGAGCTGATAGATTCCTTTAACCCTGTTTAATATCGTTTCCAGCCATGTTTCTCATGCCATTTTAATGTCCCATAAAGTCCTGGCACTCCCATGTGCAGGGAGGGAATGCTTGAGGGAAGTGCTTCTTATTACTCTGCAGTGACCCCTGCTGGCTGGCCGCTCAATGAAAACAGGGCAGACACCTCAGTCCTCATAGGCTGACAGCCTGCTGACATCCACTCTTAAGGTCTTGAGTGAAAACAGAAAGCTGGTTTAGTTGCGGAATAGGAGGACGTCCACTGATCCTTCCAGTTTCCTGAACTGTGTGTGCAAAACTTCCATCGTGAGGAGAAATTACTGGATACTAAATTAGGGGAGAAAAAATTAATGATAAAAATAATTGGACAGTCTAAATGAATGAATAACAATAATACAATTCTTCTCCCTTCCCAAACACTCCCTACGCTTCTACAGTCTTGTATATAAGCCAGGACAGAGTGTTGGTTGTGTTGTAATAACCGTACGCCCAAGGCGAAGTAAGACCCAGGAGTGTCTGATTGCACTTATAAAATGGGTTACTAGTTTTTAGAAATAAAGATATAGACATTTTTTTTTATTATTTTAAAATGAATACATTTTTTTTTATTAAATATATCACTACGCTAGGAAAAACAGTTTCAATTAATGTATTAGTTCTAATGAATTTCAAAGATTAAGTATTTTTTAATAATAGCAGGCCCGTTAGTATTATTTTTTTTAATAATAATACAAATCGTGTTATGTATATATGAACTACAGTAGTTACTGTCTCAGTGAACTAGAGTTGAGTTGCTTGACGAGTTCAGCTGCTTGTACGTGTCTCTCTCTCGTGGGTGGTGCGTTAGGAAAGTAGACGCTGCGAGAATGGCAGCTCTTGAATGCTAAGGGAAGTGATTCTTTTTCTGTTTAGTTTTAGTTTTTTTTTAAATGGAGAAAATACAGTGGTTAGCAATTTGACTACCATTTTAAATCAAACTCGGTTGTCCACCTTTTATTATTTTTCTTGTTCCTTTATCGCCGCAGCCGAACTCAATACACCCGCCTCTCTTTGTGAAGTCCAATACTGAATGTCTGAAAATATTAATGTTTTCATTCATTTATGCAACAAATACTGAATGTACACTGGAATTTATTTTGCTAAAACCCATTCTAGTCTGTGAACGGTTTGAAAAATTTTGGAGGGCACTGTATATGTTGTTAGCTGCTGGAACTTTTTCCTGTTTATTATTGTTTTAATAATTCAATGACTTGGAATGCCTATCAGCCAATCAGCTCCCAACCCATTTTATAAATATATTTGTATGTACTGTATGGATTCAGTCCCAATTTGCATCCTGTGTGTGTCTGCTGGGTTAGACTCTCTATAGTATAAAGTGACTATTGATAATTTGTATGTATGGATGGATTCATGTTGTATTTTTTGTTTTTGTTTTTTCTTGGCAGAGGATGAGGTCACATTCAATCGCACAGGTAGTAATCTGTTCCTTCTGAGGTTTTGCTCTTGAATTCCTAAGTGGTAAATGAAGCTGGCTTGGCCCGTGGCATCAGTTGACACCCACTGAACCGTCAGGTCTTCTTGTGTGTGGAGAATCGCCGTGGTGGGGATTATGGAGAGACATCAGAGATAAGAGAATTGTGACTCTTTGAGTTTACCCAGATTTCTTTCTTTCAATGAAATAATACAAATGTAAACCTATGGCTTGATTAAATATTGCCACAAAAGAAGAAAGGTTAATGCAGAGCTAATTAAAACCCTGGTTGGGAAGCATTGCACTTCGTGGAGCCCAGATCAGCTTCCCCATCTCATTTCCTCTTTTTGTTTTTTCTTAATGTAGCATATTCCGAAATTAACCAGAGCGTGGTCCGCTACACGCAGAGTGCGTTTAGTGAGTTCATTGACCTGGAGCGGCCAGCTCGTGCTGAGCTCTGGACCCTCCTGTCAGAACTGCTGCTGGACAGAGATGCCCTAACTGCGCTGGACAGCTTTGTAAGTGTCCTCCATTAAAACAGACAGGACCAGGGGCCGGTTGCAATAAACAATTAAGTTAGACTTGCCTGCCAAGTCAGAATTGAAATACAGGTCAGACTGCAGTAGTTGAAACTGGGCTTGAGAAACAATGCGCAAGCATACTTGCTTTTCAAGCCTGGGTAGGTGGCTTAAAACTGGACTAGTCATTTCAAAACAAGTGTTAAAATGAATAACATGTTTATTTTTTGTTTAAAGTACAGTACAATGTGGATTGTTATCACAGCAATTCAAAAAGAAAAACTTTGTTGAATATTTTTTGTTGGTTTTTGTTCCCCCTTAACTAATTTAGTAAAAGACTACCTTGGAGCATATGCTTGAAAATCTTTTTTTTAGCATTTATTTTACTGCAATTATTTTACCCCCATTTTCTCTTAAATTAGGAATGGCCAGTTGCTTATAAGACACTGTCTCACTGCTGTAACCCCTGCAGTGACTAGGGAGAGGCGAAGGCAAGAGCAAGCATCCTCTGAAATGTGCATTGTCAAGCCGCCCGCTTTCTTTCACGTTGCAATGCAGGACTACAACCGGCCATCCACAGGAGTCTCTGGTATGAGGCGAGACTGATTGCCTAGCTGACTTGAGCCCTCCCCGTCTGGGCGGCGCTCAGCCAAGTGTGCTCCGCCCCCTGGGATCTCTCGGCCACAGCAGTCAATGGCATAGCCTGGATTCGAACCAACGATCTCCGGGCTTAGGGTGCATCCTGCACCTTTGCTGGATGTGCCACTTGATCAAGCTAAAAATAAAAAAAAAATGATGTAATGGATGGAATGTTCTAAATCTGTCTACAAAAGTTGTCTGTGTAAATCTAATTTAAAGTCCAACTAGGTTAAGTCTTAAATATTGCAACCATTTCTCCAGCCAGACTTATCCTAGTCAGTCTTCGCACAAAGTCAGATGTGTAAGTCCAGCTTTAAGTCAGACTTCAAGATTGACTTTATTGCAACTGGCTCCATGGCAGGGTGGAGGGTGGGGGGGAATCATAATTAACAGTCCAGTATCCAGTTACATAAGACACCTTCACCTTCTTAGATTCCCTGAGTGGAGGGAGTATCCTAAAGTTAAAATACTTGTGACTATTGTGTTATTTTCAGTAAGGTAATCCCTGAATATAATGATACCAGCCAAAGGTGTTGAATGTGAGCTCCCCTGTGCTCTGTGGTGTCTCTGTTGTCAGGTGGATGATGCATTGCGGGGTGATGCTGAGAAGCTGTCTCTGGACAGGGTGGATGAGAAGCTGAGGCGTCCCATTCAGGATCTGCTGGACTACTTGGGGTTCCTTCCCGATGGCAACTGCAAACACAAGCTCTTCAGACCGGTCATGACCTTCATCCATGTCCTGGATGGTAACATCACTCTGTTAATGCTTGACAATATTCTCTTCCTCATAAAGGAGTATTTACACCTGTCGACCATGTTCACAATGTTTCAGATAATCAGTTTTCTCTCACAGCAAGCCACCAACAAACGTTTCTTATCGGCTCCTCTGATCCATGTGATAAATTAGGTTAAGCTATTACTGATATTTGCCAAATTCCCTCAGAATCTGGGACACTATTTATTCATGCTGTATACAAGATCTATACTGCAAAGTTGTCATACAGTCAACTCAGTGCTGCAATGCCTCGCCAACAAAGAAATGAAACTGAATGTATACATCAATAAATGGCACTCCCTTAATTATTAATTACTTTTTATATATTACTGATTTTAATATGAACAGATCCAGAATAGGTTGCTAAGTAGGTTCCTTGTGCTCATAAAAGCCCTTCATTTTTTATAATTATTATTATATAAATAGTTATTTATTTTATAGCACTTTTATGCCATGGCATCTCAAAGCGCTTCACAGAAAGTATCATCAAAATACATACAGTGCCCTCCAGTATTATTCACACCCTTCATAGACTAGAATGGGTTTTAGCAAAATAAATGCAAGTGTACGGTCAGTATTTGTTGCACAAATGAATGAAAACATTTTCAGACATTCAGTATTGGACTTCACAAAAATATATTTGTCTTACATATTTGCATGTTATTTCAAAAACTGAAGGTTCAAAATTATTCACACCCCTAAACATTAAAATGCAATAACTTTGCACAGTGTACTGGCCTCCCTGACTGTATCTCCTATCCAGTCAGCTAAACACTCATCCAAATAGTGTATCTTTAGAGGCTTTACTTGGATAAAAGTGTGAAACTGCAAATACAAATCACAAATGTGTACTCAAATAAGCATACATATTCACAACAATGTAAGTAATATTCACATGACTCTGCCTAAGTGCAGTAAAATAACGGCATGAAGCTACACATAAAACAGATGAGTATAAGGTAAGTATTGCAGTAGCTACGAATAGCTAGTACTAAATAGCTAGCTAGCTAAATAGCTGCTTATCTGATGCAGCTTACATGCTAAATAACATCAATTATAAACATCTTAAAAACATGTCAAAAAAATGTCTTCATTCAGAAATAATATGTTAATATCAATGATATCTGTGTAAATAATAAACGTACTTACAGATATTGCCCTCTATGCAGAACTATGCAGTGAGGATAACAGGATTGTTGCCAAGCATTACACAACACTAGACACTAGGTTCCCTGAAAGAGAAAATAACCATCAAGTATGGGATATTGCCGTCAGGCCTCTGCATGAGCATGAGCCGCGTAAGCCCGCCCCCCGGGGAGCTTACTATACGCAACGCGCAGAGATCCACTTCCTCTTTTGCCCTTCAGGCCGTGAAGGCTTCTAGAGCGACCTCACAGCTTGATGGTTATTTTCTCTTTCAGGGAACCGGGGTTGCATCCGCAACCTATCGTTCCCTTTCAAGTCGAAAATAACCATCAAGTATGGGAACAGTGTACCCAAGCCATCACGAGAGAGGATTCTCGCCAGTAGGACAGACTTGCGTCATAACACAGCTGTGTAGCGTCTATGCTTGCAATGACACCTGTCCTAAGGTGGAATATTCAACACCATCTCGTGATCATACTCCATATGCCCGCCATCTAGGGCGTCATAGAGTGTAACACGGATGCTCCAAATGGCGGAGCAGAGGATGTGCTGTGCCATTGCTCCTTCGACTGCGCGCAGACGAGCCAATCGTCCAGATAGTTCAGCAGTCGGATGCCTTGAGCCCGCAAAGGAGCTAAAATGGCATCCATACATTTCGAAAAGGTTCGAGGAGCTAGAGACAGGCCGAATGACATGACACAAAACTCGTAGACCCTGCTCTGAAATGCGAATCGTAGAGACTTCCTGTGAGCCGGGCAGATGGGAACGTGAAAGTACGCATCTGTCAGGTCCACGGTGGTGAACCAGTCACCTTGTCGGACTGACTGGATGATGTGCCTGTGCGTAAGCATCTTGAACAATAACACCTGCAGGTATTTGTTCAGTACTCGCAGATCTAAAATAGGACGGAGCCCGCTGTCCTTCTTGGGCACTAGGAAGTATTTGTAATAGAACCCCTGGTCGGTCAGAGCAGTGTTTACTAGTTGAATGGCACGCTTTTTGAGCAATGCCTGTATTTCCACATTCAGAGCTGAGGACTGAACCGAGTCCTTCACTGCAGTTACCACCACTCCCTGAAGGGGGGGGGGGGGGTAACTGGAACTGAAGGGTGTACCCGGTGAGTATAGTTTTGTGCACCCAGATGTCGTCGGTGCAATGTTGCCAGAACTGGAGTTGTGGGACAGTGTAGGGGAGGGTCAACAGCTGGTCTCTCAGGGCTGTTTGGGCTGCGCTCTCTCATGAGGGGCCTGGCCAGAGCCATGAGGGCGCGGTCTACCACCTCCTCTAGGGCACCACCCTTCGCGCTGCGGTGCACCTGAGGGGGAGGTCTTTCTACCCCGTGGGCACGCCTGCTGCTCCAGTGGCCACTTTGGTTGGAAGGACTTGTTAGGCCACATCCTACGCCTCTCCTCCACCGCTGGGCCAAATGTGTGCCCCAGTGTAACTGAAGCATCCAGCTGTGGGGCTTTATCAGACTCTTGCACTCTCGCCTGCGAGAGCCAGAGCTGCCTCCTGGCCACCACCAGGGACGCGATGCTCCTGCCTTGAGCCCACGCATTCAGCTGAGCCAGCTTGACTAATAGCTGAGCGCCCAGTCCCAATTCAGCCCTGAGGGCCACTGATGGGTACTCAGGCAGGTCCTTTACGAGTGCCGCCTGATAGACAGTAAGCAGGCTGGCTATATTAGATAGCCTGATCGCCTCTGTGGCCGCACAGTACCCCTTTTTGAGGTATACCTCTGTGATCCTGCATTGCTTATTGAGACATGCAGGATCCCTTGTCAGCCCTGACAGCGTTGGCGTCTTCACCAACGCGGCGAATGCAGCGTCTACCGGTGGGAAGGATCACAGTTTTTAATGTGCACAAATGCCTACAGAACAACCTAATGATGAGCACCTGAATACCTTCTGCACTTCCTTGAGTTCTGATGTTGATCACATGTGTTAAGGTTAGGGTTATCGTCAGGGTTAGGAATAGGATCACAGACTAGTGTTCGAGTTAGGGTTTACACATGTAGGATTTCATTAGGATTTTTGCCCATTATTCAGAAGAGTAACTAAAAATAGTGTTTATATTCACAGAAAACATTGCACCAATATTTGTTGTGACCAAGTTAATGTTAAACTTTTGGAACCTTTTAGACCGTCACTTAATATCGTCACTTGAAGCACTGTGTTTAATATATTTTCATGTTTGAACTTCTGGCTCCCTGTTAAAACTGCAGTCTTGCCTGCCATCATTTCCCCTGCATCCTGATAAAACATGCAAAACATGGATTTTCATTAACATTAACATTGTCAAACTTAAGCCAAAGGAATTATTTAGCAACTGTTGGTTGAACTTGTATTTTACAACTGTGAACACGCTGTAACTAACTCCAAGTTCCCTGTTCGCGTTCATCTTCTGACATAACTGTATTGCTCATCAGTGGGGTAGAAAGGGTGTGGGACTACCCCGAGGAGGGCGAGTGACCACCGACCGCCTTCCTTGCCCTCTGGCGCAAGGTGCGGGTTTGGAACCCAGCACAGAATGCGCAGTATGTCCTGTCCACTAAGGCGGATGTGGTATGCTCTGGGCCCAGGCATGCCACACAATCATCATGTGGGTCACTCGCAGGCAACCTCACCTGGCAAGTGACACAGCGATGGAAGGACATAATAATGCACCGAGCATGGAGCGTTGAATGTCGAGGTGCGTGTGTGTGTAGCATCAGTGCACCAAGTGCATGTGTCTAGCACTGAGGGTCGAGCACCAAGCATCGAACGTCTAGTGCCGAGCACCGAAGGTGTGTGCATCGAGCGCTGAAGTGTCGAGCACCGAGCGTCGAGCACTGAAGGTGCATGCGTCGAGTACAGAACCGTCGAGCAGCGAACCTCAAGCGCCTAGGTGCTAGCACCGAGCGCCGAAACGCTGACACCGAGAGCGCCGGAGCGCAAGTACTGAGCGTCGGGACACTGCACACAAGATGCTGAAGCATCAGCTGACCCGCAGAGCGGAGTACAGTGTCTGTGTCTAAAAAGACAGTGGTGCTGTGCAATACTTACCTGTTGGTATCAATGAGACAACTGTATAGGTGCGCTTGGTTGTCATCTTCCTTTTATATGTATGGGAATATTTATTTAATTTTTAAGAGGCGCTGCAGCTGTAATTAGTGCGGACGCAGTCGCTATAAAGTAGGCTAAAGCCCTACAGCTACACGCGGCAAGAGATGTTACAAGCCACGGGTGATATTTATTGTGGTGAATGCAGCAGCAGACTCCACACTTGGTCTAGTCGCAGGCGACCCCGAGGCTGCAAAAACAATGCGTCCTCTAAACTCTATTCTACAACCTAAGGGAGAACAGACATACAAAAAAAACAAACTATATATATATATATATATATATATATATATATATATAGATATATATATATAAATATATATATATATATAGATATATATATATATATATATATATATATATATATATATATATATATAGATATAGATATATATATATATAGATATAGATATAGATACAGATATAGATATATATACAGTGCCTTGCAAAAGTATTCAGACCCTTCCTATGTTGTCCCATTTTGTGAAATTACAAAATGATGCATTGTGGCAGGATGACAGAGGTTGAGGCTCAGAGACAGTGTGAAGAGTTCAAAATAAAGCTTTTATTACACAAAAAATACAATATAAACTGGCACGAGGGCCAAACAAAAGGGTTTTAAACAGAAATAATAGATAAAGCAAACTTACAAATAAACAGTAATGCCACCAAGGCTCTTCAAACAAAAAAACAAACAAACAGCAAACCTAAAACCTTCCTCTCCTTCTGGAACTCTTCCCCTAATGGGAGGCTGAGGCCTCCTTTTATGTCAGTGGCTGGGACTGATTGTAGCAATGAGCTCAATCCCAGCCAACGGAAACCAATCTGTAGGCATGACAGGGGATTTAACCCTGTCCATGCCGATCTAAACCAAAACTGATAGGCAGGGCCTCACTCACCCTGCCACATCCCTCCCCTCCAACGTACGGCCTGGTCCTCCACGGGCCACCTCCCCCCTTAAAATCCCCCAGTTCCATCCCAAGGTCCTGGGACGAGGAGAAGTCAGTGGTCCATGGGGACGGCCATGGTGGAAGGGCTTGTCCCGTTGCCCCACCCACTGCGCCTGGATCCCCGGTCGCAAGGTTTTGGTCCCGCCAGGAGGGCGCCAGACTGTGGACATTTCACAAAATGGGACACCATAGGAAGGGTCTGAATACTTTTGCAAGGCACTGTATATAAAAAAAAAATTACCGGATTTCTTCATTAAATAATTTTACCCGATTTGTTTGCTAAAAAACATTCACCCGAATTTTTTTAAAAAAAGATTTCACCCGTAAATCAGAACCCCGTAAATGTAATGCACTCTCACCTCTTTATGTTGCAGAGCTGAGTGACAGAGCTCTGAGTCTGATCTCCGGACTTGACAAAGAGGCCAACAGACAGCAGATTGAACTGGTGAGTGCCAGGGGAGAACTCTAAAAGTGTATTTTTTGTCCCCTTCGTATAAACCAGGGATGTCCAATTCTGGTCTGAGAGGGTCGGTGTCCCTCCTGGTGTTTGTGCAACTGTGCCCCAAATTACTTAACTGAACCAATAATTTGTCCACTTAAGTAATTTAGGGTACAGGTAGAACAATAGACAAGAGGGACACCGGCCCTCCAGGACCAGGATTGGACACCACTTCCATAAACAGGTATGTGGTACAGACAGTAAATCAGATACATGCATTAGTGTGGGGATGAATCCAAATGATTAAATAAAATGTAGACCACATTGGCTGTTACTTTAAGAATCGTGTTTTACAATTCCTCTCAAGCTGGCCATGGTCCTGCAACAGGCAGACGGGAGCCTGAGTTTGAAAAACCCTGACTGGACGGCTCGGTATTCCAAGGAGAGCCTGTGCTTGGTTCGGGAGCTACTCTCTGACTGTGGGTTGAACATGTGTGACGAGAAGCCGAGCCTCAAGTTTAAAATCTCCAGCGAACAGGAACCTGTGCTGTATGCGATGTACGTGGTGATGACCGTGATCAAGTTCCTGAAGACAGAGTGAAAAGCAAACCCAGCTATGACCTACCTGAACTCATTACTGCCTTCCAGAAATAAATAAATCCATTAATTTGAGTGCGTTGGTTTCAAAACAAGAATATCTGTCATTCTCTCACATTTACAATTAATGGAGTGATTTTTAAAAGTCTCAGATAAGAGTGATCTCAGAGTGGCTCACCTGGCAACAGTACTGCTGCTGTGTGGTGTGCAGAGTGAGTCATGCAGTAGACATTCCAATCCAGGCTATGTGAAGAAGTAATCTGTTCTTTGCTAGTAAGAAGCAGTGTGGGCAGGGAGGAAAAGTCAGAGGGACCGCCTCCTTCTCCTCATCGCTTTGTCGGTCAGGCACTCAATGAGGAGCTCAGGGTGACAAGGTCATTACACCTGGTCAGTGGGATTGGAGGACGCCCACTGAGCATGTGGGTATCCTGAATCGGTGAGAAGACAAAACATATAACTGGAAAACAAATTGTGAATAAAAGAAGTGAATACTCTTAATTAAAAAAAAAAAAAAAACTTTGAAATTTGATGAAATAGATTGCTGTTGATGGGGACTTCATTGTAAAGGTGAGGGAAGGTCATTGTTTTGAAATTAAGAAATGAATGAATGGGACTCCAAGACTACCAATACATTTTGTTCTAGGCACTCGTGAGTTCAGGTATCAGCATAGCCCTAGTGATAAAATGAGCAGATTGAACTAAATGTTTTTCAACAAAACAGGTCCGTCTTCTCCAGTGGCATGCCATGACTTATTTAGCAAGGCAACTACGTTTACAGGATGTAAACAAAAAAATAAATCTACTGATTGTGTGTGTGTATAAATCTACACAATTTTTATTATTGCAGAGACATTTAGCAGGCGCCTCTATCCAACTCGACTTAAAACGCATCCTTTTTTACTATTTTAGATTACACAAGGTGGTAATAAAGTATCATGAACACAGGAGATTAATTTCTGCAGTTGCATGCCTTCACAGTAAAGTATCATGAACACGGGAGATTAATTTCTGCAGTTGCATGCCTTCACAGTAAAGTATCATGAACACGGGAGATTACTGTGAAGGCATGCAACTGCAGAAATTAAAGTTTCATGAACACGGCAGATTAATTTTGCAGTTGCATGCCTTCACAGTGAAGTTTCATGAACACGGCAGATTAATTTTGCAGTTGCATGCCTTCGCTACCTTTTCCAAAGCAAGGCTTGTAGGGAAGTCAGCACACCCTGCATTGCGTTGCCCAGGCAACGGTATGCAATTCAGGGCATTGCGTATGGTGAACAGAAAGGACACGGGCGATACGATTTCTTACATCGAGGCTGACACATACTTAATCATGTAGTTATATGATGTTAAAAAATAATGCTAGTATTAATATTATGATATTACTGTTTAATTTTTTTTTTTTTTCTTTGATGTGACTTTATAGGGCATGCAATGCAATGTTGCATATATAGATGGCATGCCACTGGTCTTCTCTATATATTTGGGTTGCGGGACTGTTAAAATCTGAATAAACATATCTGAAGTTAAGAGCTCTGGGTCTTTGTTTTCTTTCTTTATATTTACAGCCTTGATATGTTATAATGTTTATGTGGATGTAACACTCTCCAGCAAGCTGCAGGAATTCAGGTTTAATAATAAAGAATGAATTACACTGCCTGAAAAAACCCAACATAGAACAAAGTAAACAAACAAAGCTGAACTACAAAAAACAGGCTTGTGTTCATTAATCACATACCCTGCTGCGCAGGCATTGTTATAATAGATTCAATATCATTCACATTTTGTCTTTTTTTCCAAAGTGACTTATAATTAGTTATTTAACATACAAATTCAAGTATCCATATGCAGTTGGGTTTCTAATGGTTAGTGGTTAGAATGCTGGGCTGCAGTGTGGAAGGCAGTGGGTTTGAGTAGCTCAGTGGGTAGGGTATGGGCTGCAGTGTGGAAGGCAGTGGGTTTGAGTAGCTCAGTGGGTAGGGTATGGGCTGCAGTGTGGGAGGCAGTGGGTTTGAGTAGCTCAGTGGGTAGGGTATGGGCTGCAGTGTGGAAGGCAGTGGGTTTGAGTAGCTCAGTGGGTAGGGTATGGGCTGCAGTGTGGGAGGCAGTGGGTTTGAGTAGCTCAGTGGGTAGGGTATGGGCTGCAGAGTGGAAGGGAGTGGGTTTGAGTAGCTCAGTGGTTATGAACCAATGCTTTAGACGTTAGGAAGAGTCGCTGTCCTTTGTGTCTAAAACCACAGCTTTTTTCATGTTGTCATAGATTTATACATTATCTATTTGTCTCTGACACGTCTTCCTGTAATTATGCATGTTTAAAATACATTGTAAAAGACTGGAAGATGGAATATGAACAAAAGGAAGCACTGGAATTGAATTGCATTCATAGATAATGCGTTTACATAGAAATTATTTTGTGAAAGAAGCAGTGAATATGCCAGTTCCGTTTATAAATGTTCTGCATCTGCTTAGGTCGGCAGGGTAATCCTTGTCTCACCGCGCACCAGCGACTCCTGTGGCAGCCGGGCGTCTCCGAGTTGGCTCCAAGTTGCTGGCGAGACTGCGTTTCCTCTGACGCGACAGGTCCGGTAGGCTTCGCTGTTAGCTGCAGTGTGCAAAGAGGATGTCGGCTGACAACGTGTATTTCGGAGGACGCGCATGCGCATGTATTCGTCTCTCCCAAGTCAATATGGGAGTTGAGACAAGGTCTTAAAAAAAAAATAAAAAATTGGATATTCCAAATTGGGAGAAAAATGGGGTAAAAATAATTGCCGATTCCAAGTATTTAAAAAGGCAGCAGCAGAACAGCAGTACCGACACACAGATTTTGCATCGACTGCACGTAATTAAAAAATAAATTAAACAAGTTTATTAAGCAACACTTATTTAACAATTACTTATTGATGTCACTTCAAAACTTGTAACAAAATAGTTGATTGCACAATATAATTTATATAATTATAATATGGATAGATTTTCCTTAATCCACGCAGCATGTTTGATTAAGGAAACTTCATTCTTGTACACACCCTCTGAATGCTGTCTGTCAATCTCGTGTCGTCTTCCTTCCTCTCCTATGTTCAATTGATCTATTTAACACTAGAACGACCACGTTTATAGACATACCTAGAACGACCAAGTTTTAATTAGGCTTCCAAGCCATAGGCTGGGGAAGCCTATTGTTTCTGTAAGGATTATTATTATTATTATTATTATTATTATTATTATTATTATTATTATTATTATTATTATTATTATTATTATTAGGCTTCCAAGGCATAGGCTGGGGAAGCCTATTGTTTCTGTAAGGATTATTATTATTATTATTATTATTATTATTATTATTATTATTATTATTTCTGCCGAAACCTCATTGCAGAAACAAAAAATCGGGTTTGTAGGTAGGTGGCTATGTGCAGATAACAGGTTAGGCGTCCAATCTTGCGCAAGTCACATGGTTTGGCAGCCATATTGGATTTTGCGAAATTCTTTAAAACGCTTATGCTTCGGAAACCGCTTACTCTAGAGTTCTGAAAATTGCTATACATGTTGAGGGATAGTCCTTGATGAACTGTTGTTAATATGAAGCTGATTGGTTATGTGGTTTGGCAACCACAACGATTAATGTCATAAAAATGTCGAATTCTCAAAATTTAAACATCTTCTCTGAAACCTCTTTTCTGATTGAAACAAAAATTGGAATAAAGCATCTCAGTATGGTCCTCTATTCCGCTTGTTCAAAGGAAGTTGCTACTGTGAAAATCGTGGCGTCCATGCTGCATGACATCATCAACACACGCAAACCGCCTATGCTGCACCAAAATGCACAACATTTCACACAGATGTAGAGGACTATGGGATGTTGTGCCATGGTCAATATGGCAAAGTCTAACAAGATGCTCGGATAATATTGTGTTCCGTTCTGGTCACCTCGTTACAAAAAGGATATTGCTGCTCTAGAAAGAGTGCAAAGAAGAGCAACGAGAATTATCCCGGGTTTAAAAGGCATGTCGTATGCAGACAGGCTAAAAGAATTGAATCTATTCAGTCTTGAACAAAGAAGACTACGCGGCGATCTGATTCAAACATTCAAAATCCTAAAAGGTATAGACAATGTCAACCCGGGAGACTTCTTTGACTTGAAAAAAGAAAAAAGGACCAGGGGTCATAAATGGAGATTAGATAAAGGGGCATTCAGAACAGAAAATAGGAGGCACTTTTTTAAACAGAGAATTGTGAGGGTCTGGAACCAACTCCCCAGTAATGTTGTTGAAGCTGACACCCTGGGATCCTTCAAGAAGCTGCTTGATGAGATTCTGGGATCAATAAGCTACTAATAACCAAACGAGCAAGATGGGCTGAATGGCCTCCTCTCGTTTGTAAACTTTCTTATGTTCTTATGTTCTTATGTAAACAAAACCGTGTCTGTAATCCATTTAAAAGAGGCTTGTAAGAAAGGGGGCGCGACTTTGGAGCCCTCGTTTACATTTAAATATGTATTTTTGCTAAACAAACACCTAGACAAAACGCTTCACAATCGCTTGCTCTATAAAATACCGCTGGAACTGTAAAGATCGCTTACTTATTCACTCACACACAGTAAAACTTACAAAAAAACACTGAGCTCGGGCAGTACAAGACTGTGTTCATTTAATCTATAAAACGCGACTTCACAGAAGGTACTTGAAAACAAAACATCTTAACACAGACAGACACACACACACACACAGACACACACACACACAGACACAGACACAAACAGAGACACACACATACAGACACACACACACACCCACACAGACATACACACACAGACACACACAGAGACACACAAACACAGAGACACACAAACACAGAGACACACACACACAGAAACAGACAGACACACAGACACACACACACAGACACAGACACAGACACACACAGACAGAGACACACACACAGACACACAGACACACACACACACACAGAAACAGACACACACAGAGACACACACACAGACACACACACAGAGACACACACAGACACACACACAGACACACACACACAGAGACACACAAACAGACACAGACACAGAAACAGACACACACACAGAGACACACACATACAGACACACACACACCCACACAGACATACACACACAGACACACACAGAGACACACAAACACAGAGACACACAAACACAGAGACACACACACACAGAAACAGACAGACACACAGACACACACACACAGACAGAGACACACACACACAGACACAGAAACAGACACACACAGAGACACACACACAGACACACACACAGAGACACACACACACACAGACACACACACAGACACAGACACACACACACAGAGACACACACACAGACACAGACACAGAAACAGACACACACACAGAGACACACACATTTGAACAAACATGACTGCCATGAACCAATCAAACTGCATGACATCATCAACATACGCAACTGGCTATAAAACCGCCTATGCTGCACCAAAATACACGAAATTTCACACAGATGTAGAGGACTGTGGGATGTTGTGCCATGGTCAATATGGCAGCCATTGGTCTCATGGTGTGGCAGCCATCTTAGATTTAATGAAAATTTTGCCCAATTTGCAAACATGCTCTTATCATGAACGGTAAATAGCACAGCCGTGAAAAAATGTCTCCATAGTGCGTTAACCAATGCACATAAAATTTACGATGACTGCTTGGAAGCCGTAAAGTTGCTCGCAACTCTAGTTATTATTATTATTATTATTATTATTATTATTATTATTATTTTTCTTTCTGCCAAAACCTCATCGCAGAAAGAAAAAATCGGGTTTGTAGGTAGGTGGCTATGTGCAGATAACAGGTTAGGCGTCCAATCTTGCGCAAGTCACATGGTTTGGCAGCCATATTGGATTTTGCAATTTTTTTTAAAACGCCTATGCTTCAGAAACCGCTTACTCTAGAGTTCTGAAATTTGCTATACATGTTGAGGGATAGTCCTTGATGAACTGTTGTTAATATGAAGCTGATTGGTTATGTGGTTTGGCAACCACAACGATTAATGTCATAAAAATGTCGAATTCTCAAAATTTAAACATCTTCTTCTCTGAAACCTCTTTTCTGATTGAAACAAAAATTGGAATAAAGCATCTCAGTATGGTCCTCTATTCCGCTTGTTCAAAGGAAGTTGCTACTGTGAAAATCGTGGCGTCAACGCTGCATGACATCATCAACACACGCAACTGGCTATAAAACCGCCTATGCTGCACCAAAATGCACGCAATTTCACACAGATGTAGAGGACTATGGGATGTTGTGCCATGGTCAATATGGCGGCCTTAGGTCACATGGTGTGGCAGCCACCTTAGATGTAATGATATTTTTTGTGCAATTTTCAAATGTCTTGTTCTCATCAACGGTGAACATTACAGCTGTGATAAAATTTGTACATAGTGCGCTCATGTCCACGATTGATTCTACTAAAGGAAAAATGTATCTGTCACATGGTGTGGCAGCTATGTTGGATTTTGTGTAAAACACTTAAACAACAATTCCTAATGAGCCTTTTGGCTTATTGACTTGAATCATGAGTATACGTTATCTTTGTACTGTCTTCTAAAAAAGTTACTCAGCAAAAGTTCCTACATCAACAAACATGACCGCCATGAGCAAATCAATATGGGCACTGATGCCAATTTGCCCACTTTGTACCCTGAAATGACACATTCCCACCACTGGGGACAGCTTACCATGGCAATTGAGCAAAAAAAAAAATCTTACAGGCAGCCATGTTTTTGGGTGGTGTCTGTCAAGAACCATTTCACTAAGTGATGTACCTTAAAACACAGTAATTACATAAGAACATAAGAACATAAGAAAGTTTACAAACGAGAGGAGGCCATTCAGCCCATCTTGCTCGTTTGGTTGTTAGTAGCTTATTGATCCCAAAATCTCATCAAGCAGCTTCTTGAAGGATCCCAGGGTGTCAGCTTCAACAACATTACTGGGGAGTTGGTTCCAGACCCTCACAATTCTCTGTGTAAAAAAGTGCCTCCTATATTCTGTTCTGAATGCCCCTTTATCTAATCTCCATTTATGACCCCTGGTCCTTGTTTCTTTTTTCAAGTCAAAGAAGTCCCCCGGGTTGACATTGTCTATACCTTTTAGGATTTTGAATGTTTGAATCAGATCGCCGCGTAGTCTTCTTTGTTCAAGACTGAATAGATTCAATTCTTTTAGCCTGTCTCCATACGACATGCCTTTTAAACCCGGGATAATTCTGTTTGCTCTTCTTTGCACTCTTTCTAGAGCAGCAATATCCTTTTTGTAACGAGGTGACCAGAACTGAACACAATATTCTAGGTGTGGTCTTACTAATGCATTGTAGAGTTTTAACATTACTTCCCTTGATTTAAATTCAACACTTCTCACAATATATCCGAGCATCTTGTTAGCCTTTTTATAGCTTCCCCACATTGTCTAGATGAAGACATTTCTGAGTCAACATAAACTCCTAGGTCTTTTTCATAGTTCCCTTCTTCAATTTCACTATCTCCCATATGATATTTATAATGCACATTTTTATTGCCCGCATGCAATACTTTACACTTTTCTCTATTAAATGTCATTTGCCATGTGTCTGCCCAATTCTGAATGCTGTCTAGATCATTTTGAATGACCTTTGCTGCTTCAACAGTGTTTGCCACTACTCCTATTTTTGTGTCATCTGCAAATTTAACGAGTTTGCTTACTATACCAGAATCTAAATCATTAATGTAGATTAGGAATAGCAGAGGACCTAATACTGATCCCTGTGATAGACCACTGGTTACCTCGCTCCATTTTGAGGTTTCTCCTCTAATCAGTACTTTCTGTTTTCTACATGTTAACCACTCCCTAATCCATGTGCATGCATTTCCTTGAATGCCTACTGCATTCAGTTTGAGAATTAATCATTTATGCGGGACTTCGTCAAAAGCTTTCTGGAAATCTAAATAAACCATGTCGTATGTTTTGCAATTATCCATTTTCAATGTTGCATCCTGAAAAAAATCAAGCAAGTTAGTTAGACACGCTCTCCCTTTCCTAAAACCATGCTGACTGTCTCCCATGACATTGTTACCATATAGGTAATTTTCCATTTTGGATTTTATTATGGTTTCCATAAGTTTACATATAATAGAAGTCAGGCTTATTGGTCTGTAGTTACCTGGTTCAGTTTTGTCTCCCTTTTTGTGGATCGGTATTACCTTTGCAATTTTCCAGTCGGTACAACCCCTGTGTCAAGAGACTGTTGCATGATCTTGGTTAGCGGTTTGTAAATAACTTCTTTCATTTCTTTGAGTACTATTGGGAGGATCTCATCCTGCCCAGGGGATTTGTTTATTTTAAGAGCTCCTAGTCCCTTTAACACTTCTGCCTTTAACACTTCCTTTAACACTTCTGATTTCATATCTAGGGACAAAAATAGTTCCATTAGATTACTTATTTTTAAATATCAGCTACGTCAAATAGTTGAAATATTTAAATACATTTCTTTACACTTAGTTACATTATATAAACACATTTAAATATCTACTGTTGAAGGTCAATACTATTTAAAACTATGTAAATACGGGTAAAGCTGAAAAGAAATGTAAATATAATGAAATCAAACTATTTCAAATTCATAACTGAACAATCACTAATGAATGCAACCTGCACTTAACTCTTGGTGGTTGATGAGATTTTCTAATGAGGAGACTGCTAAATATACTGTATATATAAATAAATAAACAAACACCTCCAAACTTCAAAAGAGGCCCCCGGCTTAAACCAACTGAGGAGAAAAGAGCTTATCAGTCAGGAGTCTGATCACTGGATGATTTTCCTTTGAGTGCTGCTCTTAATTGCAGCAGTGAGGAGTCTGATCACTGGATGAATGAATTCTATTTTAGTGCTGCTCTTAATTGCAGCAGTGAGGAGTCTGATCACTGGATGAAAGAATTCTCTTTGAGAGCTGCTCTTAATGGCAGCAGTGAGGAGTCTGATCACTGGATGAATGAATTCACTTTGAGAGCTGCTCTTAATGGCAGCAGTGAGGAGTCTGATCACTGGATGAATGAATTCACTTTGAGAGCTGCTCTTAATGGCAGCAGTGAGGAGTCTGATAACTGGATGAATCAATTATCTTTGAGTGCTGCTCTTAATTGCAGCAGTGAGGAGTCTGATCACTGGATGAATGAATTGCCTTTTTAGAGCTACTCTTAATTGCAGCAGGGAGGAGTCTGATCACTGGATGAATGAATTCTCTTTGAGAGCTGCTCTTAATTGCAGCAGTGAGGAGTCTGATCACTGGATGAATGAATTATCTTTGAGTGCTGCTCTTAATGGCAGCAGAGAGGAGTCTGATCACTGGATGAATTAATTCACTTTGAGAGCTGCTCTTAATGGCAGTAGTGAGGAGTCTGATCACTGGATGAATGAATTCTCTTTGAGAGCTGCTCTTAATGGCAGCAGAGAGGAGTCTGATCACTGGATGAATGAATTCTCTTTGAGAGCTGCTCTTAATTGCAGCAGTGAGGAGTCTGATCACTGGATGAATGAATTATCTTTGAGTGCTGCTCTTAATGGCAGCAGAGAGGAGTCTGATCACTGGATGAATTAATTCACTTTGAGAGCTGCTCTTAATGGCAGTAGTGAGGAGTCTGATCACTGGATGAATGAATTCTCTTTGAGAGCTGCTCTTAATTGCAGCAGTGAGGAGTCTGATCACTGGATGAATGAATTCTCTTTGAAAGCTTCTCTTAATGGCAGCAGTGATGAGTCTGATCACTGGATGAATGAATTCACTTTGAGAGCTGCTCTTAATGGCAGCAGTGAGGAGTCTGATCACTGGATGAATGAATTCTCTTTGAAAGCTTCTCTTAATGGAAGCAGTGAGGAGTCTGATCACTGGATGAATGAATTCTCTTTGAAAGCTTCTCTTAATGGCAGCAGTGATGAGTCTGATCACTGGATGAATGAATTCACTTTGAGAGCTGCTCTTAATGGCAGCAATGAGGAGTCTGATCACTGGATGAATGAATTCTCTTTGAGAGCTGCTCTTAATGGCAGCAGTGAGGAGTCTGATCACTGGATGAATGAATTATTTTTGAGAGCTGCTCTTATTGGCAGCAGTGAGGAGTCTGATCACTGCATGAATGAATTTTCTTTGAGTGCTGCTCTGTTACTGGCAGCAGCAGCAGCAGTGGAATGGCCCAGATAGCACCCACACGTTGTGCCAACGTAGGCAGAAGATCGACATTTCATCGCGGGCTAAAAATGTGTTCGCTACGCGTAAACAACAAATCACTGCACGTATCATTCTTATATTACGCGTTGAGAAGCAGTCACATGATAAGAATGCTACACTTTCATTGGTCACTTTGGCAACGCGTTGCCAAAATCACTGACGCATTGTGTCTAAACATTATGACCCAATGGCTTGCCATGCACAGCGTGCCAACATAGGCAGAAGACTGGCATTGCATCGCATGCTAGTAAAAGCTTAGGGCCTATGCTGGCATGACTATTGTGTGTTTATGTTAACGTCAGATGGTTTTAATTGCAGTTTATACACACACTAATAAATGTACAGGTCCCTCCAGAATTATTCACACCCTTGATTCAATGTTACAAAAAGTTGGTTTTAGCAACAATAAAAAGTGTACCTCTTGTTGTTACATATCACAAAAACATTTCCAAATTTATTGCATTTTAATGAATAAGTGTGAATAATTTTGAACCTTCAGTTTTTGAAATAACATGCAACTATGTTAGACAAATATATGTTTATGAAGTCCAATACTGAATGTCTGAAAATATTAATCTTTTCATTCATTTATGCAACAAATACTGACCGTACACTTGCATTTATTTTGCTAAAACCCATTCTAGACTATGAAGGGTATGAATAATACTGGAGGGCACGGTATGTGTGTGTATAAATGTAGGCAATATATTTATATGTGTGTAAACTGAAATTAAAAACATCTGACCTTTTTATGTACATGGTAGCCCTACGTTTGACATAATTGATGAAAGAACAAGTACAGGGGTGGGAGTAACCTGCAGAGAATAATAATTTACACATCAATGACTGGACTTTGTTACAGTTACATAGTTCTTGAAGTTGTTTCAGAGATTTACAAAATCTATTTTTTACATATATTTAAAGATTTAGTTTCCACATAAGATATTTACCACACTCACATGGTGCTCAGCAAAAACAGCAAATCAGCAAATTAAAACAACCACACTTTAATAATAATGTTCCTTATCAACACAGCTCATGTTATTAGTTAAAGCAGGAACACTTCACATTTTTTTCTCCAGGGCTTAGTATTGATGCCGGGCATTCCCTGAGAATTCAGGAGAATGATTAGACATTTATTATTGGACTTTGTTACAGTTACATAGTTGTAAATTGAAGATATGTAAAAATATATAAAACCATTCTATTTATATTTAAATATTTTCAAATCTTTACTTTCTTCTACAAGAGTGGATCTCAACCTATTTACTATAGTGGCCCATACATGCAGCTCTCTGTGTATTATGTGGGCCGTTGCACCCACACAACAGTACTTACTACCTGTATTATATACTGTATATACAGGAACTGTCTTCAGTGCTAAATTAAGAGTAAGTTTAAATAAGAGCAAGTACAAAGATATATACAGTGCCTTGTGAAAGTTGAACTTTGCGACCTTTTGCCACATTTCAGGCTTCAAACATAAAGATATGAAACTGTAATTTTTTGTGAAGAATCAACAACAAGTGGGACACAATCATGAAGTGGAGCGAAATTTATTGGATATTTCAAACTTTTTTAACAAATAAAAAACTGAAAAATTGGGCGTGCAAAATTATTCAGCCCCTTTACTTTCAGTGCAGCAAACTCTCTCCAGAAGTTCAGTGAGGATCTCTGAATGATCCAATGTTGACCTAAATGACTAATGATGATAAATAGAATCCACCTGTGTGTAATCAAGTCTCCGTATAAATGCACCTGCACTGTGATAGTCTCAGAGGTCCGTTTAAAGCGCAGAGAGCATCATGAAGAACAAGGAACACACCAGGCAGGTCCGAGATACTGTTGTGGAGAAGTTTAAAGCCGAATTTGGATACAAAAAGATTTCCCAAGCTTTAAACATCCCAAGGAGCACTGTGCAAGCGATAATATTGAAATGGAAGGAGTATCAGACCACTGCAAATCTACCAAGACCTGGCCGTCCCTCTAAACTTTCAGCTCATACAAGGAGAAGACTGATCAGAGATGCAGCCAAGAGGCCCATGATCACTCTGGATGAACTGCAGAGATCTACAGCTGAGGTGGGAGACTCTGTCCATAGGACAACAAATCTGCACAAATCTGGCCTTTATGGAAGAGTGGCAAGAAGAAAGCCATTTCTTAAAGATATCCATAAAAAAGTGTCGTTTACAGTTTGCCACAAGCCACCTGGGAGACACACCAAACATGTGGAAGAAGGTGCTCTGGTCAGATGAAACCAAAATCGAACTTTTTGGCAACAATGCAAAACGTTATGTTTGGCGTAAAAGCAACACAGCTCATCACCCTGAACACACCATCCCCACTGTCAAACATGGTGGTGGCAGCATCATGGTTTGGGCCTGCTTTTCTTCAGCAGGGACAGGGAAGATGGTTAAAATTGATGGGAAGATGGATGGAGCCAAATACAGGACCATTCTGGAAGAAAACCTGATGGAGTCTGCAAAAGACCTGAGACTGGGACGGAGATTTGTCTTCCAACAAGACAATGATCCAAAACATAAAGCAAAATCTACAATGGAATGGTTCACAAATAAACATATCCAGGTGTTAGAATGGCCAAGTCAAAGTCCAGACCTGAATCCAATCGAGAATCTGTGGAAAGAACTGAAAACTGCTGTTCACAGATGCTCTCCATCCAACCTCACTGAGCTCGAGCTGTTTTGCAAGGAGGAATGGGCAAAAATTTCAGTCTCTCGATGTGCAAAACTGATAGAGACATACCCCAAGCGACTTACAGCTGTAATCGCAGCAAAAGGTGGCGCTACAAAGTATTAACTTAAGGGGGCTGAATAATTTTGCACGCCCAATTTTTCAGTTTTTTATTTGTTAAAAAAGTTTGAAATATCCAATAAATTTCGTTCCACTTCATGATTGTGTCCCACTTGTTGTTGATTCTTCACAAAAAATTACAGTTTCATATCTTTATGTTTGAAGCCTGAAATGTGGCAAAAGGTCGCAAAGTTCAAGCGGGCCGAATACTTTCGCAAGGCACTGTATAGTGCTAAATTAAGGCGGGGTAATGGCAAGAGGCACCATTTCTCCACTGGCTTTTACCATGGCAATGGAAGTAATCATTAGGGCATCAAAATGGGTAGTGAGAGGAGAGCACTTGGCTTCTGTAATGAGACTACCACCAATTCAAGCATACATGGATGACATGACAACCATGACTACAACAGTAGCCTGCACTAACCGGTTATTGGGCAAATTAACCAATAACATTGAATGGGCACTGTGGCAGGAATGGCTGAGTGGTCTGACGTCACGGCCGAATAAGGCACAACACAAACAAAAAGGTATGGTGCAGTGGCGCGGGCGCCGTTTTATTTAAAGCAACCAAAAATAAAACAAATATTTAAACAAAAAACACTGTGCTCACCGAGCAAAATAAAAGGGTAAACAAAAACAAATCATGAACCCAAAATATATAAACAAAGGTCAGGCTGGGCAAATAGCTGTCGCTGATGCTTTTACTTTTACTTTAGTTTTGTTTCTCTCCTCCCGTTCTGTCCTCTCGCTCCAAACACCCACCCCGAGCTGGAGAGCTGCAGGCTTTTTATATTCAGGTGACCATCTCCCAATCAGCAACAAAATTAATCACTTAATTAATTCGGGAGATGGCCACCTTCTGCACAAGTTTTTTTTCATTACACCTGGCAGAGGACGAGCACCGTCATAAATATAATACAATAAAACATACGGCGCTCGCCGACAAATACAAAACAATACAATAAAAATAATACAAAATAAATACACTGCACAGGGGCGGAGGGGGAGACCCTGATCTAAAAATAAACAAACAAACAATGTACAGGGTTGCTCGCCCTGTTACAGGCACGAATGCAATTTAAGCCCAATAAATCAAGGAGCATTTTTATAATTAAAGGTAAAGTAGTAGATAAAACGTTCTTCATTAATGGTGTGGCAATACCAACAGTATCTGAGAAGCCAGTGAAGAGTCTTGGGAGATGGTACAACGGGGATCTAAAGGACACAGTTCGTGTGGGAGAAGTTAGAGAACAAGCAGTGGAAGGGTTGAAGAGTATAGACAGCAGCGCTTTACCAGGCAAACTAAAACTCTGGTGCTTTCAGTTTGGTCTACTGCCGAGGTTGCTGTGGCCACTGACTGTGTACGAAGTGTCTTTGACAACAGTAGAGAAGCTGGAAGCTTTAATCAGTTCATACATCAGGAAATGGTTGGGAGTTCCACGCTGCCTCAGCAGAGTGGGACTTTATGGTAAAGGAATACTGCAGCTACCAGTCTCCACTCTAACCGAGGAGTTTAAGTGTGCCAAGGTCCGACTGGAAATGACATTAGTAGAGTCACGCGACAAATGCGTAAGGGAGGCAGCACCTGTGTTGAAAACTGGAAGAAAGTGGGCAGCAAAGAAAGCTGTGGAGGATGCAAAGGCTGCCCTTCGAATTGGTGATATCATAGGTCAAGTTCAGCATGGAAGAGGGGGTCTTGGTCTCAGTTCAGCTCCTCCTACATGGCACAAGGCAGCCCCAGCTCAACGGAGGAAGCTGGTAGTCAACGAGGTGCAAAAGCAGGAGAGTATGAGGTGCATAAAGGCCATTTCCCAAGCCAAGCAGGGAGAATGGATGAGATGGGAGAGTGTGGAACAACGCAAGATTGGCTGGCAAGACCTATGGTCAATGGAACAGAGCAGGATCAGTTTCCTCATCAGATCAACATATGATGTTCTCCCATCACCACAGAACCAAAACCTCTGGGTAGGAGAGGATCCCTCATGTCCTTTGTGTTCATCACCTGCAACATTAAGGCATATTTTGACAGGATGTAAGGTGGCTCTTAGCCAAGGATGGTTTACTTTGCGCCATGACCAGGTGCTGCGATGTTTGGCCTTAGCATTGGAAGACAAGCGTAACATGACCAATAAGTTGCCACCAGATCCATCAAAACAATACACACAAAAGATAACATTCCTCCGCCCAGGAGAGCAACCACCAAGAAAAGGTGTTAAAACCAATCCTCGCCCAGGACAACTGGAAGCTGCTAGAGACTGGAATATTCTGACAGATGTTGGTCAATGGCATATTGTTCCACCTGAGATTGCCACCACTAACCTTCGACCAGATATTGTCTTGTGGTCTGGATCAGCACGTCTTGTTCACCTGGTATAGTTAACAGTGCCATGGGAGGATGCTGTAGATCAGGCGTATGAGAAGAAGAAACTGTGGTATGCTCAACTAGCCTCTGAAGCGGAACAGAGAGGATGGAGAGTCCGGGTTTACCCAGTGGAGGTGGTTTGTCGAGGATTTATGGCACACTCCACATCCCGGTTTCTCAGAGACGTCGGATTCAGTGGCCAAGAGTTGCGTTGCACAGTGAAGAACTTATCTGAAGCAGCAGAGAGGAGCAGCAACTTGCTGTGGTTGAGACGGAAAGATTCTGGCTGGGGATCTCAAGCACAATAGAAAGAAAGCAACGCTGATGTACGGGTAAGTAAGCTGGGCTGAGTTGAGTGGGGGATGGAGGGAGGTGATGCTGGGACGCCAGTATCACCATCGAGCACTCTTGAGGTGTCGTGGGCTAGTCAACGAAACACCGAGGGTGGAAGGTGCCCACTTGAAGACCCCAGAGATGTACCCTACTTCGCTCAATCCAGACAGTTGCCATGCTGATGCGCTGGGGAGACCGCACTGTGGTTGATCCCCGGAGCCAGCATCACAGCCGTTGTGTGTGCTGATGTGCCAGGGAGGCAAATAAGCTGATCCCTGGAGCCAGCATTACACTTCAGCCATCAACACCAGACAGAAGGATATCTACATCATCATATGGAAGGAAACGCAAATGGATAGAGACACAGATGGATCACATTAGTTTACTGTAAAGCTACGTCTTAGTTGGTGCTTATCTTGCCGAGAGCCAAGTTCAAATCAGCATGAAGTTTTAACATCTACTCTCGTGTAATGGAAATCATGAAGATCTGGATATGTCCAGTGACTGCTGTGAATAGTGCAGCTGGCAACAAGGGAAAGACCTCGTGACAGCCTGGAGTGACATCTGACAGGAGGAAAGAGACCCCATTGGAGCTGGCAAGGTTTAGCTACCCTTGTCGGCAGTATCCAGATCTGTGTTTACAGGATGCTGGAGACACCCGCCCAAGGCTTCTAAGAAATGAAAGAGAAAAATACCCCTAGAGTCTGCGAGAGTGGGGGCAGAAAATGACTCAATGTTGGACAACACGGTTAATGACTTAGGAATGGAAATGGATATGAGTATGGAGAGTACTTCACAAAAGACTAGTTCAAGATCTGCAGTTAGCAAAGACATGGAACTCCAGGTTTGTGTCTGCGGCTGGAGCAAGGCGACAATGGTCAGGGGTTTGAAGATTCATCAAGGGAGAATGAAATGCTTGAGGGAGAAGGGACAACGGCCTCGCATTGATCAGTACTTCTTACGAAGTCAGTCAAGTCAGTCGAATGAAATCCAGCGACAGGAAGCAAACCACAGTTTGCAGGATATCAGCACCCCTGTCATAGATGTGAGGAGGACTTGCATGGACACAGTTAGTGATGAACCTAATGATCCTTGTGAACCCAGTCAGACAAACCAGCATAAGAGAGAAAAGAACCTCAACGGGCACAAGCCTGGAGTTAAATGGCTAAGAGCTTGTGAGAAAACTGTGTGGGACACAGTAAACACAGATATCTGCGTTGCATTGGAAAGATTAAGTGGAACAGTTGAAAAGAAGCTGGATAAATTTGGGGACATCATCTACGCATATGGAAGTGAGAGGTTTGGAGTTGAAAAAAGGAAGGAAAAAGTACAAACTATTCCTGGAAAGTCTAGACGGCAGCAGGAGATTGAACGCTTAGTTAGAGAAAGGAGACAGCTGAGGAACCAATGGAGAAGAGCAGAACAAAGTCAAAAGGAGGGACTCAATCTCTTACAAAGGGTCATAAAAGATAAGCTTGCAACATTGCGCAGGGGTGAGCACCTACGGAAACGCTACAAAAAGAAGGAGCATGCGAGAACTAACTTTTATAAAGACCCATTCAAATTTGTAAAGAAGTTATTCACCAGTGAGAAGAATGGCACACTAAAAGCATCTAAGTTTGAGCTGGAGAAATATTTGGAGGAAACACACACAGATTCAAAAAGGCAGGAGCCTATGTCAATTCCTTCAGACATCCCATCTATCAATCCACCAGAATACCAAATGGAGGACTGTGCATCTAAGTGGAAAGAAGTAGAGCAAGCTGTGAAAAAAGCAAGGGCTTCATCATCTCCAGGGCCTAATAGAGTTCCATACAGAGTGTACAAGAGTGCTTCAGGAATTCTACGAATCCTGTGGAAATTGATGAAAGTGGCATGGGAAAAACAAGAGCATGGCGCCGGGCAGGTGGAGTCTTTATACCTAAAGAAAAAGATTCTACAAGCATCATTCAGTTTCACCCTATTTCCCTATTAAACGTAGAAGGCAAGATTTTCTTCAGCATTATTGCTCAGAGATTGTCAACTTACCTATTAAAGAACTGCTTCATTGACACTTCAGTACAAAAAGCGGGCATTCCAGGTTTCCCAGGATGCTTAGAACACATCAGTGTGATCTGGCAACAAATTCAATCAGCTAAAAAGGAGAGGAAGGCGCTCCATGTGACATTCCTGGATTTGGCTAATGCATATGGTTCAGTGCCATATGAACTTCTTTGGGCAGCTTTTGATTTTTTCAGTGTACCGATGACAATAACAAATTTAGTGAAAGCCTACTTTGGAGATTTAGTTTTTCAACTTCAGAATTCAGCACTACATGGCAATGCCTAGAAGTTGGAATAATGGCAGGATGCACCATTTCTCCACTGGCTTTTACCATGGCAATGTGGATCGCCTCGCCCTGTGTGATGCGCCTGCCTGCGGGTACCCGAGATCGCTACAGTATTATATGACACTTACAGATGAAGAAATAAAAAAGAGGTTCCGCTTGAGCCACTCCATCGCTCCGATTAATAGATTGTTAGCTGCAGTTCAGGATCATTCCAAAGAAACAACAGTGATGCATTTGGATTCAGTCAGTCCACAATGAGTAGGATTGTAAAAATAGTTACCAATGCATAAGTATCTAGAATATCTACTTGTATCACCTTCCCGCTTAATGCAAGGGAACACAATTCTATAAAGCAGGGGTTCTACGATATTGCAGGCATGCCTAATGCTTTAGGGACAATCGATTGCTCGCATATAGCTATAAAGGCACCGTCTAATAATGGTGACGTGTTCATAAATAGAAAGGGTTGGCATTCTATTAATACATAGATAGTGTGTCGACACGACTATATAATTACTAATGTGATCGCCAGCTTTCCGCGATCTACACATGATGCCTTCATTTATGATCGAAGTGCATTGTGTGCATAGTTTTAGTTGTTTTTGGGTCACTGTCAGACTCGTGCGTCTCCATCATGAACAGGTTCTTTCGGGAGTGTTTCCGTTAATTAAGGCGTGTGGGCTCTTTAAATAGAGCTGCTCCCATGTTAATTAGCCGTGGATTGGGCGTTCCCATGTGGTGAAACATGATTCATGAAACACGGTTCGCATAGGCGTTAATTTACTATTTTAATTAATGAATCACGAGTAAAGAGATTTGCGAAGTGATTTCGCAAACCCCGATAATTAACTCTTATTAATAATGAATAGGGCCCAATGTCAGTTAAAAAGAGTGACTGCATATTGATGTGCAGTAGGCTATGCTTGAATCAGTATAGACCTATTATAAAATAATTGAGAAATTGATAATTAATGAAAGGCAGAATGTATGGAATAAAGAAAAAGGGGACAGATTTTTTTTATAAACGGGACAAAGTAAGGTTAGAATTAAGGATGGAATAGGAAAGAGAAGGTATATTTTCATACCACCTTGAAATGTCATTGGTATAGGATTGGAGTGCATGAGAATAGGTTTGGTATGGAATGTACATTCTAAAAAGGAATTTGGAAATATATCACAAAAACAGGGAGATTCGATAATATGTAACATTTAGAAATGAAATTGTTGTATAGTCATTTTAAATAATAATATGAACAGCAGGTGGCGAGAGTATGCCTAAATTTCGACAGAAAGTTGGCAGCCATTACTCAAAAAAAGAAGTTAGAAGAAGAGAGTTAGAATGTAAAGGAACAGGGGGGAGGGGGGGGAATGGGAGTGAAAATTGCTCGGAGAAAGACCAAGAGACCAACGGAATAAGAACTTCTAAAATCATGGAATCTTAGTGGCAAGTAGCTCAGAACTCCGAACTGTATAGCCTACTGGTTTGAATGTGTCAAGAACTGCAACGCTGCTGGGTTTTTCACGCTCAACAGTTTCCCGTGTGTATCAAGGATGGTCCACCACCCAAAGGACACCCAGCCAACGGCAGGCCAGTGGTCGAAAACAGCTCATTGATGAAAGACGCCAAAGGAGGCTGACAGGAATTGTGCAGAGCAACAGACGGGTTACAGTTAGTCAACTGACAGTCCAGTACAACATTGGTGCCGAAAGACCCATAAAAGAATGCACAACTTGTCGTACCTTGACACGAATGGGGTATGGCAGCCGACGACCTAACAGAGTTCCACTTCTTTCAGCAAAACACAAGAAACTGTGGTTGCAGTGGGGTAAGGAACAAAAACACTGACCACTGGAGGACTGGAAAAACATTGCCTGGTCTGATGAATCCCGGTTCCTGTTGTTTCACGCTGATGGGAGGACTAGGATATGGAGAAAACCATATGAATACATGCATCCATCATGCCGCGTGTCAACATTGCAGGCTGGTGGTGGTGGTGTGATGATGTGGGGTGTGATTTCATGGCACACATTGGGCCCCTTGATAAAAGTGGAGCAACGTTTGAATGTCACTGGATATCTGAACATCATTGCCAATCAGGTGCATCCCTGGCAGCAGTGTATCCATCTGCTAATGGATTTTTTCAGAAGGAATATGCCCCATGCCACAAGGCTAGGATTGTCCAAGAATGGTTCCACGAACATGACAGTGAATTCAGCTTACTGCAGTGGCCTGTCCAGTCACCAGATCTCTATCCAATTGAGCAACTGTGAGATGAGATGGAACGAGCTATTCGGAGTAGAGATTCACTACCAGCCAACTTGACACAACTGTGGGAAGCATTGGAGTCAACATGGGCCAGCATCCCTGTGGAACACTTTCGACACCTTGTAGAGTCCATGCCCCGATGAATTGAGGCTGTTCTGAGGGCAAAAGGGGGTGTAACTCAATATTAGGAAGGTGTTCCTAATGTTTTGTACAGTGTATATATATATATATACTGTGTGTGTATATTGTGAGACAGCAGGGAGAGGGTTAATCCTCCCTGCAGTAAAAAACATGTGAAAATGCACACTGGTTTTAATTTAATTGTATTTGTTAATTGTTCATTGATTGTTGTATTGTTTTGCTTATTGTTTAAATTGAATTGGTTAATTGTTTTATTGTTTAATTATCCCTTGCACCTGGTGGTTGCTATTAAATTAGGACCAGGTGCAGGGTATTTAAGGAGGGAAGCCAGTGTGCTCAAGGCTGCTGAGTAGAAGGAAGCAGGAGAGGTGCTCTACTTCCGAGCAGTTGGGAGAAAAAGAGGTACAGTTTAAACCTGTGTGGTTTTGAAAAGTTTTGGGGCAGGTAAATGGCTTAGCTGTCCTGTTAGTGAGTCAGGTTCCAGTGTGTATAGTAAGTGCTCCAAAAACGGAGTTAGGTGTTTGTTTGTGTTTTGTTTTGATTTCTGTGTTTATTAAAAATAGTGCGAAAATAATCAATTTCTGTGTGCTGGGTCATAGTTTTTAAAGGGGCACGAACCCGAGTGAGATACAACTCGTTCACAATATATAAATATATATATATATATATATATATATATATATATTACAAACTATTCAAACATTTATTTGCTGGCTGCGTGTGTTCAAACAATATTTTGGGGAAGGGGGTGGGGGTGTGGGTGTGGGTGTGGGTGTGGGTGTGGGGCGGACAATAATAATAATAATAATAATAATAATAATGACTTCTCTGAGTAGTAAGGCCTTCCTCTCTCTGTATATACAAAACCTTATTTTATAGCTTTTATATGTTTGTAAGTAATATTTATGTTGTCATTATTATTATTTATTCATTATTGTTATTGAATAAATGCGTGTGGCAGGGTGAGTGAGGCCCTGTCTATCAGTTTTGGTTTAGATCGGCAGGGACAGGGTTAAATCCCCTTTCATGCCTACAGATTGGTTTCCGGTCGCTGGGATTGAGCTCATTGCTACAATCAGTCCCAGCCACTGACATAAAAGGAGGCCTCAGCCTCCCATTAGGGGAAGAGTTCCAGAAGGAGAGGAAGGTTTGGGGTTTGTTTTTTTGTTTGAAGAGCCTTGGTGGCATTACTGTTTATTTGTAAGTTTGCTTTATCTATTTCTGTTTAAAACCCTTTTGTTTGGCCCTCGTGCCGGTTTATTTTGTATTTTTTGTGTAATAAAAGCTTTATTTTGAACTCTTCACTGTTTCTGCGCCTCAACCTCTGTCATCCTGCCACAATGTGGTGTGGTTTTGCAGAATAGTTTGCACACACTGTCTGTCTCTGAATCGGTAGGTACTCTCTCTGTATCTCTCTCCATGTCTGAAGTGTTTGTGTTTCTCTGTTCATCTCTTTGAAGAGAAGCAGCAGCAGGATGGAGTTCAGGAGGAGGCGGGGCTTCCCTGTTACCATGGTTACCGGGGTGCTGTCAGTCCTCATGCTGGTTGTCGTCAGTGAGTTTGTGAAAGTCCCGAGCTCTGTGAACTGCACTGTGGGGCAGGACTGCATCCTGAACTGCACTTTCAACGTCACAGCTGGAGGAGGCTGGGGTGAGAGGTCAGTTGTGTGTCCACTCTTCTCCAGATCACAAGGAGGTCCGCATCTATGCAAATGGTAAGCACTGGCTTGCCAATCGGCCCCCTCAGTATGTGAACAGGACCAGCCTGTCTTATTCTGAGCTGCAGCACGGGGATGCATCACTGCTGCTGAGGAGCATCACAATGGAAGATGCCAGGATGTACTGCTGTGATGTTTATGCTCCTAAACAGCCTGGTTGGGGTCTGATTGAGTTAATCCTGGTTCCAGCTGAACCCATAACACCAGCACAACACCAACTCGTATGGCTTGTAGTTCTTCTACCTCTTCTTGGTGTGTTTGCAGGTCAGTGGCTGTGTAAGAAATATTCTGTTTGCTGGTAGAAGCCCAGCGATGGACTGACGGTAAAGGACAGTCCAGCACAGTTGCATGGGCCCTTTCAAACAAATTTTTTCCAGTATGAAAATCTAATTATTATTATTTACCCCTTTAAAATACCTCTCTTGTTTTTGTGTTTTCCCGGATAACCTCCTTGGTTTGGATTGACATGGATTCCATGGCTACACACACAGTACATTTGCAAGGCATAACCTGAAACCAGAAACGGCACTTAACTAAGATCAGTTGTGCAACTATATATGCTACCTCTATATAAACTGGCAAACCTCAGCGAGTCACTTATCTACCTCCAATTGCCTTGCTGCTGTGCATCATTTTTCTCTCTGACAGCCTTTGAAAGGCTTTTTTCTCCTCCTAATGGGGCTTTTTTTCTACCTATTTTGTCTTCACTTATTTTAATTATTTATTTTTAAGTTTTGAATCAGCAATTGTTTGTACCTCTGTTTTGGCCCAATTTGTAATATTTAAGACCTTGTCTCAGCGTTGCTGCAACTCCCCTATTGACTTGGGAGAAAAGAAGACAAGCACACATGTTTCTTTTCATTGACTTTGATGAGATCACACTGTAACACACAGCTCAGCCACCAGACCTATCGTACTGGAGGACAACACAGATCAGGTGACAGGAGTCGCTGGTGCGCTGTCAGACCAGGACCAGCCAACTAGACTACTGGCCAATTGTGCACCGCCCCCTGAGAACTCCCATCCACAGCCAACAGTGGAATAGCCCAGATTCAAACCAGTAATAACTGGGCTACAGGGCGCATACTGCGCTTTTACTGGATGTGTCACTAGCCATCCGTCACTAACTTGTTTTAATTCTACGGAATAATAGCTTATCAGAGGTAACTAGTCAGAGTTGGGTGTGTCTGTTAATACGTGTTGTTAATGATTTCTTGGACGGTGAAAATATTCATTTGCAATCACTGAAATACATGCGCTTTTGTATTTCTTTTTTTTGCAATTTTTATTGGTTTACACAGAACAAAAGAAAAACAATATTACATAACATATTACATTCTCCCTCCCTCCCTCCTCCCTCCTCACTCCTTCCCCTAGCGGCTACCCTCATCCCCCCCCCTCCGGACACAGAATTTAGCTGATGGATAATGCATCGCAACAGTCACATAGTTTATCCAATGCAATGACAATCTTCAGACAGTAGTTTAGTTTTTTGCTCTATTTATTCTGGCGGTAGATAGTTCTAACATGGCTGTCGGTGAAATATGACAACCATTGCCGAATAGGTAGTCTATGAGGAGGGAGCCAGCGCTGTACTATCAGTTTCTCTGCCGCTGTTAAACCAGCAAGCCAAATTTACCACTGGCGCTCCAGTAACTGAAGTTCTGTATCATCATTAGGTAATAGTACAACTGGATCTAATGGTATGTCTCTCTCAATTGTCCCAGACAGTATAGATATCACCTGGCTCCAAAAGGAGTTAACGTCTGGCCATTCCCAGATGCTGTGCATTAGAGTGCCAGGTGTGTTAAGAGTACAGAGTTTACATGGCGGGTCTGAGGGGATTGTCAGGTGTGTTAGCCTTTGTATTTCTAATGTAAATTACCTTCTCAACCTCTGCATCCGTTTTAATGGATATCACATTTTTTGTAGACAATAAATGAGTGACGCTTATCTCTAACCTCATGCAAGAGATAAAAATGAAAACTATACATTGGGATTAACCTACATAAAGGCTTATAAGATAATAGTGAGCATTCGTTGAATTGGATTTTAGAATGAAAATCACATAACAGGGTTTCATATATAGTACTGTATACGAGTCAGCTTACCCATGAATTCAATTGTGGTATTTTTCAAATACAGCACAAACCAAGTCCCTCCAACAAGTTTCTGACATATCTAAAAAAAAAAAATGTGTTAAAAATCCAGCCAAAAAATAAACTTGAAATTTCAGTACAAATGTAGTGAGAAAAAAACGTGTTGTGCTGTGCTTTATTTTTTAGATATCAGAAAGAATTGGAAAGAGTTCCTGAGTGGCACATCCAGCTAAGGCACTTAGCCAGGCTAAGCCAGGCTGTTTCTCTCTCATAGACCTCAATGTTAAAGCCAGGCTGTTTCTTTCCATAGACCTCAATGTTAAAGCCAGGCTGTGTCTTTCCCATAGACCTCAATGTTAAAGCCAGGCTGTTTCTTTCCCATAGACCTCAATGTTAAAGCCAGGCTGTTTCTTTCCCATAGACCTCAATGTTAAAGCCAGGCTGTTTCTCTCCATAGACCTCAATGTTAAAGCCAGTTAAAGACAGGCTGTTTCTCTCCTTAGACCCCAATGTTAAAGCCAGGCTGTTTCTCTCTCATAGACCTCAATGTTAAAGCCAGGCTGTTTCCCTCCATAGACCTCAATGTTAAAGCCAGGCTGTTTCTCTCCATAGACCCCAATGTTAAAGCCAGGCTGTTTCTCTCTTATAGACTTCAATGTTGAAGCCAGGCTGTTTCTCTCCATAGACCTCAATGTTGAAGCCAATTAAAGCCAGACTGTTTCTCTCTCATAGACCCCAATGTTAAAGCAAGGCTGTTTCTCTCCATAGACTTCAATGTTAAAGCCAGGTTGTTTCTCTCCATAGATCTCAATTTTAAAGCCAGACTGTTTCACTCTCATAGACCTCAATGTTAAAGCCAGGCTGTTTCTCTCTCATAGACCTCAATGTTAAAGACAGACTGTTTCTCTCTCATAGACTTCAATGTTAGAGAGGCTGTTTCTCTACATAGTCCTCAATGTTAAAGCCAGGCTGTTTCTCTCATATAGACCCCAATGTTAAAGCCAGACTGTTTCTCTCTCATAGTCCTCAATGTTAAAGCCAGGCTGTTTCTTTCCCATAGACCTCAATGTTAAAACCAGTTAAAGCCAGGCTGTTTCTTTCTCATAGACCTCAATGTTAAAGCCAGGCTGTTTCTCTCCAAAGACCTCAATGTTAAAGCCAGGCTGTTTATCTCTCATAGACCTCAATGTTAAAGCCAGGCTGTTTCTCTCTCATACACCTCAATGTTAAAGCCAGGCTGTTTCTCTCTCATACACCTCAATGTTAAAGACAGGCTGTTTCTCTCCATAGACCTCAATGTTAAAGCAAGGCTGTTTCTCTCCATAGACCCCAATGTTAAAGCCAGGCTCTTTCACTCCATATACCTCAATGTTAAAGCCAGGCTGTTTCACTCCATTGACCACAATGTTAAAACCAGGCTGTTTCTCTCCATAGACCCCAATGTTAAAGCAAGGCTGTTTCTTTCCCATAGACCTCAATGTTAAAACCAATTAAAGCCAGGCTGTTTCTTTCCATAGACCTCATTGTTAAAGCAAGGCTGTTTCTCTCCATAGACCCCAATGTTAAAGCCAGACTGTTTCTCTCTCATAGACCTCAATGTTAAAGCCAGGCTGTTTCTCTTTCATAGACCTCAATGTTAGAGAGGCTGTTTCTCTACATAGTCCTCAATGTTAAAGCCAGGCTGTTTCTCTATCATATACCCCAATGTTAAAGCCAGACTGTTTCTCTCTCATAGTCCTCAATGTTAAAGCCAGACTGTTTCTCTCTCATAGACCTCAATGTTAAAGCCAGGCTGTTTCTCTTTCATAGACCTCAATGTTAGAGAGGCTGTTTCTCTACATAGTCCTCAATGTTAAAGCCAGGCTGTTTCCCTCATATAGACCCCAATGTTAAAGCCAGACTGTTTCTCTCTCATAGTCCTCAATGTTAAAGCCAGGCTGTTTCTTTCTCATAGAAATCAAAGTTAAAGCCAGGCTGTTTCTCTCTTATAGACCTCAATGTTAAAGCCAGGCTGTTTCTCTATCATATACCCCAATGTTAAAGCCAGGCTGTTTCTCTCATAGACCCCAATGTTAAAGACAGGCTGTTTCTCTCCTTAGACCTCAAAGTTAAAGCCAATTAAAGCCAGGTTGTTTCTCTCTCATAGACCTCAATGTTAAAGACAGGCTGTTTCTCTCTCATAGACTTCAATGTTAAAGCCAGGCTGTTTCTCTCTCATAGACCCCAATGTTAAAGCCAGACTGTTTCTCTCCCATATACCTCAATGTTAAAACCAGTTAAAGCCAGGTTGTTTCTCTCCATAGACCCCAATGTTAAAGCCAGGCTGTTTCTCTCTCATAGACCTCAATGTTGAAACCAGGCTGTTTCTCTCCAAAGACCTCAATGTTAAAACCAGGCTGTTTCTCTCTCATAGACCTCAATGTTAAAGCCAGGCTGTTTCTCTCCAAAGACCTCAATGTTAAAACCACGCTGTTTCACCCTAACAGACCCCAATGTTAAAGCCAGGCTCTTTCTCTCTCATAGACCTCAATGTTAAAGCCAGACTGTTTCTCTACATAGATCTCAATGTTAAAGACAGGCTGTTTCTCTCTCATAGACTTCAATGTTAAAGCCAGGCTGTTTCTCTCATAGACCCCAATGTTAAAGCCAGACTGTTTCTCTCCCATATACCTCAATGTTAAAACCAGTTAAAGCCAGGTTGTTTCTCTCCATAGACCCCAATGTTAAAGCCAGACTGTTTCTCTCCCATATACCTCAATGTTAAAGACAGGCTGTTTCTCTCTCATAGACCTCAATGTTAAAACCACGCTGTTTCACCCTAATAGACCCCAATGTTAAAGCAAGGCTGTTTCTCTCCTTAGACCTCAATGTTAAAGACAGGCTGTTTCTCTCTCATAGTCCCCAATGTTAAAGCCAGGCTGTTTCTTTCCAATAGACTTCAATGTTGAAGCCAGGCTGTTTCTTTCTCATAGACTTCAATGTTAAAGACAGGCTGCTTCTCTCTCACAGACTTCAGTGTTAAAGCCAGACTGTTTCGCTCTCATAGACTTCAATGTTAAAGCAAGGCTGATTCTCTCCTTAGACCTCAATGTTAAAGCCAGGCTGTTTCTCTCCATAGACCTCAATGTTAAAGCCAGGCTGTTTATCTCTCATAGACCTCAATGTTAAAGCCAAGGTGTTTCACCATCATACACTTTCAAGTCTCATACACTTTTTTTTTTTTCCAAACCACATAAGAACAAAAGCTGTTCATGAAGTGGTATACGAGATTAGCCACCTCTTTGAAAATCAAAGGCATTGACAGCATTTGGATAAACCCGTCACTGAAACAACTTGAAGAATCCTGCCTTTAAATAAAGGAGTGACGTTTCACAGAGCAGAGAGGTAAGGGAAGAGGTTACATTCATGTTGTTTGCATTTAATAACGTTTTTTAAGTTAAAGCAGTAAAAAATATACCAAAATATAATTTTATAAACTGCTGCACATGTTACCATATTGATACACTGGTTTTAAAGTGAACCTGCATATCAGTCCAGTTATGATTCTTCTGCCATGTTGCTGATCTCTGCCAGTCCTACACGTATGGGTAACACTTGTGTCTGTTCATATGTAGGCCTAATTCATCATGAATTCCAGACACTTATTTTAAGTGTCCTTTTCTGAAACATCACTGACAGATCATGTATAAACTGTTTATTTTGTATTAAATTATGTAGAGCTTGTGGTGTTATGCTGCCATCTAGAGGTTGTGACTGGAATTGAAACTTTTGGCTTCAGTGAAGCAGGGTAGCATATATTTGGTTATTGCGATTAAAATCCTCGTCTATGAATAAAACATTTGCTTTAGAACAGTTAGTGATGATATTAAAGTTAATGTAGGTCTAGAAGAGGAGCCTGCAGTATTTAGATGTCACAATTCGGCGAGTTGAAGCTCTCATGTTGCAAAAGCGCAGCAGCAGGAGCCAGAAGATTGCAGTAGTGAGGCACAGGCTCGCATTGCCTGTTAAAGCTGCCTGGTCGCCATGGCAACTTACCACTCCCAGGAGTCACTCGATGAGGCGTTGCCGTGGTAACCATGGTCTGTGAGGCGCCGGTGTGAAAGAGTTGCAGTGCAGCGGTGACGTCGGAACAGTCTTTCTGATGAAAACGCAGAGCAAGCTGAGAATGACGCTGCGCTTTGAACGGCGCTGACTGAGCAGGTAGGAAAACAGCAGATACCATCTTGCGAGCGCTGAGCAGAGAAACGACCTGCAGTGAAAGAAACGAACAACAAAAACAAAAACAGACAAGGAAGCGGAAACAGTGCTGGGGTAAAGTAGAAAAAGAGAGAGAGAGAGAGAGACAGGAGGGGCAGCCAATTACATACGTGGAGCAGCGCTGGCCATGCCCTAGTAAATGACGAGAGAGCGCTTGCATTGTGTGATTGGCTGGAAATACTAAATGAGGCTGAACTGAGATCCGCTTCCACCCGGAAGAGATTGGCGACGCTACCGGCACAGGGGAGAAGTTTGCCCCGAACCTCGACTGGCAGGCAGGTCTGCCTATTAGGCAGGTAATAAAACACCTCTCTGCGAAAACCCGCCTCCTCATTTACATCACAAAGGAAACACGCCTTCTAAGGGCAAAAGCTGCCTGTTTCCACGCCCTCGCATTCAAACTGAAAACTGCGCGCCAAGGTTTTGCAGCAGAACAGATTTGGAATGAAAAAGGTAGGATGTTTTATTCATCTTCTCAAAATACACAGTTTTTAGCACAACGGATGCACACAAAGGCATTAAAATATGTTGAGTTACGCCTTAAATATGAATATCTTCTGTTAAGTTGTATTATATAAGGTTTTTTTTTTTTAAGTGTAGCTATCATTTCAAATATTAGTGATGCTTAATCTCTACCTTTGTCTCGTTTTGTTGTTCAAACGTATATTTTAATTATTCACTTTATGAGCAGCATAGTATTTGTGCTGTACTGTGTGTGCAAGTTGTTCACAGTGATCCACAACATTCAATTACACATCATGTATAATTGATATGCAGTTAAAAATGAAATGATAATACAAAATATAATAAACTTACCAGGCATGTCAGCTGAAGTTATGCTAATGTCATATGTCTTAAGCAAATATTGGTAACGGAATAACAAGGTTGGTTACTCTAAACTAAATTATTAATTTACCAGCTGGTAAGACTACTGTAGTTAAAACACAGAGGCCTGGAAGGCAGGTTTACATTGGGTGTTAATAATGGACACTTGCCTGGCAGGCTGGTTTATAATGGGCACATGTCTGGCAGGCTGGTTTATATTGGGCACATGCCTGGCAGGCTGGTTTATAATGGGCACATGCCTGGCAGGCTGGTTTATATTGGGTGTTTAAATTGGGCACATGCCTGGCAGGCTGGTTGATAATGGGCACATATGTCTGGTGGCATTTGATGGGCACTGTGTTAATGTTTGCATAAGGCTATTCTCCATGTTTTATTCTTAGGAGGTGAATTGATGATGTACGTCAGAAGGTTCCATTAAATGTGAGTCAAAATCCAACTTTTCCGAGTGATTTGTTACGGAATGACACACATCACTGAGAAATTGTTTAACGTTTTTTTTTCTTCCTTTTAGTGAGATAATGGAACGTTTCTGGATCTCATCACTTGAAGACTCTCTGCGCAAGGAGTCTGATGCACGTGTGCAGAGAACGATACATATTGTAAAACGAGATTCAAGAGAGGATTTTATGCAAAATCACTTGCCAATGTCTTAAGGAGAATGGAACTGGCACATTTGTAGCTATCAAAAAAAGAGGGGAAAATCACTTTCAGTGGCGATGTGAAAGGTCCAATAAACCAAAAGGTAAATCCTCAGGAGCACCTTCAATAACTCGTGCCAATAGATGTGGAGCGTACGTTTCTTTTACATTTGTGAGCAACAATTCTACACATGGGTGCATTGTGCGTTTAATGCAAGAGCACTCTGGCCATGATCTAGAAGACCCTAAGGAGAATGCAGTGAATCGTATTGATGAAGAACTAATGGGTTACATTCATATGTGCATATCCCAGGGGCTATCAAATGGAGAGATCATGCTCAAATGCAAAGATTGGTCACAGAGTTTACAATAAAGTGACACCAGAGGACATTAAAGTAATAAAGAAGAGCTTTTATGCACACACACGAATGGATGGAAATGACTGCATAAGTGTTGACAAACTGATTAAGTCCAATTTGCAGGATAATGTTGTGTACTATCAGCCCCTCTCTCACAATGAAAAGCAACCCTTGATAATAGTATTTAGTTCTCAGTGGCAAATTGAACAGTTGAAAAAGTAAGGTCCAACAATGATTTCCCTTGATGCAACATACAAAGGCATAACTCAGTATGGTTTTGCATTTTATGCTGTGCTAGTGAAGAGCAACCAAGGCCGAGGAATACCTGTAGCATTTTTTATTGTGAGTGAGGAATCCAGTGACATCTTGTCACTGTATCTGAAAAAAGTTCAGGAAGCTGTTGGAGTTTCAGCCAAGGTATGTTTTAAAATTCATAGTTGAAGTTTATGTATGAAATGCAAAGGATAAACTTACATGGCAATGGTATTTCATGATTGCATAATTTACAGCTTATACTGTAGAATGTTTGGGGTGGTAATGTGTCGTTTGATATAAAAATTATTATGAACATAAAATGTGATATTTGAAACAACATAATGGCAATATAGAGTTTAATTTAAAACCTAAGTTTAATCTGGTTTATATAGTTATCTTATGTAGAATTTTATTTAAAAAAATAAAAAATAAAAAAAATTAGCAGCCCATCCAGTAAAACTACAGGTATGGCAGCAATCAACCACTCCCCCCCATCTCACGCTACCCGATTTGGCAGCCTTGTAGGGGTACAATCAGCTTTGTATGCAGCTCTCTTAATTTACAAAGTGATAGACAGATTAAGTACTACTTCCTTTTTATATTTCTCTTTGCAGATGTGTCATGGTAGATAGGGACATGAAAGAAATCAACGCAGTACACACAGTGTTTCCTTATGCAAAGGTGTTGCTGTGCTGGTTCCATGTACTTCAGGTAAAAAACCAAAACCACTTTCGGTTAGGGGTCATTCCGGGTTGATTGCAGTGTAGCAATGACTTTGGTCCATACCAAGTGGACTAAAATGCAGTCTAGCAAATGCTGCAAATTAGACCTGATTGCACCGTACCAAAACCAAATAGTTAATCATGTGAATTGGTTCAGCTGATGTGAACATGCAGAACACGTTAGACCGCCCATGTGGACCAATATCTGAAGCAATGCAGAAGATAAGTCACATCAAACTTTTAACAGTTTAAAAACCCTTCAGTAGAATAAATGTCATCTAAAAGAGTTCCAAAATTTTCAATAGAGGAAAAGATGTATTTAGTACACCTAATTAAAAACTACATTAACGAAATTGACAGCACCAGCAAAGAAGACGAGAATGTTGTCTTACGTACAATGGCATGGAAAAATATTGAACAGAATTTCAATGCTAACCTTTTGGGGCGGCCGCAAATTTTTCAGGATAGAGGTGTACAGTACTAACTGTAGTCCAAGCACATGGACTAAACCTCATCATTCCACTAGTTCAGGGGTGGCCAACCCTGGTACTGGAGAGCCACAATCCTGCAGGTTTTATAGGTCTCTCTAAGTCATCAAACACTAATCAACTGGCACCCATGGGGATTTTGACCAATTAAGACCAATTAATAATGTCAATTAAGATATCAAGGGCTCAGTTAAAACAAAAACCGGAAGACCCTGTGGCTCTCAAGGACCAGGGTTAGCCAGTCCTGCACAAGTTAGATGAATCAAGTGGACTAACTGGTACAGTGCAATCGACCCTCAATGTCTAATTACTTAAATATATCTACAGATAACCTACTGATTTCAATTGCACTTAGTATAAAAGTACTTGAGTGGGTATTTATATCCATAATGTAGAATTCACATACAAGGTCTTAAAGCCTTATATCAGGGGTAGGCGACCCTGGTCCTGGAGTGCCACAATCCTGCAGAGTTTGTAGGTATCTCTTAATCATCAATTATTAAATCCCTGGAACAAATGGTAATTCTGATAAATTAAGCTAATCAATGAGTCAATGAATTGATTAAGGGTCTTGGGGTAAACAAAAAACTGAAAAAACTGAAGTGTTTGTGGCAGTGCTTCCCAACCCTGGTCCTGGAGGATCACCTACCCTGCTGGTTTTTGTTCCAACAAGCTCTCAATTACTTAATTGAACCCTTAATTTAAGTAATAGTTTAAACTGGACTTTTTAAATCATGTAACTTATAAAACGTTGGAGAATTCAAGTTCCTTATACAATTTTATTCCTAACTTGGAACCCCAACTGTTTAAAAGAATTAAAAGGCTCTGATTAGGAAAACTATTAGTTCAATTAAGTAATTGCAAGCTTGGTTGGAACAAAAACCAGCAGGTTAGGGGGTCCTCCAGGACCAGGGTTGGGAATCACTGGTCTGTGGCACTCCAGGACCAGGGGAGCCTACCCCTGCCTTATATATTCAGAAAAATATCTGCCTCCCAGACCAGCTTTTGGCAAAATGACAGAATGCAAACTTGTGTGCATTATAAAATAAAATAAATATTTTATGGTAGAAATGTGGTATCTCCTAAGTCTGAAGGTTACAGGAAGGGAATTGAATGACAATCTGATTGATAAAAAATGAAAACATTGTTCCTTAATGTGATCTAACAAAAGTGAAACAAAGTAGCAGATTCAGAAAACTGTTCATTCCAATTGCATTTTACATGTGTCTTCATACTTAGATTTGATTATACTTGATTTATTATAATGATCATTATTATTATGTAATTTACACAATCCATGATACATAGCAAATTCAAAACTAATTAAAAAACTAATATACAATAAGTTTTAAAAAATCAGTGTACAATAGTTACAATTTTGAAAGCAAACAAAAAACAGACCATGTGCTATAGTACTTTCTAACACAGACTTAGACAGTGATAATTATCAACGTTTAGTTTTTTGTTTTTTAAAGGCGGTACACAGATGGATTGTCCGACGTGATGGAGGATGCAGTCAGAATCTGTCTGCAAAAAATGAAGTGATTAGGTCTATGATTGCCTTAAAACAATGCAGTACAGTAAGTTTCTTTTTCTTTCTTTCTTCCACGTTAGCAAATGTCATAAGGTGCTGATCTTTACTGATGAGTTCAAAGTTTGTTTTTTAATTTCCTTCTCACCACAATAATGACATATTATTATTATTATTATTATTTATTTCTTAGCAGACGCCCTTATCCAGGGCGACTTACAATTGTTACAATATATCACATTATACAAATATCACATTATTTTTACATACAATTACCCATTTATACAGTTGGGTTTTTACTGGAGCAATCTAGGTAAAGTACCTTGCTCAAGGGTACAATAGCAGTGTCCCCCACTGGGGATTGAACCCATGACCCTCCGGTCAAGAGTCCAGAACCCTAACCACTACTCCACACTGCTGTACTGTTGCTCATTCATGGATAATCCATTTACCATAATTAAACTACCCATCTTTTTAATAGAATTTGTATATTGACAAACGTGTATTTTTTGAAAAAATTATTTGGTATGCATGTCTTTCTGTTAACATTTTTTTTATTTATTTTCATTCATTTTAGGCTGCCGAGTTTGAAAAGATGTCAAAGGAAGTGATTGTCAAAATAGACAGAGAAACTGGCAGTTCAGTAATTTCACAGTATCTGCAGGACCATTGGTTTCGAAATGCAGACATGTGGTCCAATTTTGGACGGAGAGTTTACCACCAAGACAGTGAAACGAACAACCTTGTTGAGAGGTATGCATTTTGTAAAAATAGTGATTAAAACAAAAACATAAGTTGCAGCACTATAGGCAAGAGACAGACTTGTCTCGAATCCTGCCTACGCCATTGCCAGCTTTAGCCAGGAGTTCTGAGAGGGCGGCGCACAATTGACCTGGCGCCTGCAGGTTCAGGGTGTTGGCATTTCCAGCTGCATCGACTCCTCCAAACGATGTGTACGCTAGGGGGTGGGAGCTCTGGGCTTGTAGTGGGAAAAATAGCATATGGCTTTGACAGTGCGCGTATCGGAGGGCGCATGCTTTGTCTCATCCCTCCTGAGGAGGCGGGGAGTTGTTGCGGTCAGCCAAGTTGAATTGCTGATAAAGGAAAAAAATTGGTGATACTAAATAAAAAAAAAAATAAAAAAAATTGCTTTTGCTTTTCTTTTTTTCCCCATAGATTTTTTTTTTAGCATGAAGTATCAGTTTCTTCATGGCTATGCAAACAGACGAGTTGATGAACTACTTCTACTAGTTAATACCAAGGTGGTCACTTACTACAGGTTTGTGTAACATTTCCAATACTAGCATTTTTATGTGGTCTAGTGTTGCAAATGAGTGTTGGATTTCAAAAAATACATTATACTTTATTTGTAATTTTCTAGAACATAAAGGTGTTGTGTACATTTATTTCAGTATCTGTACAAATAAGGAGATAGTGTACCACAGGTCATGTATATAATCATGTATGTATATAATTTACACAACCCATAACTTTTTTTAGCATGTGAATAATACAATACTGCTCTACTAATTGTATTCTGTCTTGTACAGACGTGCTCAAATTTGTTGGTACCCCTCCACAAAAAACAAAGAATGCACAATTTTCTCTGAAATAACTTGAAACTGACAAAAGTAATTGGCATCCACCATTGTTTATTCCATATTTAATAGAAATCAGACTTTGCTTTTGATTTTTTATTCAACATAATATTGTAAATAAGAAAACAAATGAAAATGGCATGGACAAAAATGATGGGACCGCTAACCTAATATTTTGTTGCACAACCTTTAGAGGCAATCACTGCAGTCAAACGTTTTCTGTAGCTCTCAATGAGACTTCTGCACCTGTTAACAGGTAGTTTGGCCCACTCTTCCTGAGCAAACTGCTCCAGCTGTCTCAGGTTTGATGGGTGCCTTCTCCAGACTGCAAGTTTCAGCTCTTTCCATAGATGTTCGATAGGATTCAGATCAGGACTCATAGGAGGCCACTTCAGAATAGTCCAATGTTTTGTTCTTATCCATTCTTGGGTGCTTTTAGCTGTGTGTTTTGGGTCAATATCCTGTTGGAGGACCCATGACCTGTGACTGAGACAGAGCTTTCTGACACTGGGCAGTACATTTCGCTCCAGAATGCCTTGATATTCTTGAGATTTCATTGTGCCCTGCACAGATTCAAGGCACCCTGTGCCAGGCGCAGCAAAGCAGCCCCAAAACATAACCGAGCCTCCTCCATGTTTCACTGTAGGTATGGTGTTCTTTTCTTTGAAAGCTTCATTTTTTCGTCTGTGAACATAGAGCTATTGTGACTTGCCAAAAAGCTCCAGTTTTGACTCATCTGTCCAAAGGACATTCTCCCAGAAGGATTGTGGCTTGTCAATATGCATTTTAGCAAATTCCAGTCTGGCTTTATGTTTTTCTTTCAAAAGTGGAGTCCTCCTGGGTCTTCTTCCATGGAGCCCACTTTCGCTCAAAAAGCGACGGATGGTGCGATCAGAAACTGACTTACCTTCACCTTGGAGTTCAGCTTGTATCTCTTTGGCAGTTATCCTTGGTTCTTTTTCTACCATTCGCACTATCCTTCTGTTCACTCTGGGGTCGATTTTCCTCTTGCGGCCGCGCCCAGGGAGGTTGGCTACAGTTCCATGGACCTTAAACTTCTTAATATTTGCAACTGTTGTCACAGGAACATCAAGCTGCTTGGAGATGGTCTTGTAGCCTTTACATTTACCATGCTTGTCTATTATTTTCCTCAGACAACTCTCTCCTTTGCTTTCTCTGGTCCATGTTCAGTGTGGTGCACACAATGATACCAAACAGCACAGTGACTACTTTTCTCCATTTAAATAGGCTGAATGGCTGATTACAAGATTGGAGACATGTGTGATACTAATTAAAGAAACTAATTAGTTTGAAATAGCAATATAATCCAATTATTTATTATCTTTTCTATGGGGTACCGACAAATGTGTCCAGGCCATTTTAGAATATCTTTGTAGAATAAGCAATAATTCATCTCTTTTCACAGCTTCTTTGCTTTATTCTATGACATACCAAAGGCATGCAAGTATACATGATAAAATAGCTTTTAATTTCATCACTTTTCAGGAGGAATGAAGCATTATTTCAATGACCTGTAAGGGTACCAACAAATTTGAGCATGTCTGTATATGGTGTAGGTATCTGGAAGATCTTCATGGTGCTCAGAGGATTTCTGATTCCAAAACACAGGATACTGCAGAATCTGCTTTACATATGAAGAACAAAGGCCTTCAAAATAATTCTGTTTACAAATCAGGTGGCCATTGCACAGTGCCTTCAGAAGCAGATAAATAAAAATGTTATGCTGTGGATTTAATTAGCATGAAATGTGAATGCGCCGTTTCTGAAAGGGGTAATTTGTGCAAGCATATTGAGTTTGCAAAAATGATGTGCAAAGAACAGGGGATTGATATTGATGGAATTCGAAAAGAATTAGCCAGTTCACTAACTGAACAGCATTGCTATGAGTGGGATGGAAAACATTTAATTGTACATTGTGCTGGTAGTTTTTGGAGTAGTACATTTGCAAAACCAACAGTGTACCTGTCTTGCCAATAGTCTTGGAGAAATATGTGTCTGTCTAAGACTTTGAGTTAATTGGTACACAGAACCCTAACCAAGAGGTAACTGACTGCTTTGCGAATACCACAGCAAATTGTCAATCACACAATAAACAGCTGTGTGTAAAGAAGATGATTTCAGACTTAAAGGAGTGGTGTGACAGCAGTGATTATAAGGAATCTCCAGAGTTGAATGCTGTAGTAAAACGTGCACACCAACTAGCATTTGGACAGTATAGCATGGCCAGCAATAAAATAAAAATGATAAGGCTGCATGCTTACAGAAAACGCATTGAAAGAGCAAGAAGCCATGCTATAGACATGCATTCATATCAGCTTAAATAACCCCTTAATCGAGCTTTATATACCCATAGACCTGATTCCAAATTCAAAGTCTGTTCCTTTAGAAAAAGAATAATTGGTAGCAAAGAATCAGATACTAAAATCGAGCTGAACGTGTGCTGTTATGAGCCCATGCCTTTATTTTTGAATTACAGAATGCACACAAAACTGGACAAAGTATAGAGGTTAATTACAACCGTTAAGGACCTCAAAGGTCTCTTCAAGTAAGAGTGAAATAGCTATTTATATGTATAGTGGCAGCATGTTATCAAAAATAAAATATATGTTACATAGTTCTAATTGCTGATGATTGTATTCTGGCCAAGTTGGTCGATATTTGATATGGTATGTCTCTCTTAATCAGATTACTTAAATAACACTTAAAATGTGTATTATTGTAACACTTTGTAAATAGAAGTTGTAAAAATATGTTTTGTAGTAAATAGAAAGTGCAATCTTTAAGTAGCGAGTAGTGTAAAAGCAAATTGTTAACATAAAAATCTAAGCCTGAACTGAATTTCTTTCAAAGGGGGAACATGTCAGGGTGTCATTAGAGCCGAGAAGTGGGGAGGAGGGTTCTTCTGTACAGCACTTTTTTCCCACAATTGGGTCCAGTACTTTGTATTGCTCTGTATCAGTCTGCTGAAGCACGTATGTGCAGTTTTACATTTTAATACTGCTATTATTTAAACCATAAACAAATAAAAAAAGAAACTACAGATACGAGATGTTGTACAGTACCTTTATGTATGTTTATGGTCAATTTTTAAATATATATTTAAGAGGTTGTATAGAAAAGAAAATGCCTTAAATAAAATGCCATTTTAGGATTTCTTTGCTTAGAAATGTTCTTAATGTTTTGAACAAGCCCTTTTTTAAAATAATGAACATACATGCAAAGGATGCTTTATTTTCAGTGTCATATAAAACTACACATTCTGCAGTTTTTCTATCTGGGAATCGGCACATTTTTGAAGTACAGAACTGTAAACATCAAGCATTTGAAAGCCCAGTCCATGAGTAGCCATGTCAAAGTCCTTAGCACTTCCTTTAATTTGGTCTGTTGTATTTTTGATGCCATAGAGAAAAAATATATTATATATATATAAATTTTTTTTTTTTTTTTTTTTAATTTAAATAATGAATACAATTCGTACGGCAATACTCAATAAACCAGTCATGTGGTTTTATGTAAGCTGCTTTTAGCCTTAGACACTGATTTTACCCAATATTTAATGAGGATTGTTTTTAGCTTCTAACATTTTCTTGTAATGGTATGTAAATAAAAAACAAAAAATAGAGATGCCCAGCGGAAAAAATCACCCTGAGAAAATCTGCAAGTCTATTTAGAAGTTTTAATGTGTACCTTTACACTTTAAAAATAATAATTTTGGGCTCACTAGTGGCATAGCAGGTAAAGACAGAGTGCAAATCCTGCCTTCTCTATTTAATATGATATAATTGTGCTTCCACAAAATGAGTGCCATGCATAAAAAACTGGAGGGGTAAAATATATAGTTGAAGTCTTCTGTTGACTATTTTTACAATTTCACACATTTGATTGCAATCATATCTTTCTCTGGTTGACCCCTCTTTCTAACTTTATTGTTTTGTACATGGGAAATATTTTGGTCTGATTTTACATTCTATATTTCATATTCATAGTGTATATTTTTATGTTACAGATTTGATGTAATTTAACGTTTTGGTTACACTACACCTGCATTTTTCATCACTAGTGTAAAACTGTAAAGAAACATACTTAAATTCATGAAGCTTTCCAATGGCAACATCTTTGGTTGTGATCGAGCCCTCCAAAACTGCAATCCTGTCAAAAGGAATCATCCTCACTGCCAGCTTGCCGATGCCCACCCCTAAACCGCAGGCTTCTCCTGAAGACAGAAAAGTGTTACTATTATTGTAACAATCAACTTTTAACGTACAATAAGACTGACATTACATTTTTCTATATTCACAAATAATGGATTTATTTAATGATAAATATAACGTTTACTGTTTGCATGTTACATTTGACTTAAGCTGGTGCCTGAATGCAAGACAACTTAGAATGGAAACATATAATTAGATTGTTAGGTTTTAAAAACAAGGCTACCCACACTACACTATTGAGATAAGGTATTTTGAAGCTGTTGAATGCAGTGGTCTGTATATTGCACCATGTGTTATAATACTGATTGATATGTTTTAGTGTGCTGACATTGCACTGGACATTTACTAATGTACCCTCAGTCAGTTTGGAACACAGGGAAGTTACAGTGGTTGTTGGGCCAGGACTAATGCCAACTGTCTCTTCAATCTCCAAGCTCACTCTTAATTTGTATCTACCCTTCGATATGCAACCAGGGAATTGGCTGACATTCTCAGGTGGACCTATCCTTCTCCTGATCTCCTCTGCTGTCACATTGTATCTTTGGGGGAAAGGTATAAGAATAATAAGATACAAAATATGGCCAACATTGCAAAATTGATACACAAATGTAAATTTAATGAAGCCATAAAAAGGTATTTACTTAATTCAGAATTAATTTAATTCTGCATCAAGCCTTTGGAATGAACTTGAGAATACTTAAATTATGGAATGTTGCAATATCACATGAATCTGTTTATGTTATATTACCTTTTCTTTCTCTTGTTGAAAGAAAGAGGGAGAAGGCTCTCGACTTCAGCAAATACTTGTGGTGTATCCATGCTTTCGGGTATTACAGCTGGGCGAGGCACAGCCAGTGATACAGGTGGATGCTGAAGTGACACAGCGACTGTGCTGGAGGAAGGAGGGCATGCCTGTGGCAGTGGGGAAGCAGTGTCGCTTTCTCAACAAGCAGCAGGGGTTGCTGATGTAGCATGAGCTTTTTCAGCATGATTTTTCACTGAAGGAAAAAAAAAAACAACAACTTACTTGTAAATAACACTACGTTACTTGCTTTAAAGAGCCACTATCGTAGGTTGTAGAAAATGTTGGTATATGGTCTAATGTGTTGGTATGTGGTCTAATGTGTTAGTCCAACTGCATCAGTAAAGTATCTGATATTTTCTCTTTCATTGTTAACATCCTGACACACATCCTAATGTGTTGGTATGACTCAGTAAAGTATCTGATTTTTTTTTTTCTAACAACTTATAACACTTTAAAATGTATGTGCCAAAGTGCTGTCCATGAGCAGCAATACTGAAGACATATTATTGTCGAGTTTACATTTTAAAGTGTTATAAGTTGTTAGAAAAAAAAAAAATCAGATACTTTACTGATAGTCATACACATTAGGCCATATAACATTTTCTACAAGCTACGATAGTGGCTCTATACATAAACTATTCAGTAATTTGATCAAATATAATTATTTATTCACAAACAATAATTCATACTTACCAGTGACCGAAGTACACTTCCTACGCTTTCTGGGAGGCATTTCTCTGAGAATTTTATTCTGATATTTTTATGATAATGGCAAGCTACAGCATTTATTTTTTTTTTTTCAATCACAACTTTTTTTAATCAGCCTGCCAGGCACGTGCCCCTTATAAACCAGCCTGCCAGGCATGTGCCCATTATAAACCAGCCTGCCAGGCATGTGCCAAATATAAACACCCAATATAAACCAGCCTGCCAGGCAACTGCCCATTGTAAACCAGCCTGCCAGGCATGTACCCAATAAACCAGCCTGCCAGGCATGTGCCCATTATAAACCAGCCTGCCAGGCATGTGCCCAATATAAACCAGCCTGCCAGGCATGTACCCAATAAACCAGCCTGCCAGGCATGTGCCCATTATAAACCAGCCTGCCAGGCATGTGCCCAATATAAACCAGCCTGCCAGGCATGTGCCCATTATAAACCAGCCTGCCAGGCATGTGCCCATTATAAACCAGCCTGCCAGGCATGTGCCCATTATAAACCAGCCTGCCAGGCATGTGCCCATTATAAACCAGCCTGCCAGGCATGTGCCAAATATAAACACCCAATATAAACCAGCCAAGTCCCCAATATAAACCAGCCTGCCAGACATGTGCCCATTATAAACCAGCCTGCCAGGCATGTGCCCATTATAAACCAGCCTGCCAGGCATGTGCCCATTATAAACCAGCCTGCCAGGCATGTGCCCACTATAAACCAGCCTGCCAGGCATGTGCCCATTATAAACCAGCCTGCCAGGCATGTGCCCAATATAAACCAGCCTGCCAGGCATGTGCCCATTATAAACCAGCCTGCCAGGCATGTACCCAATAAACCAGCCTGCCAGGCATGTGCCCATTATAAACCAGCCTGCCAGGCATGTGCCCATTATAAACCAGCCTGCCAGGCATGTGCCCAATATAAACCAGCCTGCCAGGCATGTGCCAAATATAAACACCCAATATAAACCAGCCAAGTCCCCAATATAAACCAGCCTGCCAGTCATGTGCCCATTATAAACCAGCCTGCCAGGCATGTACCCAATAAACCAGCCTGCCAGGCATGTGCCCATTATAAACCAGCCTGCCAGGCATGTGCCCAATATAAACCAGCCTGCCAGGCATGTACCCACTATAAACCAGCCTGCCAGGCATGTGCCCATTATAAACCAGCCTGCCAGGCATGTGCCCAATATAAACCAGCCTGCCAGGCATGTGCCCATTATAAACCAGCCTGCCAGGCATGTGCCCATTATAAACCAGCCTGCCAAGCATGTGCCCAATATAAACCAGCCTGCCAGGCATGTGCCAAATATAAACACCCAATATAAACCAGCCAAGTCCCCAATATAAACCAGCCTGCCAGGCATGTGCCCATTATAAACCAGCCTGCCAGACATGTGCCCATTATAAACCAGCCTGCCAGGCAAGTGCCCATTGTAAACCAGCCTGCCAGGCAAGTGCCCAATATAAACCAGCCTGCCAGGCATGTGCCCAATATAAACCAGCCTGCCAGGCATGTGCCAAATATAAACACCCAATATAAACCAGCCAAGTCCCCAATATAAACCAGCCTGCCAGTCATGTGCCCATTATAAACCAGCCTGCCAGACATGTGCCCATTATAAACCAGCCTGCCAGGCAAGTGCCCAATATAAACCAGCCTGCCAGGCATGTGCCCATTATAAACCAGCCTGCCAAGCATGTGCCCAATATAAACCAGCCTGCCAGGCATGTGCCAAATATAAACACCCAATATAAACCAGCCAAGTCCCCAATATAAACCAGCCTGCCAGGCATGTGCCCATTATAAACCAGCCTGCCAGGCAAGTGCCCAATATAAACCAGCCTGCCAGGCAAGTGCCCAATATAAACCAGCCTGCCAGGCATGTGCCCATTATAAACCAGCCTGCCAAGCAAGTGCCCATTATAAACCAGCCTGCCAGGCATGTGCCCATTATAAACCAGCCTGCCAGGCATGTGCCAAATATAAACACCCAATATAAACCAGCCAAGTCCCCAATATTAACCAGCCTGCCAGGCATGTGCCCATTATAAACCAGCCTGCCAGGCATGTGCCCATTATAAACCAGCCTGCCAGGCATGTGCCAAATAAACACCCAATATATAACCAGCCTGCCAGGCAAGTGCCCATTGTAAACCAGCCTGCCAGACATGTGCCCATTATAAACCAGCCTGCCAGGCATGTGCCCATTATAAACCAGCCTGCCAGGCATGTGCCAAATATAAACCAGCCTGCCAGGCATGTGCCCATTATAAACCAGCCTGCCAGGCATGTGCCCAAATATAAACCAGATTGCCAGGCAAGTGCCCAATATAAACCAGCCTGCCAGGAATGTGCCCATTATAAACCAGCCTGCCAAGCAAGTGCCCATTGTAAACCAGCATGCCAGGCATGTGCCCATTATAAACCAGCCTGCCAGGCATGTGCCCATTATAAACCAGCCTGCCAGGCATGTGCCAAATAAACACCCAATATAAACCAGCCTGCCAGGCAAGTGCCCATTGTAAACCAGCCTGCCAGACATGTGCCCATTATAAACCAGCCTGCCAGGCATGTGCCCATTATAAACCAGCCTGCCAGGCATGTGCCCATTATAAACCAGCCTGCCAGGCATGTGCCCATTATAAACCAGCCTGCCAGGCAAGTGCCCATTATAAACCAGCCTGCCAGGCAAGTGCCCATTATAAACCAGCCTGCCAGGCATTTGCCCAATATAAACCAGCCTGCCAGGCATGTGCCCATTATAAACCAGCCTGCCAGGCATGTGCCCAAATATAAACCAGCCTGCCAGGCAAGTGCCCGATATTAGCCAGCCTGCCAGGCAAGTGCCCGATATTAACCAGCCTGCCAGGCATGTGCCCATTATAAACCAGCCTGCCAGGCATGTGCCCATTGTAAACCAGCCAAGTGCCCAATATAAACCAGCCTGCCAGGCATGTGCCCATTATAAACCAGCCTGCCAGGCATGTGCCCAATATAAACCAGCCTGCCAGGCATGTGCCCAATATAAACCAGCCTGCCAGACATGTGCCCATTATAAACCAGCCTGCCAGGCATGTGCCCATTGTAAACCAGCCTGCCAGACATGTGCCCATTATAAACCAGCCTGCCAGGCATGTGCCCATTATAAACCAGCCTGCCAGGCATGTGCCCATTATAAACCAGCCTGCCAGGCATGTGCCCATTGTAAACCAGCCTGCCAGGCATGTACCCATTATAAACCAGCCTGCCAGGCATGTGCCCAATATAAACCAGCCTGCCAGGCATGTGCCAAATATAAACACCCAATATAAACCAGCCAAGTCCCCAATATAAACCAGCCTGCCAGTGCCCATTATAAACACCTAATGTAAACCTGCCTTCCAGGCCTCTGTGTTTTAACTACAGTAGTCTTACCAGCTGGTAAATTAATAATTTAGTTTAGAGTAACCAACCTTGTTATTCCGTTACCAATATTTGCTTAAGATATTAGCATAACTTCAGCTGACATGCCTGGTAAGTTTATTATATTTTGTATTATCATTTCATTTTTAACTGCATATCAATTATACATGATGTGTAATTGAATGTTGTGGATCACTGTGAACAACTTGCACACACAGTACAGCACAAATACTATGCTGCACATAAAGTGAATAATTAAAATATACGTTTGAACAACAAAACGAGACAAAGGTAGAGATTAAGCATCACTAGTATTTGAAATGATAACTACACTTAAAAAAAAAAACCTTATATAATACAACTTAACAGAAGATATTCATATTTAAGGCGTAACTCAACATATTTTAATGCCTTTGTGTGCATCCGTTGTGCTAAAAACGGTGTATTTTGAGAAGATTAATAAAACATCCTACCTTTTTCATTCCAAATCTGTTCTGCAGCAAAACCTTGGCGCGCAGTTTTCAGTTTGAATGTGAGGGCGTGGAAACAGGCAGCTTTTGCCCTTAGAAGGCGTGTTTCCTTTGTGATGTAAATGAGGAGGCGGGTTTTCACAGAGAGGTGTTTTTTTTACCTGCCTAATAGGCAGACCTGCCTGCCAGTCGAAGTTCGGGGCAAACTTCTCCCCTGTGCACGCTACCGGGCAGGACGCCACGGACGGAAGGAAAGACAGGTTAAAGAAAAGGATAAAAGAAAAGGATAATAAAAAAGCAGCGCAAAGCGGGAGAGAGCCCTCTACGTCACCCCCCGAATTACACCTAAACGGCCCTTAGTAGCAGTGTGATAACACGGCAAAACAAAAATCAATATCAAAAGTGGTGCTTAACACAATCCAAACATTCAAGTGAAAAAATAAATAAAGAAACAACAAAACGAGTCTCAAATACAACTTGTCCCAACAGGGAAATAACACAAAGCAAAATACATGAAGTGCACTTCTAATAAAGTAATTAACTGCTATCAAGCTTTGGTACTTTAAACTATAGACTATCACGACTACCCGTGGTCTGTTAATCAAAGGCATAATCAAACAATCGCCTTCGAATTACAAGTTTAAAACACACACGTCATTGTGGTTAGAACAACCATAACAATAGTTAATAGATAAACAAAAGCACAAACACAATACACCTTCCCTAATACGGAGCGTGGAGGCTAGAGTTGTTAGTATTAATTTGAATTTGGTACTTATCTCTACAGAATGCTTCAGCTGTAGATCTCAAGATCACCAATAACACAACCGGCAAAAACAGAGACAACGTCTCAATGCAATCACACGGAAGCGAGTTTTCAAACACTCACTACAAAACCACCCAATAATCCTAGCGTCTCCTGTTGCCACCACACTCTGTTCACACAAAAACAACTCCTCTCTAGCATAATGATTGATTTGGTTTAAATATGTTTGGTACAAAGGGGAGACAATTAACACTTAACAAGCTGCCGGTATGTTCTCAATTGGCACTTGTGTTCTTTAAGGCATAGCGTGCATTTAAATTAAATAGGTTCTACAATGCAAAAGCAAGTTTTGGCATTTTTGCATTGCCTGCCTCGTCAAACAAGCTCGAGCTACAGCACAGTGCTGGTGCATATACAGCTCTGGAAAAAATTAAGAGACCACTACATAATTATCAGTTTCTCTGGTTTTACTATTTATAGGTATGTGTTTGGGTAAAATGAACATTTTTGTTTTATTCTATAAACTACTGACAACATTTCTCCCAAATTCCAAATAAAAATATTGTCATTTAGAGCATTTATTTGCAGAAAATGACAACTGGTCAAAATAACAAAAAAGATGCAGTGTTGTCAGACCTCGAATAATGCAAAGAAAATAAGTTCATATTCATTTTTATAAAACACAAGACTAATGTTTTAACTTAGGAAGAGTTCAGAAATCAATACTTGGTGGAATAACCCTGATTTTCAAGCACAGCTTTCATGCGTCTTGGCATGCTCTCTTGATCTGGTGTTCCTCCATTCACATCTTGATTGACCTGGCTGTGTGGCATGGAGCACTGTCCTGCTGGAAAAACCAATCCTCAGAGTTGGGGAACATTGTCAGAGCAGAAGGAAGCAAGTTTTCTTCCAGGACAACCTTGTACTTGGCTTGATTCATGCGTCCTTCACAAAGACAAATCTGCCCGATTCCAGCCTTGCTGAAGCACCCCCAGATGAGTCCAATTTTCAGCTTTGCCCAACACCTGGTCGTCTAATGGTTAGACGGAGACCTGGAGAGGCCTACAAGCCACAGTGTCTCGCACCCACTGTGAAATGTGGTGGAGGATCGGTGATGATCTGGGGGTGCTTCAGCAAGGCTGGAATCGGGCAGCTTTGGCATGAATCAAGCCAAGTACAAGGTTGTCCTGGAAGAAAACTTGCTTCCTTCTGCTCTGTCACGTTAATTTCCAGCTTCCCAGCATCAGGCCATTCCTGCAACCTTCTTGTTCCCGGATTTGCACTTCTTCATTTGCCCCCTTCATCAAGGCACTTAATACAACTTTCAAAGTCCATTTCATTCAATTTGAGCTTCCAGGCACAAATAATAATGTCCTACGATTATCAACATTTCAGTCAAAGCGTCCTCCCACAACGCAATAGACAATACACTCTTAGACTGCTCCTGATCAAATCAATAGAATGGCTTGAAGTTTGCATGCAGTGGAAATTGGTATTTGAGAGTTAAGGCGTTTAAGATGATGTTGCGATGGGAATGTGAATAGAGTCGGTTATATTTGCATCATTCTGTATATATATATATATATATATCAAGTAACGGTAGCTTTATTATAATATTGGAGATACATTACCACAGTTTTGTAACACAATGACAAGAACAAGAACGTTCCCATACCGAGAGTCGAACCCGGGCCGTCTGGGTGAAAACCAGGAAGCCTAACTGCTAGACCACATGGGAAGCTAAGCAACAAAATCATGGACATGCAACAGTAGCTAGTATACAGTACAATGATTGGTAAAAACAAGAACCGATATTTCATTATAAACACGTTACAAATGAAAGCAAACTTCAAGCCATTTATTTTTATTCTCAATTAACAAAAAACTCTTTAATTGCTAATAAATAAATAAATAAATAGATAATCTCCCTTTGTGCTTCTCGGAAGGCATACGATGGAGGGCGCACTGCAGTTTTTCAGTCTGGGGAATATTACAAATTAGCAGACTGTGCTTTAAAATACACATGTAGGGCGGGCGAGTCTGTTACAAAGAATTGTCACACGGTATGTATCTCCATAATGCGTTGGGACTAAATACGCAGATACGTTCAACAGCTCGGAAACACCATAATAGAATCTGATGCCTTTACTAATGCGTTTCGAAACTGTTAAGTTTTCTCCCAAATGCGGTTCTCAACAAATGTTTTTTTTTTTTTTTGGTATTCCTTCCAGAGTAAGTCCAAAAGGCAAACACTGGAACTGGCTGCCTGAAAGTGCAGCGCTTGAACTGCCTCAACAAACGCTTAGCTCTAAACGTGTACATTGAAAGTCTATTAACATCTTTAACACAAGCATCTGTATTCCAATAGCGGTTAATCCACAGAGTGATCAATAAAGTGGCTGCTGGCTTTGTTTAAATATTAACAAGATGTTTTCAGGATTCACGCGTATTCTGAACAAGCACAATAGAATATGGTAGTGAAAGGACAAGCAAATAACAGGTTTATTGGCTCTGGTCTTGTATCATCACCCTGACTACTGTCCGTAAGAAAGTGGCATTAATAAAAACGTCATTATGCACCCGATACGCATGCCAGCGTCAGTGACACACTGTCGCTGGAGGTGAAAAGCGCTCAGTGCCTACTGGCGCTGGTGTGTAACACCTGTAACATGTTAAACCAGCGCTCAGTGTATAACACCTGTAACATGATAAACCAGCGCTCAGTGTATAACACCTGTAACATGATAAACCAGCGCTCAGTGTATAACACCTGTAACATGTTAAACCATCGCTCAGTGTATAACACCTGTAACATGATAAACCAGTGCTCAGTGTATAACACCTGTAACATGTTAAACCAGCGCTCAGTGTATAACACCTGTAACATGTTAAACCAGCGCTCAGTGTATAACACCTGTAACATGATAAACCAGCGCTCAGTGTATAACACCTGTAACATGATAAACCAGCGCTCAGTGTATAACACCTGTAACATGATAAACCAGCGCTCAGTGCCGCACCACCACGGACCAGCAGCCAATTGCAAGCTAGCAAGCCAATATAGAAAGTGTCACATGACAAGTGTTCGTGTGGTGTTTTAGCTTGCTGAAATCATCTTCTTTAGAAACTTTATTTTTATTTTTGATGGCCCACATTGTAAGTGATATTCTGGAAGACGAGACTCCCTTTTCAAAGTGCGTAGAAACAAGCAATCAGCAGCGGCAGTGCTTCCCGGCAGCTTTTGTCGAAATTCTCTTTTTATATTTCTTTTCTGTTAACATTAGTTTATGTTTCTGCTCCCTCGATCACATTCTGCAGTATCTCCCCTATGCTCTGGCGGTTTAACAGTTTGGTCTCTGTGGCGCAATCGGTTAGCGCGTTCGGCTGTTAACCGAAAGGTTGGTGGTTCAAGCCCACCCAGGGACGGTGCTTTTTGCATTTCTTAATCACATTAGAAAATGGCACTGTAATACATTACTATTTCCTTTGGTTTAAATATGTTTGGTACAAAGGGGAGACAATTAACACTTAACAAGCTGCCAGTATGTTCACAATTGGCACTTGTGTTCTTAAAGGCATAGCGTGCATTTAAATTAAATAGGTTCTACAATGCAAAAGCAAGTTTTGGCATTTTTGCATTGCCTGCCTCGTCAAACAAGCTCGAGCCACAGCACAGTGCTGATGCATATACAGCTCTGGAAAAAATTAAGAGACCACTGCATAATTATCAGTTTCTCTGGTTTTACTATTTATAGGTATGTGTTTGGGTAAAATGAACATTTTTGTTTTATTCTATAAACTACTGACAACATTTCTCCCAAATTCCAAATAAAAATATTGTCATTTAGAGCATTTATTTGCAGAAAATGACAACTGGTCAAAATAACAAAAAAGATGCAGTGTTGTCAGACCTCGAATAATGCAAAGAAAATAAGTTCATATTCATTTTTAAAAAAACACGATACTAATGTTTTAACTTAGGAAGAGTTCAGAAATCAATACTTGGTGGAATAACCCTGATTTTCAAGCACAGCTTTCATGCGTCTTGGCATGCTCTCCACCAGTCTTTCACATTGATGTTGGGTGGCTTTATGCCACTCCTGGCGCAAAAATTCAAGCAGCTCGGCTTTGTTTGATGGCTTGTGACCATCCATCTTCCTCTTGATCACATTCCAGAGGTTTTCAATGAGGTTCAGGTCTGGAGATTGGGCTGCCCATGACAGGGTCTTGATCTGGTGGTCCTCCATCCACACCTTGATTGACCTGGCTGTGTGGCATGGAGCACTGTCCTGCTGGAAAAACCAATCCTCAGAGTTGGGGAACATTGTCAGAGCAGAAGGAAGCAAGTTTTCTTCCAGGACAACCTTGTACTTGGCTTGATTCATGCGTCCTTCACAAAGACAAATCTGCCCGATTCCAGCCTTGCTGAAGCACCCCCAGATGAGTCCAATTTTCAGCTTTGCCCAACACCTGGTCGTCTAATGGTTAGACGGAGACCTGGAGAGGCCTACAAGCCACAGTGTCTCGCACCCACTGTGAAATGTGGTGGAGGATCGGTGATGATCTGGGGGTGCTTCAGCAAGGCTGGAATCGGGCAGCTTTGGCATGAATCAAGCCAAGTACAAGGTTGTCCTGGAAGAAAACTTGCTTCCTTCTGCTCTGTCACGTTAATTTCCAGCTTCCCAGCATCAGGCCATTCCTGCAACCTTCTTGTTCCCGGATTTGCACTTCTTCATTTGCCCCCTTCATCAAGGCACTTAATACAACTTTCAAAGTCCATTTCATTCAATTTGAGCTTCCAGGCACAAATAATAATGTCCTACGATTATCAACATTTCAGTCAAAGCGTCCTCCCACAACGCAATAGGCAATTTATTTATTTTATTTCTTAGCAGACGCCCTTATCCAGGGCGACTTACAATGGTTACAAGATATCACATTATTTTTACATACAATTACCCATTTATACAGTTGGGTTTTTACTGGAGCAATCTAGGTAAAGTACCTTGCTCAAGGGTACAGCAGCAGTGTCCCCACCGGGGATTGAACCCACGACCCTCCGGTCAAGAGTCCAGAGCCCTAACCACTACCCCACACTGCTGTCCTGCTCCTGATCAAATCAATAGGATGGCTTGAAGTTTGCATGCAGTGGAAATTGGTATTTGAGAGTTAAGGCGTTTAAGATGATGTCGCGATGGGAATGTGAATAGAGTCAGTTATATTTGCATCATTCTGTATATATACCCCATACCCCTAGACCAACGAGCCAGCTGCCGGTTTTATCCGGCGGCCGACGCGTGATACAGTACTTCAAAAAATAAATAGAAAAAAAGGATGCTGGGTTTCGTTGTTTTGCAAAGGATGCACTGCAACGTCCGCTCACAGGAGCAGTCCCACTACTGGTGCGACACGGGGGTTTTGACCTGCTCCGTTCCCGACCTGGGCCGGTTCACCCCTCCTTAGACGATCTGGCATTCACGAGCTCCCCCAGAAATGCCATGTCGATGCCGTGCTAAGTGCGGACTCCCGATCGGCACAGCCAGTTGCAGCACAGAGCTTTCGTGCTCAAGCGATCCGCCAGCCTCAACCTGCCCCTGTAGCTGGGATTACAGACACACGCCACGGCGCCCGGCGTGAGCGAGAACGGCTAGAAGGCAATTCAAATCCCCTTGTCTGAAATGAGAGCGAGAGTACTCGGGCAGTTCTCCACTGACGTGGCAGCTTTTAATGCCGATTCCATTAAAAGCATTGCCGGGTCCTGCTGTAGCGGTAAAACACTGTGACCAGATGAATGAATTGAAAAAGTGTTACGTGAAACACATGTGAATCCTAGTTTTCGTGCTGCAAATTAAAAAAAAAAAAAAAAAAAAAAAAAAGCAGCACTATAAGAATGCCATAAAATAAAGGAGGTTGCATTGGCGAGTATTAAGCCCCCCTCCTCTGAGGTGCCAGCAGCATTCCGGAACGGGACTCTGGTCATGCTGCACTTATTTTGCTGCCAGAGACTGTATCACGCGTCGGCCGCCGGATAAAACCGGCAGCTGGCTCGTTGGTCTAGGGCAGGGGTGTCAAACTCAATTTTACCATGGGCCACATCTCAATTTCATGTTTGCTTCCCGGGCCACAAAATATATGCATCATTTTTACATATAAATATGCATTTTAGTGATACTATATATATATATATATATATATATATATATATATATATATATATATATATATATATAAGAATTTATATTCATTCGTTTTTGGTATAAATTATTAAGATGAAACACATTTTATCTTACCTATTTGCTGTACTGAGAGTGCTCATTTGTTGAAGAAACCTGACACCGTTTTTGTGAGACCAGTTTATCGATGTCAGGAGTCATGTCTTGTGATGAAGCTATCTTAAGGATGGAATGTAAATGTTCATCATTCACCCGGGATCTTTGAGGTGATTTATTGATCTTCATTAATGAAAACAGCCGCTCGCACAAGTATGTACTTCCAAACATTGACAGGACTCGTGAGGCATTAAGGCGGAGCTGTGGGAATGTGACTGGAAGGAGACGGTACAATTGCTCAGCCCCGGCAGAATCAAACTTCGCTTTCAGTGCGCTACTGCACTGTAGTTCAATCAGTTCCATTTGCATGTGTTCTGGTGCAGCTTCCACGTCCACGATAAATGGATTTGAGAAAAGCTGGAACTGGAATTGCTGCTTTCTAAAATCAGAAAAGCGGCGCTCAAATTCCACGTGCAGCAGGTTCAGTTTTGCAGCAAATGCATCTCCAGGAAAAGTCACACCCACAGAAACAGCTTGGCATGTTGGGAAATGAGAAAGATTTCCTTCTTGCATCTGCTTTTCCCAAAGACGTAACTTTAGCTGAAACGCCTTTACGCTGTCATACATTTCTGTGATGACTTGTTTGCAGCCTTGCATTTTAACATTCAAAGTGTCGAGGTGTTCAGTTATATCGCAGAGAAATCCAAAATCACACAGCCATTGTGTATCTGAAAGCTCTGGCATTTCTCTCCCTTTATTGTGCATGAACAGTTCTATTTCTTGACGTAGCTCGAAGAATCTTTTAAGTACTGCACCACGACTAAGCCAGCGAACCTCAGTGTGGTATGGCAAATCTCTGTGTTGTGTCTTAAGCTCCTCTAGCAACATCTGGAACTGCCTGTGATTCAAACCTCTTGATCTGATGAAATTGACAGTTTTCACAACTGTGGCCATGACGTTGTCCATTTTCAAAACCTTCCCGCATAAGGCTTCCTGGTGTAGAATACAGTGGTAAATTGTAAGTGTCCCGGGCAATTCAACTCCTCTAGTTTTTTGCGCACTAAAGCAACAAGCCCATTTTTTTCACCACACATAGCAGGCGCTCCGTCTGTTGTCAAGCCAACTAATTTTTCCCAAGTTAATTTCATGCTGTTCATACACTTCTCAAGCTGTTGAAATATATCTTTTGCTGTAGTGGTGCCGTGCATAGCGGCAACTTTCAAAAGTTCTTCAGTAATGGTTAAGTCTGCAGTCACACCCCGGATGAAAATTGATAACTGTGCAGTATCGGTAATATCTGTGCCCTCGTCGACTGCAAGAGAAAAAGCTACGAAATTCCTTGCTTTTTCAACGAGCTGATCTTGAAGATTGGCATATTAGCAAACGCGCGTTTCTTCTCGGGGCATACGATTTCTGTAACTTTAAGCATACAATCTTTTACAAATGCTCCCTCAGAAAACGACTTTGATGACTTTGCAATTAATTCTGTCACAACGTAACTCGCCTTTACTGCCGCATCACTTTCACATTTTGCTCTTTTAAACATGTTTTGCTGATAATCAAGGCTTCGTTGTAATTCGTCTACTTTTTCCTGCCTGTCAGTTCCTTCTAACTTGCCATACTTTTCTTTATGTTTAGTTTCATAGTGGCGCCTTATATTGAACTCCTTCATCACCGCTATACTTTCTTTACATACCAAGCCGGGGAGATATTTTTTTTTAGTGATTGAAGGCAGGTGCGTGCTGCTGTAATTGTATACATAAAGTAGAAAAGAAAAAGAAGGTTGCACTGGCCGGGAATCGAACCCGGGCCTCCCGCGTGGCAGGCAAGAATTCTACCACTGAACCACCAATGCTCGCGTGACGTTTTAATTACTCCTTATTGGCTAGGTGTTACACAAGCAGACAATTCGGTTTCAATATATTCCATATTACAAGGCCATTGTTAAATTAGTACCAGGTGCAGGGTATTTAAGAGAGGCAGATAGTCTGCCCAGGGCTGCTGAGAGAGAAGGAAGCAGGATAGGTGCTCTGCTTCCGAGCAGTCGGGTGAAGAAAGGTAGTGTAAACCTGTGTGGTTTGTTTCGTGGTGAAGATTTTGTTTTGTGTTCCAGGTAAACAGCTTAGCTGTCCTGATTTATAGTTTAGGTTCCTGTTTGTTTAGTTAGTGCTCGTAAAGAGCTAGGTGTTTATTTTGTGTTTGTATTTTGTTTTGGTGTATTAAAAATAGCGCACCAGCGCTTAAAAAATCCATTCCAGTGTGTTGGGTCTATTTTTAAAGGGGCAACGAACTCGTGTGAGGTGCAATCGTATTACAATATATATATACCCACATATATATTGTAGCGATCTCGGGTTGCCGCAGGTAGGCGCATCACACAGGGCGAGGCAATCCACACACAGGCGGAGGGTGGGTGCGAACCCGGGACCTCTCACACTAAAGCATAGCGCCGATACCGCTGCACAAAAGAGCCAGCTCCATTACAAGGAGCGTTTATCAGGCTTATGTCTGTGTGTGATTACGTCACCTACCAGCCCTACTGCTGCAGCCTTCCCCCGTGCACGCTACACTATACTGTATATGTCGTGGGAAGGCAGTGTTTAAGATAAGCACCTATGCAATAGTCAGCGTGCCCGCAAACAGCCAAGTAAGATCAATTTATGCCCGTGCTCAAATTTGAGGACCACTGCTCTAGGGGTATGTTTTCCTTGGGCGGGTGTCTCTGGCATCCTGTTCCATTTGAAACACAGAGCTGGATACATGTCAAATAGTGTCTTATGTTTTACAGCTTGACAGATCCTGGTTTTCCAACAAAAATATTTAATTTATAGTCTGTTTTTTTAAGTAGCTGATCCAGTTATAAAAGTATCCCTCTTTAACTTGGATTGGATGTCACAAACTTTTTTGCATCTCAACTGTGATAAGACCAAGGTTATGTTACTAGGTACTGCCCACCAGCTATGTAAAACTAATGCTGTAAACTTGTCAGTCGATGGTACTGTGCTTGAGTTTAGATCCAAATAAGGAATTTGGGAGTTGTTTTTGATCCTGGATTAACTTTTGAACCTCATGTGCAGAACACTGTTAAAGCATCATTTTTCCACCTAAGAAGCATCACAAGGGTGCAACCTATGCTCTCTGTTTCCGTTGCTGAAAAGTTGGTTCATGCATTTGTTTTTTTGAGGACTGACTATTGTAACGCTCTGCTTGCAGGTGTCTCCAAAGGCACACTATCCAGATTACAAGATCTTCAGAACTCAGCAGCATGTATCCTGGCTAGGTCACGGGCAAGGGATCATATAACACTGATTCTCGATTTCCCTGCACTAGTTGCCTGTCAGGTTTTGTGTTGATGTTAAAATATTATTACTTACTTTTAAGGCTCTACATGGTTTCGCTCAGTATCTGTCTGATTCGATACCCCTCCATGCAACCTTCGTTCAGTTGATTCTGGATTGCCGTGTGCTCCCTCTGCTCGACTGTGCTCTATGGGCGACAGAGATTTTTCTTGCTATGACCCAAAACTCTGGAACACTATTCCCAAATTCACAATCAGGGATTCAGCCAATTTAAATACTGTTAAATCTATCTTAAAGACTTATTTTTATAAGAAGGTGGAGATGTTGCTTTAAAGACAGTATATAAAATAAAGTTTATTATTATTATTATTATTATTATTATTATTATTATTATTATTTAGATAACTTGTAAATAAACACTAATTACATTTATGAAACTCTTCATTATTAGAATTTATATATAGCCTGGTAAATGTAAGCAATAACACGACAAAGTGCATATATTGGGCATTATACCCCTCAAGCTCAACATCGTTTAGAGTGCATGGAATTTTACAGCGGTGTATATAAAGGCTATATAGAGGCACACACATGTTTTTCAGCAAAAGGTTTTTTATTTATATAACCGTTTGTTTTATTTTCTTTAATGCTTTAATACACTGTTGTTACACACAAACACACAACTATAACTCCTTCTTTAAAAATTAAAATTAAAATGAAAAAGTCTGCAGTACAATCAGACCTAAAAACATTTAGCTGGTAGGCTATACAGACACAGCGACACAAACGAAAAAAAAAACGTTAAAATGTACAAAACAAAAAAAAAAAGCTGAGTCACGTTCTGATGCTCGCTGATATCCTACTACACACAAAAATGCTGTGTCTTTGTACCACATAAGAAATATATACATTTAGCCTACATTTGCTAAGTAGACTACAGTAGGCTATTAAGTCACAGTGCTTTGTCATAATGCCTAACAGTTTATTTACACAACAAACAGCCTCTCCCTGCGTTTCCCAACAATTATTTTTCAACATTATTAGAATATATATTGTGATAGAAAAAGGTGCTGGCCCTTTAAGGAATGGCCGAAGGGCTGCAAAGACTACAAGAGACCTTTGCGGGTAATTAGGGGTGAGGCAGTCGGAATAAAAGAAACGGCACAAGGGCCAAACAAAAGGTTTACAAACACAAATAAAAAAAATTACAAATAAAGCTTCCAGGCTGGGCCATGCCTTCACTGGTGACAAAATCAAACAAAAATACCAGCAAGCAATACAAAAACACACTTGCTTCCTCAGCTACCTCCCAACAAGGGGAAAACCATCCCCTTTTATTCCGACCGCTCCCACCCCTAACAGGTTGGGAAAACAGTTAGCAAATGCTGATGCACTGAGCCAGCTGCCATTGCAAGTCCCCGTCTCAGAAGCATCACTGCCTCTCGAAGTCCTATGTTGGAAGAAATAGCAGCGTTACCTTTAAAAGACCCTGTCTTGTCACATGTCCTGCGCTGGATTTTGCATGGTTGGCCCAAAGACAGCCAGGACAGTTGTTTCACACCTTTCATCAGTCCTCAAGGTGAACTATCAGCGCACAAAAATTGTGTTCTGTGTGGTAGCCGTGTAGTTATCCCTGAACTGGCAAGGGAGGAGGTCCTCGCTATGCTGCACGCTGCATACCCTGGAATTGTGCATATGAAGGTACATGTGGTGGCCAGAGATGGATGCACAGGTGGAACAGGTTGTCAAGAGTTGTTCATCCTGTCAAGGGACATGTCATTCTCCACCAAAAGCCCCAGTGCATCCCTGGGAGTGGACCACCAAGCCGTGGTCATGACTGCACCTTTTCAAGGAAAGATCTCTCTTATTGTGGTTGACTTACTCTAAATTCGCTTGAAGCATCTATCATGAGTTCCATGTCGTGGTCTCCAGCTTATGACAACTCTTGGCAACACATGGATTACCAGATGAAATTGTGTCAGACAACGGAACTGCATTCACATCAATTCCAACTATTCGTACAGCGTAATTCCATCAGGCATGTGACTGTTGCCCCATATCACCCCTCCTCCAATGGATTGGCTGAACGTATGGTGCAGACAACCAAGGCATTGCTGAAGAGGATTACAATGGGAGATTGGCCTACTCGCTTGGCCAGATTCTTGCTTGCTCAACACACAACGCCAAACTCCAATTCCAATTGCAAAATCCGATTCCCTGGAATCCAACAACAGAAGAAGGTGATTACTTTGTGCCATGTTTTTTTATTGTAGTATTATCTTTGCAAACACCATTATCCAGGGCCTGAACTATTGCAAATTGCCTTGTTTGCTTGGAATATCTCCCTCATATAAACATTTCTGATTAGTCACTCTAGAGAAGTTCAAGGAAAGACACTCAGATTGCATCAAAATACAAAGGTGGCCTTTAAAACATATCAGAGGCAATATGAAGTTGAACATTGTTTCAAAGTATATATACAATTAACAACATTTCAAAGTAAATATAAAATTATTAAAACATTTCAGAGCCAATAAAATGAACGTTTGAAAGTAAATTTTAAATGATTCATGTTTGAAATTACTGTACTGGAGCGATCTCAGTAAAGTGCATGGTTGCTCGCTCGCTCAAGGGTACAGCAGCCGTATCCAAGAAAATTAAAAATCTCTGGTGATAATCACAATCCCTGTGGTGGGTTAGGGGAGGAACTGGCATGACCCAGAAGTGACGTTTGAAGACCCAGTATCAGCAATGATTGTTTCGTTTATTTGCAAAAACACAGTCCACAAAACAAAGCAGGTTATTCCACAGGGAAGATTGCAGTAAACAAAAACAACTGCCCCTGTTACCATCAAGGGTAAGCAGAGGCTTAATATAAACAAAACAGAACATTGTCCACCAAACTGTAGACAAAAACACTGTTCACATGGTACTCCACTCAGAACTCCCTTCCCAAGCAGGTTTCAAAGGTTCCTGGAGTTGCAGAGGCTCACAGAATAAAGGCTGGTTTATACTCTGTCGCTTGACCGTCGTTGAAGAACAAAACGACCGGCAATATTAGGTTTAAACTACAGTTGCTGGCAGCTTTGCTGAGAGTTCAAATCAACTGAACTTTGATCCCATCGTTGACCTCTTTGCTATGAAAATAGAACGCTGAAACAGATGACGGGCTGCTTCAAAAGACTTCAATCCCCCTGAACTACACAGTGTCGCTGTGCATGTACAGTTCGGCGATGGACGATAACAGGATTTAAAAGGGATAGATCGGGTGATAATCAAGATGCCTGCTGTCGCTGTGTTTTCAGTCGAGTGACCGTTGGGCGGTGGAGTATTAACCAGCCTTTAGTCTGGGCTCGTAGGCCGCCGGCCTGGAGGTCATCAGTCTGGTTTGCAAACAAAGAGATCAGCAAACAAACACACAATGGATATGCAGTACGTCTCACGACCGTATTAGTCAAGGACAGGGAGACTGAATGACAGAACCCTGCAGCCTAAATAGCGCTGAGCCCCATCCCAGCAATCAGGACGCTGCCCCACCCCAGCCAATCAGCAAGCGCAGCACAGCTGATTGCACTAATGGGGCTCGACCATGAGGTCCAGGAATTAGCCATTCTTTCTTTATGCTGCTCTCAATTACTTAATATAACTCTTAATTGAACAAATAATTTTCCTAATTAGCCACTTTATGCTGTTCTCAACCCTGGTCCTGGGGACCCACTGTCCTGCTGGTTTTTATTCCAGCTCTCGATTACTTTATTGCAGCCTTAATGGAACTCATATGCCTTATCAGAGCTTTTTAATTATTTTAAACAGATTTCAAATTAAATACAAAATTATATATGGGACTGGAATTCCACAACTTTTTGTAAGCTAAACAATTTAAAAAGTCAAATTAAGCAAATGATTAGTTCAATTAAGGTTTCAATGAAGTAATTGAGGGCAGGATATTGGGTCATGGCCCTCAGGCAGACACCAACTTTGAAACAATTGCCACTTATACTTATACTGTGACCTAGTAGAGGGCGCTCTCGCACTCTGAATGGTCGATATAACCGCCGTCGAAAGCCCTAAGGTTGACAGTCGCTCCTGATCAGGGGCCAGGCCCATAGCTGCATGAGCTTGGGGTTCGGGTACCATAGTCCTCCTTGGGCTTGGAACAACAGGTCCGCTCGCAGAGGGAGCTCCCTCGGGCGACCGTGCAACAACTCCACCAGACTCGGGAACCATATTCTCCGAGGCCACCGAGGAGCAATCAGAATCACTGTCGGTTGCTCTACCCTGACCTTCTCCAAGAAGGCGGGGAGCATTGGAATCGGTGGAAATGCATATAGGAGCCCTGGCTGCCATTCATGAGCCAGTGCATCGACTCCTAGGGGGCTGTCGAGGTCCTTCACCGAGAACCATAGGGGACAGTGCGTGGTCTCTTGCGAAGCGAAGAGATCTACTTGCGCTGTGCCGAACCATTCCCAAATGCGCTCTATCACCCAAGGGTGAAGACGCCATCCGCCTGCAAGAGGACCTCCTCTGGACAGGAGATCCGTTGCGTAATTGACTCTGCCCGGTAGGTGAACCGCACGCAGAGAGGCTAAATGTGGTTGTGCCCAAAGCAACAACCGTGTTACCATCCGGTGAAGACCGGGGGACCACAAGCCACCCTGGCAGTTGATATACGCCACAACTGTGGTGTTGTCTGACTGCACTAACATGTGCTTGCCTAGAAGCAGTGGCAAGAAGTGCCGAAGGGTGAGGTCCACCGCTCTGAGTTCCAGAGCATTGATGTGGGCTGACCTCCAGGGTCCTGACCACACTCCACGTGTCCCTGTCCCGTTCCAGACTGCTCCCCAACCCTGGTTGGAAGCGTTGAATGTGAGGACTTCCCTTCGGAAGATGGGACCCAAGTGTACGCCCTGGCGGATGTTCGAAGGAACTTTCCACCAGCGCAGTGCTTCCCAGTAGGTTCGGGATACCCTCAACCTGCGGTGTTTGTCTCTCCGTGGATGCAACGTGAAGGCATTGAACCAGGCCTGTAGAGGTCTCTGGTGTAATAAGCTCAAAGGAAGGGCTTGCGAGGCGGCAGCCATCATCCCCAGCATGCGCTGACACAGCTCCATGCTGACTGTTTCTCTCAACCTGAATAGGGAGAGACATCGCTCCAACGAGGCAACTCTTTGTGTCGATAAGGTCGCCTCCATAGACACTGAGTCTAGATGCAGACCCAGGAATTCGGTCTGTTGGCTCGGCACGAGGCGGCTCTTCTCTGAATTGACCTTCAGACCTAGCCGCTGGAGATGGACTGTAACCATCACTGTGTGCTGTGCCAACTGCTCCTTTGACTGCGCGCAGACGAGCCAGATAGTTCAACAGTCGGACGCCTTGAGCCCGCAAGGGAGCTAAAATGGCATTCATACACTTCGAAAAGGTTCGAGGAGCTAGAGACAGGCCGAATGGCAGGACACAAAACTCATAGACCCTGCTCTGAAATGCGAATCGTAGATACTTCCTGTGACCTGGGCAGATGGGAATGTGAAAGTATGCATCTGTCAGGTCCACAGTGGTAAACCAGTCGCCCTGCCGGACAGACTGGACAATGTGCCTGTGCGTAAGCATCTTGAACGACAACACCCGTAGGTATTTGTTCAGTACTCGCAGATCTAAAATAGGACGGAGCCCGTCGTCCTTTTTGGGCACTAGGAAGTACTTGGAGTAGAACCCGTAGTCGGTCAGAGCAGGGTCTACTAGTTGAATGGCACGCTTCCTGAGCAATGCCTGTATTTCCACATTCAGCCTCCGTACTGCGGTCTTGTAATGGAGGTTGACCGCGCGCTGCTGTACATGAGGTAGAGGTCTTAGTACCCCCTGGCCACGGCTGGTGCTGCGGTAGTGTTCTACGCCACTGGTGCTCCTGTTGGCGCTTAGGCTGGAAGGGCTTATGCGGCCACATCTTCGCCATCTGCTGAGATGCCTCCCGGGCTTTAGCAGAGCGTTGTAGCATCTAGTCAACCGCTGGGCCAAACGTGTGCCCCGGTATAATGGGAGCATCTAATAATGGGGCCTTGTCAGGCTCTTGAACTCTCGCCTGCGAGAGCCAGAGCTGCCTTCTGGTGACTACCAGGGATGCAATACTCCTGCCTTGAGCCCATGCATTCAGCTGGGCAATCTTGACTAGGAGTTGAGCGACCAACTCCAATTCCGCCCTCAGAGACACCGATGGGTGCTCCGGGAGATCCTTCACCAGCGACGCCTGGTAAACCGAAAGGAGGCTGGCCACGTTGGACAACCTAACTGCCTCTGTAGCTGCTGAATAGCCCTTCTTTAAATGAACCTCCGTGGTCCTGCACTGTCTCTTAGGACATGTAGGGTCTTTAGCTAGACCCGAGAGCGTCGGCGTTCTAACCAGGGCTGCAAAGGCAGCATCAACTGGTGGAAAGGATGCCAGACCAGCCTCACTCACTCCCTGCTTGGTAAATGCAGAAGCCTTCCGCGAAGTTGCCGGTGAAGAAGCTGGGGCCCCCCAGGTGGACTGTACCTCCTTGATAAAATCAGGGAAGGCTGGGAGCGTCCTGGGCTGTGGAGACCATACAGACGGCGACTCAAACAGTGACCGCCGAGGTAATTCCATGGCTGGCCACTCAATCCCCAGGTGGCGAGTTGCTCGCTCCACCAGTGACCACAAGGGATCATTGGTGTCCAACACCTCCAACTCAGTGTCTTGCTCTGAGTGCTGGGAGGTCAGTTCAGCTTCCACACTGTCCTCCTTAAGGAGAGGCTCCCCTTCTGAAGCATCCCTTGAGATGGCATCTACGTCCCACACCCCTTGGGGTTGTTGGACGAGTGGGGCAGCCAGAGGCTGTTGTTGAAACGCCGGCTGATTGGCAGTCGGCCCGACCTGTGCGTCAGTGGCTCGTGGTGCCACGTTTGTCAGAGACATGAACAGCGATAGCCACACAGTCCTCATGCAGGTCGTTCGCCGGCAATTTTGCCTCGCAGGTGACGCAACGGTGGAACCCAGACATTCTTAAGACACCCCGATCGCCGAAGCGTCACGTGTCGATGGGTTACATTGAGCGCTGAAGCGTCGAAGCTATGAGCGTCAGGAGCGTGCACCAAACACCGAGGTGCCGAACACCGAACGTCGAAGCACCGAGCATCAAGGTGCGTGCACCGAGCGTCGAGGCGTCGATGCCCCGAGCGTTGAAGCGTCGAGGTGCGTGCACTGAGCCCTCAAGCGCTAAGCACCAAGCGCCGAAGCGCAAGTACTGAGCGTTGGAACGCTATGCACTAGACGCAGAAGCGTCAGCTGACACGCAGAGCAGAGACGCCAAGTGCTAGTACAGTGTCTTGGTCTAAAAAGACAATGGTGCTGTGCTATACTTGCCTGTTATAATGGGGCTACTAAAGTGCGGTTGGTGGTTCTCTTCCTTGTGTATGTCAATGGGAAATGTTTTTTTTTTACACGTCAGCTCGCGCAGAGGCCTATCGGCAGCTTTGCTATAAAGCTCAGCCAATCCTAACGCCTGGCGGCGATTTCCCATACTTGATGGTTATTTTTTACTTGAAAGGGAACCATATAGGTTTAAAAATAAATGTTATTTCTTTTAAAAGTTATTTTTAGAATTTAACAAGCGAAGTACCCACATTATTTTAATAATTAGGATTATTTTAAGACCAAATTACCCATCATAAGGTATAAGAAGTACCTAGTTATAGTAAAAATGAATTTCTCAACAAACAAACAACAACAGTAGTGCTTTATTTTAGTAAGAATTAAAAAAAAAACATACATACATCTCGAACATAATTTAAATACAATAAGCTTAATTTAAAACACAGTACTATCACTGGGGCTTTGTCTTGTGTTTTTGAGAGAGACAGAGCGAGTCCAGGGGGCCCTGCCCTGACATGTCTTTCACAGGCTTCGTCTGTACATATTATAGGGTGTATAACGTTATCAACTACTGTATATATTAGAAGACTCGGGTTTTGTCTCATTTTAAAGAAAACATTGTATTCTTACGTGGCCTGCCTGGCTGTCTTCATCAGATTTCCCCCTCCCTCCTCTGTGTTGGTAAGTTGTTTTTTTAAATGCTGCAGCGTGTTTCAAAATGTTTGTTTTCTGTGTCGCTAGGTGTTTATAATCTGATGCTGAGTACTTGTTTTAGTTACAGTTAGAGATAATACTGTACCGCGGTATATTTTTAATTACTTTGGACGTGATAGTATAAATGCAGTGTGTTTATTTTGATGTGTCCAAATGCTGATGAAGAAATATGTGTTCGAATACCGCTTCGGTATTTTTTTTTTTTTTAATATATTATAATATTGAATCAATAAAAATGTCTATTTTTACTGTAATATCTAAGGTTATTTTTGTCATTGTTCATCCTGCGTTTCACTGCGTTTTTTTTTTTTTTTGTAAATGTTAAGGCCTAGCCGCATTTAAAATGACCGCCTCGCTTGCCGTATCCCAAGATGCCCACCTTGTTGTTTTTGTGTGTGCCGTATCCCAATATGGCAGCCACCCTGTTAGGACTTGGAAGCTTTTGGGTTAATTGCAACAAGCGTACTAACTAGGGATAATCCTGTGGTTAGTACGCAGCTCCGTACTAAACTAGTACACAAGTTAAATACCAATTGCAGCGAACTTGGTGGCTGAAATTAGTCCCCAGCTGCGTACTAAAAGAGGTCTCAATTGCAACGAACCCAAAAATAACTGTTGCTGCCCTCTAGAGGATACTAAGTACGGGACTAACTGAGTCTAACTCTTGCTATGGACTAAGAATTTTAGTATCGTACTAAGTGGAATAGTGGAAGACATGTGAAAGTCCCAGAATGTACTGGCAGTTTATTTTTGCTGAAATAATAATGTGTGCATATAATATACACATATATATGCAGTCACTATATTTGAAGCATCTGCTGCCTGTACGGATATTGAAATAGTAAAATAAAATTACATTACGACTACAATACTGTTAACTACTAATAATGAAGGATGGTGTCGGCAGCATTACAGTTATGTATGTAGAGCCTGTAGTATGCTATAGTAGCTTTCACATTTTAGAGACGGATTTATTTATTTATTTATAATTTTTTGGGAGGGCAGCAAGTCTTTTCATTCCCTTTAATTTGAGGGGGACTCCACACTGGTGGTTCTTAGGGGCGAGCAGGGATATTGAGGAGTAGGGACACAGTGGATAGAATGTGAGTTAAATGTTATTTTATGTAGTAGGGCTTGGGGGCACATTGAAATATAAAATACAGTGCTTTTCACATTTTTAGAAATGATTATCTATGATACTTCTTTTGGAATACCACCCCTTCCCTGTTTTGTACTTGTTGTGGTCCAATGAGAACGGTGTCGAAACAGCCCGTGTGTGTTGACCACGGTCATCCTTTACTCCCTTTAAAACAGCCTGGGCCCCACTGCACGAGCTGCAACTGTCTGTATCATGTATAAAGCTAATGTAATCAAAAACAGAATTCAAAATTAAAACAGCTTTGCTAGTTTATTTCATGGCATAACACTTGGTTGAATATTTTATAGGCAGTCCGTGTGCCCTGATATGGAGTATTTTACCATGCATTGTGATGGAAATGACAGCGATGCCTTTAAGAAATGGCTTTGCTGCAAGAAAAACTACACGCCCCAGAAGGCTCAGCAACAATTGGCAAGGCGGGGTTATTCAGGATATAAGGAAGCAGAGCAGAACAATCGGGACGTTGTGTGATCGTGGGGAGCACCCGCCTGATTGTCCTGCTTGCGTAAAGCCTTGGAAATCCATTTCAACTCTTGGGAGACAGTCATGAAGGTATAATGAATGCTCTTTCACTGCAGTCGTAGTTAACTTGTGGAAAGTTTAAAACAGTGCGTTTTTCCTCTTGTTGAGGTAGTCTTTATTTTGCTTGGTTTTGTTTAATTTTTATGACCTGTTTTACCTGCGGTATTATTCTGTGGAACTCACCGTTACTGAAATGTCCCGAGGAGTATCATTGGGTGTCTGTTGTGCGAAGGCACAGCAGTGTTTTCTTTGTTTCTATGGAAAATTGTTTATATGACCCGGGACTGATTAAAACACTGTTTGATTACCGGCTGTAGGAGCAGCAAACATAACAGTGAGGACTGTGATTTGAAGGAATATTGTTTATACAACTTGGGGACTAAACAAAGCACCGTTTAGTTACTGGCTGCGGGAGCAGTGAACTGCACCCCGTTGCAGGAGGTGCACAGAGAACAAGGAACTGAGACACAAGACTGCGGTTTTGGGACAGTGTTTATTTATTGTTTGGAATTACGTTATATCACATACGCTATTGCGGTGGGAACGCCATTGTCCCGCCATTCCCTGTAAGGGAATCAGCACTCACCCATGGTCATCCTGGGTCTTGGCTGTGGTGGGAATCATTCCCCACAGACTGGAATATAAGTGCTGGTGCGCTTGGCTCACTCTGCCAGAGGGAGCCATTGTGGTCTGTTCACTTGTGTTCCAGATGATAACCAGCAGAGGGAGCCCAACCTCTACTCACCTGTGTTCCTGACTCACTCCACCAGAGGGAAGCCAACCTCTACTCACATGTGTTCCTGGCTCACTCCACCAGAGGGAGCCCAACCTCTACTCCTGTGTTCCTGGCTCACTCCACCAGAGGGAGACCAACCTCTACTCACCTGTGTTCCTGGCTCACTCCACCAGAGGGAGCCCAACCTCTACTCACCTGTGTTCCTGGCTCACTCCACCAGAGGGAGCCTAACCTCTACTCACCTGTGTTCCTGGCTCACTCCACCAGAGGGAGCCCAACCTCTACTCACCTGTGTTCCTGGCTCACTCCACCAGAGGGAGCCCAACCTCTACTCACATGTGTTCCTGGCTCACTCCACCAGAGGGAGCCCAACCTGTACTTACCTGTGTTCCTGGCTCACTCCACCAGAGGGAGCCCAACCTGTACTTACCTGTGTTCCTGACTCACTCCACCAGAGGGAGACCAACCTCTACTCACCTGTGTTCCTGACTCACTCCACCAGAGGGAGCCCAACCTGTACTTACCTGTGTTCCTGGTTCACTCCACCAGAGAGAGCCCAACCTCTACTCACCTGTGTTCCTGGCTCACTCCACCAGAGGGAGACCAACCTCTACTCACCTGTGTTCCTGGCTCACTCCACCAGAGGGAGCCCAACCTGTACTTACCTGTGTTCCTGGTTCACTCCACCAGAGAGAGCCCAACCTCTACTCACCTGTGTTCCTGGCTCACTCCACCAGAGGGAGACCAACCTCTACTCACCTGTGTTCCTGGCTCACTCCACCAGAGGGAGCCCAACCTGTACTTACCTGTGTTCCTGGTTCACTCCACCAGAGAGAGCCCAACCTCTACTCACCTGTGTTCCTGGCTCACTCCACCAGAGGGAGCCCAACCTCTACTCACCTGTGTTCCTGGCTCACTCCACCAGAGGGAGACCAACCTCTACTCACCTGTGTTCCTGGCTCACTCCACCAGAGGGAGTCCAACCTGTACTTACCTGTGCTCCTGGTTCACTCCACCAGAGAGAGCCCAACCTGTACTCACCTGTGTTCCTGGCTCACTCCACCAGAGGGAGCCCAACCTGTACTTACCTGTGTTCCTGGTTCACTCCACCAGAGAGAGCCCAACCTGTACTTACCTGTGTTCCTGGTTCACTCCACCAGAGGGAGCCCAACCGATACTTACCTGTGTTGCTGACACGCTCCACCGTAGGGAGCCCCTCTGCTACTTACCTGTGTGCTTGGATACCTTGCCAGAGGGAGACCATACCCTGCTCATAGGTGTTGCAAAGTCTGGACATTCTACAGGCAAAGCCTGTTTTAGCTTGGTCGTCTCGAAGTAGCATAGAGAGGGGAGAAGAAGTGAGTTAGTTAGTGGCCCGTACAGGGCAAGCAACGTTCTTGTTTAAGTGCAAACTTGTGTAAATATTGTAAATGAAGATATTCACCTGAATAAGCAGTGTGTCCAACCCAGTCTGTTCGGAAGAAAATGCTGGTGTCCAGTAGCACCACACTCCCACTCGTTTACAGCATATATATCTTAAATAAAAAAATAAATGATTACGTGCACACATATAAATATATGTTAGAGACTAATTAATATTTATGCATAAATGTTGGCCTATTTGTAACATTATAAAAATGATTATTAGCTCATAATATCGTAAAATATATACATTACTGTTACAAATATTTCATATGTACTGATTCAGAGCCATCCCACCTTGCGCCGTGTCTGGCTCCCTGTAAAATCCCCTTCAGTTCCTGTTTGGTAACAACAATAACAATGCTTGATTCTTAGTACCGTTCTAAACCTGGGGATCAGCTAGTCTCCAACTTTGATCTGCTTGTTTTTTCGATGCAATTGGTATTAACTTTGTACCCCGCATGGGGATGATCCCGAGATAGTACCATAGTAGCTAGTACGCAACTTAGTACGCAGCTCCGTACTAACTCTGCAAGTTCATTGCAATTGATGCTTTATGACTGTCTCGCTTGCCGTAGCAATATGGCCGCCGGTTTTTTGTTGTTGTTGTTTATGTGTGACGTATTTAAATATGTCCGCCTGTGGCAAAGTGCCCCGCCCCTGTGTGCATTTGTGTGTTCTGTGTTGTATGTTGCGTGCGTGTGTTAATGTTGGTGTATAGATTGGTACACGGGATATAAACGGGTCTGTGTTTCACGTGTATTTAAAAGTGTATATTTGTATTTAGGCACGGGATTGCACATCACGCACGTGCATTTAAAATATAATATGTGAACACGGGGTTTCACGTAATGAATTCACGTGCTGGGATTCAAGTGAGTAATTAATTAGTAATTGAATCCCAGCACAACAGTATATATAGATGCACGTTTCTGTCACTCCGGGTTAGGTGTTCAGATAGTGGAGAACGGGTGAGAGAGAAGGAGTAAATCATTAAGAGCGTAAATATAGTAAGTGTTTTGTTTGTACTCACCGTGTTTGTTCGTCTGTCCTGCACCGTCTGTTTAGTGTTTAGTCCGTTATGTCTGTCTGTTTATTTTGGCTATAGTGCCGTGTCCTGTTTTGTGCTGTTTACAACCCTTTTATTTGTTATTAAACGCTGAGTGCAGCCATTGCACTCGGCTCATCATCACAACCCCCGTCTCTGTGTTTTGAATTCCTTTCTGGTCTGACGCAACCCACTCTGGCCGTCTTTGTGACACGTGGTGTCATCGTGGGATAATAGCGCCTCCAAGCGTCAGACCAGGAGAGGGGGTTTTGTGAAAAAATAAAAAAATAAAAAAAATAACCCCTCTACCCCCACTGCCACCGGGTTCCCCACCGTCCCGGGAAATATGGGACTGGCTGGTGCACCCCGAGGGGAACTTCGCCAGTGACCTCCCCTGGGTTATTCACGCACTGCAGATGCGAGATGGGAAACGATGGGAGGACTGGGAGCAACAGCACAACCCGGCATCCGTTCGTGACCTCACCATGGTGGTGCTGGGTTACCTAGCTGCAGACATGGGAGGGATGCCTTCCAGTGAGCAAGAGGGAGAGGAGCAGTCGCTGCCCTCTCCAGTACCTGAGCGGGAGGAGCCTGAGCGTCCACAGCCCGAGTGGGAGGAGCCTGAGCGTCCACAGCCCGAGTGGGAGGAGCCTGAGCGTCCACAGCCCGAGTGGGAGGAGCCTGAACATCCTACGCCTGAGTGGGGGGAGCCCGAACGTCCTACGCCTGAGTGGGGGGAGCCCGAACGTCCACAGCCCAAGAGGGGGGAGTCGGTGCGTCCACAGCCCAAAGGGGAGGAGTCGGTGCGTCCACAGCCCAAAGGGGAGGAGTCGGTGCGTCCACAGCCCAAAAGGGAGGAGTCGGTGCGTCCACAGCCCAAAAGGGAGGAGTCGGTGCGTCCACAGCCCGAAGAGAGGGAAGTCGGGGCTTCCACAGCCCTAGGACCCAAGCTGCCAGCAGAGGGAGGATCCCTGCTGGTTCCACCTCCACCGCAGTGGGAGGACTGCTTGCCCCTCCCACCTCCACCAGCAGAGGGTGAATACCTGCTGGTTCCACCACCGCCAGGAGCAGAGGAGCTGGAGCTGCCTCTGCCTCCACCACCGCCAGGAGCAGAGGAGCTGGAGCTGCCTCTGCCTCCGCCACCGCCCGGAGCAGAGGAGCAGGAGCTGACTCTGCTGCCCGTACCTCCGCAGGGAGTACGGTGGCCGGAGCCCCAGAAAGGGGAGCTGCCGGCCACGAAGAAGGGGGAGGAGGTCTGGAGACCACCAACCCCAGCAGCAGTTTCACTGCCGGAGATCGTGGGGGAGGTCAGGAGACCTGCTCCCACTGCAGCAGTTTCGCTGCCGGAGATCGTGGGGGAGGTCTGGAGACCTGCTCCCACTGCAGCAGTTTCGCTGCCGGAGATCGTGGGGGAGGTCAGGAGACCTGCTCCCACTGCAGCAGTTTCGCTGCCGGAGATCGTGGGGGAGGTCCGGAGACCTGCTCCCACTGCAGCAGTTTCGCTGCCGGAGATCGTGGGGGAGGTCCGGAGACCTGCACCCACTGCAGCTTCTTCGCTGCCGGCAGTACTGTGGTCGGGGCCCCACCAAAGGGAGCTACCGGCTACAAAGACAGGGGGAGAGGTCAGGAGACCACTTTCCCTAGCAGCAGTTTCGCTGCAGGAGCAAACCAACAGGCTGTCAGCCGTGCCACTACCGGCAGGGGTGCTGACAGCATGGCCAGCCATGGGCCCACTGAAGCCTCCCTTCCCAGCCCGAGACTTTGGCCTGGACTGCTGGGTATTTAAGGGGGGAGGTGGCCGTTGAGGCCATGTGTGCTGCGCACAAGGGGGGGTATATGTGGCAAAGTGCCCCGCCCCTGTGTGCATTTGTGTGTTCTGTGTTGTATGTTGCGTGCGTGTGTTAATGTTGGTGTATAGATTGGTACACGGGATATAAACGGGTCTGTGTTTCACGTGTATTTAAAAGTGTATATTTGTATTTAGGCACGGGATTGCACATCACGCACGTGCATTTAAAATATAATATGTGAACACGGGGTTTCACGTAATGACTTCACGTGCTGGGATTCAAGTGAGTAATTAATTAGTAATTGAATCCCAGCACAACAGTATATATAGACGCACATTTCTTGCAGTCGGGGTTAGGTGTTCAGAGAGTGGAGAACGGGTGAGAGAGAAGGAGTAAATCATTAAGAGCGTAAATATAGTAAGTGTTTTGTTTGTACTCACCGTGTTTGTTCGTCTGTCCTGCACCGTCTGTTTAGTGTTTAGTCCGTTTTGTCTGTCTGTTTATTTTGGCTATAGTGCCGTGTCCTGTTTTGTGCTGTTTACAACCCTTTTATTTGTTATTAAACGCTGAGTGCAGCCATTGCACTCGGCTCATCATCACAACCACCGTCTCTGTGTTTTGAATTCCTTTCTGGTCTGACGCAACCCACTCTGGCCGTCTTTGTGACACCGCCTCACTTGCCGTGTTTACAAATGGCCTCCGTTGTTTGTTTTTGTGTGTGCCATATCCCAATATGGCAGCCACCCTGTTAGGACTTAGAAGCCTTTATGACCGCCTCGCTTGCCGTAGAAATATGGACACCTTGTTTTCATATCACGCATTCAATTGAATTTTTTTAAAAGCAATTTAAACATTGTATAAATGGGTAGAAGCACGGTATTATAATAGTCTTTTCAATTTATTTTTATAGCTAAATATTCCTCTGCTTACCCATCTGACAATTCACAATCACGGTTCCTGACTGCATTAGAGATTTTATTAACTGCTGAAAATGCCTCTCATATAGGTAACGGTTTTTTCATGTGTTAAATCTCTCTCTCTCTCTCTCTCTCTCTCTCTCTCTCTCTCTCTCTCTCTCTCTCTCTCTCTCTCTCTCTCTCTCTATATATATATATATATATATATATATATATATATATATATATATATATATATATATATATATTGTAGCACAGTAGGGTTGGGATTGGAATCATCCATACAGTAAAATGTGTGGTTTTTGGTAGTTTGGGGAAATGCACATTTGTTTAATTGTTTGATTGGTTTTGTTAATTGTTGTGTTGCTTAATTATCCCCATGCACCTGGTGCTTATTATTAAATTGGAGCCAGGTGCAGGGTATAAAAGAAAAACAGTCAGTTTGCTCGGGACTGCTGAGAAGAAGGAGGCAGAAAGTTGTACTCTGCGTCCTGGCAGTCGTGAGGAAAAAAAAAAGGTTCTGTATTCAACCGGTGTGGTTTTTGTTTATTGTTTTAGTGCGGAAACAGCCTAGCTGTCCCACTTGTAGTCAGGGTGTTCCTGTGTGTTAGTTGGTGCTCGTAGAGAGCTAGGTGTTTATTTTGTGTGTTTGTTTGATTTTGTTCTGCATTAAAAATTAGCGCAAAAGTGCATTCAAACCCTCGATCTCTGTGTCTGGTCCGTATTTTAAAGGGTGAAACGAACCCGAGCCGCAAGGCTCGTTTACAATATATATATATATATAAACATCTTTTTTTCTAAGACCATTTCTTTTTTTAAACTATAGACCCCGAACCCCTTTCAGCGCCTATCAGAAGGTGAAAAAGTAAAACCTGAAGTTTCTAAAGAAGCTGTACTTGTTCCTGTAGAAACTCCTGTAAAAAAGATCCCGGGATGTATATTAATATATACATAATTATAATATATATATATAACTAAAATAAAAAGAGAATGAAATAAAAAAAGAAATAATTTAAAAACAAAAGTAAATAAAAATGCGGGGTTTAAAAAACTGTTAAAAAATAAAATAAAAAAACAGAAAGAAAATACAATGCGTGGTTTAAAAAGAAATATCAGTTAAAAATAAAAAAGAGAAGGAAATGTGTGTTTAAAAAGTTAAACCTGTGACAGAAATAAATTAAAAACAGAAAGTAAAATGTGTGTTTAAAAGTTATAGCTGTGAAATAAATGCAAATATAAGAGAGACAGAGTAACGTTCACCACGGCCTTCCTTTTCGCAAATGCCTGACGGGGTGTGAGAATTGCGAGGCCGTTCATTGTTTTCAGGGGTCTGTCTGAATGGTATCAGCCGCCTCTATCTATGATACTTGGGTGTTGATCCTCAGGATTGCGTATAACAACCCCTGACATGTTTGTTGTTTTACAAACATTTCTACAAGTTTAAACTGAAGGAAAGTAAACTATAGAAATGGCTCATTTTGCATTTGACGACTCGGCTGTGCGTTCCGCTCTTGAGGTGGCCGATGAATGCACGGTCTGGGGGAACTTTCCCATGCTTTTAACAATCTAGATATGCACGACCCTCCACAGTCTGACGAGATCGACGACGACTTCGAGCGAGTCTTTAGATTTCCAGAGTTCTGGCTTCACTTCTGGAGGTGCTTATTGATCGTGATCTAATAAAAAACTGTGCAGGCTAGCCATCGGAGACGCAGATGCCTTTTTGAGGCCTCCATTTATTATTTCAACAGACATTTTGAAGAATACTTAAAAAAATACATGCCCCAAGGCAGAAAATAGTGTTTTGCAGACAAAAGGTTAAAGACATTTTGGCCGACCTAAGACCAGAGTCTTTCATAAGAGAGAAGCTGACACAGAGCAAGCCTGGAGGATGAAAACCAAGATATTATCAAAGCGCTGACCCACGAATACTACCACCGCGACTTCACAGCTCCGAAATCATCCCTGGATAACCAAGAGGCTCTCGATGGGGAATACGATGTCCCTGTTTAAACTCCAGAGCTATATGGAAGGCCTGTTGCTTGAGCTAATAGTGGAGAAAGAAAGCTGCAAGAGAATCTTTCAAAACAGTGTGCCAGTAAACATGTGGATGTAACAACCTGAAAAGAGCCATCGGACTCATACATGTGTCCATAGTCAACAATGGAAGAACATTATTTCACAATCTGGAAAATCATGTAGCTCTTTAAATTATGGTTGTAGTGTATGCTTATGTATCAGAGATCTGTTTTCATCATAGTGTACACTGTCCTCCAAGCAATGTGACACAAACGTTTACTGGGCTGTATCTGATGTCTAACTCTGGTAGTTTATGCACAAACTTCCTACATTTTGTGAAAAACCCCTGTATTGGTTGACAGACTTTTAATAAAATATTTTTTAAACAGTAAAATCTTGGCATTTGTGGGTATCTGTATTGGGGAATGGAGCATTGGCATATGAAAAAAATATATTATGACCCCACAAATCGTGGCGGTTTAAGGTTTTTTTTTTTAATGTTAGGGATTATTTTCTTAGAACAACGTTACTACCCTGTAGAAAGATAGGTGAATCAGTATAGCCTACGTTTAAGGGAAATCAATGTGTAAAAATTCCTTTAAAAATATATATTTCCAGTAAAAGCACTCGCGTAGAGTGCAGGATGCGCTCTATAGTCTGGACGTCGCGAGTTCGAGTCCAGGCTATTCCTTTGCTGACTGAGGACGGGAGCTTCCAGGTGGCAGCGCTCAATTGGCCGAGCGTCGCCCGGGGGGAGGGAGTGGTAGGTTGGCCAGGGTGTCCTCGGCTCACCGCGCACCAGTTGGGGTAGACAGAGAGGGCAGAGAGAAGAGCTGATAGTCGAGTTCATCGAGAAAGTGAGCAAGAGGTCAAGGGGGATGGTAGAGTACAATTAGCAGTTGACAGGGAGAGGTTAGTTGGACAGCATGAAATTCAAAGGTGTTAACAGAGAGTGAGGAGAGGTCGGAGGGGACAGAAAAGAGTAAGGGAGAGAGGAGAAGACCAGTCCCACCTCCCCGTCCAGTGAGACGCGGGGTATGGGACAGGACATAGAGAGAGGACAGGGCGGCAGGAGTTACAGAGTTATCAGGGGACAGCCAGGTTTCAGTGAGAGCAAGGAAGTCGAGAGAGAGGTGGGAGGCAAAGGCAGAAATGAAATCAGCTTTGTTAGCAAAAGAGTGACAGTTCCAGAGTGCACCAGAGAGTGTGCGGGAGGGGGGGGGAGAGGCAGAGGGATGAGGTTAGAGGGGTTGGAGGAGCAGCGGCGGAGAGAGAGCAGAGAACGAGAACGAGCGGACAGAACAGGGATGTGAGAGACAGTCATATCAGGACAGGTGAGACAAATAGGCACAGTGGGAGTGGGAGCAGTTGAGGGGGGTGGGGAGGGTACAGACCTGACTAGTAGATGGCGTCTTCCTGAGCGCTGCTAGGTTTGGATCGTTTCGTTTCCAACAGCCTCTCGGCGCAGGCATCCCCTCGCTGGACTCCCGGCTCTTTTGTTGTGAGGCTCTTTGGTTTGCTGGCACACAAATAACCTGCCTGACTAAATATAGCAACTAGGGGGAAAAACTAAACTGTGTGGAAGCCAATCAGATAGCAAATCAACCTCTATTCAATTTAACCACACTCACCTGGTACTAATCACACACTACATCACCTAATTGAAATACCACCTTACAATGTTACTTAATGTAGTTAATTTAAAAGTACTTGAAGCAGAAACACTTACCTATCTGCTTCAGACACTGGTACCTGTAGACTTAATAATACTAATGCTAAAAAATAACGTTCTAATAGTGCTAGTGCTGCTTGTGTGGTAATACGCTAGAAAAGTGATTGCGTCACTTCCTAAGCAACGAACTTAACAACCGTGTGTCTGTTTCTAAACAAACCAACAGCAGGGCCTCGCCAGCACTGCAGTTCTCTTTAACGGTTAATTAAAATTAATAAAACGTGATGAATAGTGAATACATTCCAGACTGGTCATTAGGTTTTGTTTCAATGTCAGCAACGGCATTTAATTTGGTAATTTGCAGGCTATAATTATTTTTCAAAAAGTAAATATAAGAAGGCATATAGGGTATTATAACTCGTAATGTTCTGCATTTTCGTTTTTTTAATTACTAGTAACGTTTCCAGAGGTTAGTTATCATTAAATAACCTTTCAGATGAATTTGAAGCGCAGGTCAATGGATATGGCGGGTTAGATCAGGCTTTGTATAAACCGACGCCCCGTTGTCAAGGGAACGTGACGTAGCACTTTAGTAGCGACTCGGTCACTTATCAGACGATAGAACCGTCATAGACACGACACTATCGCTTTGGTAATTAGAGTTTAATCATTTATAATAATAATAAAAAGTAGATTCTGTTTTTATCTTTCCTATATTAAAACAAACATTTCAAAGGTAAAATGTAATTACGTTACTTGTCGAGTTTATTGTATATTTTTAAATACACTTTACTTTTGGAAATGTCATTTGTTTGCCAAGAAACAATTGATTGTATTGAGGCGTGTGTGTGTGTGTTTCAGTACAGTACAGAACAAGTCTACAGTCTTCATTACATTTTGGTGGTTTTTATTTTATTTTTAACGTAAATGTACAAATTCGACGACTTCTAATAAAATCTACTCGTAATGACTGTATTTTATTTGATCTTAAATTGGTCATCATTTGTCATTAAGCTATGTCTATACTGCAGTGCTGTTGTTTCCAATGCAATCCCACTAGTCCAGTATCTAAACTGCAGTGCTGTTGTTTCCAATGCAATTCCACTAGTCCAGTATCTAAACTGCAGTGCTGCTGTTTCCAATGCAATTCCACACTACAGATTGAGATCTTTGCTACGATCACAGTTGTCCATTGTGTGTGTTCAATTTAAGGAAACTGCAGTTTTTGTATGCAGAATCCAGTTTGTGCGCTTAAATATGGATCGTCTTAAGACTGGCATAGAAGAAGACAGTAAAGTCAAAAAGTGTTTAGAATGGATAAACAGTTAATTTGCTAAGACGAAGCCAATTAAAAAATGGACGTTATTGAATTACTGCTTTATCGCGGCTGCCTCCTTATTTTACAGCATGTCAGCAGTAGAAGCTGGGCACGGCGACTGACTGACTATCCCTGCCGAGTTGCAACACAGATTTCACCCCCACCCCCCTTTTCTTTTAATAAATAAACATGTCAATCAGTTCAGCACGAGCGTGATATTTATAGCTTCCAGGAGTGATCTTAATTCAAGCTCGAGGCTTGATGTACCGTCATCAGCGTGGCGTGAAGCACGTTGTAGTCACGTCACTCGCTAAGACCTGCGACAGTTGTAGTTTCTCATTCTACAGTACAAAACCACACGTGAAACGTTAGTAATAAATGGGACCCAAATCATATCACAAACGGGCGTTGCGTGACCCTGAACCTGTTTTGCAATCGATTGAACAGCAGTGTATACACGTAATTATTAGGTATAACAGTGCTCTGAATAATTGTTAAACGTTACGTGTTTTTGCTACAATTTAATGTTCATATTTTAAACGAGAATAAACGTGTATATACGAACGTTTAAAACATGTTACAAATAATAAACACGTGCAAGAGTTTATAAAATAATACACACCACAAGGTGTTGCATTCCTAAACAAGAATCACAAACGCAGTGGCTTCGTGTTTAAAAAGTGTGACAAAAATTAAAGTTAAACACTCGGTCTTAGAGTGCACATTAAAAGCTAAATAGAATTGAGTGAATCTGTAACAGGAACAAAATGGTACATCAAAGACCTCTGTGGTATTTTGAGATGACATTTCCACAGTGCTGTACTAATACGGCTTTTCATTTTCGGGTGAAATTATTTTCCAAATTGTTGTGAATGTTTAGAAACCGGGTAGAATGATTTCATAAAAAAATCTGTGGTAAATCGGGTGGATTATTATTATACATATAATTATTATTATTGATTCATTTATTTTCATTTCTTTCTTTCCCTTCTTTTTCCCTTTCTCTCTCTTTCCCTTTCTATCTTTCATTCCTTTTCTGTCTTTCTTCTTCCCTTCTTTCATTCTTAAAACATAAAACATTAAAATATCTCTTTCTTTCACCCTTCTTTCTCCCTCCCTTACCTTCCCTCCTCTGAGTTCTTTGTTTCTATCCTTTAATATTTTCTTTCCTTCCTTCTCAATATTCTATTTCATTCATTAAAGTGTTCCTAGTCAGTGTTGACATTACTTTGTTTTTCAACTTGATTTACTGGAAATCTGAATTTTCCCATCATTCTCTTAAAGTTTAATAAGTCCTGTCATATATTAACAGTAGTTAGATATCTAGATAGACAGATAAACAGACATGTAAACATGCTAACATAAAAACACCACTATCCTGTCAAAGATTAATAGTTATCGATCTTTGAAACAAAATAAGGATTTCTATTTACCCATTATTGTTATTTTAGTTTGAATCAATTTTAAAAAAATAATTTCAGATTTGTTATGTAGGGGCTCCCACATCACATCCAGTAAAGGCACTACACCACAGAGCAGGATGCTATAGGGCCCCACAGCCCTAAAGGAGATCAATGCTGATTCTAATCCAGGGCTATGCTGCCATTGCCAGGCTGTGGTCGGGAGCTCCCAGGGGGCATGCAAAATTGGCCAAGTGAGCGCTGCCCGGGGAAGCGGGGAGGGTTCAAGCAGGAGTGTGCTGGGTAATCATCCATGTTTCACCACTGCGGAGCACCAGCAGCGACTGCTGTGGGAGGCCAACTGGCCGCCTGCCTGCCTGCCTGCCTGCCTATCTCCTTACCTACCTGCCTATCTCCTTACCTACCTGCCTGCCTGCCTGCCTATCTCCTTACCTACCTGCCTATCTCCTTACCTACCTGCCTGCCTGCCTGCCTATCTCCTTACCTGCCTGCCTGCCTGCCTGCCTATCTCCTTACCTACCTGCCTGCCTGCCTGCCTATCTCCTTACCTACCTGCCTGCCTGCCTGCCTATCTCCTTACCTACCTGCCTATCTCCTTACCTACCTGCCTGCCTGCCTGCCTGCCTATCTCCTTACCTACCTGCCTATCTCCTTACCTACCTACCTACCTGCCTATCTCCTTACCTACCTACCTACCTGCCTATCTCCTTACCTGCCTGCCTGCCTGCCTGCCTATCTCCTTACCTACCTACCTACCTGCCTATCTCCTTACCTACCTACCTGCCTATCTCCTTACCTACCTACCTGCCTATCTCCTTACCTACCTGCCTGCCTGCCTGCCTATCTCCTTACCTACCTACCTACCTGCCTATCTCCTTACCTACCTGCCTGCCTGCCTATCTCCTTACCTACCTGCCTGCCTACCTGCCTATCTCCTTACCTGCCTGCCTACCTGCCTACCTGCCTGCCTATCTCCTTACCTGCCTACCTACCTGCCTGCCTGCCTATCTCCTTACCTACCTACCTGCCTGCCTGCCTATCTCCTTACCTGCCTGCCTACCTGCCTACCTGCCTATCTCCTTACCTGCCTGCCTACCTGCCTGCCTATCTCCTTACCTACCTGCCTGCCTGCCTGCCTGCCTGCCTGCCTGCCTGCCTGCCTATCTCCCTGCCTCTCAGCTGGCTGTGTTGTTGTTGTCCCCGGATCTGTGTTAATTAGTTAGTCCTGCAACGGTGTGATAGGTCTGGTTGCCTTTACTTTCTGGGGCTCGCAGTGTGAGAGAAAGAAATCGAGCTTGACTTGTTTGACAGCGTAAAATAATTGTCGATTCAGAATATATTTACAAATGTATACAGGTGCAGTCCTGCAAAGGTTGATGGGATTTTGCTAAAATGATTTATGTTTGAACAACTAAAGTAAATTTGAAAGTTTAACAAACATTATCGATGAGTGTTATGAATATAACATGAGTGTAACTTGGTTACTGTTTTAGACAGTCCATCGCAGGGCACCACACTCTCTCTCTCACACACACACACACACACACACACACACACACACACACACACACACACACACACACACACACACACACACACACACACACACACACACACACACACACACACACACACACACACACACACACACACACACACACACACACACACACACACACACACACACACACACACACACACTATACTGTGTATATATGAGGCTGTGTGGTCCAGTGGTTAAAGAAACGGGCTTGTAACCAGGAGGTCCCCCGGTTCAAATCCCACCTCAGCCACTGACTCATTGTGTGACCCTGAGCAAGTCACTTAACCTCCTTGTGCTCTGTCTTTCGGGTGAGATGTATTTGTAAGTAACTCTGCAGCTGATGCATAGTTCACACGCCCTAGTCTCTGTAAGTTGCCTTGGATAAAGGCGTCTGCTAAATGAACAAATAATAATAATATATATATATATACATACAGTATGTACAAACAAGGAACCATGGTACCAAAATAATAATACAGAAAATAAGATAAATATTGAAATAATAATATTGAAACTATTACATTGTTAAGTTGTGCTGAGTCACTGCGTGCCCCTCAGGTTGTGGCAGGTGGCTACATATTTGGCAGCCAATGGAGCTGTGTGTCCCTTCCCTAGGAGGACAGCAAGTTTCTCTGAGTCTGCCATTTGTCTGAAAACATTATATTTTCTCACACATTCACTCACTCACACTCTCACACACTCACTCACACACACACACACTCTCACACACTCTTACACTCACTCACTCAGAGCAATTTAGAGTGACCAATCAACCTCCCTCACACTCTCTCACACACTCACACACACACTCACACACACTGTGCTGGAATTTTCTGCATACAACCGAGCAGGCACCGGTCCCGTACTGAGGGAACGATTGAGACAGAGACAAGTCGGAGCAACTCACATTTTATTAGTCTGCAGACTGGAGCATTCAACAAAGTAACACAGACTCTGCAAGCAACCGCATAGAAAGCTCAAAATACACTAAGTCAAACAGTTCCTTATATAATCAGTTTTTGCACAGAGTTCATGACTTGTGGTAATTCCTATCCTCCTCAGTCAGCTCAAACCAACCTTGTGGTATTCTTGATACTGTTGTCTACTGACTTTTCTGATTGGTTGATTTTTCTAGTTGCTAGGGAGAGAGTGTCTGTCAGGTCTCACAAAGTTGATTCCCCCAATACAAGAATATTAGCTGAGTGACTGGGGAGAAAAGAGGAATTATCGCTGTCTCAAAATATTATCATTTGAGACAGTGTCCTATTCTCATGTCGCTGACTCATGCACTTCTCTGAAAACAAGGCTGCTGACCCTTGGCCACATTCCAGTGTGTTAGTTCAACATTGTAAATCTAATACTTTGTTAACATCAAACTTCATATAATATCATTATTCAGGTTATACAAATCACAGAGATCACCCAAACATATTAGATTAGAACTCTTCGTGCGATTATTCTATCATTCTTCTATCACAACACACACTCACTCACACACTCACACACACTCACACTCACACACACTCTCACACTCACTCACTCACTCAGAGCAATTTAGAGTGACCAATCAACCTCCCACACACTCTCTCTCTCTCACACACACACACACTCTCACACACACTCTCACACACACTCTCACACACACTCACTCACTCAGAGCAATTTAGAGTGACCAATCAACCTGGACAGCATGTCTTTGGACTGTGGGAGGAAACCGGAGTACACGGAGAAAACCCACAATGTGAACACATTGGGGAGAACATGCAAACTCCACACAGACAGACCCCTGAGGCTGGAATCAAACCCAGGACCCTGGAGCTGTGAGAAGGAGGCAGTAGCACTAACCACCACACCACTGTGTCTCGGACATTGATCGTTCTAATCTTAAATCAATAGCGCAGGTTATGTAATCAAACAGCTGCCAAAAATCAAGGTTGTATTGTTAAAAGAACAGTATAAAAAGAACGTGCAAAACAACAGAGAGAGAGAGAAGAGAAAAGAACTGAACTGACTGAAGTAGACAGTAAGAATTCATTATTATTTATTACTTAGCATTTACAATATATATACAGTGACTGTCTTCAGTGCTAGGTTTATGCTATCAATTCTGTTTTCATATGCTGTTTTCAGTTTGCTCTTATCATGTGTCAGTACAAAGTTGTAGGGACCTGATCATTGAAATAAGTACAGTTGACACAATGTACTAAAACATAAACATGTGCACTAACAAATGTCATGAGTAAAACTGTCTGTTCTAGCACAATAGAACTGTCTGTTCTAAGTACGGTACTAGATTAGAGATAACACTTGTATAAAGCAACAATTTTAAACTGCGTATGGCAATATGATAGGACAAGTGGCTTGCTGTAATACTTTATTAAAACTGTGGACTGAATTGTAGAATTCCAGTTTTCATCCCTACAAAGTTATTCATCTTTAAAGTTGCAGCAGGATTTTATAAAAGTTTCTCCCTTGTTTTGTGTTGTTCCAGTTTCAGAGTGTTGACAATGAAGCTGTGTTTGTGTACGCTGCTGTTGCTGTGTGCTCTGACTGACACAGGATACTCAGAAATACTGACAGAGTTATCTATGCGGAAGATTGTACAAGAGTGAGTTTACAGTTTGTAGGGAATCTGATTTGTTAATGCATGGTATTATCCTACCCCTGTTCCCTCCACCCCTCCCACCTCCTCTCCACCCTCCAATCCTCCCACATCCCCTCCCACCTCCCTCTCCACCCTCCACCCCTCCCCTCCCATCTCCCCTCCCCTCTCCCTCTCCACCCCTCCCCTCCCCTCTCCCCTCCGACCTCCCTCTCCACCCTCCACCCCTCCCACCTCTCTCCACCCCTCCCCTCTCACCTCCTCCCCTCCACCTTCCATCCTCCCCACCCCCTCCCCTCCACCTCCCCACCCACTCCCATCTCCTCCCCCCTCCCATCCCCCCACATTCCCTCCCCCCTCCTCTATTTCTCTCCACTCTTCTCTCTGATGTGTTTTCCATTTTGTTTTTCAGATTTGTCGATTTGACTAAACCCTTGAAAGATGGGAGAAACTTGCAGTTCTCATTCCTCATAGCTCTAACCCCCAGAGAGTGTCAAACTGGTGACGTGACATACAGTAGAGATGATATCCCAGCGAATCCTACAAATATCAATTCTAATGATAATTACATTGCTGCCAGACCTGATCCTCGCGGCACAGAAATAGAACGTAAAAGATGCAGTGAATTCAAACTGTTATTCTCTTCTGTTATAAATCAAGAGAGCCCTGCTGTGAGGTTTCAGGCTAATGGTAATCAAATCCTCCGAGGTGGAGGCTGTGTGATATTCTTCACCACAAACGCCCCGTGTTTAGAGAAATGTCTTAGCAATAATCCAGACTGTAATATTGTTCCCAGACTGGGTGCTGCACCATTTGATAACTGGAGCAACTTGAATAACGTGCACCAGTATTTTGTTTATATGTATCCCCGGAATGATAGGAGAGAGAGATTTGGTCAGATTGCTAATTTACCACAGAGGTTTATTATTAGCAGGTGCTACACAAGCAATGGTGTGCTTCAGTGTAATACTACCTGCAACATAACAAACAACTACTGTTATGATTACGTTTCATCTTAAAAGAAGCTTTTTAAAGAGGCGTTTCTTTTCCGCTAAATGATTCTGTAACTCTGCTAACGCTTGTCAATGATTGAAGTCAGAGAATTGTCATTCACAGGAGACAGATGTGAAGGCAGCAGTGTTCAGTGTGTTAGTGTGACAGGAGCCTGCGTGTGTAATTAGACATCGTGTGAAATGCATGAAAACGTTTCCACGTTTAGTAAAATACCCGAGTGTACAACTTGCCTGAAACACACAGAAATAGAAATGCTGTCAATCATATCAGATTAGAATTCCAATGACTGGAAATAAGAATTACAGAAAATGAGAAATTATTGAAAATACACAGTACTAAAATACGTTATAAAAAATATGAATTACTAAAAAAAATACACAAAATATTACTAAACATTTGCATTACTAAAAAACTACATTGAATAGAACAAGAATTGAAAATATTTATTGAAAATATGAATTATGGAAATATGCATTTAAAAATACATTACTAAACATATGCATTACTAAAGATATATTGCTAAGCATACACATGACTGCTAATCTGATTGAATGTGAATGTCACCCTGAGTGCCGTCTTACTGTTCACTGTTAATGAGAATCCTCTGTCTATCTGAATATTACAATCAACACACATCTGCAGCATTCCTATCACTTTAGAAGCACTAGGAGTATTTCTAGTTCCAGATGAAATCACATTTCTTACACAGAGTGTCAAGAACACAGTAAACACCAGCACCACATGCAGCTCCAGCTGTTTAAACAGCATCTCTGCAATTGTAACCTTCATTGTGAACATTCTCACAAGTCCGTACACTTTCAAACACTCTGAAGTGCACACAGTGAAGATGTTTTGTATTTCCAGTGAAGGTCATGTGACTCATTCAAGACAAAGTCTATTGTATGAAGTGGATTAGATTTTGTGATTGTGTAATTGTAACTCTGTAACTTGCTTTCTGTGATGCTGTCTGCTATCTCTAATAAATCTATTGCAAAGCAGCTTCTCTCCATTGGAATTCACCATTTACTTTTAAATCCAGTCAAACCTGCTCATGATGTGACTCATCCTCCTCTCCTCCTCCTCGTCCCCCTTCCACCTCCCCTCTCCTCCTCATCCTCACCCTCCTCCCACTCTCCTCATTCTCCTCCCCTCCCACTCCTCATCATCCTCCTCCTCCTCCTCATCCCACTCCTCCTCCTTTCCCTCCCCATCATCCCACTCCCCCCTCCTCATCCTCCTCCCCCGCAGGACTGAGAGCAGATGAGGCAGGAAGGAGAGGTGAGGCAGGACAGAGAGGTAAGGCAAGAAGGAGAGGAGGTGAGGCAGGATGAACAGGAGGTGAGGCAGGACAGAGAGGTGAAGCAAGAAGGAGAGGAGAGGTGAGGCAGGAAGGAGAGTTGAGGCAGGAAGGAGAGGAGGTGTGGCAGGAAGAAGAGGTGGCTGGATGGACAGGAGGTGAGGGCAGGAAGGAGAGGTGAGGCAGGACGGACAAGAGGTGAGGCAGGACGGACAAGAGGTGAGGCAGGACGGACAAGAGGTGAGGCAGGAAGGAGAGGTAGGAAGGAGAGGTGAGGCAGGAAGAAGAGGTTAGGCAGGGCAGACAGGAGGTGAGGCAGGACGGAGAGGAGGTGAGGCAGGAAGGAGAGGTGAGGCGGCAGACGAGGTGAGGCAGGAAGGAGAGGTGTGGCAGGAAGGACAGGTGAGGCAGGAAGTAGAGGTGAGGAAGGAAGGAGAGATGAGACAGGATGGAGAGGAGGTGAGGCAGGAAGGAGAGGTGAGGCAGGACGGAGAGGAGGTGAGGCAGAAAGTAGAGGTGAGGAAGGAAGGAGAGGTGAGGCAAGGCAGACTGGGGGTGAGGCAGGAAGTAGAGGTGAGGAAGGAAGGAGAGGTGAGGCAGGATGGAGAGGAGGTGAGGCAGGACAGAGATGGTAAAACAAACTATAATTCTATTAATAATCCAGATTTTTGTTCTAGACGTTGTCTGCAACTAAAAGGAGGCAGTGGTATTAAACATAAGAAATGCAAAGGAAAGAAAAATAATTTGGATAACAAACAAATAGCAAATGCAATACATTACATAAAGGAAACTACTGATATAGGCATAAATAACATGGAAATTTGGCAATTAGAAAAAAAAAATCTATGATTTGGCCACACACACGACCTGCAGCTTCCAGAAGGAGTCAGATACTGCTGTCTAATATGGGAAGAAAATAGAAACAACACACACACACACACACTTGTAGGGGAGGTGAATATTTTAAAATCAAAAAATAATGTAGACAATGTTAGTACACTAGTACATGTTGAAATTGATACAAATGTTTTATTTTATTGAGAAACTGAAGAGAAATGTCAAAGAAACCAAAAAGGTAAAAGAAAAATGTATAAAAAAGACTTTTATCACAGAATCAGTGTTAAAAAAAGAAATTATTTTGTGTTTGTAAATCACCCAATTAAAGTAAAAGACCAATGCTAGCTTGTGACATTTGTAACCAGTGGTACCATTTTGATTGCTTAGGTATTCCCTTTAACACAGAGAGTCGCTCGGACTCATTTGGTTTTGTCTGTAGTTTAGAGACATGTCAGTTACAAGTAAATGCAGCACATACAGGTTTTACTTTCACAGGAAAACAAAAAGAGTGCCCTTTAAAACTGACAGCACATAAGAAAAGTAATATTCATGTTTGCAATCAAATTAAACATAGTCACAATCTAGTTAAAGAATTAAGCTCTTCAAAAATAAGTAGAGGTGTACAAGAGTTAGAAGATAAAATAGAAAAATCGCTTTCCGGGGCATTTGATGTTGTTGAGTTAAACTCTTTTATAGCTGTACCAAGTTTTAAAAACAGTACAGCAACACAGGAATCAACCGACTATGATTGCATTGACACTGATCTGGACAGCGAGCATAATGTTGTTGACTCTGAATTTGATTTTTCAGATGCAGATGAAAATGTTAATAATAATACATTAATAATAACTCTTAATACAACCACTTCTAGACTACCTGCAAATATTTCTTTCTTCTATTTTCAAAAAACAAACATTATATATCAAATATTATGTCATGATAAATATCCATTTCTTACGGTATTTAAAACAGACCAGAAACAGGAATGGCACTGTAATAATATTGATAATGTTTCCTATTCTTTTGAAATAGTGAAAAAAAATGATTTCAAAATCCACATTTCTAATAGTTGCATATGATTTCATGTCATCTGAAGAAATACAAAAGTATTGCACAACATAAGTTATGCATTCTTGTTCTATTCAATGCAAGAAAATGGTAAGATTTGAATTAAACCAACCTATTCCTCTTGAAATTAAAAACTTACCATTTAATTTGACAAATGAGGATATAAAAATAATACGTAATGGAAATTGGTTAAACGACAACATTACAGATGCATACCTGTGCCTTTTATGTAGTAATTTCAGAGACAAAAGTGTGTTAACTATTCCTTCCACTTTTGTCAGTCAATTTGAATAGTCTCTATTGTGATGACATTGAAGTACTGCCCAACCGCGAGGACTAATTAAAAACGTATGAAACGGAAATTCAAAATACACTTCCCTCATTACAATGATACGCTACCATGCAATACATGGTGTTGTTCCTAACATAACATTTTCTTTAGAATTTTGTCATAGGTGTTCCCGTTTTAAAAAACAGTCTGACAGTAGTAGTTGTGGAGTATATGTATGTTTGTTTGCAAAATCATTGCTATTTGGTGGTAATCGCACTGCACTGTGTTGGAATAAAATGAGGGAACTTTTAATATATCAGTTAGCCCTCCAAGGAACTATTCCTGTATAAATAACTTTTATTTCTTTGCCAATTATTTTTTTATTATTTTCTCCCCAATTTGAAATGGCCAATTATTTTTAGGCTCAGCTCACCGCTACCACCCCTGCGCTGACTCGGGAGGGTGAAGACGAACACACGCTGTCCTCTGAAGCTTGTGCTGTCAGCCGACTGCTTTTTTTCACACTGCAGACTCACCATGCAGCCACCCAAGAGCTATAGCGTCGGAGCACAACGCAGCTCTCTGGCAGCTTACAGGCAAGCCCACAGGTGCCCGGCCAGTCTACAGGGGTCGCTGGTGCGCGGTGAGCCGAGGACACCCTGGCGACCTAACCCTCCCTCCCCCTGGGCGGCGCTCAATTGAGTGCCGCCCCCTGGAAGCTCCTGTCCTCGGTCAGCAAAGGAATAGCCTGGACTCGAACTCGCGATATCGTGCACTCCACGTGGCGCGCCTTTACTGGATGCGCCACTCAGGAGCCAAAATAAATTTAAAATTAATCAAAAGTTATGTTCCTCTGTGTTCCACATCTCAAAATTAATATTTCAAATGAGTTTTCTAGTTCTCACAGTGTTTTGTTTTTTAGGATATTGTGGATCTGATCTTCTTCAGTGTTATACTTGATCCTGTGCAAATATGTTTTATATATATTTTTAGAATGCCCTGAAGGGGGCTGTTGAGAGCCAAGGACTTCTGGAGATTTCCTCAAATTAGAAATGAGGTTTTTTCTCCCCACAGTGCTGTTAATAGTCGTCTAGTTAGCTTAAAATTCACTTTACAAATTAAAGCACAGGTAATTCAATTTCAAAGTGTGGTGTCATCTTTATTTTCTGTACCCCCAGTGTGTCTACATTACATTTCACCCCACTTTCATGGATGCACAATCTTTAGTTTTGTCAGGAGTGTGTCTTGAGTGTGCCCAGCACCCGAAAATGATGGGAAAATGGCTGTTTAAACTAGACACCTGACATAAAAAGTAGTGTTGCTATTACAGTGACGTAAATCTCAAAATAAGTAACTTTATTTTCTGTACCCCCAGTGTGTCAACATGACATTGCACCTGAGTTTCTATGCGTATATAAACTATATTATTTGTGCTGGATACAGGACTTTTATTTTGATACCTTACCTGCGCTGAGCCGTTTGGAAAACCGGAAGTAATAATCTTATTGTTGCTAGTTTCACGGAACTGGTGCAAATGGCGATTGCGCCGTCTTTATTTTTTAAATACAAAACAAATAAAGATTTAAACAAAAAACACTGCTCACAGAGCAAAATAAATAATTTAAATAAAACAAATCACGAACGCAAAATGAACAGCCAATACAGGTCAGGCCTTCCCTGATCCTGTACATGTTTTTTGTTTTTTGTTTTTTGTTTTTTTAATTTTCTCTCTCGCTCCTCTCGCTCCACCTCTGAACATCCAACCCCCTCTGAGCCGAGAGTGGGTCTTTTATATTCGTGGCTGGAGCCTTAATTACCTATTAATAAATTACCTTATTAAGGCTCCAGCCACATTCCCACGAGAGTTCTATGGAAGGGGTTTTAACCCCATCCCCACCTACTACACGTTACAAGACCGGCTCTCTCGCCGGCCTCAAACAGCAAATAATAAAAGACGGACAGTGCTCGACCGCCCGCACATAAACACAATAATGATTAGGAAGGACGGCTTTGTCCACCCGCCTTCAAATACAACAACAATAATAACAATAACAATAACAACACATCCAAATATACAAATAATAATACAGGGGCGGGGTGTACTCCATCACACAAACCTATAACACACACGTGTATATATATTAAAGAACTACAGCTCCCAACTATGCTGTTCCTCTCAATGCTGGAAGCGGAATATCTTATTGTGGTCCTCCCTAGCTTACTGACAACAAACCTATTTATCTGTGCAGACTTGTATATATGGAACTACAGCTCCCAGCATCCACCACTGCTCATCGCAATACTGAGACATGCTGGGAGCTGTAGTTTCTCATTGCCATACATCTTCTCACTCCAGTTCAAACTCACCTTCAGTGGCTGTGCTTCTTCCCGTGGTCCCGACTTCGCTCTGGGTTAAGAATGTCGCCTCCCCTGTTCCGTTTTCAACGCGGGTCAAAGCAACCCGAGCTGCTGCGAGAGAAGCGAGTGGCACCGGTCTGTGTGGAACCAACGCCGGGCTGTGTTGAACATCACATAAACTCTCCTGTACTATAAAACAGGGACCTTGTTTATTATTAACATTATTAATAATGCTGTTGTTGTTGCTAGCGCGTGTAGCCTCCCCGCCCGCCTCGCTTCATCTCTTTCTCCGCTCTCTCCAGTCTCCGCAGCAGCGTTTCGTTCTCGCTGCTTTTCTCCGCCAACCCCACTTGCAATTCCGCGAGCTTCCCGCCAACCAGCGCCGCCACCTCGGCTAGCACGCTCTCCACCGCACCGCGCGCTGCCTCCCCCGAGTACGGACAGCTGCAGGTTCTTATATTCTGGCCGAGGGGTTAACTAGCTGTTAATTATCTTATTACCCCTCGGCCACAGTCTGCACTAGTTTAGTAAGGATGGGTGACTGTCAGCTAGTTAAATAATCAGTAGCTGATCAGCCACGCATCCTCACAAGGTTTTTAAAATATAAAAACAATAACAAATGCGCGGCGCTTTTATCCGCGCCGCAAACCATAATACAAATAATAATACAAATACATATAGGGGCGGGACACTCTGCCACACATGCCCCTCCTTGTGCGCAGCACACATAGCCTTTTCGGCCACCTCCCACCTTAGTCCCCAAAGTCCCGGCTAGCAGTCCCGGCCCAGGAACAGGGGCAGCAACGGGCCAAAGGTGGCGGCCACGGTGGGATATCCTCCTCCCACCCAAACAGCCGTAGCGTTCCGGTGGACCGCGCATAGGCCGACTCATCCAGCCAAGGAAATTTTGGGGGTGGTCTCCAGACCTCCCCCCTTCTTCATAGCTGGCAGCTCCCCTCCTTGGGGCTCCAGCTACCCATTCTCCTGCAGCGAAATTGCTGCGGGGGAAGCTGGTCTCCTGACCTCCCCCCTTCTTCATGGCCGGCAGCTCCCCTTCATGGGGCTCCAGCCACAGTATTTCCTGCCACATGGCAGGACTGGTAGCGACCCCAGGCAAAGCAGGACCCTCGGGAGGCAACAGCAGCAGCTGTGGACCCTCGGCGGGTGATGGCAGCAGCAGCGGACCCTCGGGAGGCGACCGCAGCAGCAGCAGCGGACCCTCCGGAGGCGAACTCGGGAGGGGAGTCCCTGGCCATGGAGGCAGCAGCGGGAGCTCCACTTTTCCCTCGTACCCTGTAACTGGTGGCTCTCCAGGCGATGCGGAGCAACAGGAGAGCGAAGAGAGGAAGGATAGAGGAGAAGAAGGAGAGAGAAGAGAAGGTGATAGAGAGGGAGAGGTAGAGGGAGAAGAGGGGCAGCAGTGTGGAGCAGTAGTTAGGGCTCTGGACTCCTGACCAGAGGGTTGTGGGTTCAATCCCCGGAGGGGACACTGCTGCTGTACCCTTGAGCAAGGTACTTTACCTAGATTGCTCCAGGAAAAACCCAACTGTATAAATGGGTAATTGTATGTAAAAATAATGTGATATCTTGTAAGTCGCCCTGGATAAGGGCGTCTGCTAAGAAATAAATAATAATAAGAAGAAGAGAGAGAGGAGAAGGTCCCCGAATTGAAAAAGGAATGGATAGAACAGGCAATTGGCATGTGCAAATCTGAGAGGAGAGACACAGGAGGCCTGTCCTGTCACTTGTGTGGAGAACAAAGGTAAGCATTGCACAACAACAACAAACTCTCAGCTGACTCATATCGATTGATAGAACCTTGAGCAAGCAAGCAAGTCATTTAGATGGACAGATAGCTAGCTAGCTAGATAAATAGACAGACGGCTAGTTAGACCCTTGAGCAAGCAAGTTATCTAAGTACTTTAGATACAGACAGGCAGATGGCTAGCTAATTAGATTGCTAGCTACTTTGATAGTTACAGATAGCTAGCTAGTTAGACCCTTAAGTAAGCAATTTAGATAGACAGACATATAGCTTGCTAGTCCCCTGAGCAAGTAAGCAAGTACTTTAGATTGATTGACAGACAGCTAGATAGTCAGGCAGACAGCTAGATAGTCAGACCCTTGAGCAATCAAGCAAGTACTTTTAGATGGTACTTTAGACAGCTAGATAGATCAATAGCTAACTAGTTAAACAGATAGCTAACTAGTTCTAAAGATATAGTTAGTTAGTTAGTTAGCCACACAGACAGCTTTCTATAAATGTTCATGCTAGTAGTGGTGCTCTGAACCTTGAAGAGGTTTGCTTCCTTTAACCTTTTATCTCTGTCTCTTCTCTCTCCCTGTTTCTTTCGCTTCTAAAACAGAAGAAGAACCGTCCTCCCCAAAACCTACTCCTCTCCTCCTCCTCCTCTCCTCCTTCTCCTCCTCTTCTCCTCCTCCATCTTCTCCTCCTCCTCCTCCTCCACCTCCTCTCCTCCTCCCCCTCCTCCTCCTCCCCCTTCTCTTCCTCTCCTCCCTCTCCTCCTCCTCCTCCTCCTCCTCTTCAAAACGAGATGGACAGACAGACACCCAGAGAGAAGAGAACGTGAAGACACTGAGATCACTTGAAATCCTCTGCTTGTGTTGATGGTTGAATTCTGAGCAGCTTGAAAACATACCAGAGATTGAATTCCACTGTGAAAAAATGCAAAGAGAGTTTTGAAAATGAATCAATGCTGAAAAATCACCAGAGAATTCACACTGGAGAGAAATCGAACAGATGTAAAGAATGTGGAAAAGGTTTTGAAAATGTGTCAATGCTTAAAAAACACCAGCAAATTCACTCATGACAGAAACTGCATAGCTGTACAGAATGTGAGAAGACTTTCAAAGATTTATCAAGTTTTAAAAAACACCAGCGAATTCACACAGGAGAGAAATCGCACAACTGTACAGAATGTGGAAAAAAGTTAACTGATTTATCAAGCCTTAAAAAACACCAGCGGATTCACACTGGAGAGAAATCTAACAGATGTAAAGAATGTGGAAAAGGTTTTGAAAATGTGTCAATGCTTAAAAAACACCAGCAGATTCACACAGGAGAGAAATCACACAACTGTACAGAAAGCAAAGAGAGTTTTGAAAATGAATCAATGCTGAAAAAACACCAGCAAATTCACAAAAGAGAGAAATCAAACAGATGTGATCAATGTGGAAAAAGATTTATAGATGTATCAAGCCTTGAAAAACACCAACGAATTCACACAGTAGAGAAACCGCATGGCTGCAAAGAATGTGACAGATCTTTCATATATTTATCAATGCTGAAAAAACAAATGCAAATTCACGCGGGAGAGAAATCACTTAGCTGTAAGGAGTGCGGCAAATGTTTTGAACTTTTAGGAAGCCTAAGATCATATGAGCAGTGTGGAGTAGTGGTTAGTGCTCTGGACTCTTGACCGGAGGGTTGTGGGTTGTGGGTTCAATCCCTGGTAGGGGACACTGCTGCTGTACCCTTGAGCAAGGTACTTTAAGTAGATTGCTCCAGTAAAAAACCCAACTGTATAAATGGGTAACTGTATGTAAAAAAAATGTGATATCTTGTAACAATTGTAAGTCGCCCTGGATAAGGGCATCTGCTAAGAAATAAATAATAATAATAATAATAATAATAATGAGGGATTTCATGTAAGAGAGAAATTATTCAACTGTACTGAATGTGGAAAAAAGTTTCAGACTGTTATCAAGCCTTAAAACACACCAGCGAATTGTTTACAATGATGTTTACAATTGAACCCCGGCTCCAGCTCTTATACCTTCCTCAACCCTAACTCTAGCTCCAGCCCTTACACCTTCCCAAACCTAGCTCCAGCCCCCACACCTTCCCCAACCATAACCCTAGCTCCAGCCCTCACACCTTCCCCAACCATAACCCTAGCTCCAGCCCTCACACCTTCCCCAACCCTAACCCTAGCTCTAGCCCCCACACCTTCCAGCAACTTCGTCTGTTGGAACTGTACTATAGTTGCTGACATTAGGAACACATTAGCGTATATAATGTATGTAAACTACCTGTAGTTGTACCCAGTCAGTAGTTAGTCAGATTTTCTGACACAGTCTCAGGGCATAAATCTGCAGTAGAATAATTAAAATGCAAATATGACAATGCCAGGTCTCCTTGACCTTGAGGAGGGGGCCCTTTTAATCTGTTATCAGGACCTGTTCAAATGTTTTTCGGCAAGAACTTTTTGTAAATCTGCATTTCAAAAGGCTTGGATATCTGCAAACATTTTATTCATGAGCTCTCGGATATGTTAGTTTGTTGTGGTTTCTCTGTAGTTTGTTGTGGCTGGTTTTATTTTTTATCTAAATTATTCTTATTTTTTGCAGTAGACACGGCAAGTGAGCTCTGAAGCCGCAAGGCCGTGTAGTCCCGTTTGAGTTTTACACTCGTTCCGATGATGAGCGTCATTCTTTTACCTCCGGGAGGGGGGTGGCTTGTTTTTGGAGGTGAGGATCACAAATCCAAAGCCCTCACTCTCTTTCCTCTGCAGCACCACTGCGTAGGGGTCCCCTTGCAGCCGGCTGGGCACCTCGATCCAGGACATTTTCGGGGAGCCATTCAGCACGGGGTCGGGGGTCGCGTTCCTCTCCTCATTGGATGTTTTATCTGTTTTTATTTGGGGGTGAAATTAAAAACAAAACACTAATAGGTGATTCAAATTACAGGCCTGTTTGCGTCCTCTCCTCGCTTGCTCGCTCCTGCATGTTCTTCGCACAACCCTTAAGTTTTCTTTCAGCAGCGAGAACTGCACATTCACAATGTTTCCTCTGACTCTCGACAATCTACAGATAAAGCCACAGCGATGCAAATCAGCACTTCTGTTATTTGCCTGCATTTCCCTCCTTTGGGTAAATGTCAGGCTAAATGCCCCCTGCATTGTAAATGTATTAATGTTTCAATAACCGTCAGCCCTCGTGCTCTTCTTAGATCTGGAATTTACTCCTTGAGAAAATCCTCTGCCAGTGATGAAATTTCACACCAGGGTGAAGCAGCCCCGGGTAGGAGCTATTGCTATTGTCATCTGATTTTGCTGGAAGTTGAATTGAACTGGAAAGTGTCTATTAAGGCAGAGAGGCTGGGGCGCTGTTTTGCTGCAGCTGGGCTGGTTTTCATTATCATTGGTTCCGCCTTACGCCCTGTGTATGCAGGGTTAGGCTCCGGCTCACCACGACCCTGTAAAGGATTAAGTGGTTAATGATGATGGATGGATGAAGCTATTATACGTTTTTCTACTATTTTTGATTATATTTTAGTTTTGTGTGTTTTGGTTTGGGGGGGACGGGGGGGGGGGGGACGGGGGGGAGGAGGTCTTACGAAACGTGAGAGTGAGATACGGTTGAAATGCATGAAATTCAGCCTCAACATTTTAATCAATATGACACATCTAAACTCACCTTTACTTTTTACTTATTAATGACATTTCCCTCGTGGTGGCATGAACACTGTCATAACTACCCCTCGCCCTTCCCACTCTCCCCCCGTATAGTTCCCTCTGATTTCCACCTGTATTTGTAGGTCTCTGGTAAAGGAGTCTGTGGGACATCACAGTGGGCAGCTGCCAAAGAGTCCTTCAGAAAATCTAGCAGCAAACTGGATGAGGATGGCCTTGAGGTTGCTTTTTGCAGGCACTGCGTTCTCCTGAAGGGCCTAAATATGTTCCGTGGGGAGTTATATGCAGACCCCATGTTCCTGCAGAAAGAACTGGCATCCATTTACAGTGTACAATTATTTTGCAAATATTATGTGCAAATATTGGCCCTACTTGAGAAGGTAGCCCTGGAATGTCCAGAGTTGAGCAACTTGACAGACATGAAGGTAACGTGTAAATCTCAACACACTTGCAAAATAATATAGTTATTGTGGTTATGGTGCAGTGTTCAGTAAAGTGTCAATATTTCTCTTCCTCAAAGATTCATTTGGAGTGTAATTAGGTCTAAAAGGTTTTGTATTATTTATTTATTTCTTAGCAGATGCCCTTGTCCAGAGCGACTTACAACTTTTACAAGATATCACATTATTTTTACATACAATTACCAATTTATACAGTTGGGTTTTTAACTGAAGCAATCTAGGTAAAGTACCTTGCTCAGGGGTACAGCAGCAGTGTCCCCACCAGGGATTGAACCCACGACCCTCTGGTCAAGAGTCCAGAGCCCTAACCACTACTCCACACTGCTGCCATATCATACTATATCATAATATATATATATAATACATATCATAATAGTATCATACTATATATCTATTACTGTCACTGACAGACTGTTAACTGTACAGTTGTAGCATCACTTGTGTGTGTTAAATGTTCTAGGTGCAATGGGGATGAAGAAACCAGGATGGAGCAGCACCACCATTGGCGAGGAGGTGAAGCAAGTGAACAGCTTCCTATCCAGGATAGCTATCTGCACAAAGTACATGTCCAAAGCAGGTTGGTATATGGAATTATAGGCCTATTTCTAAACCCATGTCATGTACTTTAGTGACTGGTAATGCTAATACCCGTTCTGCTTTCCACAGCACGGACAGACATGTTAACACTACAAGCCATGGGGTGGAACAATGGAAAAATGCAGAACATGGACAAAGCATTATCTCAAAGATACATGAAGGTATGGTGTCTACTTATTTGCATCTGTTGAATTAGAAATTAAATTAGACCCTAAGCACATAGTATGTGTCTGTTAATTGAGAGATCCATCCATCATATCACTTATGTTTAATTACATTGCACACTTGTATTTCTACTTTTATCAGACATTACAAAAGATTAGGGATGAGACTGACAGTCTTAAACATGAAGACAGAGTTGGGATACACTGATGGGCTGCAACAATGGGTCACAGATCTGCAGCAGTGGGCTGCTTGTGGTAAACATTTACTCATGTGCCTCTACAGTTTCTCTCTCTCTCTCTCTCTCTCTCTCTCTCTCTCTCTCTCTCTCTCTCTCTCTCTCTTCTCTCTCATTTAAAATATTCTTGATTGTGCAATTATTAAATTGTTCACATCCTGTACAATCTTGCCTCAGCAGCAACAGCTGAGGACAATAAGGCCGGTCTACAGGGCTTGCAGAACATGATAGAAGGGCTGTTTGTAAGCATAAAACAAAGAACCCATCATCTCTACCGTCAGACTGGTATGTTAAAAAGACTTTGGCATATTTTTGATTAAATTACTATAAAACAAATTAATTTCAGAAAGAACAGGTAGACCAATGGCAGTTCTATGATTCATCCCAGCTTAAATTTGCACTCTAAATGACCACGCTCATACATTTATCTATAAAGTGCTTCCATTCCATATACTTCACTGTAATGCTGCTAGTAGTTATCAAAATGTTTCAGATTCTCATGGCTGATTTTGTAATTTTACAGACAGCAACAAGCGGCGACACAGAATCAGACTAAAGATTCTTGACGAGAAGAGAAAGTTCTCGGAAACCATTGCAGAATACAATGACCTTGTCCCGGACTCTGACAGAATTGATTCCCTCAACTTTTGGCAGCGGAAAGTCACACCTGGCCTTGGGAATTGCTTGGCAGTGGTAAATATTTATAAAAGTAAATATTTTGAATGCATAATTATTGCAGTTTGCAGTATGCATATCTATATATTTGAGCGTGTGTGTGTGCACGTGTGTAAAATTAATCAATGTTTTGCAGAGACCGCTGTTGGCCTCTACACTAAGAAAAGGGTCTTCGACAAAGTCATGCTCTTAAGAAGACTGCATGAGGAAGGAGTCATTCTGGTGAGAGAGATGAAGCAGCACTGGGAGTACTTGAGGAGATCCGCAGGAACTTTGAGAGACCTTGCATCGCAGCTGTCAGATGACTTACAGTAAGTTTCATATTCACATGAATATATATTTGAAATAGTATGTTCTACAGGGACTTAAGACTTCTGGTTTTCTCATACATAAACATTTCTGGTAGGAAATACATGTTGTTGTTACTTTCAACAATGAAGTAGTTTAACTTTGCAATAATTCTTGCTGACATTTTTGAAGATAACAGTCTCCTCACGTTCCAAGATTAAAAATGGCAATATCATTTGCCAGGTACCTTTTTTTTTATCTTCGTCTGTGTTCTGCGATGCGTGCCTATGGGGTATCCTGGGGAACAGAGTTACCATTGCACACATTACATACTGTGCTGGATAAAAAGGGTAGAACAAGGGCCTGGTCTCCTCACTTTACACTTGTGAAAGTTACTTACAAACCCTTTAGTGATTCACACTGTTTGGAATAGGGATTTATCTATTGTTGGTGATGAAATATCTTGGGATACTATTTGGAATATTTTAAAGTGTGCCTCCAAGAACCCTAATCATCAGTGTATTCATTTTAATTTTCTTCATAGGACATATTTAACCCCTTTTAAAATTTAAAAAGCCTTTGCATTGTTGTTTTGTGTTCTGTTACATTCAAGAGATCAAGAAATATTTTGATCACAAAAAATAAAACAATTTTGCAATGACTTCTATTGAATAATGTCCATCTCCTGTCTTTGTCACTAATCCAGAAACTTGTTTATTTATCTATGAAAGCTACCCTTAGGGACTTGCTGAGGAGGGATACAGTGGACTACATTGTGTCATACAGAGGAGAATCAGTGAGCTCAGATACCACCAGGACAATGTAACCCACGCTACTCCACTACTCCGCTCACTCCACTGGCTCCCGATCACCGCTCGCATCCAGTTCAAGACTCTTGTACTAGCCTACAGATGCCTTGACCAGACTGCACCCAGCTACCTCCAGACCCTCATCTCTCCCTACACCCCCACTCAACCTCTCCGCTCCGCCTGCACTAGAAGACTGGCTCTACCTCCGCTACGCTCCCCTGCCTCCAGAGCCCGCTCCTTCTCCACCCTTGCTCCGCAGTGGTGGAATGACCTTCCTTCAGATGTCAGGACTGCCCAGTCCCTGACCACATTCCGGCGCCTCCTTAAGACTCACCTCTTCAAACAGCACCTGTAGAACTCCTCTGTTTGTATCCTGGGACACTATCACCCTTCATGTAAATGTGCTTTATTTTGCTCTTATCTGCCCCCTATTTTACTGCATTTAATCCTGTACTTCAGAATACTGTAATCTGCCAAATGTTTAACCTGCAGTACTTTGTATTTAATCATATCCTGATGTAACTATCACTATTATCTGCTGTATTATTGAATTGTGGTTTGTCACACTTGTACTTTGCTTGAACAAAAGTTATTGTATTTCTTGTATTGTAACACTTGAAAGGTATTTGCTTACGATTGTAAGTCGCCCTGGATAAGGGTGTCTGCTAAGAAATAAATAATAATAATAATAATAATAATAATAATAATAATAATAATAATAATAATAATAATAATAATAATAATGTCAGAGACACATACAGTCGCATTATAGGCCTGGATGCCACTATTCTGGATGAGGACATCGAGAATGAAGATTTTGAGAGCAGCCAATATGACAGTACAGTGGAAGACGAAGAGGAACCATAGCAGAACTGACTGTGTGTTTGGCTTAGCCGGACGTTTACTTTAAATAAAAGAAACTTTGAGTGCATCTTCTTGTCTTTCTCCTCGAATGAAATTGTGAATATGTATACACAACATTCATACTGAACATAGATAGATAGATGTGTATATACTTATGTACATAGTAGTAATAATCATCATCAACATAGCATTGACGGAGACTGAAGGAATCCTCTGACATCCTTTGAAAGGAATTGTGGGAAATGTCGTTTAAAGACCTTGAAATATACCTTTGCTTCTATGCCTGATCCCACATTTCCCACAATTCCTTTCAACGTCCCGTCCCTGCCTATTGGCTGTGCGTCGCAGAGCATGCATGGGCGGCGCATTCAAATTTCAAACTGTACAGACAGACACGGAGCATTTCACTTATTTGTTTTAAAGCTACTGACTGTCTCTGTTGAACCGAATACTGTTTTGTTTTTAGCAGTATTTTTATTTTCATCGGCAGACGCGCTCTGGATGCAAGCACAGTGCTGACATGTCATTTCCTAAAATTATATTAAGCAAGGTTTCCCGTAAATATATAAAGAAAAAAAGGAGTGTATATTTGAACACTAGTACAACAAGACCATGTACGGAATTAAAATGAATGGACTATAGAATAGTCTTTTTTGTGACAATTTAATTGGTTTAAAAGCAAACAAGATTATCCATAAACTAATGTTAACAGAAACTAAATATAAAAAGAGAATTTCGACAAAAGCTGCCGGGAAGCACTGTCGCTGCTGATTGCTTGTTTCTATGCGCTTTGAAAAGGGAATCTCCTCTTCCAGAATATCACTTACAATCAAAATATCACTTACAATCAAAAATAAAAATAAAGTTTCTAAAGAAGATGATTTCAGCAAGCTAAAACACCACACGAACACTTGTCATGTGACACTTTCTATATTGGCTTGCTAGCTTGCAATTGGCTGCTGGTGTCGCAATAGTGTGCGACGAGTGATAAATCGTGTTTACAGAATCATTTTATGGGTGCAACACCTGTTTGTATCCAATGTGATCGATCCTTGACACGAAATATCAGGGCAAACGTGCTTTGACTCAGTGTCAGATGTTTGCACCCCTTACAGAATAGAGCCAATAACGTTTAACAATATTTAGTTACACATGACTGAACACCAGCGTCACACCTAATTACGTATAAACACTGCTGTTTAGGAATGGAACACTTCGATTTTATTACATAAACACATGCCATTTAGCTATTAAACGCGTCACACGTTCTTTGGTTTTAGAGTGTAATGTAATGAAACAATGAATGAATAAATAAATAAATGATTTTTTTTCGCGTACGTACTATACCCATAATAATACAATACAATTCCGCACAAATAATGTCCTTACATTCAAAGTCTCCAAACTTACTTCTGCTGATTGCGTTGCGTGCAGTGCACTGTACTTATGGAAGAAAAATATGCAAGTCATATATGAATGATAAATGTGTTATTCGTTCTTAAGTGATATATGGACAGTATAAATTTAAAATATACTGCATATGCATTTACAGATGTTTTATATATTTCTTGTATATAATTTACCTTATAAATACAATTATTTTCTGTTTTGTATTTGTAATTAATTTAGAACAATTTGTAGATTTTATTTTTCACTTTGACATTATGGACTTTTTTTGTGTTGATCAGTGGCAAAAACTCCTAATTAAATCCATTTTGATTCCATGTTGTAACACAATAAAATGTGGAAAAGTCCAAGGGGGGTGAATACTTTTGAGAGCCACTGTATATATATATATATATATATATATATATATATATATATATATATATATATATGCAATGTCCATATTAGGTGAATGTATATATAAGCATTGAGAATTGTGAGTGTGGCTGGCAGTTCCCTCAGTGTGCTAAGGGCATTGTGTAAGTGCCACCACCCTTCCTGTCACATACCCTTCCTGTCACAGAAGTTATTTTCAGATTATTTAATATGTTCTACATATATATATATATATATATATATATATATATATATATATATATATATATATATATATATATATATATATAATTTTATTTCTTTGCTAATGTCAGTCCTATTTTGCCTGCATCACAAAATATCATACAGCAATATCATTATAGAATAAGTTATTATTGAGGAGGTGATTCTGAGTTTCAAAGCCTGTATGGTAACTTGTATAGTGCACTGTACTTATGGACGAAATATATAAATCATATGAATGATAAATGTGTTATTTGTTTCTTATGAGTGATATATGGACACTATACATTTACAATAGGGCAGCAGTGTGGAGTAGTGGTTAGGGCTCTGGACTTTTGATCGGAGGGTTGTGGGTTCAATCCCCAGTGGGGGACACTGCTGTTGTACCCTTGAGCAAGGTAATTTACCTAGATTGCTCTAGTAAAAACCCAACTGTATAAATGGGTAATTGTATGTAAAAATAAAGTGATATCTGTATACTGTGAAATAATGTATAATGTGATATGTTGTAACAATTGTAAGTCGCCCTGGATAAGGGCGTCTGCTAAGAAATAAATAATAATAATGATATGTTGCATATGCATTTACAGATGATTTATATATTTCTTATATATAATTTACCTTAGAATTATTCACCTAATATGGACATTGCATAGATAGATAGATAGATAGATAGATAGAATAAAATAAGACACTACAAATATTTTCAGTGTCAGTGCTCGTCTGTATCTGAACAAACAGAGAGAATTGTGAGTGTGGCTGGCAGTTCCCCCAGTGTGCTCAGGGCATTGTGGAAGTGCCACTACCTTTCCTGTCACCTGTTTGTGGTTTTTACAGAACGTTTACCTTGGTTAAGGGTCATGTGTGTGGTTTTAAAGCAACTGTCAATTTTGATCTTAAGAAAATGAATTGTTACAGAAAAACGGTAAATTAAAGTATAGAGAAGTTGTTGCATTTTTTAATTTATACAAATAAAATAAGGCATTTGTTGACCCAGCTGTGCAGAAAGACCGGTTTGGGTCTCTCTTGGCAATGTTGGAGCGGCCTGTAAGCTTATTGTAGCAAGTGGGGGGCCCTTTGGTGAGTGAGAATTGGAAACCATGTATACCAATTAACCCTAAAGCCAGACTACACCGCTTAAGGTATTACGCCTTCAGAATTTACCAGATCACTCAACATACACAGGTTCATTATATAGGGCAATTAAAACATTCTACTGGGCAAAGACAGGGAGCGACAAAGAAGAGATAAAAGTATAACACTTTATTTATGAAACACGGCTTCTGTTAAAAGATCACATGCATGATTAAAATACACAACTCACAATAGCAGACAAGTAACAAGAGTATATTACAATTAACATCAATGAAATAATCCACAATCAGGTTCCAAAACAGGTAGGCTACAATTACCAGCAATTGGAAGATTAGAAATGGGATTCAGTGCAAATACAATTAGCATCAATGAAGTCGCTAAAGATTGAATTTCATACAGAGAACTGTACTGTTAAACAGGCAGCTCATAGAATCAGGACAATCGTGGAAACACAAGTAATTAGTACACTAAACAATTAAACAAGATACTACAACCAAGTAACTGGGACACTCCAAACCAAATGAATAGCAATTAAACATGATACTACAACCAAGTAACTGGGACACTCCAAACCAAATGAATAGCAATTAAACATGATACTACAACCAAGTAACTGAGACACTCCAAACCAAATGAATAGCAATTAAACATGATACTACAACCAAGTAACTGAGACACTCCAAACCAAATGAATAGCAATTAAACATGATACTACAACCAAGTAACTGGGACACTCCAAACCAAATGAATAGCAATTAAACATGATATTAGAACCAAGTAACTGAGACACTCCAAACCAAATGAATAGCAATTAAACAAGATACTACAACCAAGTAACTGAGACACTCCAAACCAAATGAATAGCAATTAAACGTGATACTACAACCAAGTAACTGAGACACTCCAAACCAAATGAATAGCAATTAAACAAGATACTACAACCAAGTAACTGAGACACTCCAAACCAAATGAATAGCAATTAAACGTGATACTACAACCAAGTAACTGAGACACTCCAAACCAAATGAATAGCAATTAAACATGATACTACAACCAAGTAACTGAGACACTCCAAACCAAAAGAATAGCAATTAAACATGATACTACAACCAAGTAACTGAGACACTCCAAACCAAATGAATAGCAATTAAACATGATACTACAACCAAGTAACTGAGACACTCCAAACCAAATGAATAGCAATTAAACATGATACTACAACCAAGTAACTGAGACACTCCAAACCAAATGAATAGCAATTAAACAAGATACTACAACCAAGTAACTGAGACACTCCAAACCAAATGAATAGCAATTAAACGTGATACTACAACCAAGTAACTGAGACACTCCAAACCAAATGAATAGCAATTAAACATGATACTACAACCAAGTAACTGGGACACTCCAAACCAAATGAATAGCAATTAAACATGATACTACAACCAAGTAACTGGGACACTCCAAACCAAATGAATAGCAATTAAACATGATACTACAACCAAGTAACTGGGACACTCCAAACCAAATGAATATCACACAAAACTATTATTATGTTTATTTGGCAGACGCCTTTATCCAAGGCGACATACACAGACTAGGGTGTGTGAACTATGCATCAGCTGCAGAGTCACTTACAATTAGATCTCACCCGAAAGGCGGAGCACAAGGAGGTTAAGTGACTTGCTCAGCGTCACACAATGAGTCAGTGGCTGAAGTGGGATTTGAACCGGGGATCTCCTGGTTACAAGCCCTTTACTTTAACCACTGGACCACACAGGCTCCTAATAATCCACCAAAACAAAAAACTCACAATACAACAAATCACTCTCCAATAACATTATTACCAGTGATACCCTCATTCAATGAGAATAGATTAACATGGGGTAATAGAGTAAGCACTGGATTACTCAAATTCACTCTAACCCAATATAACACCAATCAATCCCCTTTAAGTAACCTAAGCTTAACGTTTATAAGCTTAACTCCTGTAAGGACTGTCAAATACCACATCAGCCCAAACTTTTCACAAGGCAGGTACAGGTTGATTACAACCACAGACTGCTTAACAGCCATATACACTGCTTTAACTGCACGAAACAGCTTAGACCAAAAGAAAGCTAAAACAACTATACTACCGCCATTCACGGGGCATACTCGCAAACAAACGTGTGGAGCCGACATTCCCGCAGCCTTGCATCTCCCGTGTCTCAGTTTATATTGCCCTTTTAAAGGCGTGAAACAGCTATCAAAAATCTGTGAGTGCAGAAACGCAGTTTGTAACTGTAAAACTAAGTTTGTAACTGTAAAATACTATTACGGTTCTAATTTACACTTACGAAACTCAGTCTACGCTTACAAATCTGCTTTCTGCTCGCTCGCCACTTTGGAGAGTGAAATTGCTCACAAAAATACGAGCGCGCAGAAACGCAGTTTGAAACTGTAAAATGAAAAAAATACAACCTCTCACTTTTTTCACTTACGGTTCTATTCTGCGCGCGCTCGAGTCCCTTTTCACATTTACAGTGTTTTCTGCTCACGCACGAAACTCTACGGTTACAAATCTTTGAGAGTGATTTCACGCTCAAAAAAGAAAAACTGCAAATGTGTAGCTCAGGCAGCCTACATAGTTGATTGTCGGCACTGTCCATCACAGCCAACATTGCGGAGGAATCAAGGTGATGTGGTAAAAGCCGGAACGGTACTTTAATGAATTCAATTGCTTTAAAAAAACATCATAAAAAGTTACAGACATATGAGGAGAATATTTTAACAATCAGAACCGATTAATAACGCGCTGTCATTAACCTGTTCCGGTCCTGAACCCTCTTTTTATCACCAAAAAGCTCCCGGAACACTGGGTTCCGAAGGTGCAAAGATGACGAAAATTATACACACAATACAACTAAGTGAGGACATCATAACACTATTGAAAAAAACCCACCGAACCGACCTTTAACTGCCCATTCCGTGCAATAAACAGCTGTATAGACAAAACCGCCCGGAACACGGGGTACCGAAGCTGCACAGAGTATGAAAATAATACACACAATAAGTGGGAACAACATAACTATTGAAAAAACCCACCGAACCAGCCTTTAACTGCCCATTCCGTACACTGGATGTTGTTGTAGACTGAATGATGAGAATATAGGGGTTAGAGAACATCAGCTTGCTCCTGGGTTCCCATGTGCTGCTTCTTGTTTCATGCATCACTATTGAGAGAGAATTTGTCCATATTACTAGATGTACATATTTTAAGAGTCATAATATAAGAAAAATGTGTGTGTATTTTTAAGATGTTGACTGTGTTGATTGTTCACTTTAACATGCTAGTGTTGTTGATGAGACTGTTTTTAGAGTGAGATGCAAATGTGTGATATTAAGATTGCAATGTAAAACGAGTGAGATGTAGGTCGGATTGTTAAACTGTATCTCATTTTTAACGTGGTATCTGTTGGGAATGATGAGATTGGGGTTTCATTAGCCTTTAATGTAAGATACAACCCCTGTGGGTACGAAAGAGGAAGAGCATTTAGGATTTTTTTTTTTTTTTTTTACAACACATCTCAAGCCAGTGTTTATTAAATTAATAAGAAAAAGGTAACAGGAACTCGGAGCAAATAAGTTATTTGTAAACCCCGGCGGCCACGACAAAGCCCAATAATAAACTCGCCAGATAACCCCACAATCACACTCCACATCCGTGCTCACAATATCCAGCCATTCAGTAATTGCTCCCTCCCTCCAATAATAGCTCCCAACACACCCTGCCTAAATCGCCTCCTCCTCCCTCCTCCTGTTACATTAGTAAATGTGCTCCCTCTCTGCACAGAATATTATAGGCTGCAGTGTAATTATTAGACGAATTGTCATGCACTCGGCTAAGAATGACATAAGAGCGAGTGTCGAGAAAATGTGAATTAGCAAGATCTTCGATGAAGCTTGGGTAAGGTGGCCCAGTGGTTAAAGACAAAGGCTTCATACCAGGTGGTTCCCGGTTCAACTCACACTGTGTGTGACCCAGAGCAAATCACTTAATCTCCTTGTGCTCCGTCCTTGAGACGTAAAACCGAGGTCCTATTGGAGGTGACTGTGATACATAGTTCACCCATAATCTCTGGAAGTCGCTTTGGATAGAACATTTTCTAAAATGACTAATTAATAATAATGAATAATTAAGAGACAAAACTGCTTGATGCAGAGACTCCAGACTGCACCCAACTTCCCATTGAGAACGGGTAATAACCATTCGTTTTGACTGCTATGGCTTAATATTGTTTGGTACTGCAAGTTAAATAATAAAGGTTTTGTTGATTGATGGGCTACACTTGCGTTAAGTGTCTGATTTATTACTAATACCTTCCGGGAATATTCTAAAACATATTCGTGAGGTTTAAAAATCTTACAATCTTGAAAAAGTTATTCCAAGAAACTGTATTTCAGGGGCTCCAAATAGTATACAAAGAACCTTTTTTAAACAGCAAGCTAAACCACCATAAATACACGTTGAAATCTCGAAGGATCAATAAAAAATCATAAAACTCAAGAATAACCCCCAGGGGTTCTAATCTATATAGCCTTCTAATACTGAAAAGCCAAGCAAATTGATTAAAAATCACAGGTTTTGTGCATGGCTCCACATTTGAAAGCCATATATTAAATTAGACTTCAACAGTAAATACTGCGTTGATGACTAAACATTCCGCTACTTATTAGCAATAAAGGTCACACTGTAGCGAGGGCTAAACTGGGTTTAAAATATAATTTATGGTAGCCGTCTACGCCACTGAAGGCACTACCTTCAGATTAAGTTAAAGATTTTATGTTGTTAGCACCAGGTTATTTTATTTGGGCCAGAGGCTAAGGTCTTTACCAAGTACAACACAAACACACAATAAAAATGGCAGGGATGTAAAATAGTCAAATTTATTTAAAACACAATTTCGTTTCAATTCTCATATTGCACAAACTAGTGCTGTCTGTTAGTTACAGCCAAATACTTCAATTCGATACATTGTTTCAGGGGTTCAGTCATTCTCTCAGGCATTACACTGTTACATAGTTTACTATAGCAGCAACTCATTTAGAGCAAGAATACATTGTTTCATTTCTCTCTCGTATTCAGACACACACAGCACTAGACAAGACAGGAGGTTCCCAAATTAAACACAGACATAAAAACGAAACTGTTTGTTTGTTTGTTTATTCTGTTTATTTTATTTATTTATTCATGCATGCATATGACACACAATGTAAAAACAAATTCATTTTTTGAAGAAAATGGGAAATGCATCAAGGTTTCTGTATTTGAAGTCACCCTGCGTAATATTAAAATCTAAACTGTTTTGCTTTGTTTACTCGTTTTTCCTTACATGTTGTAAACTACATAATTGTAAGGAAGTGTGTTTGCTTGCCTTTGCACTGTAATTGCATTGTATCCATTTTGTATCAAATATAGGCCTATGTACATATATGAATATGTTAAATACATTTAAAGACATTTTTATCATTGTAAGTAAGAAGAACAAAAAAGTTTTGCAAAAAAGTTGTGCAACTGTTGCAGCTATATGTACGTGTTATTTTTTAAATCACATATATACTAACTGTTACAGTTAGGGGCCACCAGCAATTCTAGACCTTTGCAATGGTTCTACTTGTGCAAATACTGTTACTTTATCACCTCCTTCCCAGCAAAGTAGAAAGAAGGCCTCACTATATTCCGCTATAAAGAAAACAGAAAAACAATGTTAATCAATATGGTTCTGCTAAAATAATAATATGGTTTTGAACCAGACAGTTAAAGAGCTTGATAGAGAGAGATATTGAGAATAGAAACAAAAATTACTCTTGATAGTGATGAAAACATCTTCCAATCAATTACAGAGAAAAGAGAAACTCTGATAAGCCTACTGGAGGAAAGAGTGAAGGGGTTCCTCATCCGCTCTCATTTCACAAAGCTAAAGAACATGGACGCACCCACCAAATTATTTTTCAATTTAGAGAAGAAGAAGGTGGAGAGTAAGCAGCTGTTTTGTGTGCGTCTGCCCTATGGGAAGGAGGTGCACAGTAAAGAAGATATTAACAGAGCAGCTGTGTATTTCTACACCCAGCTGTTTAGTGCCGAGCCCTGCGATGAGGAACAAATCGCTATACTGCACCAGGACTTGCCCAGCTTGTCTCAAGAAGAACAGTGCCCCCTAGAAGCCTGTTTGACAATGCAGGAGCTGACGGAGGCACACTCAGCTGTCACCAAGAAAAGCCCCTGGGATTGATGGCCTTCAGGCAGAGTTTTATAAAAAGCTCTGGCCAGTGATTGGAGAAGACCTTTTCCAGGTTTTACAAGAGTGCATTAGAGAAGGAGAGCTGCCTTTGAGCTGTCGTCGGGCTGTGATTACACTGTTGCCAAAAAAGGAGATCTAAAAGAACTAAAGAATTGGTGCCCATCTCACTTTTATGTTCTGAATATAAAATATTTTCAAAAGCCTTGGCCAATAGACTGAGGGAATGTATTCACACTGTGGTTCATAAAGACCAGTCATATTGCATTCCTGGAAGGACAATATTTGATTATATCTTTTTAATTTGAGACTTTTTAACTGCTAGTAGTCTTTTTAATCTTGATTATTTCTCTAGATCAAGAAAAAGCATTTGATAGGGTGGATCACAAATATCTTGTTAAAACATTACAATCTTTTTCCTGTCAGGGGAGTGGCTTGGAGCCGGCCCCCCGACGCTCCCTCAGCCGTTGCGCTGGGGGAGGACTGTGATCAAGGTTCTGGGAGTCTACCTGGGAGGACTTAACAGAAAAGGTTAAAAGTACTCAAGTATCAGAAGTAAAAAGTAGCCACCCTTAAATTCTACCTGTGGAAATACGCCTGAAAAAAAAGAAACATCCTGCAGACCTCCAGTATGTATCACTTCTGATTTGATTTACCTTTTCCTGCTTGATTGTTCCCGCTTAATTGTATTGTTTGTATAATTTTCGTCGTATTTGCACCTTTGGAACACAGTGTTTGGGAGCTAGTTGGTGATAAAAAAAAAGGGTTCTGGGCCGGAACAGGTTACTAACAGCGCGTTATTAATCGGTTCTGATTGTTAAAATATTCTCCTCACGTGTGTGCAACTTTCTATGTTGTTTTTTAAAGCAATTGAGTTAATTAAAGTACCGTTCCGGGCTGTTCCGTCTAGTTCCGGCTTTTACCCCATCCCTTTTTTTCATTTCAAAATTTGTCGCCGCTAGCATCTTAACTAAAATATAAACTCTTCAGCTTGTCTAAAATGATATACTATAACATGAACAGCAAACATATACAGACCCAGAGCAAACTTTTTTTCTTAATTTCAGGGCTTTCAGACCTTTCAGACTTTGGCTTTAACAATTATTTAGAGTTCCAAATGACTGCGTTACACTAGCGTTACACCTAATTACGTATAATCACTGCTGTTTAGGAATGGAACACTTCGATTTTATAATACACACATGCCATTTAGCTATTAAACGCGTCACAGAGTGTAATAATATTCATCATAATGAAACAATGAATAAATAAATGCATGCATTATATATTGCGTAAGTACTATACCCATAATAATACAATACAATTCCACATAAAAAATGGTGTCCTTACATTCAAATCTCCACCTCCTCCCTCCTTTCCCCTCTGTCTCACACGCATCATTCCCCTAGGGAACCTTTTAAATGTTTTGCTCTCAGTTTCTTTAAAACTGCGCACAAGAAGAACAAGTTTGAGAAGCAGGTAAAGTTTGTTTATTAAAAGACTTGCATGATGGTAATCCTATATTATAACTCACATTAATCGTCTGTAATGAATAATGTGTATTTATGAATACATTTCTGTCTGTTTTTTGGTGGGTTAACGCTGACAGGAAATAAAACAGCAGAAGTTATTTTCATATAATGTTTCTCTCTCTCTCTCTCTCTCTCTCTCTCTCTCTCTCTCTCTCTCTCTCTCTCTCTCTATATATATATATATATATATATATATATATATATATATATATAAAGAAAAAAAAAGATCGTCTCCAAACTTACTTCTGCCGGTTGCGTTGCGTGCAGTCCACTGTACTTATGGACGAAAAATATATAAATCGTATATGAATGATAAATGTGTTATTCGTTTCTTATGAGTGATATATGGAAATATGTTGCATATGCATTTACAGATGATTTATATTTTTCTTCCATATATATATATATATATAATACGTTCCTTATGTTGAAACACTTCTCATTGCTTTAGTTTTAGTCATACGTCTCAACAAAAGATAATCACGATAACTGTGCAAATAGTTAAAGTGAAACAGTGGGGTTCCAGTTTGTGCATTCCGGTTCTGAAGACCTGCTTCAGTGTGGTGGGAGTGTTGTACTAGTATTTGAATATAAAGAGCTTGAACTCTAGTCGACGATAAAGCACAGCTAAGACTGTTACACAGTGTGATACATATTAAACTCCGATACGCTTCGGGTGAAATATTTTTCCAAATTCAGGTGAATTTTTTTTTTTTTTTTTTTTTTTAAATGGGTAGAAATGATTGGGTAAAAATGTACTTACTGTCAACGGCAATGCCAGTTTTTTTGTATGGATTGCGTTTGAATCACAGACAGCTGTGCATGCATTTATTCATATAAAGTCCCTTTCTATCCGGGGAGTTTCAAGTTTAACCCTAATGCAGAGATAAGCTTTCGGGTGGAGAAATCGGGTAAAACCCTAAAATCAGAACCCCTACCTATAGCCTATTAAATAAGCTGTTCAAACAACACTTACAAAAAATGAAAAAGGTAGTAAAAGGCAAGTATACTTATTATCAAAATAATCTGGTTTCAGTACACTATTACAGAGGTACCATTATACACAGGCCCAGCGGCAGCATGAACGTGCTGGAGGAGGGGGGCATCCACTTATTTAGGAGGGTCCATTTTGGAAAATCAATGAACTCGTATTATCTACTATTTTACCTCACTATGATGACATTAAACAATGGAAATAAATAAATCATATGATATCACAATATTATAAACTACCCCACAGCACGCATTACCACAGCTCTTTCAGGGAAAAGTTTTTTTTTTTAATTACCGCATATAAAAATTGCATTATAAATATCATATGGGAGATACTGAAATTGAAGAAGGGAACTATGAAAAAGACCTAGGAGTTTATGTTGACTCAGAAATGTCTTCATCTAGAAAATGTGGGGAAGCTATAAAAAGGACAACAAGATGCTTGGATATATTGTGAGAAGTGTTGAATTTAAATCAAGGGAAGTAATTTTAAAACTTTACAATGCATTAGTAAGACCTCACCTAGAATATTGTGTTCAGTTCTGGTCACCTCGTTACAAAAAGGATATTGCTGCTCTAGAAAGAGTGCAAAGAAGAGCAACCAGAATTATCCAGGGTTTACAAGGCATGTCGTATGCAGACAGGCTAAAATAATTGAATCTATTCAGTCTTGAACAAAGAAGTCTACGCGGCGATCTGATTCAAACATTCAAAATCCTAAAAGGTATAGACAATGTCGACCCAGGGGACTTTTTTGACCTGAAAAAAAGAAACAAGGACCAGGGGTCACAAGTGGAGATTAGATAAAGGGGCATTCAGAACAGAAAATAGGAGGCACATTGTTACACAGAGAATTGTGAGGGTCTGGAACCAACTCCCCAGTAATGTTGTTGAAGCTGACACCCTGGGATCCTTCATGAAGCTGCTTGATGAGATTCTGGGATCAATAAGCTACTAACAACCAAATGAGCAAGATGGGCTGAATGGCCTCCTCTCGTTTGTAAACTTTGTTAACTAAATGTGAATATTAATATAATAAAGTAGAGGTGCATAATTGCACGGGATGCAGTTTCTCGTAGGTATAGCTATGCTAGTGAATGTCCTGTACGTCACATAACGTGTGCATGCGTGGTAAAGTCAACAGCGCTGAAGGCCCGCACTGTGGAGTAGTGGTTAGGGCTCTGGACACCTGACCGGAGGATCGTGGGTTCAATCCCTTGTGGAGGACACTGCTGCTGTACTCTTGAGCAAGGTACTTTACCTAGATTGCTCCAGTAAAAACCCAACTGTATAAATAGGTAATTGTATGTAAAAAAAATAAAGTGATAGCTGTATAATGTGAAATAATGTATTATATGTATAATGTGATATCTTGTAACAATTGTAAGTCGCCCTGGATAAGGGCATCTGCTAAGAAATAAATAATAATAATCTCCTGGGGTGCTACACCTGTAGTATTAACGAGGTCAAAAAATAGGTCACATTTTACTAAACGTTTTAAAACTAATAAACAAACAATTACCATCATGAACAATATCGTAGTGTGTTGCTTAAAACATAATAACACAATATTCATAATAAAGTTGAGTTCTTTTTGAGAAATAAAGTTGAGAAATATTTTTTTTAAAAACACACTTTTCTTATACCAATACAGTATTGGTGAGCGATAATCAGTTCGTTTGAAAAGCAGGCTTTAATCACTGATAATAATAATAATAATAATAATAATAATAATAATAATAATAATAATAATAATAATAATAATAATAATAGGTGCACAGAAGGTGATTCCGTGAGTGCTCTGGGGCTCAAGCACCAATGGGAAAAAAAGGTTCTACACAGTGCAAATAAATCACCTGTTCTGTCAAATTATAGTGTGGATGCTTCACAAGCAGAACTGTTATTGCAGCATTTAAAAATATAAAATCCATTTATACAAAGTATCTCAGCTTTCTTGAAAAGATCTGCAGTTCCCTTGTTTTTCTTTTGTATTTGTTTTTCTCTCATTAGTATCTATAGTAGATACATTAATCATATATATCAATCATACTTAATAAAGTGCCACGTCAATGACATTGAATATAAAAGAAAAATAAATGCTTTTGTATGCAGTTCTCAAGTCTGCAAAACATAAAAGTGCCTAATTGTGGTTTGAAACTGGAAAATGAATGGTGACCATGCACAGGCATGATGGAAAATACTGTAAAGTGATTGAATCTGTATTTGTCACCTCATTTGTCCAAAATCCATGGCCAAACATATATTTAAGAAAAACAAAACTGTGCTCAGTTCTTCTCAGTGCTGTAAAGGAGCGGGCCGGAAACGTCCGCTCAAGGAACTACACCGCTCCGCTCCCCCGCTCCATATACAATTGGCTCGCTCCGCTACGCTCACACTCTGGGTGTTCCTGCGCGTGAGACTGACAGCTGAGACCTCAGTCAGAGCTGTGACGTGAGCAGGGGGGCGTGGCCACTGTACAGCGTGTTCTTTGTGTGTGTGTGTGTGTGTGTGTGTGTTACTTCAGGACACTATGAGTCTGTTCTTGCTGTGGGTGCTACAGGAAAATGGGTGCATGCAAATGATGCACTCATTGAAGTCAAACCATGGCCAAGAAAGGCAAAGGACATGGATATGGCCTTTTATGAAGAGATCTAATGCTTTACAAATGCCTTACATTGGCCTAAGTTCATAACACCACTATATCAAGGAGAAAAATGTTTTTTTTTTTCAGCACTAAAATGTGTTAGTATACTACCCTTTAGCACAGACATGCATATGTACCTTTTGAATCATTCATAACGTTGTAGTTTTGTACCTACGTAAATATCAATATATTAATACCTACCAAAATAGACATATTGTTTTCATTACTCATGCAACTATAAGAATACAAAGTTTACACTTTCAATACTGTCCAAAAGTCCCTTCTACCATTATTTTACATTCAAATCTTTTCTCATTTCTCTTATATTACTCCACTTATTAATCTCTTGTCTTGTCTGTCTGTCTATTTACCATACACATTCTGGAATATCTTTCCCTCACTTTATTCATTACTATTGTCAATGTAAAAAAAAAACAAGTTAGAAAAACGCATCAGCCATTTAAAGGGGTGATATCAAACACAAAAGCACAAGTTAGGAGAAGCAATTGGAGCAACCTGCTCAAGCATCAAGCAAATAGGCACAATTGGAAAGGTGCTGGGGCCCAACATTCACACAATTGTTGCTTCTAACTTGGCTTCTTTTTTCATCTCTTTACATTGAAATGCTCTTTGTACAACGTCAAGGGCATTGTGACCATTCCCTTAACAACTCAAAAGTCACATCTGCAACAAAAAACACTGACAATGCACAACCAAAAAAAATGCTCCAACACCCCAGCCCTGGATCTGCAAGCCTGCCCCATCAACTGTCATTTCCAATACACTTACCTTGCATTCTCATTATCCCTTGCACTTGTTGCCATTAGTGGTCTTGTTCATCATCGTCATTGTTGGAAATATATTGCTTCATGCTTTATGATGTACTCTTGTATGTATGGGCTAAATATCTGTCCATGTGTGCCCTGATCTACCTGTGCCTTACCTGCATGTTGTCCGTGTGTCTTCCCAAAGCATACTTGTCTGCACCTGTGATGACGCCTCTCCCATTCCCTGTAGGTCTTTCTATCTGTAGTAGTGCTTGTAAGGATAATCAAGAACACTTCAGTCTGTGTTGAGCACTTTCCTTGGCACATATGTGTCTCAGCATCATTATTCTGGTTACAGCCAAGATGATAAGGGACATTTTCAAAGAGCATTTCAATGTAAAGTGGAGCGATCAAAAAGAGAAGCCAAGTTAGAAGGAACAATTGTGTGAATGTTGGGCCCCAGCACCTTTCCAATTGTGCCTATTTGCTTGATGCTTGACCAGGTTGCCCCAATTGCTTCTCCTACCAGGACTTATTTTGATGGCGGTATTGGGTACCTGGATTCATTTAATCTGCTTTTCATCCAACACGGATGCATTGCATCATGCAGTCCAGTAGCGCAACGTTTCTCATACTCACTTTCATTCAGCACAGTTCATGCTGCTTGCATTCTGTTTCCACATACTGCTTAAGTTTCTCTTAGCTGCTATTGGCCACCATTAATATCTGTATAATCACTGCATGTTCATTGGCCGAGCTTTCATTCTGATCAGATTTCATTTTGCATGAGTCACAAATCCCCACCCATTTCGCTTTGTGTCAGTGCTCATTCCTTGATCAACTAGAGAAGACATTAGCAGTGCAGCTTCATATTTGGTAAGCGAGTCAGAATCGGGATACAGATGGAGGTGTGCTTCACGCTTTTCAAACACTTGCCCAGCTTGCAAGGTACACGTTAAGCACAGTGATCAACGTTTTGTTTTGTTGTGATCCTAGTATTTTTTGTTATGTTGAGGACTGTAATAAATGAAAACCAAAACGTTGAGGTGTTTTTCTTTGTACAGCTAAAGCATTTTGAAGAGTTTATTTAAGTTAAATGTTACTTTATGAAAACATGTTTTTTGCCACTTTGTTTCTTGAGCAGAAACCAGGGATAAAATAAAATAAAAGAATACTTTTATACTGTTTTTGCCTGAAAAATCTTTTTTTTTCTGGAATAGATCATGGTAATTAATCTACAGAGAAACACAACAGAGAAGCACGCAAAACATATTATTGTAAGACAAGTAATAAGTACAAATTAAATAAAAGAAATGGGGATAAGAATCCAAGAATATTATTGTAGCATGGCCAGGTCCTGTTGTAGGTGAGTACCCAGGGTCTGGAAAGTATGGGGATGATTTCAGAGAATACTATGCAGATTAAAATGGCCAAGTCAAGTACATCATTAGTCATAGTAGTGCCTGTACATAATACATTTGAGGGGTATTTTAGTCCATATTGTGCATTGTTTGACTAGACCTTTTTGTATATTTTTTTTCATAGCACAGTTGTTTTTTATACCATTTTTTATAACATCATCCCTTTTTTAGGATATCTTGAAACAAAACTCCCTCTCTACAGCAGTCACTGCACAGTGTAATATCTATTAATGCTTGTCATTTAAGGTTTAATTTAAGTGTTATATTACAGTACATGTCTGTGTGATACATGCAGAGGATGCAACGCTTTCAGTATGTTCAGCTTCTTTGTTTATGGTGAATCGGTTATAATTGAGCAGTTATTTTTTAAGGCTTATTTTGTATTTATAAATGTGTCATGTACCGATATGTATGCATTTTAAAAGTATTTACTCATTGGCACTCAAATGGTCTCCCTTTTTAAAATGTTTACACCAGCTGTGAATATGAGTACCTGCACTTTTTTGTTGAGAATTTCACACCTGTTCCAGTTTATTATTATTTATTTCTTAGCAGACACCCTTATCCAGGGCAACTTACACTTGTTACAAGGTATCACATTATTTTTTACACATTAATTTTACATACAATTACCCATTTATACAGTTGAATTTTTACTGGAGCAACCTAGGTAAAGTACCTTGCTCAACGGTACAGAAGCAGTGTCCCCAACCTGGGATTGAACCCACAACCCACCGATCAAGAGTCCAGAGCCCTAACCACTACTCTACACTGCTGCCCATGAAACACTCCTGATAATGAGACTCAAGTGCAGGTTTAGCAGCAGCATTGTTGAAACTGTCTCCAGAGGAGAAATCCAGCTAACTTAGGGCTGAGTGAGTGATGAAGTGATTTAGAAACAGACATGGACAGGTCTGACTCCAAGGAGAGTTAGAAACAGTAAAGAGCTTGATCCAGTTTAATATGAAACACTCCTGATCATGAGACTCAAGTGCAGGTTTAGCAGCAGAACCTCTTCAATCAGACTCACAGGAAGTGGAGGAGGGGGGTTCACCTTGTCAGGGGAGGTTGTGTTTTTAATGAACGGCAACATGATTATTAATGATGAGGATTATTGATGTGTGTGTGATTCTCTCAACAGAGTGGATGAGCAGGAGGAGGAATGGGGGGAGATGCAGGAGAAACAGAGAGAGATGGGGGTGAAAATGAGAACGATGGAGGAGAGACGGATGGAATGGGCGAAGGAGAGGTGGCTCAGAGTGATAGAGAAGACACTGAGGAGAGAGATGGAGGAGAATCTGAGAAAGATGGGGTGGATGCGTAGGATGAGGCAGAGGAGAGAGAGGCGGAGGTCACACTGAGTGAGATAGAGACGATATGGAGGAAGATGGAGGAGAAACTGAGGCAGCTGAAGGAGAAACGGATAAGGAAGATGGGGGAGGAACTGAAGAGGTTTGTTTTTTATTTAAATACTGACAGGTTAGATTTCCAGAAGAGAAAATGTAAATTGCCATTCATTTTCTCCACCTCCCTCCTGACCAGTTCACACTGTCACGTGATTCGGGCAGCTAGGGTTCTCCAGGCAAGTTATAGACATAATTTCCTAAAATAAGAATTACTTTTTGTGAGCTGAACAATCAAATGAAAACTGAAGTTTATCTGTAATGATTTCCCCACATAAATACAAAACCTGTGCCCCCCTCCCCCCCCCAATGCTCTCTAATACATTGACACGGTGGACGTGCTTACAAAGGTAAGAAATAATAATAATAATAATAATAATAATAATAATAATAATAATAATAATAATATTTTACATTTCACAATTTGAGCAAAATCATTTACACAAACACCGAAATAACTTTTCATTTCAGCTTTTTAAAATGTAAACATATTCAACTCTGATACAATCCTGGTATACTGGAAAACAAGAACATTTCACAAGCAATTTGTTTTACAAATTTTGCATCTATCAAAAATCTGCAAAATGAATTTGCCAATGTGAAATATAATATTTAAAAAATACACGCGGTGCCAACGTACATTAAAAGAAAAAACACAAAATTTGTTGCCGCATAAATGTGCCTTGAAGCCATCAAAAAATCCTGTTTTACAGTAATTAATGTGCAATGTATGACATCATCATCATCATCACATATATTCAACTCTGCTATATATTAAACCTATATACATCTCTCACAGGGAGCTCTAGTGGCCAGGATAGAAACTGCAGCTCCAATTCACCATAGTGCAATCATACACAATTTTAGTTCCTGGGTAGTAAGTGTTATTTCCTATTTGCTTATGCCTCAAAAGTATAGAAAATGGCTATTATTCCCCACAAACTTTGCTTTTGTGACCAGGACAGTGATATTTTGAAATTTACCTATTTCCAATGAGAAAACGGGCGAATATGTGTCTTTTTGTTCACATAAAGACAGAAAAAAACAACATATGAATCCAAATTAACATGTATTTATACTAAAGTAATACAAAAATGACTACAAAAGATTTAGAAGTGAGTAGTTTTTCGAGATTTACAATTATACTATAAATCACTTTCACGAATCAGCCCCCAAATGTAGTCTCCCATCATGTTCTCGTTATACTGTCCTTGGTAGCGGCGTTCAAAGTCCAGTATATCCTGGTGGAAGCGCTCGCCTTGCTCCTCCGAGTACACTCCCATGTTCTCCTTGATTTTATCAAGATGAGCATCAAGGATATGGACTTTGAGGGACATCCTACAGCCCATTGTGCCATAGTTCTTCACCAGAGTCTCAACCAGCTCCACATAGTTTTCAGCCTTGTGATTGCCCAGGAAGCCCCCGAACCACTGCGACAAAGCTGTTCCAAGCCACTTTCTCCTTACTAGTGAGCTTCTTGGGGAATTCATTGCACTCCAGGATCTTCTTTATCTGTGGTCCGACGAAGACACCGGCTTTGACCTTTGCCTCAGACAGCTTAGGGAAGAAGTCTTGAAGGTACTTGAAGGCTGCCGACTCCTTATCTAGAGCTCTGACACATTGTTTCATAAGACCCAATTTGATGTGCAGTGGTGGCATCAGCACCTTCCGGTGGTCCACCAGTGGCTCCCACTTGACGTTGTTCTTCCCCACAGAGAACTCGGTCCACTGTGGCCAGTCCCGCCTGTGGTAGTGAGCCTTGGTGTCCGTGCTGTCCCAAAGGCAAAGATAGCAGGGAAACTTGGTAAAACCGCCTTGGAGACCCATCAGGAATGCCACCATTTTGAAGTCTCCTATGACCTTGATGCCATCTCAGAAAAATGCAGATATGTATCCACTTAGGCAGCTGGAACTAAACTGAACTGGTGGGCTTAAGGCCCCTGTATTTATACTACTATTTATATTACTGGAAAGTTCTAGAAAGTTCTAGAAGTTACTCCAAGTTTACTCAGCACTGAATCTATCTGGAATGTTCTGAAAAATAGGTACATTTTCAAAATATCACTGTTCTGGTCACAAAAGCAAAGTTTGTGGGGAATAATAGCAATTTTCTATACTTTTGAGGCATAAGCAATTAGGAAATAATACTTACTACCCAGGAACGAAAAAAAATTGTTACACGGTGTCATCAATCATGGGGTTTCCATGCTGGTCAGTTTACAGGTGAAATGGTGATGCGCGTGCACATTTGGGAGAATTACTTGTGTAATTCAGGTTTGTGGCCAAAAAAACGTCCAAAGAGAGGGATAGGGTAAATCTCATTTACTCGTGTAAATGCCGAAACACACGGGAAAACCACACCCAGTTTCGCATGGAAACCCACATTTCACATAAAAATGTTAGAGAGCATGTTTATCCTTAACTATAAATATTGCAAAGGAGCAGGTCAGTTGTTACTGTGGAAAGTAGTGGCTGATGGGTGATTTTATGGTTCCCAGTGGTGTAGTTCACCTTAAGGATAATGCGGACAGCTTTTTTAAATTGTTTTTTGCTGTGTCTGGTCTGTCATGTTGTATATCTCTTGTGGGTTTACAGATCTGTATAAACCACTTACCATGAACTGTGTTATGCCCTTGTTATAGTATTAAAAACTATGCTAAAGTTAAACACGAAGAGAAAGTCAGCTGCTTAAATGTAACTGAATTAATTCCCGTCCTGTTTTTGATCCCAGCTATGTCCAAAGACAACGCGTGTCTTCCCTCCACGTTAGTAAATGTAGTTTGTGAACTGGATGTCATGAGACAGCACGATCGCCCAAAACAGCGCAACAAACATCCAACACGTTGTTGATGCCCTCTCAGAAATGAACAAATAAAATTGCAAGTGAACGTATTGATTGTGTTTTATTTGTTTGCATCATTAATATTTAACACAACAGCAAATCCAACACAATTTAAAAGAAATGAGAGAATCTCTGACAGCACGAGCCGCCTCAGATCGCTCCTGTCCAATTGAAACTGGTGGTTGAGGTAACCTTCACAGTTGCCAAGTCTGCTTATAATAAGCGGAATTGGGCTTCTTTTTTTTTTTAGAGTCGCGGGTTGTAATTTGCATAAACACCAATACTTTAACATGGGCTGTGCTTGTTTTGGGCTTGTTGTGAAAGGCAGTGCCGCTTTTTCTCTCGTGAGACTGTAACCTTCCCCTTCTGTCTCACAGGCAGCCACTGATTCATGAACACCTCATTTTGTTGTTGACAAGAGTTTGTGCAGGATACAGCAGGCAGCGGCAATTTTGGGAACAAATTAATGCTGCAGTTCAGTCCGTTTCATCAGTATCCACCACCTCCCTTTCAAGTGCCCACTACCCATAATTGCCCAAGCGTGGTGTTGAATGCTTCCTCAGCAGCTGTCAGCTGTCCGGACGGGTAGGGTTTCTAAGCCAGAGTAGTATACGCAGCGTCACCTGATCCCCTATATGCTGTATTGCCTGAATGAAAGTTATATATATATATATATATATATATATATATATATATATATATATATATATATATATATATATATACACTGTATATGAAGTCTCTGCCGGTTTTCAGCCATGGTGATCTGCAATACCTGTTGGTAGGTTTCATTTTATACCTCAGAGTTTATTTGAAACAGTATTCACTACTAACGACATGACACCCCACTAATGACATTTGAAACATAATTTTGGCAAGAGTAGTATTATTAACCAACCAGGCAGGAGGTATTTTGCTTTGTTACAGCTGCTTAGATTCACTTGTGTACCAGTTCTCCGTGCATTTTTCACAAAATTTCACTAGTAATCTTCAAAAACAGCACAAGTACTTTACATATCAACCCCACCTTTCCCATTCATTTGCATGACATTGGGTGAAAAGCCCGGTTTACTCGAGTGAAATAAACTGAGCGAATGGAAACCCAAAAAAGCATTTTACACGAGACATTTTTCTCGTGTAAATGTCTCGAGTTAAAAAAAGACTTGCATGGAAAGCCCATGAATGACATCATCATCACAGAGAAACGCACAGCTCTTCCTTGAGCTCTTACATATTCACCTCTGATACACTCCTGCTATATATTAAAGACCCACTGACATGGTCCGAACCACTTTTAAAAAACATAATGTATGACTAACAAGTATTCCCAAACGAGATTTAAAATAGTTGGCAATGATCTAGTTTTCTTTTTTTTAATAAAATGCACATTTTAATGTGGCAGGTGCAACTTCCCTTCTCGGTTTTGAAGCCACTGGAAGATACATACAGAGATAAGGTATACGTACAGAGAAATATATTTTGACCGAGACAGGCCGCTGTTTAATCTTAGAATGCCTCATATTTGTATTGTAGCCGGTTGTTCCAAGCAGGTTAATAAATGACAAAATCTAAGTATGCAGCTTATATGGGAGAAACAAATTCAAACAACCTGAGGAAAATGGTGTATTTCAAACTGGAAGTATACCTGTTGTGAGCTAAAAGCCCTGTTTGTGTGTGGATCTTGACTTCACTGGACAGACGTGACACGGGTACAGTTATTCCGTGTGTAAAGGTAAGATGTCTTTTTTTCATCTGAAAAAACATTGACTTTCATTACACAAGTAGTGTAAATAACCAATTAAACAAAATAATACCTAACCCTCAACGGGCATTACCCAACTCACTTTTTGTCCCTCTCTAGACTGGGAAAACTATAAAGAAACCAATAACAAAACAAATATCTCTCCAAGAGAGTGTCCCACAGGTAAGTTGACTCGCAGTTCATTAACACAGTTCACGTGTGTCTTAGTTTGCTTCTGGATTTAAACAGTTGCTTTGTTTCCTCAGGTGTTTCCCACACTGGTAAGCACCTGGTACAAAGTCTCCCTCTGCTGGAGACTGCAGGTGTAACAGATAACAATCCCAAGGTCCGTTGTCTCCCCGTGCTTGAGATGGTAGGTGCAACATTTAAGTATTTCCCAGTCCTGGTCTGTTGTCTCCCTCTACTGGAGACGGCGGGGGATTACAGGTAGAGTACAGCGCTCCACAACACACGCCCCACCCCACCGAGGGTCCAGGAAACAGAGCTCGGAACCACCTAGTTACTTTGTCATTCTTTTCTTTGTTCTCTTTCATCCATTTTGTTGGAGAATGATCTGTAACTAACGTTAACTCCCTTCCTAGCAGGTAGTATTTTAGGGCTTCTGTGGCCTACTTAACTGCCAGAAACTCTTTCTCTGCTACCGCATACCTTGTTTCCCTTGGTAGTAATTTCCTACTCAAATAAATGATGGGGTGTTCCTCCCCATCAATTATTTGAGACAGCACCTTGCCGACTCCGACCTCTGAGGCATCCGTCTGAACAAGTGTCTTGTGAAGTCCAGCACTCTCAACACTGGATCCCTACAAAGCACATTTTTAATTTTTTTGAAGGCCTCCCCTACCCTTCGTTTCACCCTATTGGGAGCGCACTTCTGGATCAGATTGGTAAGTGGCGCTGCAATGGAGGAAAACTGCAATACTAACTGACGGTAGTACTCCGCTAAACCCAGGAAGGCCCTCACCCTACTTTTTCTAAGTGGTTCGCCCACCCTTCTAAAAAATTATTGTCATCAATATAGGCTGACGCACATAACTGGCATGGGTTCTCAACACTTTATCCATGAGGCATTGGAATGTCGCAGGGGCCCCATGTAACCCAAAGGACATGACCTTATACTGCTATATGCCCCGAGGAGTCGAAAACGCTGTTTTCTCCTTGGAATCGAGGGTCAATGGTATTTGCCAGAACCCTTTGGTTAAATCGAACATGGTGAGGTATTTAGCAGTTCCTAAATCAACTCATCCACCCGTGGCATTGGGTAGGAGTCAGATTTCTAGGCATTATTTAGCTGCCGGAAGTCAGTCATTGCAAAATCGCCATGTTCCGTTGGGCTTGGCTACCATGACGATGGGGCTGTTCCAAGGACTAGAGGATTCTTCACTAACATCTAACTTTAACATGTTTTCTACCTCTTTTAAGACATCGGCCCGTTTTTTTTTTCGAATAGTGTTTTTTTTGTGTTTGGAGAAAAAAAATGGATAAAGTGGATGCCTACATGAAGAAGTGGCATGAGCATCAGAGGGAGTTGAAGGAAGGAGGGGCTACAGGGTGCCTCGCCTGCCTGGAGTATGGGCACCTCCCTGAGGTGTGCCCATATGAAGACCCCCTCTTTGAGCAGGCCTTTGATCGAGGTGAGGTGGAGACTACGGAGGAGTGGATCCACCTGAAGGCTATACCATCGCCGCAGGTGGATTTGGAAACCTGCCTCACCTGCCTCAAAGGGGAGGAGTGGTGCTTTGCCGTCGGCAAGGTTGGGCACAAAACACCCGACCAAACCCCCTCCATGGCAGGAGGTGGAACTGCTAGTCCCGAAGAAGGCAAGGAGTGGTGGTGCCAAGAAGGCAAAGAAGCAGGCTCCAGCGCCTGAGTGGTAGCAGCCCGAACGTCCACAGCCCAAGAAGGGGGAGTCGGTGCGTCCACAGCCCAGAAGGGGGAGAGGTAAGCTGCAGCAGCAACAGCAACTGCAGTAACAGCAGGAGGAGGTCAGGGATGATGGCTGGGAGGTTTGTGTTATAAACCTTGTGGAGGAGTTATGCCCTGGCTGTGGGGCGTATGGGCACACGTTGGCCACCCACCATTTCTTAAAGTGACAGTGCCCCCTTTCTTGCACTGTGTAGTGCATTTTCACAGAAAGTTATTTGGAGATATCTGTAAATGAATTAAAGATATCTCCAAATGCATTTTAGATATCTAATTTAAGTTCCATTTACACATTTCTGTAAATCATTTTCAGATGTCTTCAAATGCATTTAGAGATATCTCTAAATGATAATTCAGCTTGCCATAGCACTGCAGTACTAGACCAACCTGTCAGGTAGGGAAGAACACACCGTCACCCAGAGTGCCTGTCTGGGGTTGCTGTGCACTGCTGGCAGGGGGTGGAGTGTAATATACTATACTGTGCATACGTATATAGAGAAAGATATGTTAAATAAATGTCAGCAGCAATTTGCAGCATTCGGTTTATTATTGTTGGTATTATAGCAATTCATATATCAATATTATTAACTAAAGCAGGGGTTCCCAAACTTTGAATTACAGGGAAGTTTCAGGGGGTCCGTAGCAAATATGCAAAAAGATTTAACAAAGGAAAATTACATGTGAAATCATAAAAAGTAAAGCTTAAAAGTTTAACACAAATCTTAAAAACTCCCACCCTGCATGTGTATATTGCTAACGTCCCTGAATGCTTGTTTCGTGCTTAACCCTTTGCAGTCCATTTATTAAGTGCGTGTCAGGCGCGTCAGGTCCAATTTATTTTCACGCGCGCAGTTAATTTTGGACGCGCTGTTTAAATGTATTTTTTTCCACAGTCAGTAGTGGTTAGGGCTCTGGACTCTTGACCGGTGGGGGACACTGCTGTTGTACCCTTGAGCAAGGTACTTTACCTAGATTACTCCAGTAAAATGCAAATGTCTGTGATATTCTCTGAGCGCTGATGCAGTAGCAGCAAGCTTGTTTCCTTATAGCTGCCGTTATCTGATGCCAGGGGCAAGTATGACTATTCATGAGATACGCCCTTTTTTCAGCTTTTCTCGGCTCCTGTTGCTCCCAAACGACTAGGAACCCGTTTTTTGCGTTTTTTTGATGATGTCGGACAGGGTCTGACATTGGACCGGATTGGGATAATTGCAATGTTGGACCTGGTCCGACATAGGACCGCAAAGGGTTAAATTATATACCATTAGGCAATATAACAAAAACGGGGTAAATTGTAATTACAATTAAAATAAACAACTTTATATAATACGAATGTTTTTCTTTTTTTATATATATATATATATATATATATATATATATATATATATATATATATATATATATATATATATTTAATCGTTCAACTTGTGGATTTTATTTCCAGAGTGATGATAACATTCCACTTCACGTACAGTATAGATTACATACCCTGTTACTAGAGTGAGTGCTTGGCACAAAGTTAACAGTAAAAATGGGGCGATTTCTGAAAGTACAAAAGAAAATAGTTAAGCAAAACAATTAAACAAAAAACAAAACAACACGTGGGTGAACCTCATGTAACCCGGAAGTGACATCGGGTCTTCCAAGCAGCTGGCTCCCATGCAACCGTTCACAACGGGGCTCCCTCCTCAAGGATTATAGTAGCAAAGTCCTTTAGAACAAGAAGGCCGCAGGGTAGTCCGGGCTAAACAGCGTCCGGCTTTGTCCTTCTTCACTCTGTAGAACTCAAGCACAGTGTAGAGACAAACCAAACACAGAACAGCACATCTCTGTCTGTTTAGTCCACGATAGGAAGACCGAATAACAAGCCTGAACTGTCTGAATACTGCCGAGCCCCTCCCTGCAATCCGTCCATGCACCCGGGTCAGCCAATTGGCGAGTGCAACACAGGAAGCAGTGCATTGCTTTTGCCGACTTCGGGCACTCAACCCCCAGCTGCCCCGTCTCTTGTGGGGAGGCGGAATGGGCTGCCCGGAAGCTGAGTGAGGCACCACGGCCGAGCTGGAACAAGCCGTTGCTTTCCTCCCATGAGCCAGAGGTGGAGGAGCCATCGCTGCCGTCCCGTCAGGAGTTGCAGGCTCACACCCCCAAATTTTTCTGAAAGGGGGGGAGAAGGGCAGGATGCTGTTGTTCTCCAGAAGCCCCTGTTCATGCTGCTGAGGGGAGCACGGCACAAATCAGCACAGCCGCTTGGACAGAGGGAGCCAGCACAGCCACAGCCTCTATCTTAGTGGTCAGCACCAGCCCCACCACCCCTGCCAGAGGAGCCGGTAGCCTCACCCCCTTCACGGCCACAGACAGAGAAGCCAACAGCTGGGGGCCAAGAGATGACCCAAGAAGGGACAAATTACATTCCCGCCCACTAACCCAAACTTTGGATTTTTAATAATAATAATAATAATAATAATAATAATAATAATAATAATGACGATAAAGGCATTTTAAAGACTAACAATAGTGATCCATTGGGTGGGGGCCTCAGTCAGGAATCATATTTGTTTCCAGGGGTCTGCTTGAGCTAAGAAAATTTAGGAACCAAATGACATAACTATACAATTTTGGGTACCTATGCAATATTTTATGTATAAATGTTAAAACGTAAGGGTTTTTATTAACCATTCTGTTTTGTCAAGATGCTGATTCTCCACAGACATCTGCTGTCCCTCTACTCAGTCTGTGGTGTGGAGTCTCTCTCTGAGTTTGCCCCTTCAGATTCAGAGGCATACGGCTTGAATTGATACGGGAGACAATCCCCATTTTCTTCCTCTGTCAGATCCACCATTACTACTTCGTTCACATTCATAAATGTGTCAGAAACTGATAAAATAATGCTACTCTCACTGGAAATGTTGCTGTCAGCCACACTGACAGATGCAAGTAATCCATGGGTTTCTCCCTGAATGATGTCACAGTAGTCCTAGCCCCAAACCAGGAAATGTGGATAGCCCTCTGAGTATTTCTGGGTATAATTTGATTAATTGTAGTGCGAATAAACATAATCTGGTGAAATGAAAGTGATTATATGTTCAAGTGAGACCTGTTTATTTTATTTTTCATGTTTTTGGAAAAAATCAAATCCCATGTAACTGGGTCTTTAAATCTATATAGAGTTCTGACCAAGACCTCTTTAAATCTATATAGAGCTCTGACCAAGACCTCTTTAAATCTATATAGAGTTCTGACCAAGACCTCTTTAAATCTAGATAGAGCTCTGACCAAGACCTCTTTAAATCTAGATAGAGCTCTGACCAAGACCTCTTTAAATCTATATAGAGTTCTGACCAAGACCTCTTTAAATCTAGATAGAGCTCTGACCAAGACCTCTTTAAATCTAGATAGAGCTCTGACCAAGACCTCTTTAAATCTATATAGAGTTCTGACCAAGACCTCTTTAAATCTAGATAGAGCTCTGACCAAGACCTCTTTAAATCTAGATAGAGCTCTGACCAAGACCTCTTTAAATCTATATAGAGTTCTGACCAAGACCTCTTTAAATCTAGATAGAGCTCTGACCAAGACCTCTTTAAATCTAGATAGAGCTCTGACCAATACCTCTTTAAATCTAGATAGAGCTCTGACCAAGACCTCTTTAAATCTAGATAGAGCTCTGACCAAGACCTCTTTAAATCTAGATAGAGCTCTGACCAAGACCTCTGGTGGCCAGGATAAAAACTGCAGCTCCTATTCACCACTGTTTTTTTTTTTTTTTTTAGTTTTAGTCATTTCTGGCAAATGCCTATAGAAGCATCCTAGTGCCAATGAAGATTAAAAAAGGATCTACATAGGACTTTTTTATCTAGAGATAAAAAGTCCTACATAGGAGATGAAAAACGTTCCTACATAGGAGCTCTTTTTTCTTTATCATTGGCTCTAGGATGCTTCAGTAAATACCAACATTTGATTTCTGTGTTCAGATACATTTCAATAAAATATTGGTTTGAATAATACCTGGATGTTTGTCTCAGCAGCACTGCAGTAAAGTAACATGATTCTGAACCTGTCTTTGCAGCATGAAGCATGAAGAGGCCCAACGAAGAATCGAGCTCATTGGGAAGTTTGTCAAGGAGTATGAAAAGGAGAAGCAGGAGATTGAAAAACTCCTCACAGAACTCAGTGAGATTGCTGATGGACTGGACAAGGTGGACAGGGACTGCACCATTGCTAAGACCACAGGGAGCTCTGCTGGTGTAGTTGGTGGGGTCCTGAACATTATAGGGATAGGCCTGGCTCCTGTTACTTTTGGAGCCTCCCTTGGACTGTCCATTGCAGGCACTGTGACTGCTGTAGCTGGGGCAGTCACCAGTGGTGGCGCACAAATAGGAAAGCATGTAAAGGATGGCAAGGCTAATAAAAGAGTAACGGAAATACTGGAAATAATTCACACTAAAATCATAGCACTTTGTAAATCGTGCAAAATTGCACTCCCACAATGTAATTGGAATATAGAGGAAGCTGATTTAACAAGCACTGTTAAAACATGTCTTTGTGCTGCTGCTGCTGCTGCAGGCCTGGTTGATGCTGCTGTTGTTGCTGCTGCAGATGCTGTTATTGATGCTGCTGTAAGTCTTGATGCTGCTGCTGGTGTAACCACAAACCTGAGTGATGATGGTGCTGCTGGTGGGGCTGTTGCTGGGGCTGCTGTTGGTGCTTCTGTTATTAATGGTGGTCGTGTTCTTGCAAGCCTGATTGATGATGCGGCTGCTGCTGCTTCTGCTGGCCGTGCTGCTGCAGGCCTGCTTGATGATGCTGCTGCTGTGGCGCTCAAAAGCACAGGCAGAGTAGTCGGAGGTGTTGCTTCTGGAGTGTTTGTACTTTGGGATGCCGTGCTCATTGGTATAAATGCCAAAAAACTTCAAGAAGGGAGTCCAACTGAAAGAGCACAAGAGATTCGCAAGCTGGTAGAAACTGGAGAATTAGAGCTAGCAAAACTGGAGGAGGTCAATTCTGACATAAAGAACATTTTGTAGCCTGTGAGTCAGCACAGGGCTCTGGAGGAAGGTGCACCAGAAGAGATTTTTCTTCCTGTCAGATCTGCAGCTGCTGCTGTATCAGCAGTTTTGTGTTTGCGGCCTGCTCCAGTTTATAATAATTATAAATCACAGAAACCAACCAATCACAGAGCAGTATTTCCAAACATTCCTATACCTCTTGTTATCTTGTGTATACATATATTATCCTTTAAAAAATAAAAGGAAAAGAAAATGGAAAAAGAAAAATAAATATATAAATAAATAAATAAATATCATCCCGTGCATAGACTCTAACCCTAAAAATCTCCTCCCTATACAATAACAATAATACACCAGATTAGAGAGACCCTTTCCACTCTACACAGTTTCTGAATGATGCTGCAGGATACCTAATGCTAGCCTGTAGTGAAGCGTTGGTGCAAGTTTGTTTTTAATCAATGTAATCATTTTATCAGTCTGTAATCAATGTAGTGAGTTTATCAGTCTGTAATCAATGTAGTGAGTTTATCAGTCTGTAATCAATGTAGTGAGTTTATCACCCTGTAATCAATGTAATCATTTTATCAGCCTGTAATCAATGTAGTGAGTTTATCAGCCTCTGATCAATGTAGTGAGTTTATCACCCTGTAATCAATGTAATCATTTTATCAGCCTATAATCGATGTAGTGAGTTTATCAGCCTCTAATCAATATAATCATTTTATCACCCTGTAATCAATGTAATCATTTTATCAGTCTGTAATCAATGTAGTGAGTTTATCAGCCTCTGATCAATGTAGTGAGTTTATCACCCTGTAATCAATGTAATCATTTTATCAGCCTGTAATCAATGTAGTGAGTTTATCAGTCTGTAATCAATGTAATCATTTTCTCAGCCTGTAATCAATGTAGTCATTTTTAACCCTTTGCAGTCCATTTAATAAGTGCGCATCAGGCGCGTCAGGTCCAATTTATTTTCACACGCGCAGTTAATTTTAGACGTGCTGTTTAAAAGTATTTTTTTTTCACAGTCAAACGGGTTCAAAAGGCCCTGCATATCAACAAAGCACTCACTAGGCATCTCCAGCCCCGCCCCACCCTTTCGTTCGCTATCGCTTTCACATATGCTAAGATATAAATAATAATAATAATAATAGTCGTACATACCGATCAATCATCTACTGATCACTCGTTTTATCACCAAACGCCTCAATAATGCGATCCAAGTCATTATTTTATTACTATAACATCTCAAAAAAGCTCTGCAAATGTCCGTGATAGTCTCTGTGCTCTGATACAGTACCATTCAGCTTGTTTCCTTATGACCGCCCCTATGTAATGCCAGGGGCATGTATGACTATTCATGAGATACGTCTTTTTTTTTTTATCGGCTTCTCTCGGCTCCTGTCACTCCCACTCGGCCATTGAATGGTTTTCTCTGCTTTTTCCGGAGAAAAAATGACTAGAAACCAGTTTTTTGCGTTTTTCTGATGATGTCGGACAGGGTCCGACAATGGAGCGGATAGGAATAATTGCAATGTCGGACCAGGTCTGACCTAGGACCGCAAGGGGTTAATCCTATAGAGAGTTGCAGTGAGCTGAAGCCTAAACTGGCAGACATAGGGAGCAAGGCAAGAATATACCCTGGACAGGGCACCAGTCCATCGCAGGGCAAATATGGGGCAATTTAGAGAGTCCAATCCACCTAGTCAGCATGTCTTCAGACTGAGGGAGGAAGCCCATGCGAACATGGGGAGAACATGCAAACTCCACACAGACAGACCCCTGAGGCCGGAATCAAACCCAGGACCCTGAAGGTGTGAGGCAGCAGCGCTAACCACCACGCCACCTTGCCGCCATTTAATTTTGATACACTTCTCCTATATATTAAATCTTGTAAATACGGGTAATTGTATGTAAAAAATAATGTGATATCTGTATAATGTATAATGTGATATTGTGTAAGAATTGTAAGTCACCCTGGATACGGGTTTCTGCTAAGAAATAATAATAATAATAATAATAATAATAATAATAATAATAATAATAATAACATAGAGCTCTCACAGAGACCTCTAGTGGCCAGGAAATCCTCAACCCTCCTCGAGTCAGTCCTCAACCCTCCTCGAGTCAATACTGTCAATACTGTCAATACTGATTGACTCGAGTAGGGGTGAGGATTGACTCGAGGAGGGTTGAGGATTGATTCGAGGAGGGTTGAGGATTGACTCGAGGAGGGATGAGGACTGACTCAAGGAGGGGGGACAATTGACTTGAGGAGGGATGAGGACTGGGGATGTCCTAAAATGGATAACATAACCATTAGTACTATCCTCTATTGCCTTGACCAGACTGCACCGAACTACCTCCAGACCCTCATCTCTCCTTACACCTCCACCCGACCTCTCCGCTCTGCCTGCACTAGAAGACTGGCTGTACTTCCTCTATGCTCACCTGCCTCCAGAGTCCACTCCTTCTCCACCCTCGCCCCGCAGTGGTGGAACAACCTTCCTACAGATGCCAGGACTGCCCAGTCCCTGACCACCTTCCGGCGCCTCCTCAAGACACACCTCTTTAGAAAACACTTGTAAAACTCAACTCTCCCCTTCTGGACAATATAGCACTATGTCTTTCTGTTCCTTATCTGTATTTAATCCTGCACTTAACTCAATCTGTAGTATTTTGTATTTCACTTGCACTTGTATCTAACCCTGATGTAACTATCAACACTGTGATCTGCTCTTGAACTGCCCTGATATCAAATCATACTGTGTTTTGTATTTGCTCTTATTAGGACTGAAGTCATTGTATTTTGTGTAATTTTAAACTAACTACATTTGGTAACATTGTAAGGTGGTGTTTGAATTAGCGGTGTTTGAATTAGCTGAGTTAGTGTGTGATTAGTACCAGGTGAGTGGTTAAATTGATTAGAAGTTGATTTGCTATTTGATTGGTTTCCACACAGTTTAGTTTGTTCTTTTGCCACGCAGCTGTAACATTAATCAAGAAGCCTATTTCAGCACCAGCAAGAAGCGCCAGCAAACCAAGAGCCTCAACAAAAGAGCCGGGAGTCTAGCTGTGGGAGTCTACAGGTAACCAGCGTCTGAGGCAAGATAGTTTAGTTGGTTCTTTTGCCACGCAGCTGTAACATTGATCAAGCAGCCTATTTTGGCCCCAGCAAAAAGTGCCAGCAAACCGAAGAGCCTCAACAAAAGAGCCAGGAGTCTAGCTGTGGGAGTCCAGCAAGGGGAGGCCTGCGCCGAGACGCTGTTGGAATAGATCCAAACCTAGCAGCGCTCTGGAAGAAGCCACCTACTAGTCAGGTCTGTATCCTCCACCCTACTGCTCCTACTGTGCCTTTTGACTTGCCTGTCCTGCTATGACTGTCTCTCACATCCCTGTTCTGTCCTCTCATCCTCGTCCTCTGCCCTCTCTCCGCTGCTGCTCCTCCAACCCCTCTAGCCTAATTTCTCTGCCTCTCCCCCCCTCCCGCACACTCTCTGGTGCACTCTGGAACTGTCACTCTTCTGCTAACAAAGCTGATTTCATCTCTGCCTTTGCCTCCCACCTCTCTCTCGATTTCCTTGCTCTCACTGAAACCTGGTTGTCCCCTGATAACACTGTAACTCCTGCCGCCCTGTCCTCTCTCTACGTCCTGTCCCATACCCCGAGTCTCACTGGACGGGGAGGTGGGACTGGTCTTCTCCTCTCTCCCTCCTTACTCTTCTCTGTCCCCTCTGATCTCTCCTCACTCTCTGTTAACACCTTTAAATTTCATGCAGTCCAACTAACCTCTCCCTGTCAACTCCTGCTCATTGTACTGTACCGTCCCCCTGGGCCTCTTACTCACTTTCTGGATGAACTCAACTATCTAGTCTCCTCCATCCCCTCTCTGTCTACCCCAACTGTCCTGTTAGGTGACTTCAACATCCATCTCTCCAACCCCAGCCACTCTGGATTCCTCCCTCTCCTTCACTCCTTCGACTTCTGTCTCTCTCCATCCCCTCCTACCTACAAAGCTGGCCGTTAACTGGACCTCACCTTCTCCAGGGCCTGCTGCCCCTCCACCCTCTCTGTCACCCCCCTGGACCTCTCTGATCACTATTTCATCTCTTTTTCTCTGTCTCTCCCCTCTCTCCCTGCTCCTCCTACCCCCACTGTCACCTCTCGCCATAACCTCCGCTTTCTCTCCCCCTCAGTCCTTGCCTCCAATGCTCTCTCTCACCTCCCTCCTATCGACTCCTTTTCACAACTCTCCGTAGACTCTACTACCTCCACCCTCTTCTCCTCCTCACCTCCTCCCTCGACTCCCTCTGTCCCCTCACCTCCCGACCTGCTCGCCCCTCCCCTCCCCAAACCTGGCTCTCCTCTGCGCTCCGCTCAGCAAGAATCACACTGTGATCTGCTGAAAAGAAATGGAAGAGAACCAAACTCCCTGCTGCCCTAGACCTTTACCGCACTCTCCTCTCCTCCTTCTCCTCTACTCTCTCCTCTGCTAAATGTACTTATTTCCAATCTGTAATCCAAGCCTCCACTAACAACCCATGTAAACTATTCTCTACCTCCTCCTCCCTCCTCTATCTCCCCTGATGACTTTGACTCCTTCTTCTCTTCTGAAATCTCAGATATCCACAAACTCTTTAACACCTCTCCCTCCCCCGCACCCCCTCCTGCTCCAACCCCTACACCCACTGCAATCCCTACTAACTCACCCTCCTTCTCCACCTTCTCTCCCCTCTCAGACTCTGACCTCTCCTCCCTGCTCCAGGATCACAAAACCACCACGTGTGCCCTGGACCCCCTCCCCACTCACCTCTTTCAAGCTGCTGCTCCTGCTCTACTTCCCTTCATCTCATCCCTTCTCAACACCTCTCTACTTTCTGGTCTCTTTCCCTCTGCCTTCAAAAAAGCCTCGATCACTCCCCTCCTTAAAAAACCTACCCTCGACCCCACCTCCCTCCAGAGCTACCGTCCTGTCTCCCTCCTACCCTTCCTCTCCAAAACCCTTGAGCGGACTGTACACCGCCAGCTCTCTGCTTTCCTGGCCAACCACTCTCTGCTCGACCCTCTCCAATCTGGCTTCTGCTCTGCTCACTCCACTGAAACCGGCCTCCTGTCTGTCACCAACTCACTTAAGTCTGCCCGAGCTGCCTCTCTCTCCTCTGTCCTAATTCTCCTCGACCTCTCTGCTGCCTTTGACACTGTTGATCGCTCTATTCTACTATCATCTCTCGCTGACCTGGGGATCTGGCACTGCTCTGGCCTGGTTCCCCTCCTACCTCTCCAACCGCACTTACCAGGTAACCTGGCATGGAGCAACCTCCACACCTCGCCCTCTCTTAACAGGAGTCCCCCAAGGGTCAGTCTTGGGTCTTCTCCTGTTCTCTCTCTACACCCGCTCCCTGGGCCCCCTCATCGCATCCTATGGTTTCTCATACCATTTCTATGCTGATGATGCTCAGATTTTCCTCTCCTTCCCCACCTCTGACTCCACCATCTCCTCCCGTATCTCTACCTGTCTGTCTGCTATTTCCTCCTGAATGCACTCGCATCACCTCAAACTCAACCTTTCTAAATCTGACCTCCTTTAATTTCCCTCCTCCTCCCCTCCTCTGATCTCTGTTCCTCTGGAATCTACCACACTCTCTCCATCTTCCTCTGCTAAGAACCCCGGAGTCACCCTGGACCTCTGCCTCTCTTATTCCCAGCACATCTCCACTCTGGCACGCACTTGCCGATTCTTCCTGAGCAACATCCGAAGAATCCGACCCTTCCTCACCAACTACGCCACCCAGCTCCTGGTCCAGGCCTTGGTACTCACGCGCCTAGACTACTGCAACTCCCTCCTGGCTGGCCTTCCTGTGTCCGCCACCCGTCCACTCCAGCTCATCCAGAACTCCACTACATGCCTGGTGTTCTCTCTGCTTCGCTTCTCCCATGCAACTGCACTACTCCGCTCACTCCACTGGCTCCCGATCAACGCTCGCATCCAGTTCAAGACTCTTGTACTAGCCTACAGATGCTTTGACCAGACTGCACCCAGCTACCTCCAGACCCTCATCTCTCCCTACACCCCCACTCGACCTCTCCGCTCCGATTGCACTAGAAGACTGGCTCTACCTCATTATTAGCAGTCTAAGTAAGTAATTCTGAGTATCACAATCTGGGGTTATATGGAATTGGCCTGTTTGCCTCTCTGTATCATGGACCGTGTTTGAAAGTGGTTTTACGTATGTGTAGAGAAAAGCCTTTTCAACTATGATGAAGCTTGGTCTTGATAATTTACATAACCTATTGACAGTAATATAATCTGGGGTTATATGAAGACCACCGGTCTGCATGTCACACTCACATTGCTATATAATATACGGTAATATGAAAACCACCGGTCTGCATGTCAGACTCACATTGCTATATAATCTGGGGTTATATGAAGACCACCGGTCTGCATGTCACACTCACATTGCTATATAATCTGGGGTTATATGAAGACCATCGGTCTGCATGTCACACTCACATTGCTATATAATCTGGGGTTATATGAAGACCACCGGTCTGCATGTCACACTCACATTGCTATATAATCTGGGGTTATATGAAGACCACCGGTCTGCATGTCAGACTCACATTGCTTGCTCTTATTGTATTACTTGTATTGTAACGCTTGAAATGTTTTTGCTTACGATTGTAAGTCGCCCTGGATAAGGGCGTCTGCTAAGAAATAAATAATAATAATGAATAATAATATATAATCTGGGGTTATATGAAGACCACCGGTCTGCATGTCACACTCACATTGCTATATAATCTGGGGTTATGTGAAGACCACCGGTCTGCATGTCACACTCACATTGCTATATAATCTGGGGTTATATGAAGACCACCGGTCTGCATGTCACACTCACATTGCTATATAATCTGGGGTTATATGAAGACCACCGGTCTGCATGTCACACTCACATTGCTATATAATCTGGGGTTATATGAAGACCACCGGTCTGCATGTCACACTCACATTGCTATATAATCTGGGGTTATGTGAAGACCACCGGTCTGCATGTCACACTCACATTGCTATATAATCTGGGGTTATATGAAGACCATCGGTCTGCATGTCAGACTCACATTGCTATATAATCTGGGGTTATATGAAGACCACCGGTCTGCATGTCACACTCACATTGTTACATGTGTCTACAGTGCTTGGTCCTGGTGCTCTATTTTTGGATGTCATTGTTTAATGTTGAATGGCAGGGATGCTTGTCACTGACGTGTTTGTTCTGGTTTGTTTTAAAGACGGAAGAAGAATACGATGAATTAATACAGGATGAAGAAGTAAAGAAAATGAAAGAGGAGACCAGGGAATTCATCAAAAGCAACGAAGCCGAATTTCTGAGCATACTGGCCCGCATTGAAGAAAAAGAGAATGCAGAAAAGGTTGCGTCCAATGCAGTTGTGCCTTCTGACCACCACCGCCCCAAGAATGTTGTAGTTCAGTTGTGGAAGCATGCAGATGAATCGTTCATATTTCATTTAAATGATGCCTATTATGAGATGTGGTGCAAGATCTTCCAGCTGCTAGGGCTGACACGTGAAGAGCTGAAAAGTAATGGGACGCCGTTTCAGAGCTCTTCCATGTGCCGCACAGACTCTCCTCTTGAGTACGTCATGATTTTTAAAGTCTGTGTCTTTGGTCCTGAAAAAAGAATTGTCCCACAACTGCAATGGCACCCAAACAGTTACATGTTAACTGCCAATGCAGGATGAGTACTTTTGAAGAGTACTCAATAAATTATCAAAGGGCTTGCTCAACTCCAAAGAAAACTTGAATCTTAATTCACAACATTCACTTTGGGTGCTTTGGTCAAAGAGAAATATTACATTTTACCATAAGACCAGCACTCACTTCAAATTTACAAAAAGATTATTTATTTAAGACATTTTTTCTTTTTTTAAATGGCAGCTACGCAAGCACAGACAGACACGCTGTGGCTAGATGCCTTCCTCAGAGTGCATTCAAACAAACTTAATTACATTTTTATCCAATTGATTGGTGATTATTATAATGTGTTAATTAATTTGCTCTTAAAGGGAAAGTCAACATTACAATAAAACAATACACAAAAGAAAAACAAGCTATTTTTATTTCTGTAGTTTTATTGTAGTGTTGGCTTTCCTTTTTTAAGAGCAAATTAATTAATTATAATAATCACCAATCAATTACTGTGAAGCCCTAAATATTTGCGAGCCTTTTATGGTGCATTTTTCACGTATGAAAAAAAACGCAAACATTGTTGGCACTAATATCAAACTCCACTAACAATACATACTTCATATATTGCAAAAGGTAGCCATATTTTCTGGAGCAAAATAGGTTTTATGGGTGTGATTCGCCAAATAGTTTGGTCGCAAATATGTATGGCTACAGTATATAAAAAAGTAATTCATTTTGTTTGACGCACAGAGGAAGGCATCAGTGATCTTGTTGGCAATGCTAGAAGCTTAGATCTATTTAAAAGCCAAGGTTAGCACTCTTTGAAATATACAGTTGTGTTCAAAAGTTTGGAAACAGCAAGATTAGGGCTGGGGATTGTATTGAGGGTTTTCCTCACTCAGTTCCCTTTCTTAATATCTTGGTACCCCTGAGTGGATGATCCTCATTTGCTGTTTCCAACCTTTTGAACACTCCAGTTTATAGTCATGCACTGACACTCATCATGGGATATTGAATTAATCTATTAGGCAACTTCTTGTTGACCTGCTGCTAAATGTTTAACTGTCACTGTTATATGGTGGGACAGCCGCTTACTCAGGATATTTTTAGTTCTCTCGAAGCATCCCGATAAACAGGACAGACTGTACAGTGCTTAAAGGGATGCAATCATGTATATCTACCTTGTAAAGAAGCTCAAAAGGCGAAACTCTCTTATACTGTGGTGTTTGGTGAGCCAAATAAGAGTATACATTTGTATAGTGCTTAAAGGGATACATACAGCTGTGTCATGTGTATCTACGTTGTGTATACAGCCAGATTTTCTGATTATCCCTGTGTTTTCAATTTTAAGAATATAGATTTTTCACTGGAAATCTAAAAATACAAATCTGAAAAGTGCTGCACTGACATTACTGATTATTTCTGTATCAATAAAGAAAATTTGATGAAGAATTTCTCTCTCTGTCATCAGTCTGCCTAGCTATTTCTATCGTGTTATTTGAAGAAAGTTAATTCTCTTTAGATCATTTTGAGAGCATTTTTTTTAACCTTGTAAAACACCAGATTTTTGTCTCCAGTTTATTATAGAAAGACTTGCGAAGTTGAGAGGGCCTGCTGTATGTTTTAAAATGAGAAACAGTTTGGCTTTATTGTAGAAATACATGAAAACTTAAGTGCATATGTCTATATTGTCTTTATTTTTCATATGATAAACTACGTATTTTTAGGAAAAAATAGCACTGCGACACAGGCACAGGAAATTGGACGAGGAAACGGAGCCTGTCAAAGATCTTTTATTTGGGCTTAAAAAAAACCTGCTTGGCAACAGTAAGAAATGCACCTGCGGCACGCCTCTCAAAGACGACACGTGGATATGCACCGAAGTTTATTTTCCCTCTGTTTACTGTCATGCTATGCATTTAATTTAGAAACTTTTCATTTACATTTAAACACACTGGAGTTAGAACATGCATATTTAAACACCGTGCTACACGTTTAACCAGGCGCTTAATAAGATGCTTATACAGCACAAATAAAGCGATCACTAATTGACGCGCTTTCATTCGTCAACTTGAATACTGGCTGCGCAGTCATTTTCAGAATATTTTCTAGTTTTAATAAAATTAAAATGAATAACATGCTGTTTTAATAGCATTACAGTGGGATCTGTATAATTATTTGTTTGCAAGATGTCGTTTGCATATTGTGAGAAAAATATCAGGAAAAATATATTTGCTTTCTATTTTTATTATTAAATGACGATCAGACATTGTATCATTGGAAGTAGTTATTTCTGACATGTATTAGTTGATTGGTGTAGTGTAGTGTTGCAAAGGTTTGGACATTGCCTAACCTATCTGTCCTGCTAGAGAATGTAATCGAGTACCCCTGCCTACAGTAAAGAAGCAACACTGTACTTTTATTAGTCTCTTGCGCCCCCTGGTGCCTATGCATTGCACAACTCGTGTATGAGGTGGGGTCGAAAGCAAAACATATACGGAAGTTTACAGCGTAGATTGTTGTCTATTGGCAATTTGTGACACCTGTACGATGCTAGTTTCTTTCTTCTTTAAGTGCAGGTAACCATTGTTTTGTATGTCGTGTTCATTTATTTTGTACAACATTAGTCTTCCAGTATAAGGTTTCTGTTGCAAAATGTAGGTGCCATTGATAAACATTAATCTCTGCTGCCCTTTAGTGGCGCATGTTTTAATTTGACATTAGAAGCGTGCATTGATTAAGCACTCGATTGCCAGCAGGTTGTAAACGTGAAAAATAAAATAAAAGAACCCCCTTCGGTCACAATTTTATAATCATTTTTTAAAGCAATTTGAAAACCCGTTTATGTGCACTCTATGGGAAAAGACGTTGCACTGCCAAGGCAAGACTCTAAATGAAGTAGACAGACAGATAGATAGATCACTGATTCTAGCGTGATCCGTTAGCACTCAAAAGAGGAAAAAACAAGACGTACAAAAAGTAGAAATTAAAAAAAAATATTGTAAAAAGAATAAGAAAATAAAAGACAATGTCATATATATGTTCAGTAGGCGAAATTATAAAAATAGATCTTAAGCTTTGATTTAAAAATAGCCACTGTGGGTGAGCTTCTAACATGATAAGGCAGAGAATTCCACAGTTGCGGAGTCCGAACACAGAAAGCAACCTCTCCTTTCCTTCTGAACTTAACCCTTGGAACAGAGAGAAGGCCACTATCAGCTGAGCTCAGCACACACTGAGACTGATAGGGGGACAACAACTCAGACAAGTAATCAGGTGCCAAACCATTCAGTGCTTTAAAAGGATTTTAAAATCAATTATATATATTACTGGGAGCCAGTGCAAAGCAGCCAGAAATTGAGTTTATTGTATTGGTGAGGACCCTTGCAGCTGCATTTTGCACAAGCTGTAGTCGTGATGTGGGTTGGCATCTAAATCCAGCAAACAGAGCATTACAGTAGTCCAATGTCGAAGACATAAAGGCAACAAACTTTTATAATCTTTTTGATATGCGACTCAAAACTAGAGTCAAAAATAGTCAAAAATAACACAAAAATTTCTCACTTCAGATTTTAATTTAGGTAACGCAAGTTTATTTTTGACAGGTCAAGTTGTTGCTGAGCACCCACTATCAAAACTTTGGTCTTATCAGAGTTAAGTTGCAGAAAATTTTGTTTTACTGAATTACTGACTTTATGTCAGTAAAACACTCCAGAAGGACTGAAGTTGTAGTGATATCAGTAGTGATATTATTATTATTATTATTATTTATTTCTTAGCAGACGCCCTTATCCAGGGCGACTTACAATCGTAAGCAAAAACATTTCAAGCGTTACAATACAAGTAATACAATAAGAGCAAGAAATACAATAACTTTTGTTCAAGCAAAGTACAAGTTTGACAAACCACAATTCAATAATACAGCAGGTAATAGTGATAGTTACATCAGGATATGATTAAATAGTGATAGTTACATCAGGATGTGATTAAATACAAAGTACTACAGGTTAAAAAATTGGCAGATTACAGTATTCTGAAGTACAGGATTAAATGCAGTAAAATAGGGGGCTGATAAGAGCAAAATAAAGCACATTTACATGAAGGGTGACAGTGTCCCAGGATACAAACAGAGGAGTTCTACAGGTGCTCTTTGAAGAGGTGGGTCTTAAGGAGGCGCCGAAATGTGGTCAGGGACTGGGCAGTCCTGACATCTGTAGGAAGGTCATTCCACCACTGCGGCGCAAGGGTGGAGAAGGAGCGGGCTTTGGAGGCAGGGGAGTGTAGCGGTGGTAGAGCTAGTCTTCTAGTGCAGGCGGAGCGGAGAGGTCGAGTGGGGGTGTAGGGAGAGATGAGGGTCTGGAGGTAGCTGGGTGCAGACTGGTCAAGGCATCTGTAGGCTAGTACAAGAGTCTTGAACTGGATGTTCAAGACTCTTGTACTATATATATACACAGTGACAATTTACACCATGTTTACAATAATACAGTTCCGGTAAGACATTAAAGCTACTTTCACCTCTGGGCTGTACAAGCACTGTCTTTGTAAAGCCGCAGCATCCCACAATGACATTGAGTTTTACACTAATTATTATTATTATTATTTATTTCTTAGCAGACGCCCTTATCCAGGGCGACTTACAATCGTAAGCAAATACATTTCAAGTGTTACAATACAGGTAATACAATAAGAGCAAGAATATAATGAATGTGCTGGGGGATTATATCCTTTTGAATTGTGCACAGTTCAGACTGGACTGCAGTTCTAACCCTCATGTATGTAGTGCCTTTGTGTAACCTGCTATCCTTTCTACATCGGTATTGAGTTGTTGTTGTTGGTTTTAGCTTTGCTGTCTGTAAACTGACTCTCTCTCTCTGTGTCTCTGCTCCTCACCACGTGCTGCACAGCATCTTCTTTCTGGGCAACATTCACAAGAAGACAATTATGCCTAGAGATTTTTTTTTGCAGAGAAAGACTTATTAAAACTAAACAAGAAGTTTTCAAACTCTTTTACTGAATTCTGCACCCACCTGCCAACCCGCACACCTTTTTCCATCCTCCTTGATGCGGTCATGTGACAGAGATCGAATGAGTCTTAGTGTTAGATCTCCCTCTCGACCTGTGAGGACACGGTGCACGAGGAACAGAGTACCCTTAATGAAATGGCACGACAATTTATTCCGTAGGGTAGATGGAAGTCGGTCAGTTCGGAAAGGGGCGGAGCTATGGCACCCGAGCTCAGTGACCCAGACGGTAAGCGGCGTGGCATCCGAGGACTGGAGGAGCGGATGCGCTTGTTAACCTCAGGGTCATGGGCGAGGGTATAAATAGGGGGCATGGATTGAGTGATCTGTTCCTTTGTATATGGTTAAACAAACTAACCGAGAAAGAGCCAGTAGCGTGAAGAACTGTGAGTGTTTTCGTGTCTGTGTCTAACCTCTGTGTGTCTTGTGTATTGTTTAGCCACTGAAGGATACTGATCACGATCCGGAGCTGCAGCCGCAGGCCAGCGACAAAACCGGACTTCACCATTCACGCTTTGCACTGTCTGAACTGTCTTTGTTTTCACCACTAGCACTATAATCACGCACTGTCAAAACTGTGTCTGTGTTTTGTGTTTTGTGTCGGTGACTGAACGGGACTTTGGGGTTACGGGTCAAACCCGGGGATTACAACTCAGAAGTGATACACACCGCTGTATCACTTCCAACAGTATTATTATTTGCAGGTTTGCCTTAAGGCTCTGGACATTTATTGAATTAAATAAACACCCTTGCACCTGTACCAACGTTGTCTGTGTGATTACTCTGCACCACACTCACCTGCACGTCATTACCACTTTGCCACAGGTCAGTATAGACTTGAAAACTCAGTCACATTGTCCTGTGTCTCTTCCACCTGCTCTATTCCACAGTTCCCGTGGAGTTCTCTTCCTCCTCTGTGTGACACCTCTGTGGTGCCCTTCTTCTCTCACAGGATCTTCTTCGAAGCGCTCTTTAGCTGCACACCAGCCTGCTTTCCATGTGCTTTTATCACTTTTAAACCCAGCTCAAGTCTCAACCCTTTTTCATTTCATCTTCTCTAACAGACGAGAAGAAAGACATTCTATTGAACAAATCTGTTCAAGCTTTTTACACCCAAATCCAATGACAGTTTTTTTTTCCCTTTAAAAACGCAGGACATAAAGATTAAATGCAGTCAAAATGAAACACAGGGAATGGAGTATCTGTCGACTTTATTAAAAGAACTGAGTTCCGCCAAAACCAAGCAAGATTTCATATTCAACTATTACACCTTGGAGGCCACTGTCATCTGCATCTGTCATTATGAAAGGACTGGGGGAGAAACAACGAACAAGTTCCACGGAGCCTCCCTGTCCTGCAAGGGGTTAAGAGAGCAGCAGGTCATCATCTCCCTCTCGTGTCGACACACATGGACTCTGAAAGTGGCTTACAGGTGAAGGTGGTGCCATCCAGCTTCCACAAACAGTGAAATGCAAAGCCATTAAAATTATCAGGGGAAAAGACCATTAATGTGAAAAACTTCCAAGCACAAATGGCATTAATATAGCCAAAGGCACTACGTTCGAGCCACAGTGAAGCCGATGAAGAACCAAAGTGGCCCTACGAAAACTGTGCTGAAACATTCTGTTCTTTGTCCCCTAACCCACCCCTCTCCTCCCCTCCGAGTCCCTTTTAGCTCCACTGCCAGTAAGGCAGGTATCTGAACCCAAAATCAAGCTAATGTGCTTTGAATGACCCTGTTGTACTTTCTGGAGATCCAGATACCTCAGGCTGTAGTAATTGGTTTGTGTGTGGTAGTGATTTAGTATTTTTTTACTTTTATAAAAAATGAATATATGTGTGTGTGTGTATTCAAAAGATAAACACTATTTTGTGGACGCACTGTATCTCTGGAAAGAAATTTACCTGGTGAATACCTCTTACTAGAAATAGCCTATCTAAAAAAATGTCATCCTTAAATACTGGAAAGGAGAGAAATGTCCAACTTTGACAGAATGGAAACATCTAATGATCTGATGCTGTGTGCATTACAGCTGGACTGGCCACCAGACACAGGAAAATGATAATAATTATTAATTAACTCTGGGTTGGGTTGTGGGTTTAGAGTTCTCCATGTATGAGTGGTCAAGTTATATATTGGAGAATATGTTTGTATATAACATTGCATGTATGTTATTTAAAAAATTCATAACAAAATATTTATTAAAAAAAGCATTTTGCGATAAACGGCAGTTGCCAGTGTGTAGAATATATTGTGACATTAGCAGTTTGTTTTGTTCTTCTCGATTGGAGCGTCTCATTTACTACAGTGTCTGCGTCTTCTGAGATGACTGCACTATGAATAGAGGGGTCTGATACCAGGTTGCATCTAAAAGCAACAGTGCAGAGCATCCACACATATTCATTTATAAATATTCATAACAATAATAAAGATACACAATCTACATGTTTTTTCAATAAATACAAAATGTTCTTTCTGAAGAGGCGCAGGGGACTTTTTTGTAGCATGCATACAAAGCAGCCAATCAGCACAATTAAAATTCCCTCCCCCAAACTTCTCTCCTCTTAGATTGATACATTATGCAGTATGCAAACAATGTAGATCTGAAAAATAACCTTGTTAAATGCTGTTTAAGCTGAACCATTAAACTCTATAAACATTCTCTCATAGCTTTAATTTAGGATTCTGATGGAGAGTTTCGAAACTTATATTGGGTCACAAACTCACAAAAAAAACAGTCCTATTTTAGGTTAGCTGGACAGGGGTAGAGGTCAGTGAGTTGACAGGGGTAAAGGTCAGTGAGTTGACAGTGGTAGAGGTCAGTGAGTTGACAGGGGTAAAGGTCAGTGAGTTGACAGGGGTAAAGGTCAGTGAGTTGACAGGGGTAAAGGTCAGTGAGTTGACAGGGGTAGAGGTCAGTGAGTTGACAGGGGTAGAGGTCAGTGAGTTGACAGGGGTAGAGGTCAGTGAGTTGACAGGGGTAAAGGTCAGTGAGTTGACAGGGGTAGAGGTCAGTGAGTTGACAGGGGTAAAGGTCAGTGAGTTGACAGGGGTAAAGGTCAGTGAGTTGACAGGGGTAGAGGTCTGTGAGTTGACAGGGGTAGAGGTCAGTGAGTTGACAGGGGTAAAGGTCAGTGAGTTGACAGTGGTAGAGGTCAGTGAGTTGACAGGGGTAAAGGTCAGTGAGATGACAGTGGTAGAGGTCAGTGAGTTGACAGGGGTAAAGGTCAGTGAGTTGACAGGGGTAGAGGTCAGTGAGTTGACAGGGGTAGAGGTCAGTGAGTTGACAGGGGTAGAGGTCAGTGAGTTGACAGGGGTAAAGGTCAGTGAGTTGACAGGGGTAGAGGTCAGTGAGTTGACAGGGGTAAAGGTCAGTGAGTTGACAGGGGTAGAGGTCTGTGAGTTGACAGGGGTAAAGGTCAGTGAGTTGACAGGAGTAATGGTCAGTGAGTTGATAGGGGTAGAGGTCATTGAGTTGACAGGGGTAAAGTTCAGTGAGTTGGCAGGGGTAGAGGTCAGTGAGTTGACAGTGGTAGAGGTCAGTGAGTTGACAGTGGTAAAGGTCAGTGAGTTAACAGGGGTAGAGGTCAGTGAGTTGACAGTTGTAGAGGTTCTGAGGAGGATTGTGTTGTCCTTCTCTCTCCACTGTATTTGTACAGATTGAATGATGTTCTTTAACAAAGTCACAGCACCTTATTTAAGGGCCAGCTGTTAATATGATTCACTAACCATTCCGTTAGTACTGTGTCGACAGAAAAGTATCATTTTAAAGACTGACAATCACCTGCTTTCTCATACCCAGTGACATGGCAGGAGGGATAGTACATTATATTACACTATACTGCAGTATACTACACTATACTACACTATAGGGGTGGGGTGGGGGGGCTGCTTCTCCCCTTTTTTATTGTTTTTTTTTTTCAGTACTCTCGCTGGTCTGACTCCTGAAGGCGCTATATGCCACTTCTGGACACCATATGTCACAAGGTAGGCTTGAGTGGCATGTGTGGTGACGTCACAGACTAGGAAGCAATGTTCAGGAAACAGAGGAATAGGGCTGAAACTGCGTGGCAGCGCAGTATATTTAACAATGAAGAATTAACACAAACAAAATACTTTTAAACACAGAAAAGAAACAGCACGTGGGCCAAAGTAAAACAGAGCAAAACAAGTAATCTTTAAACTAGAACGAGTACCTAAAGGTCTCAGTTGATAGCAATCGTCTTTCTTATACGCACAGTATTGTTTTACACTCCTCCTCTTCACTCTCTCCTCAGAAAGAGTGTCTCTCCTGACTTTTATAGTTTGTGGCTGGAGCCCAATTAATCAATAATGAACAATTAAGGCTCCAGCCACATTCTCACATGTTCTTTTGGCAGGGAGGAATTTAACCCCCTCCCTGCCGATCCAAAACACACAAACGCAAAATCATATTAATAATAAAAGGAACAAATACATGTATACATAAAAACGGTAATAGATCATAACAGTACGAAAATACATACATAAATGAATAAGGGGCGGGCACCCCGTCACAGTCACAGTGACGGTAAAGGAGTCATATTAAAGTGGGTTTGACTGCATACCAAAATCATGTTTTAACCTTATGGGGCACTGTACCTTTACAATGAATTCACTTTAATGAATCACTGAAAGTCATGATAAGCACATCATGAACCGGTTTGTCAGCTTTTGAGTTTCAGTTGCTTGTGTGTTTCCTCCCTGTCATGGGAACCAAACCTGGGGTCAGTTGCAGTTAGAACTGTGTGTCACTCTAATTGAGCCTTGGTACAGCCTCCCCCCCCCCCCGGAAGGTAAAAGTTCTATCGCATGTTTGTATTTGCGCCTGTGATGATCGCTGGTTATATACAATAAATAGAGTGAACATGTTAATGTGTGGAGTTTAGTATTTTACTTGTTTGTGTAATTGTAGGCCTGATTACAATTGTAATTACTGCAGCATAATCAGAACTGTAACTAAAATAACACTGCATTGTAACTACACTGGTAACTTTGGGAATATATTATATTAAACAATATTAACGATACACATAATAATAATAGCTACTGAGACGAGCAGGTCATTGAAATAAGCATCCCATCCGTATTCTCTGTGGTTATTTTATTCTTGAAAACCTGCTAAAAAAAGTTGTTTATTTTGCAATTTAATAGAGAGCATATATATATATATATATATATATATATATATATATATATATATATATATATATATATATATATACAGTGCCTTGCATAAGTACTCACCCCCCTTGGACTTTTCCATATTTTGTAGTGTTACAACCTGGAATTAAAATAGATTTAATTAGGATTTCTACCATTTGATTTACACAACATACTTAACACTTTGAAGGTCAAAATATGTTTTTATTGTGACACAAAAGTCAATTAAACAAAAAAAAAGACATTTGTTGGTTGCATAAGTATTCACCCCCCTGAGTCAATACTTGGTAGAAGCACCTTTGGCAGCAATTACAGCTGTGAGTCTTTTTGGATAAGTCTCTACCAGCTTTGCACATCTGGATGCTGCAATTTTTGCCCATTCTTCTTGGCAAAATTGCTCAAGCTGTGTCAAGTTGGATGGGGAAAGTTGGTGAACAGCAATTTTCAAGTCTTGCCACAGGTTCTCAATGGGATTGAGGTCTGGGCTTTGACTGGGCCATTCTAAGACATTCAGGTTCTTGTTTTTAAACCACTCCAGTGTAGCTTTGGCTGTGTGTTTAGGGTCATTGTCCTGCTGGAAGGTGAACCTCCGCCACAGTCCCAGGTCTCTTGCAGACTGAAACAGGTTTTCCTCTAGAATTTCCCTGTATTTGACTCCATCCATCTTGTCCTCAATCCTGACCAGTTTCCCAGTCCCTGCTGATGAAAAGCATCCCCATAACATGATGCTGCCACCATGCTTCACCGTGGGGATGGTGTTCTCAGGGTGATGAGCAGTGTTGGCTGTGCGTCACACATAACGTTTTGCACTAAGGCCAAAAAGTTCAATTTTGGTCTCATCAGACCAGAGAACCTTTTTCCACATGTTTGCTGTGTCTCCCACATTGACTTTTGGCAAAATCCAAAAAGGATTTGATATGGGTTTTTTTCAGCAATGGCTTTCTTCTCGCCACTCTTCCATAAAGCCCAGCTTTGTGGCGCGTCCGGGTTATAGTTGTCCCATGGACGGTTTCTCCCATCTCAGCTGTGGATCTCTCCAGCTCCTTTAGAGTTACCATTGGCCTCTTGGTTGCTTCTCTGACTAATGCCCTCCTTACCTGGTCACTGAGTTTTGGTGGACAGCCTTCTCTAGGCAGAGTCGCAGTTCTGGCACATTCTTTCTATTTTTTAATAATGGATTTAACGGTGCTTCGGGGGATGTTCAAAGTTTGGGAATTTTTTTATTACCCAACCCTGATTGGTGCTTCTCCAGAACTTTATCCTGGACTTGTTTTGATAGCTCCTTGGTCTTCATGATGCTGTTTGTTTAGATATGCTCTCTAACAAACTCTGGGGCCTTCCAGAAACAGGTGTATTTAATCTGAGATCATGTGACACTTTAATTGCACACAGGTGGACTCCATTCAACTAATCATGTGACTTCTGAAGGCAATTGGTTGCACCAGAGCTTACTTAGGGGTGTCACAGCAAAGGGGGTGAATACTTATGCAATCAAGACTTTTCAGTTTTTTATTTGTAAATCATTTTGAAAAATATGTTCATTTTTTCCCCCACTTCGACATTATGGACTATTTTGTGTAGATCAGTGACAAAAAATCCTAATTAAATCCATTTTAATTCCAGGTTGTAACACTACAAAATGTGGAAAAGTCCAAGGGGGGTGAATACTTATGCAAGGCACTGTATATCTATATCTATCTATCTATCTATCTATCTATATATATATGTGTGTGTGTGTGTGTGTGTGTTCTTTATTATATACAGTGGCTCTCAAAAGTATTCACCCCCCTTGGACTTTTCCACATTTTATTGTGTTACAACATGGAATCAAAATTGATTTAATTAGGAGTTTTTGACACTGATCAACACAAAAAAAGTACATAATGTCAAAGTGAAAAATAAAATCTATTTAAAACACATCTGCATCTCAAAACTTAGCCTGCAGTATAAATGCATTCGTCACAACTCATAAGCAGAAACAACATTCTATGAACACACTTAACAAAGTAATATCCCAAAAGCATGTTATTTTTTGTAAATTTAAATTTTTGCCATCCGTTAGTTAAGGCGGAATTCCGTGAGATGGACAGACTCAAATGCGTTCAGCTTGTTCGGTGTGGAAATGGAATGTTTTAGCCTTTTTGTAAATCAGTTCATTTAGCGATCTGGGGACGAGTAGGTATAAAGCGGGTGAAAGGAGGGCCTCCTTGGGTCGATCCTGGCAGCTGATGTCGTGCAGACCTAACCCTACAACGTAGAGCCCAGTTAATAATCTCCTTTCATTTCGTTGCATTTGACTCATAGTGTAGTGCTGTCAAAAGCATATTGGTAGGCATGTTAACTAACTGCACTGCCGACTGCTATGATGATGTAAAATCCTCTGCAGCTTTCAAACCCCGAATTCTGACAGAAAAATAGCGACCTTGCTCTTCAAAACAAGCCCAAACCAAAACAACCAGGCACGCCTTTTGCTAGTGACGCTTTCATTGTCAACACGGGAAATAGAAAGTTTTGTAAGTTTACGTGGAGAGAGGTGACTGCAGTCAGTGATGATTTTACAGCACACTGTCTCCTGCTGTTTAAAATATTTAGGTTGATTTGATATGTTTTCTAATAATTTGTGATTTTTTTGTTTTCTTGTTACTTGCAAGGAGTTCCGGTGTTACAAAGAATTCTGTTCCCCATGGAAATCAGTTTCCCCGGCCAGTAATTTACCGCGTTTCGTCTAGAAAACAAATGTCGCGTAATCGGGCGAATATAGACTAACCCTCACCCTTAACCTTAGAAAAGGTGTTCACTTAGGGATTCGGCCAAAACAAACCTTGAAGACGAATCGCCAGGCCTCCTGATTGCATGCAGTGCAATAAGCAGAGGAAACTGATTTCCACGGGGCGCTGAATTCTGCGTAACACCGGGAAAAGGAAATGATCCCCTTTCTCTGTTGAATTTCATAAACACACACAGTGGAGCGTGTTGGTCGCAGCTACAGACAAATCGAGTTTTTCTAGTTAGATTATTTACAGAGAAACAAACGCGTTGAAGCTCCAGCAGAGCTCTGCGCGATTCTGAAACACGAAAGTAAAGTTACTCCTTGCAAAGCATGTTGTTTGTGTTCTTTCTTTATCACACCAGAAGAAGTGACGAATATATTTGAATGGGAAGACTACAGTAAAAAAAAAATATATATATTACTAAATACAAACCGCAGGCGGTGTTTGTGAATGAAAAGAGGATTCCGCTAGACCAGTCTGAAACTGAAACCAGTGAAGATGGACGTCAGTGTCTCCGTGTCGTTGTTTCAAGACGAGCTCGCCTCCACCGTCGAGCACGCAGTGAACGCGGCTGTACACACCGTCTTGTGTGCAGTTACTAAAGTTTTTGTCAGTAAATACACTGAATTACAATTGGAAATGGCTGGAAAGGAGAAAGAGAATGAAAGTCTGAAGCTGAGATTGGAAATATCAGAGAGCGAGCTGAAAGCCGTGCGAGGATGTATAAACGCTGCAGATGCAGACATTAAACAGCCTTTAATATTTCAAGGTAAGATTGATTTTATTTTATTGTGTGGTATTGCTCGGTCAATCCAACGCCTCAAACCGCCTTCTACTGGAACGGTCTTGGTTAACATTTCTCTTCAGACACGTTTTAAAGTGTTTGATTATTGTAAGCGCGGTTAATAACACAGCTCTGTCCTAATATTGGTTATAAGGAGTCTAATCGAGGCACTGTATTATTTAATATATTTAAATAGGTACCAGTCTAATTTGAGAGTCTTCAGAGGTGTCCTTCTGGTAAAGTGATGTCTGTATCAAGTCCCACTGAGACAGTCGCAGATTATATTGCAGGGGGTTAGAGTAATGATTTGTGATCTAATATCAACACACTGGCTTTTCGGGTTTTCGTGTTTGATTAAATTGTTTGACTGCAAATCTATTTTTAGATCAATGGTCAGATAGTGAAGGATTTTTGCAGACTTGTGTATAGCAAAATTACTGACAGAAATACTCAATAGCCGAGAGTTTTCATTCAAATTGGTTAAACACTGTATTCCTTTTGGTCAATTCCAACGATTAAGACGCATTTGCTGTCAATAACGTTAATTTGATGTCCAATCATCAGGTTTTGAAAAATAGATTTCATCAGAGGGGATATAGACCTGGAATAATTGATAAGGCGTGTAATAAAGCAGAAGAGATTCATAGTTACCTATCGGGATGAGAAACAGAGTTCCTGGCTTCCTAGACAATTAATTAAAAGCGACATTCAGATGTGGGGTTTCAATCATCGTAAACATGTAGTGCAAAATACACAAGTGAGATCATTGACTTCATTAATTGTAACGCTACTTATGATGTTTATCGTTTGGAATGCACATGTGGCTGTTTTTTTCTGTAGGGAAAACTAAAAGAAACGGTAGCAGAACACAGATACGCGATTAGAACTGATCCTTAAAGTGTTAGGGATAGACATGATTAGTACATCAGTAAAGGGAGGCGACAGACTCCAATCTCTTTTACAATGGGACGCATTTTGGATATTTCAATTAAAAGCTACAGAATCTCCAGGATTAAATGGAGAGCTGGATTACAGACCCAACCTGTGAACTGAATGTTATTTTCTTATTGGCTCTTTGAGTTTTTGGTGTAGTCTTTTTTCGATATTTATTCGTTTGTTTGCTTTCCCACGAATTCTTTGACTAAGTAATTCATGTCAATAATTGATTGCATGCGATTGCTGATGTATTGCTGTGTTGCCAATTGAGACTACATCCTGATGAAGGCTGGTTTGCATTGCTAGTCTCTTTGTTTGTTTTAGAACATGCTGGTTTCCTCTTCTATTTATTATTCCGTTTTTGGATCTGCCCCATTAGTAAAGGTTTTTTACCTGTACGTTTGTAAGAGTACCTTGGTTTTTGGTCATTTGTCTGATGGATTCATTTGAATCTACATGAAAACAATGGATTTGCAGGTATTTTTTCTCCTATATTTCTTACTAAACTTTTGAAGAAACCCTGGACCCCAAAGAGCACCTTTTTCATACTATGAAGATTTGATATATTATAAATAGTTTAAACCAAAGAGTGCTCCTGGTTCTTTTTCTTTTTGATCCGGTGCTGTTGAGTTTGTCTCTGGTACAGTCGCGGCTCATTCGCTGGCCATTCTTTTGCTTTAGTCCTGTTTCCTTGTTGTTCCACACACACATTTCTTTCCACACCTAACTGGTTGGATAAAGTGGGCAGCAGCAGCAGCACCCTGCCTGCACCAATCCACAACTCTAGCTTGTTGAAGTGAATGATCAACAGTTTCTATGTGGTTATACAGTCAACATCTGAAAGTGACACACACCTTTTTCTTATATTATGACTCTTAAAATATGTACATCTAGTAATATGGATGAATTGTTGTGCACCCTTGTCAGACAGTACAAGCAGACCACTACTAATCTAGAACATGAACCATGCACCATCTCTTTTCGAAATGTTCCCAGTGGAAGGGTGGACACCCCCCTCCCCCCACACTCTCCCCCCTCACCGCAATGCGCCTCGATGACATTGGTGCCTCCTACTACCTTGTAAGTGCTACATACCTCAAAACGAATTGAACACCTGAAAGTTGTACAGTATATGTTATACTATCATTGAATTTGAGACATTGAAACTTGTATTCTGCATTGATTGTTTCCTTGAAAACCATTCTCACAATCCACTATCGGGTAACAAAAAGACATTCCTCAGACACTTTGCTAAGACTGCAAGCCTCCTGGCTTGGTTTCTAAGCATGTTTGCAGTAGAGAAATGGATGTTTGCATTAGAATAATGCAAAGGCAGAACGGCGGTCATGATGGTGATTGACAGGGAGGTAGAAGTGGATGCAATGCTCCAGTGTGAGGCTACAGGAGGTGAGAAAGACCAGCAGCACTGAGTCTTGTTTTGTACAGGACGTAGAATAAAAAGATGTTCATATGAAAATGCCTTTTCCTGCACTTTGTTCATAGGAACACAAACACAGCGTTAACCGATAATTGCAATGTAGAATAACAGGAATGGTATCAATTCCATCATGTACCTAAACCACCAAACTATTATACCGGCTCACCCCTATACGTAATAACTGAGGAACAGTAACTTTAAATGCATGCTGCACATTATTGAATACAACAGTTTGGAGGGGGTTATTTTAATACAATCCCTGATCAAAGCAACTAACAAACCTAGCTAGTAAGTAATAGATCTAATTTGATACAATTTTGTTTCCCCACAGATCCCGACGAGAGCCACGCTATCCCTGAATCTGAAGAACAGGAGGGACCAAAAATGCAGGTTACAGAGCTGGCATGTGTTAAAGATGAAGAGGTCCCTCAACAGGAATGTGTTCCTATTAAAGAGGAATTCATAGAGCAGGAATGTGTCCCCGTCGCAGAGGAACTTCCTCATGTCTGTACATTTGAGGAGAACAACAAGCTGGGATCCAACCTGTGTGATGATTCTCCATCTGAATGTGAACTGGGATTTAGAGGTAATCGTACAAAACATGCAGCATTGAGCTGCCTTTTGATCCTGCAGAACCTGGTACTGAACACCAGCAGTGTGCTTGAGATTCATATTTTAACCAGGGGGAGCTGCCCAACCACTATGTCAACAAGGACATCACTGTGCTTGTTCCTGAGGCACCTGCTAGATGTGCAGCCACTGCCACGCCTCTTTTTAGAATGCTGTGAGATCAGCGCTGTCCAATCACGCTCCTGCAGGCCATTCCACTCCTCATTGAACAGGTTCACTTCTTTAAAGTGCTGCTCCTGTGCCTGGATGGAGCTTTAATTGGTTCACTTAAACAACTTAGAACAGAGTTGGAACAAAGATCAGGGGTGGAAGGGCCAGCTGTGGACACCCCTGTGTTAGATCTGTGCCATTCCCCTTTCCTGGTAGGCTGTTTGCAGTTGTGCTGCTCCCACAGCTCTACAGAGCTGCAGGGATCACATGTCCCATCACTGGGTGATGTCACATCCAGTGGGGTTGCTTAGCGTTTATTTACAGTATTTGCCAGCAGACCCGGCGCGTATTGGGAGGCTGTGTGGTCCAGTGGTTAAAGAAAAGGGCTTGAAACCAGGAGGTCCCCGGTTCATATACCACCTCAGCCACTGACTCATTGTGTGACCCTGAGCAAGTCACTTAACCTCCTTGTGCTCCGCCTTTCAGGTGAGACGTAATTGTAAGTGACTCTGCAGCTGATGCATAGTTCACACACCCTAGTCTCTGTAAGTCGCCTTGGATAAAGGCGTCTGGTAAATAAACAAATATTATTATTATTATTATTATTATTATTATTAATTGGAGACAGGTGATCAGAGTTCACTCTAGTTGTCATGTTTATGACATGAAGCCCTGGAGAACAGTGCATGTGGAAGAATGCTGTACAATAACCTTTGTCTCTCTTCTCTTTCTTTCTTTAGCTTCTAAAGTAGATGAAGGAGAACACGACTCCACTCCATCACCCCAGTGCAAAAACTCTTCTAGAGGCAAACCACAGTGCAAGAAACACAGAGAAACAACACCCCAAGAAGAATATGTGAAGACATTGAGAACTCACTCTGTTACAATCCCTTCTTTACAAGACAGACACACACTTACTGTGGAGAGTACAGAGATGGCACATCCTGCATGTTTTAACAATTCTGAAACCCAGGGCAACTTGAAGACCTTGCCTCATTCTATTAAAGGTGGGAAGAGTTCCTGTCAATTAGACACTATTGAAACTCACAAGGGAAATCCCACAGGAGGGACTACGTTTTCCTGGGCTGATTGTGGGAAGAGTTTCAATCATATATCACTGCTTCAAAGACACCAGTGCATTCACACAGGAGAGAAACCTTACCACATACAGTCCAGTGAGAAGAGTTTCACACAGTTAGGAAATCTTCATTCACACCAGCACATTCACATAAGAGAGAAACCTTATCACTGCACTGAGTGTGGGAAGAGATTCATTAACTCAGGAAACCTTAAAATCCACCAGCGCATTCACACAGGAGAGAAACCTTTTCACTGCACTGTTTGTGAGAAGAGATTCAGTGCCTTAGGACACCTTAAAAGGCACCAGCGCATTCACACAGGAGAGAAACCTTATCACTGCACTGTTTGTGGGAAGAGATTCATTGACGTAGGATCCCTTAATAAACACAAGCGCATTCACACAGGAGAGAAACCTTATCACTGTGCTATTTGTGGGAAGAGATTCAGCCAGATAGGACACCTTAAAAGACACTATAAAATTCACACAGGTGTGTAATCCTATCCCTGCACTTAGTCTGAAGAAGTTAAGTCAATTGCAGGCTCTTACAGGACTCGAGAACATTCTCAGAATTGCAAACACCTAAACAACAGGAGTACATTTGACTACAAAAATATTTACTGAAAACAAAAGAATGAACTTGCTTGATAAATAGGGTCACCCCTCATCACAATTTGTTCAGATCAAAAACCCATGGACCAACAATATGAACGACTACATCTCGTTTCAACCATTCATCATCTTGTTGAGCATTCTGATTTTGTTACGTCACCTTAGTAATATATTAACACTAGAAGCCCCGCGGCGGTCATTTTGGCGGTTTTGAAAACAGTTGTATTGTGATTATACAGAACGGCATTCTACTTTATTTTTATTTACCAGTCCGTAATGTGTTTAGCTGTAATCAGATTAGTCTCTACTCTGCCTGAGTGAATGACTGACAGTCTGTTGTTTTCAATCAGCCTTTTGAAGGCTGGCGCCTGCTTGCCAGCTGTGCTGCTTTGGTCAGTCAATTGGCATCAGGGCTAGTGAAAATAAATACCAGAGACCGTGGAGTTTTACAACGCAACAAAACATGGAGTTGATGTTTTGGATCAGATGATATGGAAGTATTCTGTGAAAGCTGGCTCCCGACGGTGGTCTGTTCAGGTGTTTTACAATGTATTGAACCTATCAGCCATCAACTCCTGGGTACTTTACAAAGAATGCACGGAGAAGAATTTACCAAGGAGAGAATATATTTTACAGTTAGCACAGGAACTTTGCAAGAAGCATTTGGAACAGAGGGAGACTGCCAAGCGTGTACCCACAGCTGAAGCTGGCAACCCCGCTGAGAGCCGCAAGAGACGCCAATGCCAGGTTGTCAAGTGCAATAAAAATAAAACTTCGGACAACTGTGCCCTGTGCAGAAAGACGGCGTGGAGAAGCACATTATCTGTGTTGATTGTGAACAGCCTTAGACTCAAGGTAAAGGAAATACCCTTTTGTCGAAAAAAAGAAAAATACTTTTTTTTTTTATATAACTTACTGTGCTGTGTGCTTCTGTAAAAATGTGTTTTTTTTCTAAGTTTATGTATCTATGTTGTTCGGTTACTTTTGCTCATCTGATAATAAACCGATTGCTGTTGAAAAGTTAAAAATGTATTGCTATCGTTTGAGTTTTATAAATAGGTATGTTGTAAACCGATGTCTGTTCAGATGTTTGTTTATTTACATTTTCTTGTTTTGATATATAATATGCTTCGGTTGTTCAGATGTTTGTGACTTACTCAATAAAAATACTAATTACATCCGACTGTTTCTCTTTTTGTTATACTGTTTACAGTGTTTTGAATACAGCCGTCCGAAAGACTGCTGCGGGGCTTCAGGTATGAGTATATCTCCGGTCCTTCTAGTTTTAAATAGATTATTATGTGTCTCTCTCTTTTTTTCTCCTGCATTGCTCAGCCTCTTGCAGTGGGTTCTGTGGAATCTTCCCCGATGCCACGGTGAATCTGTGGCACCTCGAGACACAGCACAGTGTACTGCAGTTATCATGCGGGCAGCGTGAAGTGTAAAACCAATGCTGTCCAGCAGGGGGCACCAGAGAGCTCTTAGCACTTTAATGAGCTACATACCATTGCTTCTTAATGAGGTGATTTCTGCTCAGGATGTGTTTAATACTCCCCTCTCTCTCTTGGGTAGTATATTAACAAACATAGGCTCCTGTGTTTTTAATATCAATTCGTTGATTGACAATGAGACTAGTAAAGCAAAAAAAAAAAAAAAAAAAAAAAATCTATATTAAATGTTTTGATGCCTGTATTAAATGCTATTTTAAATGTTGTTCAGTTTCAATGTCAATCAACAATTTCATTTTAAAAATACAGTAATAAATACTGTAGGTGTCCTTGCTTTTAAAACTGCAGTCTGCTCATACAAGCGATTCATATACAATCAAACATATGAAAGGGTTCTGTTCCTGTAATATTATTATCTGGTCAGTAGTTACTCAACTGCCAGTCGGATCCCAAAGTAACTGGAGCAGGAGGTACAGCATGCCACACGCGACACACAGCATCACGTTTCAAATATTTATTAGTGGCACAAATCTTTTTATTCAGTGAAATGCACAATATAAAACCCTACCACCAGCCAACACACTTGGTGATAAAACCCAAAGTAAAGAAAGAAAAATCCCTCAAAATACACTCTAAAACAGTTGCCCAATAAATATTATTATTATTATTTATTTCTTAGCAGATGCCCTTATCCAGGGCGACTTACAATTGTTACAAGATATCACATTATACATTATTTCACATTATACAGATATCACATTATTTTTACATACAATTACCCATTTATACAGTTGGGTTTTTACTGGAGCAATCTAGGTAAAGTACCTTGCTCAAGGGTACAACAGCAGTGTCCCCCACTGGGGATTGAACCCACAACCCTCCGGTCAAGAGTCCAGAGCCCTAACCACTACTCCACACTGCTGCCCCCTAAAATACCATAAAAATCACCACAAAAACAATACAATTTGTGTTTCTACCCAGTGCACTGGTTTCGCTAAAACCCTATAAAACTATAATCACACAATATTATATAATAATCACACAATGTCAAATGTCTCCCCCAAAATCAGTTGCCCCAGTACCCCAAAACAGTGTTAGCAGCACTACTCAGTCCCGGTCGCCTTTGGGGATTGAAACCTGGTCCTTCAGGAACCCCTCCACTGCAGCTGTAGGCTCTGCACGGTCGAGTCCTTTTCACAGCCCTGTCTCCTGGCTGGCTTGCTTTTACTCCGCTGGTCCACTTATCCACTTCCAAGTGCAGACATGTCAAGTCTCCCGCACTGGGGGTGAGACTCCCACATCAGCATGCTATCTCACGCTCACACGCATTCCTAAGCTCATCTCACTCATGGTCAGTGCAGTACAGTATATATATATATATATATATATATATATATATATATATATCAAGATTAAAAATATTTTTACTCGGGTGCTGCAAGAGACAACAATTCAGATTCGGGGCCTCAGGCTTAGAGCTTGGAAAGCAGGTTCCCAAGCTTGTGTACTGTGGTAACCATGGAGACAACATGCCCGCGAGAGGAGAGAGGAGTAACTTCAGCCAATTGTATTGCTGTGCGGGTGCTGGCATTTAGCCTTTCAACCAATTGGTACTAAGCAATACTGTGGAAGGGCGGGCGTTCATGTTTTCAACCTATCAGTGATCGTATCAGCACCAAGCACTGCAAGAGACAATGGGTGCGTTCACGGAGATCATTCTGCGCAGATTCTATGCAGAATCTGACTAATTTAGCCAATGATCTTCTAAGAATGATCTCCGTGAACGCACCCATTGGCTAAACTGGTCAGATACTACACAGAATGATCTCCGCGAAAGCACTGTACTTGATGCGTTTGCTAACTGCGATGTCGGATGGCAAACTTTAAAAGAAAATCTCTTATAGAACGTCGTATTTAAAACAATCGCACGTGTGCATAAACTCTAGGTCGGACTACTGTGAGATTTTGTGCAAACAGATGATCCCTACAAAAAATAGTTTGAACACACTAATTTGAAGAAAGTATAATAATGCGTGTTTTTATTTATTCCGCACCTCATTGATGCAGTGCTTTCATTTGCATGGTAGTTTCTATACTGTCATTTATAAATTCTGTGACGTGAATAGAAAATACATTTTAATCGAAGCTGCATATTTGTCCCAATGCTAAACAAAACAATTGCATTGCATGTTCGGTTTTGTCAAAGATCGTAATACTGCTACAGCATCATAAAGAAAATACAGCTGCATAAGGATTATACCTTTCTACCACAAAATATGTTCTTAACAATGGCGTGAGAGAAGTGGCTTATGAACAGTAAGTACACAAGTTCCCTTTCAATTCGAAGACGACCACCAACGACATTACGTATGGGTAGGGGTCTACCTAAATCGCGATTTCACGGAAATCGTGAAATTGAGGGGTCACCGCAAAATTCACCTCTTAGGGGCCAATGCATACAAACAAGTACGGAGAGGAAAAAAACTTGTTTAAATGAACTACTGCACAACGCAAGCGACGCAAACTACATGTCTTCCTTCTGCAGATAGACCTTTTTGATTTCTTTGCAGTCCTGTGTGCATTGCACTTAAGCAAAAAACAAACAAACAAAAAATGTCCACAAGTAACATTTACAAAATAAATTATCCAAAGCAGTTAACGTTCTTGTTTACTATTCAAATGACAAAGTTTTCAGCCTATCAGTGCGTCTTTACTGCTTTTATGTGACCTGTACTGTACAGTAGGAGGTGGGACAAAGTTGGTGCTGCATTGTTTTGATTTAGGTTGCTAAAATCTAGTTTTCAGCATTGGAGGTAAAATAGTAGAAATGGACGACAAAAAAAGCAAAGTATACTTCAGCTGATGATCGTTTCAAGATATTTCCCAAATGCAGACTGAGGTAATTGTTTTCCATATCTTAATGTGTATTTGGAGAAAATATGATCGATCGCTATTTAGCTTCAGAATCACACATTAAACAAAAGGCTACTACAGAGGCTGCTGAACAGAATGTAAAATAAACAGCTTTCAGAAACCAAACTGGAAAGTCAGCGCAGACAAGAAGTATCCCTGTCTGCAAGTTAAATCAGTACTAAAATGATCCAGCACAGCCACCTCACTTCAACCTGCTGCTTACAGTTGGAATTTTCGACCCGAATATCCATGCTTCCTTTGTTTTAACTCGGTAATAATAAAATAAATTATTGGATGGGACAAATAACACGACAACGAAAGTGCTGCATACATTGCCTTTATTAAAGTATGCCAGATGCCCTTGTGTAACTGAGTGTTTGGGCTGTTTCTAATCGATTTCCTCATCTGTATAACTTGGCAAAGCTTTGCTTTAACTTCCAACCAATTCAGTGGATGCAGACGTGCAGTCTCAATGTATGGGCAAGCCAGCTGCAGGGGGATGCTGCATGCTCGCCTTTAACAAATGACAGCACTCTGTTTTAGTAAGGAAGCAAGTACCACTATTTTTAGCTTTATAGTGTTCTGAAATACTGTCTACTTAGGTTTATTTAATGTTTAAACAGGTCAGCGGAATGTTCGTGAAATCTTAATTTTATTATTTATTAGAATACGTAAATTTACGGCGATTTAAGTAGACCCCTACGTATGGGATATGCCTGCCCATTGGGTAGATATTGCTGAGCTCTCTATCCCAGAGCTGCCGATAGGCCCCTTCCTGGGATGACGCACTCGGTCCCACCCACCGAGGGATTAAAACCGTCATCCTGAGGAAGCCATTTCTCTTTTTGCTTCTCAAGACGGTACGGTAAGACCTCTGTATTGAGCTGAGCGTGTTGACAGAAAAGAGCTTCTCGAGTCGAATCGAGTCAATTGTATTTCCCTTGCATTCGTGCGGAACTGGCTCGCCACTTTTCCAGAATCAATGACTTACAAAAGACAGAGTCTTTCACCTTTCTGTGTTTCAGCGGCCTCCTCACTTGCTTGGTAGGCCGCTCTGTGTTATCTGTCTGTCGTGTGTGAGCGACTGCCTGTGCAGTCATGCAGTCACCCTCGCGAGTGGTTGTCTATTTCTTTTTTGAGAGTGCACAGTTCCTCCACGGGGCTAGGCCTTGGTGAGTTGGGCCTTGTAAACAAACAGTGTGCTCTGCCCTATACTATCTTTCTACCGTGGTTTTGCTGTCTGCTTCAACTCGCCCACCACGGCTTTGGCCTTGTGTCCCCCTGGTGCATGCTACGCACTGACCAAGTGTGTGTGACCGCGCGGTTAGGGTAGGCACAATTGCGTAGTGCCCTCCCAGTGCTTCGGTACCGCGGTGCACGCATAGCCCTTGGTACTTAGGTATCTCGGTGCACAAGTGCTCAGTGCATACTGACCAGGTGTGTGCGTCAGTGCACAGTTACAGTGCTGTATGGTACACGGTGCACATAGTGCTCACAGTACTCGGTGCCCGGTACCTGCTGCTACAGCGCTAGTGCATCCAACTCTGGTTGGGGGGGCGGTCTGGGCAGGCAGAGGACCCTGGTCAGATTGCTGGACATCCCTGCACATCTGAGAGCAGCCCACGAGTGGCCCAATGCTTTTTGTACACTTTCCCGCCGATTCTTCGAGAAGGTCAGGAGAGACAAGGCGACAGTTTTTCTGGTGGTCCCTAGATGGCCGAGGAGATTCTAGGTTTTTGTTGCAGAGGAATGAGAGGTTCGATTTAAGTAAACTTCTGTAAAAAAATACCGGTTTGGTCGGCCCTTAAAAGCATATTAGCCCAGCGTTCTCCATAGGAACTGGTATTTTGTCCCCGTAAACAGAGAAATGAGAGGTTCGATTTAAGTTTACTTCCGCGCGTATTGTATGGTTAATGCCATCACTTTTGCTGTTATTAAAAGGGCCAAGCAACATAGTTGCTGTATTCAAAATTATTGTTATATTTGAATGTGGACTTATTAGTTAATGCATTTACTTGTTTAAATGACTCGCAAAGCCTATAGCATTACGGATTTATACAAAAAAAAATGATTTCAGGATTTTATAGGGTCTTTGAGATAAACAAAAGGAGAGATTGTATTGCCATTTCCCATGTACGGTATCAAGTAACAGTTCTGTTACTTCATAAGATTAGTTATACATTCACTCCACTGACACAAGAGCCAAAGAAATCTGCGTTATAATACTGGTGAATTTCCATCAGTACTGGGATTGCACATATGTGGCATGGACCTGATTGTGCTGCAGTGTGAATAGAAAAGAAACCCAATTCTGAGATGCATTTATTTTAGATTAATGTATGAATAAAATACCATGATCATATATATTGTGAACGATTTGTTATGTATTTTAAATGTGGTATCCAACTGGCAGCATGAGAGGTGACACCGGGGCAGTTTGTGAGGTTGAAGAACAGGCAGTTTTATTATTTCCTTAAACAAAGTTCAAAGACTCAACAGAATGTTTATGAAAATGAACAAAACAAAAGAAAACCTGCCCACTAATATCACTTCTTTAACCCTCTCTATTGCTTGCACAAGCTATCCTCGTTGCAAGGAAAAACATATTGCTTTAGCAAACAGAGACCAGTCCAAGTTCCATCCAGTCACTGCTGGTAACAGCAAATCTGGTCTCGAAACAAAGTCTCGCCAGGTAAGTGTCACTTGTTCACTTTCTTTATAATCCACAAGGGCCGTCGGGAAATGTAGTCTGTAATCCTTTTCCAGGTGAACAGGTAAGTCCTCCAAGTAGTATCTCCCTTGGTACCAAAAAGACCGCGCCCCGTGTGGTTCACACAGGAACAACATGTGAGGATGCTCCTTTAGCGCCCCCTCACAGTCTTTGCGATTGCCACAGCACCTCGCGTTCTTTTGGTTCCTTTGTCGCCCTCTGCTGGTGAACACTGACACTGACAGCCTGCTGCTTGGCTGATCCTGATGAACTAAAACAAAAATAAAACACAACTACCACCGTCCGTGTGGTTTATTTCCTTCCTGGGTATATTGTTAAGCACAGTTCATTAAATCAAACAGTCCCGGTTCAATAGACAAAAACACAAGTCTGGATTCTCACTTTAAATCCCAGACGATTACAGCCATTTCAGAGTCACACAGCCTGTAGAATTAAATGGCCTATCTGTTCCTGAAATAAGCAACCAGCCTTACTCAAATAAAGCACAGTCCATGAAAATAATGCGATTGATTAAAAGAACAAGTAAAATCACAGTCCACAAACCACAGGCTTTTATAAATTCAGCGAGTGCACACTACACGCGCTGATATCAAACTTTGCCTGTTTAAACGTATTCAGTTTGGCAACAATTAATACAGCTGTAGAAAACGGGTTGAACTCTGCACACAGCAGGCAAGTAAGCAGGTGAGTAGCAGTCCATTTAATACGATGACTTTCTTTTTAAAACAGGTACAAACAGAACGCTGTCTTTCTTTTAAAAGAAACCAAGCACAACTGAATCCCGCCAGTCTGCGGTCTGGGTTAGTCACTGTAGAGATCTGTTTGGCGAGTGCACCAGCTTCACTTCATTCCAGGCTGCAGACGCGTTGCAGCTTCCTCCAGCCAGACCTAAATACAAGCCCTACTCGCTTATTATTTTACAGTCCCTCCACACAGGTAAGTTCAGTTCTGGAATAAAGTAGTCGGTTCTGGTCACCAACACTGTAGCCCTTTTTAATCTCTTTGTTCCCGTACTTCTGCCCAACGAAGCACGGCTGCTCCCGTCTCTATTCCACTGACATACACATCACTTAAACAGTTGCTGTACAATCTGTACTCAGCTAATGAAACAAACCGACAACACCACTCGGTATTTCAAAGTTGCTGCTATACACAAAGTACCTTTCACAATTAACTCCTCTCTTTTTCTAATTGCTGACCTGGCTTTCAAAACCACCCGGATTCCTGCGGACATGTAGTTGAAGTTTCTTTATTTACGATTTCGCTCTTCCACTGTAACACCCGTCTTTCTAGTTTTGAGCTTTGGGGGAAGATATCAGCATCCCCACGTTTCTGATACCTTCCTCGTGTGCTCAACACGGACGGTCTGTTACAAATGTGTGTGTATATATATATATATATATATATATATATATATATATATATATATATATTAGTTATAGAAATTGCATTGTAGCGCATTTATCGAAGATGAGTAACTTGTCCATTCGACTCAATATCAAGCTTTTATATTGTATTCACATAAAAATCACCCTTAGATTTAAAATGTTCGTGTTTTTGTTGTCAACCCATGCCCCAGAAAGTGTCCAGTCTTCATTATTCTACCACCAGCAGATGGATATATACAAATGTCATACCAGACAAATACACGTATAGCAATATTAGTAGTTTTGACATAAACAATCATAATATTACCACTAATGCTTCCTCTTCCCTGGCACTGTGTCCAAACGGGGCTCTTCCTGCTGAACTCTGAACCCTTCAGGAGGCTGGTGAGCTGCCCTTCCTGCCCTCCCTGCTGCTGACCCCCCCCCCCCCCCCCCCCCCCCCCCCCCACACACACACACACACACACACACACACACACACACACACACACACACACACACACACACACACACACACATTGTTACACCAACAGTTATATATTACAAGTAGTGTAACTGCTGCAGTACAAGAATTAAGGTTCATAGAATGAAAAAAAAACATTTTGAAAATATTTTGTTTAATAATTTAAAAACTTAATTAAAAAAACACATTTTTTAAAATATATTTGTATTTTATAAAGTTCAACCTATAATATTAAATATATATATATATATATATATATATATATATATATATATATATATATATATATATATATATATATATATATATTAATATTGCTATACGTGTATTTGTCTGGTATGACATTTGTATATATCCATCTGCTGGTGGTAGAATAATGAAGACTGGACACTTTCTGGGGCATGGGTTGACAACAAAAACACGAACATTTTAAATCTAAGGGTGATTTTTATGTGAATACAATATAAAAGCTTGATATTGAGTCGAATGGACAAGTGTGTGTGTGTGGGGGGGTTAGTGTATGGGTGTTCTGAAGTCAGCAGCAGGGAGGGCAGGAAGGGCAACTCACCAGCCTCCTGAAGGGTTCAGAGTTCAGCAGGAAGAGCCCCGTTTGGACACAGTGCCAGGGAAGAGGAAGCATTAGTGGTAATATTATGATTGTTTATGTCAAAACTACTTTGACCTTGGTCTTCACCTTTTTTGACCTTGTTTGTGAATATATGAATGATTGAGATATATATATATATATATATATATATATATATATATATATATATATATATATATATATTGTAATGAAGTCAGTGGGTGCAGTACCTTGCTTTCTCTTCAAAACACCAACCAGGAAACCAGGGTGTAATGAAAACGTCGTAGCATGCGTTTATTAAGAACACAAACACACTCTGGCATGTGCTCTCCTGAGTCTCTCTTATTTCCTCCTCTCTTTAACAGGTTCTCCCTGTCCCTTTTAAAGGGGCTCTAATTACCCCAATTAGCCCAACTGAAAAAAAACACTTAAACAATAAACAATCAATTAAACAATTACCAAAACATCAAGCACTTAAGAGTCCTTCACCAAGATGGACTCCTTATAAACAGAAACCTTTACCAAGATGGAGTATATGTCCCTAACCCCAGCGTCCTAATGTCTCCAAATTATGGTCCGGGACATACACTCCATCACAATATATATATATATATATATATATATATATATATATATATATATATATATATATATATAATATATTGTGATGGAGTGTATGTTTATATATATATAAACTTTGCTTAATGCATATGTCCTTATGATATGTACAAGACTCAGTGTTTAATAAGAAAATATTTATGTAATCAAGGGGCTTGGGGTACCAGGGTTTTATAAATGCTTATGCTGACTCATGCTTCATGCATACATACATACATACATACATATAGACCAGTCATCATTAAAACCCTAAGATATTTTCACATACAACACCAATAATTGAAAAGGAGAAAGGTTAAATAATGTATTTCATTTTTTTTGTATAAAAAATATTTATTTAATACAAACTATACCGTCGCACACAGAAATATTATCACAGTATGTGGAAGGGTGGTAGTCAATTCACTGACACACACGGGAGACAGAAGGTTTAATTGAAAACACCGCATATTTTATATATTTTTAGCCCGCAGAGGGCGCTGTTGTCCGTGGCCTGAATACCGGCAACGGTAAACAGGATCACAGAAATGCCAATACTGGTTAAATGCTGGGGCACTCACAGGTGCTCTGAAATAATAAATAACAAAACTAAAAAAGAAAAGGGAAAATAAAACTACAAAATAAATGTGCTGCTTATGCAGTGCCCCTGTTGCCGCTAAGCCAGTCAGCTCGGGTCTCCGTCCTTCGCTGTTATGCACTATACACTGGGGTGCCAAGGTTCCCCTTCTACAAATACACGTTCCCTCAGATACGTATCAATTTATTTTATATATTTTTTTCTTTCTCTAGGCTGGCTGTCTTCCTCAGCCGTGCTTGCCTGTTTTGTTCTCTCTTCAACCGCTGGAGTTCCTGCCTGGTCTTTGTTTACACTGGCGTCTTTCGCCAGCATCACTGGATCTCCGGCCACCCGAATGCACAACCAAGCGCAGTACTTATGGGCCGAGCAATCCCCCAAGGCCTGCCTCTCAGCCACTCAGAGAGAGGGAAAGCCAACACACCCTCTTCCCCACCTCTCTGTATCACTGCCATGACTGACAGGCGGATCTACGAGGCTGCTGCCCCCTTCCTGCAGTACCACGCATGTGCCAGACAGTCAGCACAGATCTCCCCCATTACACAGTACAACTTAGCGTTTTTCGTTTTTAAAAGGGCAGCATAAAAACAATGTAGAAAACAACTTATTCTGTTTAAAAAAATCTAAAATGTGTTTAATATGAGTGACGCTGTCCCACATAGCATACAAAACTGAATATACTTTGGTTTAAAACTGTTATATTACCTAGACGGTTTTTAAAATAGCATGGATCAATATTTATAGAAAGAACAAAAAAAATCTACCAGAGTTCAATTCCTGAAAAAAAGCTCTCGCTTATCTTTAAAAAAAACTCCTGGGCAATCGCCAGGGACCAACAAAACACTGGATGCTGCATACTCTCTCTTCAAACTTCAGTGGGCAAATGATTTTTCAGATCTTGCACCGGGGCTGAAATAGCGGGTGGTTCCTTTAAACCCACACAGTCAGTGGCATAGGTCTGCATGTAAGCAACTAAAAGAGACAGAGATGGAGCAATAAAACATGTAGGGACTGTGCTATTTTAGTTTTAAAATTAAATAAATAAAACTGAAGAAAATGACCTAAGGAGATGTTTTTAAAAGCTATCTAAAATCAGTGTGTGTGTGTTATATTACAAGTAAATATGACAGAAAAAATAGTCCCTGCTTGAAAATGATTGTAACTGAGCTAATATTATTGTTTTCAAATTATTAATAGGTTTAACTGTAGATTTTAAACTAAAATGTGTTTAAATAGAGATTAGTGATGTGCAGCGTTTTAAATCGGTTACATTAATGTTTGCACATCCAGAGGTAATGTCCACTTATTAGTTATACTATCTAGATATCATGTATGATATCTCTCTATATCTTATACACACACTTGAACCTTGGTGAGAAATACTTTGAAGACCTATCCCACACTTTTACAGACCCTGAGAATTATTTTGAAAACAGATTACACCCTGAAAGTTTCAATGAATGGCCAAACCAGGGACCCTGGTTCTAAAGAATTCTTATTGTAAGGTTCACCCTGATCATTTTCTGAAATGCGTGAATCTTGGTGAGAAAATACTTTTAAGACTGATCCCACACTTTCAAAGATTATGGGGCCTACTTAGGTGCAGCAGGCCCTGGGTCAATGTGCCATAGGGTTCTAAAGAGGGCAGGTTTCTAAAATACACCACAGCTTGTCTATATAAATTAACAAACCCTATGTTTAACCATGAGGATGTTTTAAAAGGTGTTTTATATTATACAGTCTTTGCAACTTATCACACCCTCTCAAAGATTATGGGTCCTGAATAGAGCCTTTAGACACAGGATCAATGAGTCATTTTCTATGTATAGAACCCTGGAAAGATTCTCAAGAGTTATAACTATGATGTCTAAAATATTAATGAGACCCAATATGTTATCAAAAAGTCATTGATCTAAAATCTATATAAGACCAACCCTCCGGACCGGCCTACACTTCTGAACAGCACAAGAACCCAAGACAATGGAGAACACACCAAGCAAAAACTCTCTTAAATGGTAAGTAACTCTTTGTAAAAATACCTACCACAAAACTTATTTTACATACCCTTTAAAATGTGTTTTTATTTTTTATTTTAGGACTAACTTTGTTTTTACTTGACCTGTTCTTAAAATGTAACATCTGAGAAATGTCTATAACAGGATATTAAGATCCTCTGCAAAATGCAGGAATAGTGTCTCACCTTAGATGACAGGCCGGCATGTTTTAAAATGTTCAATCACGTTAGAAATGCATTCTTGGAAATGTAGTATAGCAAGGTCTTTTGGGGTTTGATGTTTTTTAGGCTCAAAATGTAGGATCTAGAGGCCTGTCTTAGCTGCATCAGGGGTTGACCTAATAGTAAGCCTGTTTAAAATACACCCTTTTAAATGGGTTTATTGTAAAGAGTTAATATGTTGCAACTATCTCAGAGATATGAACTCGATTATAAAAAAAATACATGTTTAAAACAGAGAAGTTTTGTAAATATTTTAAGATGTTTAATTTTATTAATGTACTTAGTTTTAATTATTATTATTATTATTATTATTATTATTATTATTATTATTATTATTATTATTATTATTATATATTTTATTTTAAAATATATATATCTGTTTCATGTTGAGTATGTCAATCTGAGTACGTTGAAGCCCCGCTTATGACTCTCTGGTGGAAGAAGCTCTTCAGTACAATGATGAATCTTTCAATGACCTTCCGGTCGTCCCAATAGTGCCTCAAAGTATGATCAGCATTGTTTTTATAGCCTATTAAAAATGAGTTTGGCCATTATAATTAATATTATCATTTTAGAGGAATAAAACATTAATTTACACCCTTTTATCTTATTATTTTTAGAAAGCCCTGAAAAACCTGCAAGGAGGATGTACAAGGTTTAAAGGCGAGGACCTGCTAGGGCCCTACAATAAACAACCCAAAGCTGAAAAAACCTCTCAAAAGTAAGCACATATTTAAAAATGAAGCATTTTTTAAAACTAATATTAAATACTACTTTAAGCACCTGTTAATGTATTTTGGTCTTTGTTTATTTTGTTCTATTTTCATTCTTTTAGAACGACCCTCAAGACCTGCTCTTATTGTGTCCAAAATGGAAAATTACCTATATGGTAACAATATCCTGGGAGACAGTCAGCATGGTTTTAGGAAAGGGAGATCGTGTCTAACTAACCTGCTTGACTTTTTTGAGGATGCAACATCGACAATGGATAATTGCAGAGCATACGACATGGTTTATTTAGATTTCCAGAAAGCTTTTGACAAAGTCCCGCATAAAAGATTAATAATCAAACTGAACGCAGTAGGGATTCAAGGAAATGCACGCACATGGATTAGGGAGTGGTTGACATGTAGAAAACAGAAAGTACTGATTAGAGGAGAAACCTCAAAATGGAGCGACGTAACCAGTGGTGTACCAGAGGGATCAGTATTAGGTCCACTGCTATTCCTAATCTACCTTAATGATTTAGATTCTGGTATAGTAAGCAAACTTGTTAAATTAGCAGACAACACAAACAGAGGAGGAGTGGAAAACACTGTTGCAGCAGCAAAGGTCATTCAAAATGATCTAGACAGCATTCAGAACTGGGCAGACACATGGCAAATTATATTTAATAGAGAAAAGGGTAAGGTACTGCACACAAGCAATAAAAATGTGCATTATAAATATCACATGGGAGATACTGAAATTGAAGAAGGAATCTATGAAAAAGACCTAGGAGTTTATGTTGACTCAGAAATGTCTTCATCTAGACAATGTGGGGAAGCTATAAGAAAGGCCAACAAGAAGTGTTGAATTTAAATCTAGGGAAGTAATGTTAAAACTCTACAATGCATTAGTAAGACCTCACCTAGAATATTGTGTTCAGTTCTGGTCACCTCGTTACAAAAAGGATATTGCTGCTCTAGAAAGAGTGCAAAGAAGAGCAACCAGAATTATCCCGGGTTTAAAAGGCATGTCGTATGCAGACAGGCTAAAAGAATTGAATCTATTCAGTCTTGAACAAAGAAGACTACGCGGCGATCTGATTCAAACATTCAAAATCCTAAAAGGTATAGACAATGTCAACCCGGGGGACTTCTTTGACTTGAAAAAAGAAAAAAGGACCAGGGGTCATAAATGGAGATTAGATAAAGGGGCATTCAGAACAGAAAATAGGAGGCACTTTTTTACACAGAGAATTGTGAGGGTCTGGAACCAACTCCCCAGTAATGTTGTTGAAGCTGACACCCTGGGATCCTTCAAGAAGCTGCTTGATGAGATTCTGGGATCAATAAGCTACGAGCAAGATGTGCTGAATGGCCTCCTCTCGTTTGTAAACGTTCTTATGTTCTTATGTTCTAGATGGTCACATATGGTTGATTTAATCAGGGCCGCTACAGGGAATACCAGTATCCCTGAACATAGGCTACCTGTAGGATGGCTCGAATTCATCAAAGGCTTGGCTGTGATAAATGTCCCTTATTCTACAGTACCTAATTCTCAAACATGCCACCTCACAGAAGTCTGTAAAAAACATTATTTAGAGTCCCCTATGGGCAAGAAGCAGAAAAAAAGATAACAGCTATGGGAAACGTGTAATGATGTCGATATAGACGCACATGGTATAAAAACCCGCTCAGATATCGGCAGGATACCTGGTCCTTGTATGAGCACTAAACAACTTAGTCTCAATAGGGCCTAATAGATTATGAATTCCATGCCTAGGAGTCTCACAAAAACCTAATATTTGTCAGAGTTGTTCTCAGGCAAAAATCATAAATGGAGTAGTACTTTTTATATCAATTCTGCCTTTCTATATGTTTATAGACACATTTCAAACCATTTTTGTATTGCAACTTCTCTACCGTAAACAACCTATCAGTCTTGACGTTTATTTTCTGAAATTCTGGTTCATAAAAGGTGCTGTTTATAGCGTCTCCATCATAATCGCATAGTTTATACATCGGTGGAAATCTTGGTATACATTCGTTTATAGTAAAAATCTCTGCCGTAAACGTCTGTTCATAGCCTTTTATAAAGGGAGCTCTTAACTTTGAAATTCTGACGTTGTCCCCGGCCGTAAACTTAAACTTTATATGTTTAGGGCTTTTCTTCTTAGCGTATAAAGTTTTAAACACTTTAAATGAATTATCTTCATTAACTTCTGAAGGTTTCATTTGAATACTACGGTGAAAGGAGTTGTTATAAACCTGAACCATTTCTGGTAGTTTATCCATATACTTGTGAGTGTTAAAAGCAGTGAAATATTTCCACATTTTTGTTTTCAGAGTCATGTTGTATCTCTCAACAATAGAGGCTTTTAGTTCGTTCCCCGTGGTAAAGTGTAGAATATTATGGTTTTTTAGCATGTGCTGAAATGCTCTGTTTAGAAATTCTGTCCCTTTATCAGTTTGTAGTTTTTTAAGCTTCCTGCCCGTGCTGAGGATCCTCTTGAACGCCTCTGTCATCGTCTTAGATGACTTATTGCGACAAGTATGTAGTTCAAAAGGTTTTTATTCAAAGTTTATCATAACACATCTGAGACGTATGTAGTTCAAAAGTTTTATTCACAGTTTATAAAGAAGATTAGGACATTTTAGAAGGCTTATAAAGTTTTTACACAAACATTCATGGTTAGTCACTAAGTAGTCTACAACATTTTGTACAACCTTTGATAGATCCTCATCTCCTAAAAACCTAGCCATGTCATAAAAAACAGACATCAGTCATATAAGCATACAAAACAATGATATGTATACATTTGCAGTCTTCTATTTCATGAAACATTTGAGGTACTATATTAATTAAAAATGCATTTAAGAGGTTACAGTGTTTTACATGTATATCGAACAACTCTTGCCATTCTTGAGCATCAACATCTTTATGGATTAAATCGGTTATACTTTTTAAATTGTTGAACATTTTACATTTACGAGGATCATGTTTTGAAAGAGTCTCTTACAAGCCACTTTCTCAGCTATTAACTCAAACAGAAACCCCTCCATGGTGTTCCACAGTTTTGCTGGAGTCTGGACGTTTCCCATCTTCATAGTCACAGGAGCCGTGATAACTTAAAGGAGCTTGGGGATTAGTAAAACTGCAATGGTAGAAAGCTTTGGTTATTTTGTTGACAATGTCTCAGGTCTTGTCATCCAGGGCTTCTTGTAGATGGCACAGTTTACATCTAATGGTTAAAGAAATGTCCTTGTAACCAGGAGGTCCCTGGTTCAAATCCTAACTCAGCCACTGACTCCTTGTGCTCCGTCTTTCGGGTGAGACGTTGTTGTAAGTGACTCTGCTGTTGATGCATAGTTCACACATCCTAGTCTTGTATCATGTAAAGTGCTTTGTGATGGTGGTCCACTATAAAAGGCACTATATAAAGATTATTTATAATGCTGTTTTCTGGTCTTAGCTCTGTTAAAATATCATCCACCAGTTTCTGAAGTTTTGTCAAAGAAGGATGAAAATTGAAACAAGCTAGAGCTTTAGCCACCAGAAGCTTTTTCTAGTATTTCTTCAAAAAGTTGATCAAAAAAATCTGTGTCCACTTCAAAAAGACAGCTGTGTCTCATCTGGCTTGGATGGTCAACTTTGCAACTCCAACAATTTTTCAACATATCACGGTCGATGATCACTTCCAATAGAGAAGCCAGGAGCCCCTTGGAGATCTTTAACCCTTTGCGGTCCTATGTCGGACCTGGTCTGACATTGCAATTATTCTTATCAGGTCCCTGTCCGACATCATTACAGAAACGCAAAAAACGTGTTTCTAGTCGTTTTTTCTCCGGAAAAAGCCAAGAAAACCATTCAATGGCCGAGTGGGAGCGACAGGAGCCGAGACAAGTCGAAAAAAAAAAAGGCGTATCTCCTGAATAGTCATACATGGCCCTGACATCAGATAACGGGGCGGTCATAAGTAAACAAGCTGTGGCTGATAGTGTGTCAGCACACAGAGAACACAGACATTTACAGAGCTTTTTTGAGATGTTATAGTAATAAAATAATGACTTGGATCACATTATTGAGGAGTTTGGTGATAAAACGAGTGATCAGGAGATGATTGATCGGTATGATCGACTATTATTATTATTATTATTTATTTCTTACATAGGTAAAAGCTATAGCGAATGAAAGGGTGGGGCGGGGCTGGAGATGCCTAGTGAGTGCTTTGTTGTTATGCAGGGCCTTTTAAACCAGTTTGATTGTGGAAAAAATACTTTTAAACAGCGCGTCTAAAATTAACTGCGCGTGTGAAAATAAATTGGACCTGACGCACCTGGCACGCACTTAATAAATGAACTGCAAAGGGTTAATACTTTTTAAAAAGCCTAAAGACTGTTGATGTCGTCAGACATCTGCAGAGTTGAGGATGGGCACTTTTTCAAAGTCTTTTATAAGTTGGGTCATTTCTTCAGAGGTCCAATCCATCTCAAGATCATCAGGTTCAAGAACGGCATTTTCAGAGAAGTATCTAAAGTTTGTAGAAGACAGTGCGGCAGACTCATTCAGTTCAAAAGTGTGTGTGGATGGCCCCTTTAGTAGGTTCCCTAAGATCATGTGTCAGCCTATGAGGGCTCAGGATGGCTCTGGCCCAAGGGGGTGCCCCTTGAGACAGCCTATGAGGGATTCAGGAAGGTGGGGTCCAAGGGGCCCCGCCCCTAGGGGAGTTTTCTGAGTTACTGCAAAACATCTGCCCATCTCTCATTTGGGGCTATTTTCAGGTCAGTCCCCAGAGGAGCATGTACAGTCCAAAGAGGATCCTTGGGACAGAGGCTTAAAGGCCCCTTGCTTGGACTATCTTAAACCTTTTCGCAGTCTGTGGTTTCTTCAGACTCTGAGGAAGTGCTAATGTACATATTTTTAAAGGGTTTTATAAGTTCAGACATTTTCCGATCCTCAAGATCAGCTTTCTCAGAGCAGGAACTAACACCGGTATGAGACATTTTGTGTAAAAAAATATTTTCCTCCTTTTATGAGGTCTGAAAACATGCCCAGACTTGCACCCTTTAAAAATAAAAAAGACACACAGTAGTTTCTCTCATTTCAACCTATTGCTCAAACACAAAACCACGATTCTCAGAACCCCGGTAAGCTGAATTTTTATTTTTATTTATTAATATTTTAAGAAAAACTGTTGTGGCCGAGTCGTAAAGACGATGGATTTAAGATCCATTGTCAGCGTGGGTTTGAATCCTACCTGCAGTAATTACTTTTATTTTAGACTCTTTACATTTAAGAATATTTAATGTTTATAAGCACTTGTAAAGGGCTATATATATATATATATATATATATATATATATATATATATATATATATATATATATATATATATATAATCACTATGTTTGGCGCAAGCCTAACACCGCACATCATCCTGAGAACACCATCCCTACCGTGAAGCATGGTGGTGGCAGCATCATGCTATGGGGATGCTTCTCTGCGTCAGGACCTGGAAAGCTTGTGAAGATAGAGGGCAAAATGGATGCAGCAAAGTACAGAGAAATCCTGAAGGAAAACCTGCTGAAGTCTGCAAGAGACCTGGGACTTGGAAGAAGATTCATCTTCCAGCAGGACAATGACCCCAAAAATACAGCCAAAGCCACACTGGAGTGGCTTAAAAACAAAAAGGTCAATGTCCTGGAGTGGCCCATTCATAGCCTGGACCTCAATCCAATTGAGAATATGTGGAAAGAGTTGAAAATTGCTGTTCATCAAAGGTCCCCATCCAACTTGACGGAGCTTGAGGATTTTGCAAAGAAGAATGGGCAAAAATTGCAGTGTCCAAATGTGCAAAGCTGGTCGAGACTTATCCAAATAGACTCATGGCTGTAATTGCTGCCAAAGGTGCCTCTACCAAATATTGACTCAAGGGGGTGAATACTTCTGTAATGTGGAAGTGAACAACGTTAGACATAGACTTGTGTCTAGAAAAATTGTATACATGATATAAAGTTGGGGAATGAGTATAATGGGTATTTTATTTCTTCAGAATGTTCTAGCTGTCACTATCTGTAACTGCAAGTTGCTAAGAAACTAGATAAACATTTTGTTTGCATCTTCACTTTTCTTACACAATGCAAAGTACAAGCCACTGTACGATAGAAATACAAGGTTACTATAAAAATCTTATTAACATGTCATTGGTACAAGTAGAATACTTGTAAAGATTTGATTGGTTACTGCTTTATGTAGAATCATGCCTGTTTAGCTATATAAACTCTTTGTTTCTGTCTGCGAGCAGAGAACCCATGGGTTAACTAGAAGAACTTATGTTCGGTTGCCTTCTGATTGTCTCTCCCTGCAATTGCTGGAATGTTAATAAAGTGCACTGAATAACTTTGGATCTAAATTTAGGCTGAAGTGTTTATTCTTCCACAATTCATGGTGCCGTGACCCGGATGCCTAACGCCCGACTTGGACCCTCTGGTAGTGGACCGTCTCTCCTCTGATTTCCCCAACGCCACATAATAAAGGTAAGAGACCTTTTGAAATCTCTATAAAGGAAATCAGAGAGGGACTGCCCGCACCCAGCAGCAACAGGAACAGAGGCTAACGGCACCCTAAAAGACGGGGTTGGTCAGTGCACTTTGATTGATATGATTAAATGTTTGTATGTCATATGAATTGAGGTTATAACTGGAGTAAGTTGATGACTGTTATTGAAATTGAGTCAAGACGCCCTGAAGGTATATCTTGATATACATTCAAAAGCAAGTGGGCTCGATGGAAATACAGTGGTCAACAGAGTGAGTGAACAAGACCTTTCCTTACCCCTCCCCTCCATGGTATGAGCCACAAACTACGAAAAGGCAGGAAACTGTCACTCGTGATTCGTAGGACCCCTTAATGAATTCTTCCTTGTATGCGTGTACCCTTCCATGGTATAAACCGACCAAACATTGTTGGAGTATAACGTTGGGATGTAACTCAGTTCGTCCTCGTGAACGCTCCCTTTGTTGTCGGTAAAACACACACTGAGTGAAAGCCTCATGTGAATTGAGGAAATGGGAGGACAAACGTCAAAGGGTGGCGTCCCTGTTCCCCCCTAAAGGAACTCCAGCTTACTACATGTACATGAACTATGGCCAGGGATCTTGCAAGTTTTTAAGAAAATGGAATTGGTATACCAGGGATGATGTAAAACTGCAGTTTCCAGAAAATGGTAGTTTTGATATGGACAAAATAGTGCACTTAACGGGCGCCATGGAGTCAAGGGGAAGTAAAACACCCCAAGCTCAATGGAGCGCATTTTTAATTGGCATGAAAAAGCTAGCAAAAGAAAAACAGAATCCCGGGTGCATAGTCTCAAGGACTCCCAAGAGAAACTAAAGGAACAATTACAAAAACTAAAGGAATCTAAAGTTAGTTCTCCCACACCAAGCGCTTCTCCCGTCTCGCTGTACCCACAGATTAAAATGAAAAATGATTCAGATAGCGAGCAGGCAGAAGAATTGTTAGATTGGGTACCCCCACACTATCACACCACACCTGCCTTTGCAGCTGCTTTGGCTCCGACTCAGCCCGCTTCACTGCCCACAGTTGAAGGTACTGATACTGAAGTCCCTAGTTCCTCTACTACAAAGCCGCCGATAACTAGGAGCAAAGAGAAGAAAAATTCCAAACAGTAATAACTTGCTATAATCCTAATTGGGCCGACATAAATCAATTGCTGCGAGCTGTATTACCTAATGAGGTACGTATCTGTCTCTTTAACGAGGCAAGGTGGCCACAAACCGACCCTACAGCTGATCAGCTTCCACGATAATGTCAAGACTTGATTGATGCGGTTTCGAGGGTATGTCCCAGAAAAATTGACTGGGCTAAAATAAATAATTGTAAGCAAAATAAAGGTGGAAGGGGACGGGGTGGAGGACGAGGGCGAGGACAATTTCCCTCTAACCGTAATAATAATTGCCAATTTTGTGGTCAAATTGGACACTGGAAAAACGAATGCCCTAACAGACCTGGCCAGTCTTTAGATGCATTCCAAACTCAAGCTCTGCCACCTCCCAATCCATCGACCAATGTTTATCATTAGGACAGCCTGGGGAATGGTAGCTTCATCGCTCCTTTTCTGCAATTAGACCAGTCAGGTCCCTTTGTTTCCTGTTCTATTAGTGGTAAGCTGACTCAATGTCTTGTTGACACTGGTGCTAGCCGCTCTACTCTCAGATCTTCTGACTTTCCTCAACTTCCTCTTTCTAGTGAAACTGTAAAAGCTGTAGGCGTTTCTAATCAAATTCAAACAATCCCTGTCTCAGCCCCTCTCCCTGTCTCTGTAGGACCTTTGTCTGATCAACACACCTTTTTGCTCAGTCCCTCCTCTCCTGTTAATCTTTTAGGCAGAGATCTTTTGTGCAAGCTTGGCTGTACTATTTACTAAACTCCTGATGGAGTTTTTCTCAGTGTACCTTCTCACAGTGAACCAGCAGTGCTCGCTGCTCTAATGTTTTCAACTACTTTACCTCAAATCCCTGAACAGCAGGATTTTCAGTTACAGTCTGAAATCTTAGCATCTGTACCTTCTACTCTCTGGTCGCAACACTCTAACGAAGTAGGGCATATTATGACTGCCGACCCCGTGCACATCCGTCGCAACCCAACTAAAGCATTATCTAGACTTACCCAGCACCCATTGAAACCAGCAGCCGAGGAAGGTATCTGACCAGTTATTACATCTCTCTTACAACAGGGTATTATTATCCCTACTGTGGCAGGCTGGATGAGTGGTCTGACGTCAGGCCAGAAGCAGGAAGGAAAACTGACACCAGGGACTGCAGTTAAAGGTGCTCGCGCCATTTTATTTTTAACCCTTTGTGGTCCATTGTCGGACCTAGTCCGACATTGCAATTATTCCAATCTGGTCCATTGTCGGACCCTGTCCGACATCATAAAAAAAATGTAAAAAACGTCTTCTAGTCGTTTTTTCTCCAGAAAAACCCGAGAAAACCATTCAATGGCCTAGCGGGAGCGGCAGGAGCCGAGACAAGCCGAGACAAAAAAAAAAGGCGTATCTCATGAATAGTCATATTTGCCCCTGGCATCAGATAGGGGCGGCCATAAGGAAACAAGCTGGCTGTTACTGAATCAGTGCACAGAGAATATCACGGACATTTGCAGAGCTTTTTTGAGATGTTATAGTAATAAAATAATGACTTGGATCGCATTATTGAGGAGTTTGGTGATAAAACGAGTGATCAGGAGATGATTGATCGGTATGTACGACTATTATTATTATTATTATTATTATTATTTATTTATTTATTAGCATATGTGAAAGCGATAGCGAACGAAATGGTGGGGCGGGGCTGGAGGTGCCTAGTGAGTGCTTTGTTGATATGCAGGGCCATTTAAACCTGTTTGACTGTGGAAAAAAAATACTTTTAAACAGCGCTTCTAAAATTAACTGCGCATGTGAAAATAAATTGGACCCGACGCGCCTGACGCGCACTTAATAAATGGACTGCAAAGGGTTAAATAACAAAAAGAAATAAAATATTTTAACAAAAAGAAACTTACTCACAGAGTAAAAATAAATGTTTAAACAAAACAAGTCTCGAACACAAACAAAAAAAAAACACACGTCTGGCTGGGCAATTGCTGTCACTGTTCCTGTCTTACTATTTTGAAGTTTCGTTTCGTTTTCTCTTTCTCGCTCTCGCTCTCGCTCTCGCTCTCGTTCCTCCTCTCAAACACCCACCATGAGTGCCGAGAGCTGCAGTCTTTTATATTAGTGACCAAGGGATTATCTACCTATTAATTATTTAATAATCCCCCGGTCACATTCTGCACGGGTTTTCTAATTATTCCTGGCAGAGGACGAGTACCCACTCTCGCCTCGGCCAGAACACATTTTAAATAAAACAATAACAAAACCGGCGGCGCTTCAGCGTCATAAATAATAAATATATAAACAAACACGCACGACTTTCGCCATCATACATTTAAATACAATAAAACAAATAAACAATACAAAATAACACAGGGGTGGAGGGGGAGACCCCGTGCTAAAATAAACAAACACTGTACAGGGCTGCTCGCCCTGTTACACCTACCAATAGCCTTTGTAATTCATCCTATCTTGCCTGTTAAAAAGCCTGGGAAGGAAACCTATTGGTTTGTGCAATATCTTAGAGCTGTTAATGCTGTAGTACTCCCTTCTTTCCCTGTAGTTCCCAACCCCACCACAATTCTCTCCTGCATACCCTCCTCTGCTACATATTTTACAGTAGTTGACCTCTGCTCTGTTTTTTTCTCTATCCCTACTCTATCCAATACACTTGGACCTGACTCCCTCAGGGCTATATCGAAAGTCCCTCTTTATTTTCTCAAATCCCGTAATGTGATCTGGATGATGTTGTGTTTGTTTGTGGTTCTACCCTGGTTCAATATGTAGATTACCTTTTACTTGCCTCTCCCTCTCTAGATGCTTGTAAACAGGATTCTGTGATATTCCTTATTGCCTTAGCTACAAAAGGTCACAAAGCCTCAAAGACTAAACTACAGCTGTGCCTCCCTAGAGTACATTATTTAGGACATGGAGAGTCACATGACTGCCTTGCTGTCACCACCAACCTCTCTGTTCCCCGCATTGACCTGAAAGACACCCCTCTGCACAACCCTACCCATGAATTCTATGTTGACAGCTCATGTCAGAGGATAGCAAAGGGAATCTGGTTTCTGGATATGCTGTTTGCTCACTTACCGAAGTAATTGAAAGTGGGCCTCTGTCCTCAGTACAGTCTGATCAAGTAGCTGAACTTGTTGCTTTAACACGTGCCTGTATCCTTGCTCAGGACCAATCTCACAATCTGTACTGACTCTCGCTATGCCTTTGGTGTTGTACATGATTATGGACAATTATGAAAGCAACGTGGGTTTCTTACTTCTACTGGGACACAAATTAAGAATGGCCCTTACGTTGCAGCTCTCTTAGAGGCTTTACAGCTCCCGTCTGAAATTGCTATTGTAAAATGCCTTGCTCACCAGTCTTTACAAGATGAAGTTACTAAGGGAAATGCCTTGGCAGACTCTGCTGCCAAGACAGTGGCCCTTTCCTTACCTCAGACCTCTACTTTGCTCTCTTCTCTCCAATTACAGTCTCCTTTGGCCACCGACCATGAGTTGGCCCTCCTCCGAGATCAAGCACTAAATGCTGAAAAAGAAACATGGAGACTGGCAGGGTGCCTTTTACACCCTGATAACCTGTGGCGCTGCCCTACCTTGCCCGCTTGCACCACAGTGTGGCGCACGTGAGCAAAGGGGGGATGCTTGACTATTAGAAAAGATTGGTATGCTCCAAATTTCCCCGCAGTGGCTCAACAGTATTGTCATGCTTGTCCTATCTGCCAAGCATACAATGTGGGAAAATCTGTGAAAACGAAGCGAGCGGCGCATCCCCCTCCCTGGGGGCCCTTTGTAAATATCCAAATAGATTTTATACAAATGCAGAAATGTTGCTCTTATGAATATGTATTAGTAGTTGTATGTATGTTTTCTGGATGGGTAGAAGCTTATCCATGTGCCAAAGCAGACACTCTAACAGTAAGCAAGAGGCTTTTGAAGGAATTTATCCCTCGGTTTGGAATACCCCTATCTATTAATAGCGATAGAGGAACTCACTTTACAGGACAAATAGTAAAGAGATATGCAGAGCCCTACAAATTCAGCAGAACTTCCATTCACCGCACCACCCACAGTCTGCAGGAGCGGTGGAGAGACAAAATGGAACACTGAAAAACAAAATTGCAAAAATCTGTGCTGAAACTGGTCTCAAATGGCCTGATGCTCTGCCCCTTGCTCTTATGAGCATGGATCCAGTACCAACAGGAGGGTCGGACTGAGTCCACATGAAATATTAATGGGAAGGCCCATGAGACTTCCAGCCACCCCTCCCATTAACCCTCTGTTGATGGACATTACTTTAACTGATGAAACTGTTTTAAAACACTGCCAGACTTTAATGAGATGTGTCAAAGCTTTCCATTCACAGGTTCAAGAGGCGTTGCCTAGAGACTCTGGAGAACAGTGCCACAACCTTAGTTCAGGAGATTGGGTCCACGTCAAGGTACATCAGTGGAAAACTGCACTCGCTCCAAGGTGGAAAGGCCCTTATCAGGTTCTACTCACCACTCATACTGCAGTAAAGTGCCAGGGCCTCCAGACTTGGATCCAAGCAAGAAGACCACTGCCCCATCAGACGAAGAGAAATAACGAAGAGGATTTGCCACAACTTGTGAAGAGCATTTGCCACTCCATTGCCACTATGAAAAGCTAAAGGTGGTGTGTGTGCACTTATTGGCACCAAATGTTGCACATATATCCCCAATAATGAGGAACAAATACATGACCTTACTGAACAGATCACGAAGGAAGGTACTAAATTGCACCAAACTGGTTAAGTGGATTATTGGGTGACCTTGGGACCACAGTGGTGCAAGGTCTGTTATTTTTCTTTGGTATTGTGATTTGCACATATTTTTGTTTCCTTCTTAAGTGCTGGGATGTATGGCTGGGAAAATGCAAACTGAGTTAGAATCCATAGAGCAGAAGGAGAGTGCCAGACTCATGTATGAGGATGATCAGGATGAAAAAAATGAAATAAGAGGTTTAATTAATATTGAAGTCTAAGTCAAGGTGAAGCTAGAAGCTTCAAAGGGGGGGATGTGGAAGTGAACAATGTAAGACATAGACTTGTGTCTGGAAAAATTGTATACATGATATAAAGTTGGGGAATGAGTATAATAGGTCTTTTATTTCTTCAGAATGTTCTAGCTGTCACTATCTGTAACTGCAAGTTGCTAAGAAACTAGATACACATTTTGCTTGCATCTTCAGTTTTCTTACACAATGCAAAGTACTAGCCACTGTACAATAGAAATACAAGGTTACTATAAAAAGCTTATTAACATGTGATTGGTACAAGTAGAATACTTGTAAAGACTTGATTGGTTACTGCCTTATGTAGAATCATGCCTGTTTAGCTATATAAACTCTTTGTTTCTGCCTGCGAGCAGAGAACTCATGGGTTAACTAGAAGAACTTATGTTCGGTTGTCTTCTGATTGTCTCTCCCTGCAATTGCTGGAATGTTAATAAAGTGCACTGAATAACTTTGGATCTAAATTTAGACTGAAGCGTTTATTCTTCCACAGCAATCAATTATTTTCTGTTTTGTATTTGTAATTAATTTAGAACAATTTGTAGATTTTATTTTTCATTTTGACATTATGGACTTTGCTTGTGTTGATCAGTGGCAAAAACTCCTAATTAAATCCATTTTGATTCCATGTTGTAACACAATAAAATGTGGAAAAGTCCAAGGGGGGTGAATACTTTTGAGAGCCACTGTATATATATATATATATATATATATATATATATATATATATATATATATATATATATATATATATATATATACACTTATGAGTATTGAAAATATAGATAGATAGAGATAGATAGATAGATAGATAGATAGATAGATAGATAGATAGATATAGTTTTTTTTTACTCCATAGACACTTATTGAATATATACATTCAATAAGCAATGAACATATATGTCTTATAAAAACCATAAATATTTATCTATATTCAATAGTCATGTGTCTATATTGCTACCAACGTCAAAGGTCATCCATCAAACTATAACAATAGTTTTGACATAAACTATCGTAATATTACTACTAGCATTGGCTGAGTGGCAAGATGGAGCAGCCAGTGTTGGGAAGTAGGACACCAGCAGACACATGAAGATGGTAAAAACAGTCTGGAAAGCTTTCTTCTGAACTTTGTCTCTGTTCAGTCTGGACTGTCTCAGGAACCGGAGGAGAGACACGTTTCAGCAGACTATGACCAGGCAGGCCAGGGCGAAAACCAGCGTGTTAATCAGAGACCGTGCTCCGACTGAAATTGAGAGCAGAGGAAGCACAGAGAAGGCTACAGTGATGGCCCAAACCATGACACAGTCCACTGCTCTGTAGACGAGAGACTTGAACCGCAGGTAACGGACTGGGTGAACAACCTGGCAAGTTTATTTTAGTAATTTTATTTATTTGTATTTTACACCTTTTGTTTGGCCCTCATGTCCTTTATTTTGTATTTTGTTTGAACCTGCAACTACTGTCTTTGAACCTCCCCACTCTTGCTATCCTGTCACACTCTGTTTATCTGAGATTTTGATGATCGACAATGAGGCAGCGCAGGTTCTCAAGAATATATACTACTCAGTAAAAAAGGGTTGTTTTGATTGGATATTGTTGGTCATGTGGCTGATGAAAGGAGATGACTACAATAGATTAGCTGGCCATATTTAACCACACCTCATTTATCTGTAGATTTCATGTATCCATAGATATACAGTTCCAGTTGTGAGCAGGATCAGATAGGAGTGCTAGAAGTGCAATAGAGGACTGAATAGAGGAGCAACTGTACAACATATCACAGTGCAGTTAAGAGCAAGTACAGTCAATTCAATGGCAATTAAGAGTGGCTTTTCCAAAAAAACAAATGTGTTGAGCTCAATTCAATTTGTACTTGCTGAGGTCAAAGCACCGCAGGCTGATGGCAGGGAAACTGGAGATTCCGATGAGATTGGTTGTCTTGATGGAGAGGAGGATGCGAGACTCTCAGACGGACCTCCGGGATTGAAAGGAGTGGGGAGGGGGAGGGGGAGGGTGGGGGGGAACAGAGGAGGAACTGGTGCTGGATACCTGAGAGATAATTCCTGATGGAGAAAGGGGCCAGGTTAAGGGATAGCTTGAGGTCTGTCATAAAGGCAAGGAGGTGCTGAAGGTTTTAGGTGGTGAGAGAGATCCGAATCTGGGCACAGAACGTGGTGAAGGAAGGCCAGGCAGTAGAATAAGAAGAGTGAGTGGAAGGGGCTAAGGAATTCTCCCTGAAGCTGCAGACTGACTGGAGGAGGCCGGAGAGTGTGGAGTTTAGTGGAACACCAGTTGATTGAAAGGAGGAACTTGCCGCGGGTTGGGGTTTGCTTCTGTTTAATTTTATTTTTTTTACTGCAATGTGTAGTATTCTGTAGTAAAATTACTACAGTTGGCCAAAGTCCAGTATCTGGGTGCACGGAATTGGTTCACAAGACCTCATGGTTGAAATGGCTTAACGCTCCAAGTCTATCCATTGTATGCCCCTTGCTGTCCTGGTAACTGTTTTTTTTTTTTTTTTTAAACCGGTAAATCAACTGGTGCTGTCACGGTAACTTCACAGAGTGCACTCTGTTCCTTTAGGAGTCCTGCAGAGGAAGTGCTTCACAAGAGCAGTTAGACCTAGTACTTCCATGGTCAGGTCATTGAATGGACAGAGCAGCCTTTTCTGAGGGTAGAGATTAAAGACTGAAGGATATTGATATAGGGAGCCAGGAGGGAGCAGCAGGGGGGGGCTCTTGAGGATGTCTCTGAGTGTCAGCAAACTGATGGGATGGATAGGAGTGCTGGAGAAGGGATGGAGATGAGGCGGCAGAAATACTGAATTCCGGAGATGTAGGCTTTAACGGTAGTGGGGGCTAAGTGAAGAGAATCCCTTGCATGGGCGATGGAGGCTAGAATCCGTTGCTCATTAAATCAGAATGGGATGTATTTTGTTTTGAGTGCAGAAAGTTGTAAATGTTTTCCATCCAGTGGTAAATGAAGATTTGATCGCTGGGGCTAAGGGTGTGGCCATGTAGTGATGAGCAGATTGCAGAAGGTTGGAATGTTGTATTTAGTTGAACGGCAGATGTTGGTGTTGCAGAGTTTGATGAGGGCTGAGGTGGTAGCTGGACCTGAACAAATATATGAAATCGACTGCCGAGTTGTTTCTGGAAACGAAGGCAGAGAGATGAGATGCCGACCATCCTGTGTTAGTTAATATGGGATTGATCAGCAGTTTGCTACCATCATGTCTGTTTGGAATGAAAAAAGTGAACTCATAATCAGAGATTTGGGTTTCACAACTCCAGTCATTCTCCAAATAGTGGAACTCCTTAATTCATAAATCAAACAGATTTCCAGTCTCGTAGTATCTGAGAGGATAGGAGGACAAGAGGCTAAATTGCTGAGGAAGTCAAGCGTGCCGTATATATTATATATATTTTTTTAGATCCAGGTATTGGAGGAAAGCTGGAGCGTTGGAAGCTCTTTAGGAGAGCAGTTGCAGTTTTAAACAGTAAACTAAAGCCACTTTTGCATGCTGCAATAGTGAGCAGATCTGAAGAGGGAGCCGAGATTTGCTGTAATGAGGAGATATTAACAGTAGAGGCAAGATCTGCTGAACGGGCAGAGATCTGAGGGAGTGAACGATGGAATGCTGTCAGTAGTCTGCAGTGGCCTGCTGTAGAGAGCAGAGAGCTGCTGAATGCGGTGGAAATTGGTATTTGAGAGTTAAGGCGTTTTTAGATGATGTCGGCCATGGGGCTGCCTTTGGGCAGAGATGAAGAATGCATAGATCTGAGTCCACTGCAGAACCTGAGAGGATGGGAATGCGTTGCTCGGAGGCTGCTGCAAAACCTACTGATTTGATCAGGAGCAGTCTAAGAGTGTATTGTCTATTGCGGTGTAGGAGGACGCGTTGACTGAAATGTTGATAATCGTAGAACATAGTTTCAGTATGTGACTGGTAGCTCAAATTGAATGAAATGGACTTTGAAAGTTGTATTAAGTGCCTTGATGAAGTTGAGGGCAAATGAGGAAGTGCAAATCCAGGAACAAGAAGGTTGCAGGAATGGCCTGATGCAGGGAAGCTGGAAATTAATGTGACGGTGGATTCTTAACATCTCAGAAAGCTGATAAGCTTGGCTTCATGACGAGGTCCTCTAGGGGAGGGGTTTGGATTTTAAAAATTCAAATTAATATAATGTAGAAAAAGAGGTTGAAGCAGGAAGGTACTGAGAATCCCTTGGAATGACAATGAACTGCAGGAATTGATAGAAAGTTTGGAGTGTGCGAGATTCGCAGCAATAGCAAATCAGCTTAAATTACACTATGTAACACAATTTTTGTTCCTGGGTAGTAAGTGTTATTTCCTAATTGCTTATGCCTCAAAAGTATAGAAAATGGCTATTATTCCCCACAAACTTTGCTTTTGTGACCAGGACAGTGATATTTTGAAATTTACGGGCAAATTTGTGTCTTTTCGTTCACATAAAGTCAGAAAAAAAACAACATATGAATCCAAATTAACATGTATTTATACTAAAGTAATACAAAAATGACTCCAAAAGATTTAGAAGTGAGTAGTCTTTTTGGTTGGGGCAGTATGGGTTTCTCTCCTCAGCTCCACCTCTGAAATTGTCATCTGGATCTACAACGTCTTCCTCGCTCTCTGACTTGCTGCTCTCTTCTAAAGACGGCTGCTCTCTCTCCGGAGGAGTGGGTACGGGGAGCTCATGGCAGTGTGGCACCGGGGCGATGGATGAAGGAAGGTCCGGATACGTGATAGCAGGTGCATTCTTGCAAGTCCGACGTTTGGAAGGGTCCACCATGCAGAAGTAGCAGTTGCTTGAGTGGTCAGTGGGTTCCCGCCAAATTCTTGGGATAGCGAACTTCATGGCTCTCTTTTCCCCTCTGTACCATCCTACAAAAATACATTTATTTCACGCATGACTAATGTGTAAGAGATTCTCGCAACATTTTTCATATATGATATATTTTTTTCAATAACATTGAAAATTGTAAAACATTTTAAAATTAAAAACTTTTACAATTTTAAAAATTAACAAATTTTATAACATAAAATTCCGAGCAACAATTGTCCATCTTACCTTCCAGAGTTTTTTTGCAGTGCTCGCAGGTGAAATGAGGTGCCCTGGGTTTGTCTTGATCCCCGACAGGCATGCAGAAATATGCCTTGTAGGCCTCACACATCTTAGCAGATGCTTCCACGGAGTACTTTTTCGCTCTTGTCTTGATAAATTGGCCGCAGACATAGCAAAATGCGTCTGCCGGATGCTTGCAGCCTCTTGATGATATCTCAGAAAAATGCAGATATGTATCCACTTAGGCAGCTGGAACTAAACTGAACTGGTGGGCTTAAGGCCCCTGTATTTATACTACTATTTATATTACTGGAAAGTTCTAGAAAGTTCTAGAAGTTACTCCAAGTTTACTCAGCACTGAATCTATCTGGAATGTTCTGGAAAATAGGCAACTTTCAAAATATCACTGTCCTGGTCACAAAAGCAAAGTTTGTGAGGAACAATAGCCATTTTCTATACTTTTGAGACATAAGCAATTAGGAAATAACACTTACTACCCAGGAACCAAAAAAAAAAAAAAAAATTGTCACACGGTGTTATGAGGCGCTTGTGGTGTTATGCTGCCATCTAGAGGTTGTGATTGGAATTGAAACTATTGGCTTCAGTGAAGCAGGGTAGCATTTATTTGGTTATTGCGATTAAAATCCTCGTCTATGTATAAAACATTTGCTTTAGAACAGTTAGTGATGATATAAGTAAGTTAACGTAGGTCTAGAAGAGGAGCCTGCAGTATTTAGATGTCACAATTCAGCGAGTTGAAGCTCTCATGTTGCAACAGCGCAGCAGCAGGAGAGCCAGAAGATTGCAATAGTGAGGCACAGGCTCGCATTGCCTGTTAAAGCTGCCTGGTCGCCATGGCAATTTACCACTCCCAGTAGTCACTCGATGAGGCGTTGCCGTAGCAACCAGGCGCCGGTAGGAAAGAGTTGCAGTTCAGCGGTGACGTTGCATCAGTTTTTCTGATGAAAACGCAGACCAAGTTGAGTATGGCACTGCGCTTTGAATGGCGCTGTAGCTGGGCTGGAGACTGGATGGAGCAGGAAAGACTAACGCTGGAGCTCCTGCAGAAAAATACAAAAGCTGAATGATGGAAAGAATCACCTGAGCAGGTAGGAAAATAGCTGATACTGTCTTACCAGCGCTGAGCAGAGAAATGACCTACAGTGAAAGGAACGAACAACAAAAAACAAACACAGACAAGGAAGCGGAAATAGTGCTGGGTTAAAGTAGAAACGAGAGGGAGAGAGACAGGAGAGGCAGCCAATAACATACGTGGAGCAGCGCTGGCCATGCCCTAATAATTGACGAGGCGAGCGCTGCATTGTGTCGTTGGCTGGAAATGCTAAATGAGGCTGAACTGGGATCAGCTTCCACCCCGAATAGATCGGTGGACGCTACCGGGCAGGACGCCACGGAGGGAAGGTAAGACTGGCTAAAGAAAGGGACTTAGGATAAGAAAAAAGCAGCGCAAATTATTTGACTCAACAAGCACATGACACACGTCTTGTAAAGGAGCGCGTGTTCATATTTTTTAATCTATACAGAATTCCCTTTCGATTCCAGCACCATTTTATGTAGTGCTGGTTCAAGCCCTGGTGAGCTGTTATTATTTCTTCATTTCTATTAATGTATGCAGTGCTGTTGTAAAGCAGCAGGAATGGAACAAGCGCAGAGCCGCTCTCCCAAAACTGGTGCGAAGAAGCAGCTGGAAAACCATCTTAGAGAGCGGGAGGGAGGGAGGGAGAGAAGGCAGTGCTCGATTGCTTTCCAGTTCAGAGATTCAGAGACTAGACAGTGCAGAACTGTTTTAAGATCGGAAGTGTTTGTACCTGGTCCAGAAAATTGTGTGTCTCTGTCTATACTGTAAAACTTCTAAATAATTGTGTTTATTTACAATGTTTCCCTGTTGAGATCAGTCTATTTGTGACCTAGCATTTATTATGTAAGGTTAGTAACATCTTCAAATTCTTAGGACGGAATTACAAAGAAACCATTTACACACTTTATAAAAAAAAATATCAAATCGTTTTTTAATGACTTCCTCTCTGTCGTCACACGTTTTTCTTTGCTTTTTAATTAAATGCAGGTTACAGAATTACAGATAAAACAAAATTGCCAGTATGAAGGAAACAGTGTTTAATGATATCAATAAATGTTATATTATAGCCTACAGTACGAAATAACTGTACATTATGTACATATTCACTCCCCTTGCATAGTGTGAAAAAAAAACACACTGGAAAATAATCGAGCAGAGAACATGTCTGCATTGGAAAAACACTTAGTACAGCCGTTTGGGTGTTTTGCCAAGAATATCAAGCTGTTTATTTCCCAATATTTCCCAGCAGCTCCGGCGCCTGTAAGAGACTGGCAATTAATGGAGGTTTAAACAGTGAACACAGCATACATTTTTATCAGAAACAACCTCGTCTCCCAGGCTGTACTGCATTCCTACAAAAAGGAGAACATTTCACGCTGCTGTATTCCTGTAAGTTCTTTTGCTTATTAAAATCCTGATTTGGGGTTCCTGTCCACCCTGTGCTGCTCAATTCACTTCAGAGAATCAGTGTTAGTCTCTCATCAGTTAGAGTTTGTCACTGTTTCTCGTGTTTGTAATTGTCAAATATTTAAGAGTTTATTCAAGAATATTCAGTTTGACTCCTGCAGTGAAGAGTGACAAATTCAGGGTGCATAGTTAATATTCATTATTCATTATTAAAACGGGGTTCTCTCTTTAAAAGAAGTTGCTTTATCTCTGAATGTCATGATATATAATACATGTCGAATCCTGTCAGAAATCTAGTTGAGTTTCAGTGAGGAATGTTTTGTTCTCATGGCTGCAGAGCTGCACAGCCCCTCTGAGCTGAGGATCTGTGGCGGAGTGTCCCGCCCCTTTGTTTATTATTTATATTATGATTTATGTTTATATTACGGCAAAGCGCCGCTTATTTCTTATTGTTTTTGCATTTTAATAACCTCATGAGGATGCGTGACTGATCAGCTAGTGATTATTTAACTAGCTGACAGTCAAGCATCCTTACTAAACTCGTGCAGACTGTGGCCGAGGGGTAATAATTAATTAATGGCTAGTTAACCCCTCGGCCAGAATATAAAAGCCTCCAGCTGTCCACGCTAAAGTAGAGAGTGTCAGAGGCGAGACGTGCTTTGTGGAGACAGAGAAAAAAAAAAAAAAAAAAAAAACACAACCACACACAACAACTACAACCCACCACACACAACCACCACCTAAATATACTTGTTCAGTTATTGTCTGTTTGGCCAACGTGCCCTTTTTTGTGGTGTTTTGTGTTTGTTTAAATCTTTTGTTTTATTATTTAACTACCACCCTTCTTTGTTTGTGACCTCATCACTGCAACCACTCTGCTTCAGGACCGTGCTGCTTGGAGGGAGGAGTTCAGCAGGGAACACCATCCTGGGCAGAGAGGAGTTTAGAACTGGATTCAGTGACTCTGATAGAATCAGGAAGTGTGAGAAGTGAACAGGAGACGTGTCTGGGAGGCAGGTCACTATGGTCGATACTCCATTCTTCATACGCTCACACTGGGTTGAGATTGAAGGATGTATTTCTCTGTCTGCCCCAGGACCCCACGCTTTCCTCTTGGTGATGCCGGTGTATAGAAAAGAATGGAAAGGAGCACACAATGAAAAGTGGGAGACTGTAGTAAAATACTATTACAAATCCCTATATGAAGTGCAGGAGCTGTGAGGTGAGAGAGCTGTGAGGAACACAATCATCCTTTTCACCTGTGGGGACCTTCTAAAAGGCAGGACAATTGAGCAGTTAATTCAGGAAGCTGGTGAGGAGCTCCAGCAGTTTGTTGAGAAATGTAGGAACAGGTATCATGATCTCAACAATAAGAACAGGAGCGATCAAACTCAGGTCACACAGCTCCCGGACAAGATAAACAACAAGGTGAAAGCAGTGGAGGAAACTGCACCATAGAGATGTACCAGGAGGGGAAAGGTACACAACATGAACACAAACTGACAGAGAAATACAAAGCTGAAGGAGGAAGAATAGGAGATGAAACATAAGTATGAGGAGGAACTGAGCAGGAGAGAAGAGGACATGTTAGAGGAAAATATCAGTCCAGAAGCAGAGCAATCCATTGAGTTTTTAAACACATATCAGCGAGAGGAAACAAAAGCAGCAGGATAAGGAAGACTAAGAGCACAAACACAGTAACACATAGACCATATTAATAATGTATCAAAATATTCAAATGCTTCATAATGATTGTCTTAATATTTTCATATGTACTGTGTAAGTGGAAACAAAACTATAGAGATGTTTTTTTATCTTTTTGTTTAGATTGTAATAACGTGCTAAATATATACAGCCATTTAACACTATTTGGCAGCGGCAGTTTTTGCATGCAACAGAAGACAGAGATTCACATCGTCTGTGTTTCATTGGTGGACAGATTGATTCTCAAAATGCTTGACTTTTGATACAGTCTGCTTCTATTTATTAAGTGCTGACATTAAGTGTGTGCGCCTTTTAGAAACACATATACTATTATATACTATTCTCTTTCTAATATTATAAAATATGTTTCATGTTCCCCCTTGCATACATTAATTTAAGAGTTAACCGAGTACTGTATCTTAAACTAACATTTGTATGTTTTCATCTGGCATAACGTTTTTATGTATTGTAACGGTTGAAATGATCCGTTATTATTTCACATTTTTATTTTTGCACTTTTATTTATTATTTGTATATATTTTGAATTGCACACGTTTTCTTAGATAGCACACTTTATGACTGATTTGTTGCATTTTATTGTTGCTTCTCCATTTGGCACCCGAAGCTAATTTATTAACTATTATTATTTATTTCTTAGCAGACGCCCTTATCCATTTATACAGTTGGGTTTTTACTGGAGCAATCTAGGTAAAGTACTGTTGTGTGAAATTTTAATTACTTTAAATTTAAAAGGAAGTTAATGTGGAGGTAAATAAGACAATTACTACACAGAGTAATTTCAAATAAGGTCCGCTTTATTTCACACCCTTGATACAATAATAGACAAACACACATACAAGAATATATTAATCAGAGATATAATATACTCATAGAGATGCAACTGAACTAATCCTTACCCTTCCAAGCAGATCGGGAGAGCCCCTCGACCCTGGCAAGAGAAAGCAGCTGTCTCCAAAACTACCGAGCAGGACTGCGCAAATCCTCACGGCTGACTCTCCTCAACAAAGGTTCACATATCAATACTCATAGAGACGCAACTGAACTAATCCTTACCCTTCCAAGCAGATCGGGAGAGCCCCTCGACCCTGGCAAGAGAAAGCAGCTGTCTCCAAAAATACCGAGCAGGACTGCGCATATCCCCACGGCTGACTCTCACCAGAGCAGGGGGGGAACCCGTCCTTTATAGCTTACCAAGTTAGGCTTCCGCGTGCGAGAGAGTAATTGGCCAGATCACTCTCTCGAGGCTCGCCCTGTGAATTATTTCTGTAAGCTATCCCTTTTCCCATAACATTCTGAGACAAACAAGATAGATAAGCGGTACAAAAACAAGTTGGTTGAGCAGTACGAAAACAAGTTAGATAAACAGTACAGAAACACATTATACAAGCAGTACAGGTTATTACAGGGCAAGGGCACAGATGGACTCGAACGCATTTCTATAACTTTCTAGAACATTTTTTTTTTATTTCAAGTACCTTGCTCAAGGGTACAGCAGCAGTGTCCCCAACCTGGGATTGAACCCACAACCCTCCGGTCAAGAGTCCAGAGCCCTAACCACTACTCCACACTGCTACCCCAGCTACCTGCCAATTGACAACAATACTCACCTAACTATAGATTCCCGGGATGGCCATCCACCGTTTGTCTTGTCTGTGTGTTTGTGCGTGCAGGTGAGATGGAAAGTGTTGCTGCTGCTATGATGATGATGACGACGATAATTATAAATAGGATAATACTAGGTCGGGGAGTGTACTACTAAAAAAACTCATTGCCTTAATAGAATTATGTTTAGTTACTCATTTAGTTTTTGTTAGGAGAACTTTTGAGTTAGATATATTTTTTAAAAGTACATGTAACTTAACCATTTGGGTTAGATGTACTTTTTTTTTAAAGTATACTGTAAAAAAAAATATTCCCATTACAAATGTACTTCTAACACCAATGTAATGTTTTGATGAAGAATTCCTCAGAGGTTCCGAAGAAGCTGCATATAAGCAGTGTTTTATTTAGCACAAACCATAGGCACAGTCGCTCAACAAAAAGCTTACGAAAGGGCTCCAACAAATCCACAACACCAAGCGGAGATCAGTAAATACAGAAAACACAACAACAAACATCATTTACAACTATTAAATAGTTTCCCAGATCTCCCCTAATATACAAATTGGCGGCAGAAAAGGGTCTGTTCGTAGCAGGAAGTCTGTTTAATTTAGTGTACTCAAATAAATAAAGTATACATACTTTTTCAAAAGAAAAGTTACACTTAAACTTCATTAGTTAAACCAACCAAATTAAAATGTGTTATTTCTAAGAGTAAAAGCAATAACTTAAATTCTGAGGCAAAATGCCCTCGGTGACGTACCTTGCAGGCTTTACATGTGTAACGTTTGTATTTGTTTACTTTTAATACTGAGAGGCACAGCTATATTGGCATTGTTTTAATCTTAAACACTGCACAGGCAACAATCTTTTAAATACTTGTATTCACGAGGAGTTTTAATCAGTACCCGTCGTGGTTTACATTATGTTAAATTAATGAGCTTTAACAGTACTCTGCATGAAAATAAATATTGTGTCCGTGTCTGGAGCGCAGCCTAGTCTCTGGAGTGCAGGAGAGCTCTCTGCTTGCTCTCTCGGGGTTCAGCTTCAGCACCTCGGACAGTGCCCGGTTCCAGTGTTTTGGAAGCAGAAGATAGTACGCATCAAAGTTGTGGTCTAGCTGTTACTGTAATTTCCTGAGATCATCCACATCTGCAGAATAAGACAGTTCCAATTGCAACGAACAAACGAGTTGTGGATCAGTTCAGGTTTAAAATGCAGCAGAGGAACAAGACTAAGACTAGTGGCCTGTATTCATGAATGGGTTTACACCAATTCACAATTAACGACACTCTAAAAAGAATACATGTTCATATAAGCCGTAAAATAAAAAAAAAATAAAAAATGACGTACTCTTACACAGCTTCTTTGAATTAAACTGCACCCGCTGTGACATGATGTTTTACGTCATCTCCTGATGTTTTTTTCTGTATTCAAGTCTATATGCAGGGGATATCAAACTCGACGGGGATATTACAATATCAATAACGTATGGGCAACTTACAATTGTTGCAAGATGTCACCTTATGTTTTACATACAATTACCCATTTATGCAGTTGCAATAGGCAGGTACTTGACGTTGAAGAGAATTGTGGGCTATGTCGTTTTAAAACCTTGAAATACACCTTTGCTTCTATGACGATCCCACATATCCCATAATTCTTTTCAACGTCCCATCCCTGCAGCACATTCAAATTTCAAAATGTACAGACAGACACGGAGCATGATTTAGCTTATTTGTTTTTAAGCTACTGACTGTCTCTGTTGAACCGAATACTGTTTTGTTTTTAGACGTATTTTTATTTTCATCGGCAGATGCGCTCTGGATGCAAGCACAGTGCTGACATGTCATTTCATAAAATTATATTAAGCAAGGTTTCAGGTAAATATATAAAGAAAAAAGGCAGTGTGTATTTGAGCACTACTACAAGACCATATACGGAACTAAAACGAGTGGACTAAATAATAGTAATTGTTTTGTAACAATTTAATTGGTTTAAAAGCAAACAAGATTATCCATAAACTATGTTCACAGAAAATAAATATAAAAAGAGAATTTTGACAAAAGCTGCCGCAAAGCACTATGGTTGAAAGTGAAAACGTTACCCACTTAACGTTTTTTCCCCCAGAAAGCAGAAATGCAGAAAAATCTGTTAACGTTTCTCTAGTGAGACTGGGTTGCACCACTACCCCATACTACTGCCAGATTATCAATTCAAACAAGTGGTGGAAGTGGTTGTAGTTTCTGGAAGTGAATGAGGAAATAAAAATACGCGCAAAGACAATCCCGTTCACCGCAGAAGAAAACGAGTTTGTGGACGCGGATTCATCGGTCTCGGTTCGCTGTGCACATAGGCAGCCTGGCCAGGGCGAACGAAACTGAATTGGCGCTCCACCAGCGTTAAAACGTCAGTCTTATTAGAAGCGAGATCGCTGGAGTCAAGCGGTTTGGCAGCGGTGAGTTTGTAACCTCAGTGGCGTGCCGTGACCAAATGGACTGAGTCGTTGCACCCCTCTCCCCTCTCCTCTTTTTTTTTTTTAAGTGGCAGCTACCTGAAAGCCACAGATACCTGTCATAATTTGAATTCTGAAAGTGTCGAGTATATCCTTCAGCTTCCTGTGTCAGCTCGGGGATCTGTGGTGTATATCTCCCTTTTTCAGAGAAAGTTCTCCTTGAAAAATGATTTGTAACCAAATCGACTATGATGTCTCCTTTTTCTCACATTTTTATTTTTTTTATTTTAGTGTAAAATAAAATTCGAAATAATTAGATGTTGTAAAGGTATTTGTATTTATCAATGTATATTTATAAGCAATATCGTGCAAAATCCAACTATCCTCCTAACTGCATTGTTAACCAAGGAATATGGGGTAGCAGTGTGGAGTAGTGGTTAGGGTTTTCGGCTCTTGACCAGAGGGTCGTGGGTTCAATCCCAGGTGGGGGACACTGCTGCTGTACCCTTGAGCAAGGTACTTTACCTAAATTGCTCCAGTAAAAACCCAACTGTATAAATGGGTAACTGTATGTAAAAAATAATTTAATTGTATGTAAAAAATAATGTGGTATCTTGTTTCAATTGTAAGTCACCCTGGATAAGGGCGTCTGCTAAGAAATACATCATAATAATATTCATATTTTGGTGTTGCTCACTAACGATTGGTCAGCTGTCAGAGCTTGACTTTTCCATTGGTTGCTAAGCAGGGCCTTCAAGTGAGGCAGAGAATACCCTAAGAGATTTATGGCCGGCCTCTGCTCACTCCTGATTGGTCGCCTGTCTAAAAAAAGGACATTCTTTGACTCGCCTATTGGTTAAACTCACCCAAGACCTTCAACTGAAACGGAGAAATACTCTCAACTGTTTTGTTTTTAGCGTCAGGTCGTTGTTTTAGACTTATGCGGGGGAAATGCAGATCTCTTATTGGCTGATCACATCCCCTTCAGGAACCCTAGACTCTTAAAAAAACCTCTAGTAAACCCTGTAAGTCATCTTGGATAAGGGCGTCAGACAAATTAACAAATAATAATAATAGAGTAGTATGTTTCATAGTATAAGCAAGCACACTGTACGCAAGTGAGTGAGGCAACGTAATGTCATTTGACTGACGGTTTACTTGGCACTGTCTGGTCAGCAGAGAATACCTTGAAGGTCCTGACGGCGTGCCTTTTTATGCGCAGCAGATAATTCTTATGTATGAACTATATAGGGCAGGAAATGGTTTCGTCATTTGGAAATGTTTGTGACTGTGAAGAAGCTTCACATTGGGGTGCATTCTCCAATGCAATATAATCTTAGATGTCGTTTATAAACAGTGCGTCTTCATTTTTTTTCCTGAAAGTCTATGTAAGTAAATCCTAACAAGTTTTAGTATTTTGATTAGTCTTTTATTTTGTTAATGTGAAGAGTGGTCAAAGTGGGTGTCGCTTTGAACAGGATGGAGAGAGAGAGAGAGAGAGATAGAATGTATATACATATGTAGAGTATGTATATTTTATATGAAAAATTAATTATTGCATATTTTTTAGAAGAATGAAGAGCGTTATTATTACAATATTTATTCATATTAAGACATTTTTGATCAAACTCCTTCCTGTGTTTGGGTAGAAAGTGAAAGTAAGCACAGTTTGCTTTTGACTGAGGTTCTCTATTCTCTACTGCAGACTTGCATTCAGTGACGGATCTAGCCTTGTAACTTGACAGTTTCTCTAATTTCTTGCCTGGGAATATATCTTGAAATGTTTTAAAAAGGTCGATTTTAGAGACAAAAAGTCCCACAATACAGATCACAGAAATGATTAGCCTAATAATTTAACACAAATTTGTTACATTAGCCAGTAGCAAGCAACTGTTTTTTTTACGTTTGTGTTTCATTTTAGTTTCATACGACTTACTGCCAGACATAAAGAAGTGTAACATTTCTTTACGTTGTCAGGGATCTTTGTAGCCATTTCTGTGCTTAGGTACTATGGGATAATTAAAATAATATATAAGTTCACATGGTTTGAACTTATTGAATCAAGTCCAGCTACTTGTAACTAATAGAAGATCAATCTTTTTTATACAGCTGTCGATTCAACTTTATAGGACAAAATATTAAATATAGCACTGTGCAATTTGGCAACTTGCTTCTCTGAAAATTGCTGTGTCACTAGATTTGTTGCTTGTCGCTTTGACCATGTTTTTTTGTCACTAGGAAAACCCAAAAGTCGCTAGATCTAGCTACAAAATCGCTAACTTGGCACAGGATTCCAATGGCTGTACAATGGTTGATTATTAATTAAAACAGTAGTTATTTCTAATCAATTCATTACACAAAGCACTGTTTCCAAATCATATCCTGTTGGGGTCACAAAGACAAATCTGCCCAATTCCAGCCTTGCTGAAGCACCCCCAGATGAGTCCAATTTTCAGCTTTGCCCAACACCTGGTCGTCTAATGGTTAGACGGAGACCTGGAGAGGCCTACAAGCCACAGTGTCTCGCACCCACTGTGAAATGTGGTGGAGGATCGGTGATGATCTGGGGGTGCTTCAGCAAGGCTGGAATCGGGCAGCTTTGGCATGAATCAAGCCAAGTACAAGGTTGTCCTGGAAGAAAACTTGCTTCCTTCTGCCCTGACAATATTCCCCAACTCTGAGGATTGGTTTTTCCAGCAGGATAATGCTCCATGCCACACAGCCAGGTCAATCAAGTTGTAGATGGAGGACCACCAGATCAAGACCCTGTCATGGCCAGCCCAATCTCCAGACCTGAACCCCATTGAAAACCTCTGGAATGTGATCAAGAGGAAGATGGATGGTCACAAGCCATCAAACAAAGCCGAGCTGCTTGAATTTTTGCGCCAGGAGTGGCATTAAGTCACCCAACATCAATGTGAAAGACTGGTGGACAGCATGCCAAGACGCATGAAAGCTGTGCTTGAAAATCAGGGTTATTCCACCAAATATTGATTTCTGAACTCTTCCTAAGTTAAAACATTAGTATTGTGTTGTTTAAAAATGAATATGAACTTATTTTCTTTGCATTATTCGAGGTCTGACAACACTGCATCTTTTTTTGTTATTTTGACCAGTTGTCATTTTCTGCAAATAAATGCTCTAAATGACAATATTTTTATTTGGAATTTGGGAGAAATGTTGTCAGTAGTTTATAGAATAAAACAAAAATGTTCATTTTACCCAAACACATACCTATAAATAGTAAAACTAGAGAAACTGATAATTTTGCAGTGGTCTCTTTTCCAGAGCTGTATATATATATATATATATATATATATATATATATATATATATATATATATATATATATATAACAGTATGGTAAACAGCTTATCATTTTGACTTGTTTGCTGCACACAGTAATTCAGCAACACTATTCATCTTAGCAGATATATAGGAGCTCATTTACACATTCATTTAATTCAGTTTAGGGACAAGTCTAAAACCCGTTCTGTCTCAAAGTGTCCTGGGATTGTGGAGCCTGTTTGCAATCCTAGTTCATTGTCCAGACTGCCAGGCTTTTACAATAGATGAGGTTTGCTTTATTGAAGACTAACTCTTCTCATCCGTTCCATCTTCGCTGTGTATTTCTTTTTCTCATCAGGCAGTAGATTTTCTCCTCTGGAAATCTTCGCCAGCAGGTCAGAATTTTTCTTCATTGTTTCTAAGTTTTGGATGCGGTCCTCGAACCCGGGTTTTTTATCTTCTTTCTCACTGCGAATGAGGAGGTCGATGTATTCCGATGTTGACAGAGTTTTGGGTTTCAAAGCGATTTCTTCAAGTCGAGCCAGACAGCTGGACGAGAGCCCAATGAGTTGCATCAATTTGTCTTCAATACTGTAAAACTCATCTTCCAGCCTTGTGAGAATTTCTTTGGTGCTCATAAACTCACCGGTTGCTTTTACGAAATTTTCCTTTAGCTTCGAGACTGTAGTTTTTACCTTCACTGGTTCGTATTCCCAAATTACTTTTTCAGATAAATGGGAGTCGTAGCGACAGTTCCCAGGGCATATTACACAGTTTCCATCATCATCCATGACTGCACATGACCTTATCTCTTCAGGCGTGGGCAGATAGCAGGCAGGGTGGCAAGAAAAATTACATGTGTTGCAGTTGGTCGACAAAACGTGTGTTACTTTCCTTTTACCTTTCAACTCTTGTTTTTCAACTTCAAAATCTTTATTTGCATTTATGTTTGCTTCGCTCTGTTCCAGGCATGACTTTGTACTTTTGATTTCACTCAGCTTTAACAAGCCTATTTGGATCTGAGGCACCAGTTTTTCCAGGGCGATCTCAAGGCGCTGGCGCTCTTCAAGCACTTTTCTCGTTAAAACTAAACTCCTTTGTTCCACTTTCTCCAACATCCTAAAGAACTTTTTCATGTTTTTTGAAGTGTCAACCCAGACGTCTTTCTTCTTCCGAAGGATGTTGTCCTCATCATCGCTTTCGGAATCTGAATCCGAATCCTCATCATCATCAAAAAGTTTCTTCATTGCAACATTGCTTATATATAACGCAGAATTATTAAAAGCAAAATTAGTCGGTTTCCCTTTTTTATCTTTGCTGCAGGGCAACTCCGCTGCCTTGATAGCTTCTAAAGCAGGGATATCTTTACAGTCTGCAAATGTGACCACTATCAATATATTGTTCTCAATGTCTTTTCCGAAAATGGAAAGGATTGAATCAAAGATGTACTGTTGTGTTTTAGTAAGGCGCGGCAGAGAGGCCTGGACAACGAAGCACACCGCGTCGATATGATCAACTCCATCTGGGTCTGAAAAGAAATCTTTAAGCTGCTGAGTGATCAGTTTGTCTTTATCCATACCTCTGGTGTCTCCAAACCCAGGTGTGTCGATGATGGTGAGAGAGAATGGGACCTGGAATCCCTCCTGGCGACTCAGTTCATACGCCGTCACAATGGAAGTCTGGCTTTCTGCTTGCGTTCGTTTCGTATCTTCATGGATCAGTTTGAAACGAAAATGATCTTCCCACTGAACCCCCAAGATGTAATTTACCATTCCATTGATGAGGGTGGACTTCCCTGCTCCTGTAGCCCCCACAACCATCACCACTTTATTGGTCTCCTTTCCCACCCCCCTTCCGAATATAAACTTCTGATAATGCTCACTGTTCCCCAGGGGCTCTTCATGTAAGGACAGCTGATGAACTGCAGGAGGCCCTTCTCCTATAGGAATGGAGAATTCTAGGAATCTTTCACTCTGTATTTCATCCTGAAGTTTTTTCTTTGATTTAGCTTCCTCCTCCGATAGTGTTGCAATTACTACTTCAGCACTCAGTGCACTCTTCCCTGCTTCTCCACAATCAGAAGACACCCTGAATCTGTAGCGATGACTGGGTTTTAGATTCTCCACTGTGTGCAGGCACTTTGTTTTCTGTGTTTTTACTTCAGTCCATTTTCCAGTTTCATCGCAATCTTCTCTGTATTGAACTGTGTAGCAAAGAATAGTTGCTCCCTCTCCTATAGACAAGGGCTTATCCCAAACCACTGTAATGGACTGCGCGTCAATGTGGTTCTTTGAAAGATTATCAGGAGGGCTTGTTGGGAGTGTCTTGCTCTCTGTTGGATCACTAGTCAAGCTTTTGCCTGGTTTGCACACTGCTTCATACTGAAACATGTAGTTTGTATTCGCTTCTAAACCCGACACGGTAAACGATTCGGTTTTGACTTTAGTATCCAGTGTGATCCATTCACTGTTCTCCACTTTCTGGTACATCACCTGATACTTCACAATCTCACTGAAGCCATTCTGCAGAGGAGGGAATGTTAGCTCCATACTGTTATGAGTTGTTCTACCGACAACTGGTGGCTCGGGTTTGGAGGGGAGCTCAAAGTTTTTACTCTCCAAAATCCCTCTTTTAAAGAGATAAACTGAAGAACCCAGATTGGTGTCATCTTGTATGGAGGCCACAATGAACTTGAGGCTCTCTTTACTTTTGTTTGCTTCCTCGAAATCCAAAAACAATCGCACACGTTCTGTCACCTGCATGGATATCTCGGCAGATCTGAACCATTTATCTTCTGCTTCCTCTGACTCACAAGTGTCCGTTGTTTTTACTTCACTGATTTCAGATGTTTGGCATGCTAGGTAGGTTCTTAAACTCTTCAGATAAGTTTCTTTTTGCTTTAAAGAAGTAAACGTGAAGCACACTACAAACTCATTGCTAGGATCCAGGACTATGTGGTCCAGCTCACTGCTTGATGACACCAGCGTTGCATTTTTCATGATGCTGAAATGGGACCTCAAGACATTTATCTCTCGTTCTTTATCTTCCAGCCACCCTGCCAGCATCTCGTTTCGGAACGGTGACTGCTCCTTGCCGGTCAGTATGTCTGTCACCACGCCTTCCTCTTTCCCCCCTCCACGGATGGAAGGCAGTGTTCTAGCTAAAGACTTCTGAAACACCAGCTTGTACTCTGAACACATGCCTTTGAAATTTCTGATCTTTGTTTTAATCTCTGGAAACTGGACAGCGATTCGGTCGTTCATCAGATCATTGCATTGTGCATCGCATTCATTTAACTCTTCCAAGACTTGCTGGGAGCGCCGGATGAGCCCAATGCTAATTTCCCTCACAAGCTGAGCTGCTTGGGAGTCCAGTTTATTTAGTGGGTAAAGCCACACCCTCATGGGTACAGCATGTTCACCGTTTTGCCCAAGCAGTTTTGGGGAGAAGGCTGTAGGTTTTAATTGCTTCCTCAAAAGTGACAGGATTGTTTTCCAGAGCAAAATCACCGTAGAATTTGCAACTGAACTGCTCAGTACTTTTTTTTTCTTCATCTGTCATTTTGAGAGATCCTTCCCCTTCAATTGATATCAAAGGTATTTTTTTTATCATAACTTTCAAATTGCCCTGAATGTCTTGTTCATTCTCTTCAGAAGAAACCTGTTTATCAAAGACAAAAAACGCCTGGGCGCCATATAACACAGCAGTAATGACATGAGTAGCTGTCCCATCTTTAAACACATTGGGATAGGTTACATTTTCAGGCCCTAGCTGGTTCATTGTGAGCTGTTCGAAGCGAGTGTGTGTCAAATACTGCACGGTGACACGAGATTGCCTTTTAGAAGATTTCTTGTCATTTAAATACTTTGCAGATCCTTCAACCTTGACCAGGCCACACAAAAAGCTTGCGGACAGCGATGCTTCAATATTCAAAGCTGATGCTTTATCCTCTATTGAGTCTGACGCAATGATCTGGAAATCTGTGTAAGGTTGAGGACGTCTGTCGATGTCTTTTTGCAGCTCCTCAAAGTTCCACAAGGTTACACCTAGTGAGAAAAAAACAGATCATAAATGCCTTGTTTTATTATTACTGTATTGGCCTCACTGTAAGGTGAGGTTGTTCTCATAAAGTCAGAGCTCAAGAAATACAACTTGCTTTATATTTGCAGACTATACTCAGAGTCTAATTGACATGCTCACTTATGTCTGTAGCCTACTGTGAGAGAGATCTAATGATTCTTGGTGTTAGATCTCCGTCCCGACCATGGGGGCACTGTATAAAAAGGAACAGAGTACCCTTAACTAAATGCCACGACAATTTATTCCTTAGGGTAGGTGGAAGTTGGTCATTTAGGAAGGGGGCAGAGCTACGGTACCCAAACTCAATGACTTAGACGGGAAACGGAGTGACATTCGAGGATTGGAGGAGCAGATGAGCTCGTTAACCTAGGGGTCATGAGTGAGGGTATAAATAGGGGGCGTAGTGCAAGTGATCTGTTCCTTGGTAAATAGTTAGTGTTTTAAACCTACAATGAGTCTGTGTTGCAGTATTGTGACCTGTGAGTTTTGTCTTGTGTTTGTTAACTGTTGACTGTTTTTTAATAGACTACCTGTAGCATGATCCGGAGCTGTAGCGAAAGCTAGCATAAACCCGGACATCACTTTCATCCCTGCATTTCACAGAGAACTGTAATACACCTCTTGCACTTATTCACTATCACTAGGAACTGTGTTTGTGTTTTGTGTTTTGTGTTGGTGTGTAAAACTGGACTTTTGGTTACGGGTCAAACCCGGGGATTTACAAATACCGAGTGATACACGCCGCTGTATCACTCCATTATTATTATTTACAGGTGTTTGCCATAAGGCTCTGGGCATTTGTCAATTAAATCAATAATCACCCTTGCATCTGGAAATCATTGTCTGTCTGTTTTGTATCCACTCTGCACTGCACTCACCTATATTCAAATCACCACTTTGCCACACCTACATATGCATACTGGTAATGTTTGGCTGTCAAGTGTGAAATGGCGTAAGTGCGTTGTCACTGTACTGAGTGTTAGAAAAGGTCTGCATCTGAAAATGGATAACCGAACTGCAGTAATCATATTCATTGCTGGAATTGATAAATTCAGGCCAATATGGTATTATCATCATCATCATCATCAAAAATGGATTGAAAACAGAGGCAGTTATCAAAGGGATAAGGTTTAAGATCATGATTATAATTATAATTCAAGTTAGGGGCAGTTCTATTAAGAGCAGATACATAGATATATTTCAGGGCAGTAGTGTGGAACAGTGGTGGTGACGGTGGATTTGTATGTATACAATATTGTGATATAATCTTGTAACAGCTGCATGTTGACATGGATAAGGGGGGCAGAGGTTTCCTTGTTGTCTTTTTGTTTAAGTTAAGTTTTTTTTTCTGAGATCGTCTATTCTTGTCTGGTCTTACCTGGAATCAGAGCATCGCTGCGGCAATCGTACAACATTCCGAGCTGGAAAGGTCGTCCCAGGGTCGCCAACTCAACAGCACTCTCCGAGTCGGACATTTTTCCCTCCGGATCGCTGCTCCAGGAAAAACTGCGATTGTCGAGAAAACAGCATGGCTTGTTTCACAAACTTTGATCAGCACAAGTCAGCACAAGTCTTTAACTACCTTGCTTAAAATAGCATTTAACGGTTCCTATAAACCAGAGGCAGTGTTGCCTCCTACTTGAGGAAAGTTACTGGATCCTCTGTAAGAAAAAAAAAAACAGCTTGTCGCTAGGTAAGGATATAGATACTAAAACATGCAGGTAGGTGGGAAAGGGAGGCACACTGGTGGTATTTGTAAAATATTAATACTATGCCTTGAGTGAGCAACAAATTTATTTATCAAATTATGATGCCAGTTTACTAATTTACAGATTGATTGTTTCTACAAAAAAACGGAAAACACTGCAGTAGCCAACTATTACTGAAGTTGTGCAGCACTGCTAAAATAAAAAAATATATATATTTATATAGCGACTTTCATAACCAGTATCTCAAGACACTTTACAATGATTAAAACATAGAAAACCAAGATAAACCAACAATTACAAAAACATTAAAAAGCAATAATATAAGACATGGGATATATATGGGAAATGGACGAAATAGTTGTACATGATGTTGTTTGTTGTGTTTGTTGTATTTACTGATCTCCGCTTGGTGTTGTGGATGTGTTGCATGTGTTGAATATGTTGAAACCCTGTGTGTCACCGTCTCCGAGAGAGTGGTAAAAATAGGTTCGGGGGGCTCTTTTGTAAGGTTGTTATTGAGTGATTTAACTGTGCCTATGGTAGGTGTTAAAAAAAAAAAAAAACACTGGTTATATGCAGCTTCTTAAGAATCAGTGGAATTCTTCATCAAACCATTACATTGGTGTTAGAAGCGCATTTGTAATGGGAATTGGATATAGATTTTTTTAAGTATATCTAACTCAAATGAGAAAAGTTGTCCTATCAAAAACTAAATGAGTAGCTAAGCTTAATTCATTTAAGGCAATGAGTTTACTTTACGGTAAACTTAGCTTACTAGGTTTTGCAGTGTGCATAACCTGACGTATTAGTGCATGATGTAAATGGGAAAAACACATTCCCTACGCAGTGCGGCACGAGTTATGTTTTTATGTTTGTCCGTTTTATTTGAATGAAGTTACATCGAAGTTCGTTGGTTTGTTTTATGAAAACCTTATTTCCAGCTTTTTATATAAGGGGAAAACAAACAATGAACTAGTAGACTTTTCATCATTCAAAAAACAAACATGTGCTGTGCCTGTGATATTATCATTATTTATATAGCTATAGTTTAATTTTTTCTTAGGATACGCCCCTTATTCAGAGCGATGTACTGTAGTTGTTACAAAATATTACATTCCAAATTCACTGTATGCAGTAGCGACTAAGAGGATATTCAAATAAAAGCATACAATACAGATTTCAAATAAGGGCAATTTTAAGGCATATACAGGCTATGTTCTTGTCTCTACTTGCTACCTCCTGTGGTCCAAAATACTCTGCCTGGCCCTCTGGCTCTCCCGTACAGTTTACGCTCATGTGTGCTGGTACAGTTTTAAAAAAAACAAAAACAGCAAGTTCCACCCAGCTCCCCCGAACGGCAGAGGTTAAATCGATACTGTTAACATGAAGTAATGCTTTCTTCTTGATTATTTGCAAATCCAAATTGAATGTAAAATAACAATAGCTATTATGTATCCCTGCATTGTGTTCTTTTTTTAATTAACGTGACATGCAGAATAATTAACTAAATCTAGTAGGTTTACAACATGGGAAAAAATAATCCTAAATGTGATCTTTAAAATAAGATTGTCAGTTTATTAACTTCCACACTGCGTTTAGTTTAGTTTCCTGTAGTTCTATTAGTTTGTTTTCTCTCTCTATCTCCCCCTTGCTCATTTAAATAATGTTTCCCTTTAAATGCTACCTACCAGATAATAAAACCCCAAAACTAGAAACATAAACCACAGAGAGCTACGGTAAAGCAGATTCCAAAAACTGGGCAAAGTACATCTACATATAATACTCACCAAAAGAGACCAAACAACACTCATCAAACACTGGCAACGCTGAAGTCTTTGTCGTCAAGAGATATCTTTTATATGTGAAAGAATTTAAAACCTTACAAAGGTTGTGAGCAGCGTGCATGTGATCAGTGTCATAAAGAAGTGATGATTATGCTTTTTCTTATCATGTGCAAAGACCATTGCTGTTCCTAAATCAGAGTGCATGGAATTAAATGAGATAAGGACGAGACAAAGGTTAAATGCTTAAATAAACCTTCACTGACAAATATGTAGGTGCTTAAAAAGGGCTCTTCATCTAAACAGGTAAGAACTTACCGTCTTTTCTTAATTTATTATTATTATTATTATTATTATTATTATTATTATTATTATTATTATTATTATTATTATTATTTACTAATAGTTTTTTTATCAGGCATTTAAATCTAAAAGTAAACCCGGAGTGAAATTACATAAGAAATATGCTAAATATATTTATGGCAAATAGTCTATATATAGGCTCTGTGTTAAAATATATGTTACAATACACCGTCATATTTTCATGGAAAATATATTACAATATCTTGTAATATACTTTTAAATATAATGTGTAATTTAATGAGGAATTACTTGAATCTTTGTTTTCTTTTAATCTTTTTTTTGTTCCCTTTGTTTACATCTTCCAGGAATTCTTCAATAAAAAAGAAAATAAAGATGGGTGGAGGTCGATCTAAAGTTAAACGCAGAGAAGTTCATGTTACTAAAGACATTTATCATTGTTGCAATTGTGGATGTGAAACCGATGGTCATTTCAGACACGGACGGGCAGTTTATTGCCAACCGTGTTACAATGTTGAAGCAGGAAAAAGGGCAGATGCAGAATCTACAAGGAAAAAAAATGTTCAAGATCGATATAAGGAGGCGGAGGAGAGAATTCGAATACAAAGAGAAGTGAAGGACAAAAAGATGAAAGAAGAGCAGGCGGCAATGGCAGTTCAGTAACGCCTCAAAGAACATTTTAGTGCATTGCAACAAACAAATAAAAAATAATCAGAAGTCATGATCGCTTGTTTTTGTGACATTGCAGCAAATTGCAATGTTCTGGGTCCCTGCTGTGTTTAATAATAAATGTTGTGTTTTGTAATGAACTGCAGGGTATAATAATGAACTGCGAGGTTTAATTATGAAAGCTGTGTTTTATAATGAGCTGCTGTGTTTAATAATGAACTGCGAGGTTTAATAAGGAACTGCTGTGTTTAATAATGAACTGTGAGGTTTAATTATGAAAGCTGTGTTTTATAATGAGCTGCTGTGTTTTATAATGAACTGCGAGGTTTAATAAGGAACTGCTGGGTTTAATAATGAACTGATATGTGGATAAACGATGGCCATACCAAAATGCTATTATTTTAAAAACAAATAAAATCTATTATTTCTGTTGCTTTTTTTTTACTTCCAGTTCTATTTTTTCCAATTCCATTTTTGTAAATGAAAGCAGTTGTATTCTGTTCTAAACGTGTTGATTTTGAACTGCAATTAAAGTAATGTGAAAAAGGTGTTATTGTTGCTGTAAAAGTAAAAGGTATTCTGAAACTGCCATAATAGTAATACTAGTCATATTGAATGAATGTCAATATGAAGACTGTATCTAAAAGGCTTGGTGTTTGTAATTTTCTTTCATTATTATTTGATTATGATTGTTGACTCTGCCTGAGACCTGTAACACATAGGCATAATAGGGGCGAGGTAAGGTTGCATACCTTAATGTCCCATTTCCTGACTGCAAAAATGTGACTGCAATGCTGAAATAAAATGTATACTACCACAGTGATGTGGCACGTCAATATTATTATTATTTATTTATTTATTTATTTATTAGCAGACACCCTTATCCAGGACGACTTACAATTATTACAATATATCACATTATTATTTTACATACAATATATACAGTCACCTCCAAAATTATTGGCACCCTTGATAAAAAAGCCTGTATAAAATAAACAACACAGGTAATGAGCTCAAATATATGGGAAAACCATATTATTTTATTCTAATACAATTGCTCAGAGAAAAAGTTTTTTTATTAACAAGTAATACATTTTTTTTTCAAAAGATAGCTGTCAGAATTATTGTCACCCCTAAAGATTCTTATAAATGAAATCAAACAAAATTAAATCTGCATTAACATTCTACTTCTTTAAGTTCATCTCAGTCTTAAGGAACAGTATTGTGGCCTTCCACGGCTTCCTGTTTCACTGGGATATAAAAATGAGGTAACACATTCATTTGTTATCTATCGCCATGAGGAAAGGCAAATAACTCACAAATGAAAAGAGACAAATGGTTGTTGACCTTCATAAATCAGGCAATGGGTACAAAACAATATCTAAAAACTAAATATACCACTATTAGGGCAATAATTAAGAAGTTCAAAACCACTGGAACAGTGGTAAACTGGACTGGTAGAGGACGCAAGTGTATCTTGCCCCCACTCACAGTGAGGCAGATGGTTCAGGAGGCAAAGGGAAATCCAAGGGCCACAGTTGGAGAATTACAGAACTTGGTTGTATCTTGTGGTCACCAAGTCTCCAAATCTACAATTAGACGCCACCAATAGGCTATTTGGAAAGGTTGCCAGAAAAAAGCCTTTACTGAGAGCAACCAACAAAAGTAAGCACCTGGAGTTTGCTAAATGGCATTGGCACTTCAATTGGAACAGGATGCTATGGTCAGATGAGACGAAAATAGAGCTCTTTGGCCACGCACACCAGCGGTGGGTTTGGCGTTGAAAGAAGGATGTGTGTGCAGAAAAGAACCTCATACCTACTGTAAAATATGGTGGTGGATCTTTGATGTTATGGGGCTGTTTTGCTTCCACTGGTCCTTGGGCCCTTGTTAAGGTCAACCGCATCATGAACTAAACCCAGTACCACGACATTTTAGCCAAAAACCTGGTTTCCTCTGCCAGGAGGCTGAAACTTGGCCGCAAGTGGATCTTCCAACAAGACAATGACCCCAAGCACACATCAAAATCCACAAAGAAATGTTTAATTGACCACAAAATCAACATTGTGCAATGGCCATCTCAGTCTCCGGACTTGAACCCCATTGAAAACCTATGGTTTCAATTGAAGACGGCAGTCCATAAGCGCAGACCGAAGGACATCAAGGATCTTGAAAGATTCTGTTTGGAGGAATGGTCTGAGATCCCTTCCAATGTGTTCTACAATCTCATTAAACATTATAGAAAAAGTGTCATGCCGTTATCCTTGCAAGGAGAGGGTGCACAAAGTACTGAAAACAAGGGTGCCAATAATTGAGACACTTCATTTTTTTTGGAAATAAATTTATAATTTGAGAAATGTGTAATTTTGGTTGATTCCATTGAATCATTAATCAAGTCAAATATATTCCACATGTTGGAAAGTTACAATATAGCTCAATAATGGTATTATTTATTTTATACAGTCTTTTTTGCTCATCTTTATCAATGTGCAATGTGCATTATAAATATCATATGGGAGATACTGAAATTGAAGAAGGGAACTATGAAAAAGACCTAGGAGTTTATGTTGGCTCAGAAATGTCTTCATCTAGAAAATGTGGGGAAGCTATAAAAAGGCCAACAAGATGCTCGGATATATTGTGAGGAGTGTTGAATTTAAATCAAGGGAAGTAATGTTAAAACTTTACAATGCATTAGTAAGACCTCACCTAGAATATTGTGTTCAGTTCTGGTCACCTCGTTACAAAAAGGATATTGCTGCTCTAGAAAGAGTGCAAAGAAGAGCAACCAGAATTATCCCGGGTTTAAAAGGCATGTCGTATGCAGACAGGCTAAAAGAATTGAATCTATTCAGTCTTGAACAAAGAAGACTATGTGGTGATCTGATTCAAGCATTTAAAATCCTAAAAGGTATAGATAATGTCGACCAAGGGGACTTTTTTGACCTGAAAAAAGAAACAAGGACCAGGGGTCACAAATGGAGATTAGATAAAGGGGAATTCAGAACAGAAAATAGGAGGCACTTTTTTACACAGAGAATTGTGAGTGTCTGGAACCAACTCCCCAGTAATGTTGTTGAAGCTGACACCCTGGGATCCTTCAAGAAGCTGCTTGATGAGATTCTGGGATCAATAAGCTACTAACAACTAAACGAGCAAGATGGGCTGAATGACCTCCTCTCGTTTGTAAACTCTTATGTTCTTAAGGGTGCCAAAAATTTTGGAGGTGACTGTATATATATATATAAGTGGCTATATATTATTATTATTATTATTATTTGTTTATTTAGCAGACGCCTTTATCCAAGGCGACTTACAGAGACCAGGTTGTGTGAACTATGCATCAGCTGCAGAATCACTTACAATTATGTCTCACCCGAAAGACAGAGCACAAGGAGGTTAAGTGACTTGCTCAGGGTCACACAATGAGTCAGTGGCTGAGGTGGGATTTGAACCGGGGATTTCCTGGTTACAAGCCCTTTTCTTTAACCACTGGACCACACAGCCTCCTCTATCTGCATCAAATCATACATACTGTCCGCAAATTCTCTATTGATATCTACGATTCGAGAAGTGTAGTTAGATATATAAAAAAAGTGTGCACCAGGTGTAGGACGCCCAAAACACTCCTCCTTTCAAATCACTCTAGGGTCTATAAGGAAGCAAAATAAAATGCTATTACTGCTATTTCTTACAAGCCATACAAATTGCAATTTTACCATTAACCAATTTTTCTTTAGATTCTGATAATAGTTTGATAGTTTGCGTGCTGCAAAAGCTGAGTTCATTTTTAACAACAATTTGAACCCTTACAATACTGTAACAGTTCAAGGGTAAATGGAGCAGCTCAACAGCCCTTATAAGGACTATGATAGAGGGGAGCAAAAGCAATACTAATACACTCACATTGTGTGCACACATCACCCTGTGTACGTGCAAATGTTCCCTCCGGATCACAGCTCCAGGAAAAACTGTGAATTACAGGAAAACAGCAAGAACACCAACAGTACAATAAAACAGACTTGAACTCTTTTGGCTTGTTTACAAACCTTGATCAGCACAAATCTTTAACTACCTTGCTTCAAATATAACTTAACAACAGTACAATAAAACAGATTTGAACCCTTTTGGCTTGTTTACAAACCTTGATCAGCACAAGTCTTTAACTGCCATGCATACAATAGCATTTAATGGTTACTATAAACCAGAGGCAGTGTTGCCAACTCCTACTTGAGGAAAGTTACTGGACCTGCTGAGGCCGGTTGCAATAAAGTTGGTCTTGAAGTCTGACTTGAAGCTGGACTAAAAGTCAGACTTAGTGTCAAGTCGGACTAGGATAAGCCTGGCTTGAGAAACTGTTGCAGTATTGAAGACTTAAACTAGCTGGACTTGAAGTAGGACTTCAGTAGGATTTACATCTTATCAAGGGAAAATAAATGGCCACACACACTGTGACTTTTCTGTATTTTTATTATCAATATTGGATATAGGCTACTTCAATTGGAACGAGCATTTATTATATAACATGTAATAACTATAGCTAAGCAGACGCCACTTTTAATCACGACAACATTATAATGATCTACGTATTTTGTAGTTGCTAACTACAATCATAAACCAGTATCCCAAACAAATGTGTATCTTTGACTTGGAGTTTTAATTACACCAAATGCTAATGCAGCCAAGGTTCTCCCCACGAATTTTTACTAGCCGGGAGGCAGAATTATTATTATTATTATTATTATTATTATTATTATTATTATTATTATTATTATTATTATTATTATTATAATATTTCGCATAAACAAAAATCTATATAGAGCATTTCAAACTGAAACATAAAATAAGACAGAATACTGCCACATTTTTAATCTATAAAATGCAATTCTAAATACTGAAGTCTTGTAGGCCTATTATTTTCTCAATAATATTCAAAATTCAATTCATATTATTTTTTAATCGCGTTAGCATTCGTTCGTGGTGCAAGTTAAAATAATGCATTAGTTGAATGGGTGGATCCACACATCCCAATCACTCGGCGGAGCTGCAGTTTTCCTGAAACATCACGTAAATCTCAGGTTGAGTATCGGTACTTGTATTACTTCTGATTCCACTTCTGTAATCTTCCTTCTTATACCACTACTCTTTGTACATGTCAACGGATTCATTTTAAATTCTTAATGCACCTGGAAATAGGGCTGTGGCAGGGCAGGGCCCTGCCTGTAAATAATAATAATATTGTTGTTGTGCGGAAATTTTGGTGGTGGTTGGCAGGGATGGGGTTAATTTACTATCCCTGCCAAAATGCACGTGAGAATGTGGCTGGAGCTAATTGAATAATTGATAATTAGGCTCCAGCCACATGGTATAAAAAGAGAAAATCCTTTGTTTGGTGGTGGGAGTTTTGGGTTGAGTGAACAGTATGGCACCACATTTGTTTGGTGTGACAAAGTTCAGTGAAGGCTCTGCCCAGCCTGAGCAGTTTAGTTTAAACTTTTGTTTTGGCCCTTGTGCCAGTTATTTTGTAAGTGTTTATTGTGTGCGAGATTTGTTTTTGTTTAACTGTTTTATTTTTGCTCTGTGTTTTGTTCAAGTTTTTGATTTACTTTTGTTGATTAAACTGCGCAGCAGCGCTTTAACTGCAGTTTCCTGGTCTCTGAGTCTCTTTGCCTGGGCCGGCAAGGCTACCCTCTCACAAGGGCCCACTGTTTTGAAATGCACTCTGTCAGTTGTAGTCTATACTCTGCCTGAAAATGCTCTGCTTTGTTTGCACTCCGGGAGTTGCAGTCTACAGCCAGAGATTTATTACCTCAATAAGCCTTGTGTAGGCCTATGTACTGTATAATGTTAATGTGTAGGGGACCATGGGTGTTGTTTTGTCATAATGTTTATTTTACTTCAAAACAAAGGTAACAACTCAGGTAAGACAGCCATTAAATGTATTTATCTCAATGCTAGAAGTCTCAGAAACAAAATGTTAGAATTTGAAGCTACTGCACTAACAAGTAACTATGATTTGGTAGGTGTTACAGAAACTTGGTTGTCTGAGAGTGAAGGAGATGAATATAATATTAGTGGGTATACACTGTATAGGCAGGAGAGAAGAGGAGGAGGGATAGCGCTATACATGAGAAATATTCTTGAAGCCCAGGTGTCAAATCTGGACAAAGAAAACAACGCTGATTCAATGGGTCAGAATAATGGACAAAAATAATCTGTTATACAATGACATTAGAAATGCATGTAGAAAAGGAGAAGCCATACTAATGGGGGATTTCAACTTCCCCCGTATAAAATGGGAAAACCAGGTGGGAAGCACGACGGAAGAAATTAAAATGGTGGAAATGACAAATGACTGCTTCCTAACGCAATTTGTCAAGGCACCGACTAGAGGGGAGGCATGCTTTGATTTAGTCTTTTCAAATAACTAAGACAGAATAACTAAAACAGAGGTCAGAGAACCATTGGCAAACTCAGACCACAACATGGTCTCATTTGAAGTGATTTTTAAAACCAAACTAAAAAGCAAACTATGAAGGTCTGAAGCAGAGACTAACAGAAGTAAATTGGAGTAAAATAGAGAAAACATCCACTGAAAAAGGATGGCTGTTTTTTAAAAAATGTAGTACTAGAGGTGCAAAACAGTTACATCCCAAAAGCAGACAAAGCTAAATCTAAAACAAAATGGCCAAAATGGTTTAATAGATCAATTAAAAAAAATATTCAGTGAAAAAAGGCACTTTACAGAGCGTTTCAAAGAGATCAAAAACAAAGTACACAGAAAGAGTACTTGGAACTGCAAACGCAAGTCAAAAAGGAAGTTAGAAAGGCCAAGAGAGAGACAGAAATGCACATTGCTAAGGGGGCTAAAACAAATTCCAAAATGTTTTTCCAATATTATAACAGCAAGAGAACATTCAAAGAGGAGGTTAAATGGCTAAGCGATACAAATGGCAAAATCATAGACAAAGTAAAAAAATAGCAAATATATTAAATTATTACTTTTCACAAGTTTTTACAAAGGAGGATACAGACAACATACCACACATGTCAATCTGACCTGCTAACCTGCTTGACTTCTTTGAGGATGCAACATTGACAATGGATAATTGCAAAGTATACGACATGGTTTATTTAGATTTCCAGAAAGCTTTTGACAAAGTCCCGCGTTAAAAGATTAATTCTCAAACTGAACGCAGTAGGGATTCAAGGAAATGTATGCGCATGGATTAGGGAGTGGTTAACATATAGAAAACAGAAAGTACTGATTAGAGGAGAATCCTCAAAATGGAGCGAGGTAACCAGTGGTGTACCGCAGGGATCAGTATTAGGTCCTCTGCTATTCCTAATCTACATTAATGATTTAGATTCTGGTATAGTAAGCAAACTTGTTAAATTTGCAGACAACACAAAAATAGGAGGAGTGGCAAACACTGTTGCAGCAGCAAAGATCATTCAAAATGATCTAAACAGCTTTCAGAACTGGGCAGACACGTGGCAAATGACATTTAATAGAGAAAAGTGTAAGTTACTGCACGCAGGCAATACAAATGTGCATTATAAATATCATATGGGAGTTACTGAAATTGAAGAAGGAATCTATGAAAAAGACCTAGGAGTTTATGTTGACTCAGAAATGTCTTCATCTAGACAATGTGGGGAAGCTATAAAAAGGCTAACAAGATGCTCGGATATATTGTGAGAAGTGTTGAATTTAAATCAAGGGAAGTAATGTTAAAACTTTACAATGCATTAGTAAGACCTCACCTAGAATATTGTGTTCAGTTCTGGTCACCTCGTTACAAAAAATGATATTGCTGCTCTAGAAAGAGTGCAAAGAAGAGCAACCAGAATTATCCCGGGTTTAAAAGGCATGTCGTATGCAGACAGGCTAAAAGAATTGAATCTATTCAGTCTTGAACAAAGAAGACTACGCGGTGATCTGATTCAAGCATTCAAAATCCTAAAAGGTATAGACAATGTCGACCCAGGGGACTTTTTTGACCTGAACAAAGAAACAAGGACCAGGGGTCACAAATGGAGATTAGATAAAGGGGCATTCAGAACAGAAAATAGGAGGCACTTTTTTACACAGAGAATTGTGAGGGTCTGGAACCAACTCCCCAGTAATGTTGTTGAAGCTGACACCCTGGGATCCTTCAAGAAGCTGCTTGATGAGATTCTGGGATCATTAAGCTACTAACAACCAAACAAGCAAGATGTGCTGAATGGCCTCCTCTCGTTTGTAAACTTTCTTATGTTCCTATGTTCTTACCTCAAAATGGAGCAAGGTAAACAGTGGTGTAACGCAGGGATCAGTATTAGGTCCTCTGCTATTCCTAATCTACATTAATGATTTAGATTCTGGTGTAGTAAGCAAACATGTTAAATTTGCAGATGACACAAAAATAGCAGTGGCAAACACTGTTGCAGCAGCAGAGGTCATTCAAAATGATCTAGACATCATTCAGAACTGCACAGACACGTGGCAAATGTCATTTAATAGAGAATAGTGTAAGTTACTGCACACAGGCAATACAAATGTGCATTATAAATATCATATGGGAGATACAGAAATTGAAGAAGGAATCTATGAAAAAGACCTAGGAGTTTATGTTGACTCAGAAATGTCTTCATCTAGACAATGTGGGGAAGATATAAATATGGCCAACAAGATGCTTGGATATATTGTGATAAGTGTTGAATTTAAATCAAGGGAAGTAATGTTAAAACTTTACAATGCATTAGTAAGACCTCATATAGAATATTGTGTTCAGTTCTGGTCCCCTTGTTACAAAAAGGATATTGCTGCTCTAGAAAGAATGCAAAGAAGAGTGACCAGAATTATTCTGGGTTTGAAAGGCATGTCGTATGTAGACAGGCTAAAAGAATTGAATCTATTCTTGAACAAAGACGACTACGCAGTGATCTGATTCAAGCATTCAAAATTCTAAAAGGTATTGACAAAGTCGACCCAGGGAACTTTTTCGACCAGAAAAAAGAAACAAGGACCAGGTGTCACAAAAGGGGCATTCAGAACAGAAAATAGGAGGCAGTTTTTACACAGAGAATTGTGAGTGTCTGGAACCAACTCCCCAGTAATGTTGTTGAAGCTGACACCCTGGGATCCTTCAAGAAGCTGCTTGATGAGATTCTGGGATAAATAAGCTACTAACAACCAAACGAGCAAGATGGGCCGTATGGGGCCTCCTCTCGTTTGGAAACTTTATTATATTCTTGTGTCTTAATACACGCCGCTGTATTACTTATCAATATTATTATTTACTGTTTGTTTTGCCATTAGCTACTCAACATAAAAGAAATAAAAACAAACCTTTGCACCTGGATTACAATTGTCTGTCTGTTCTTTGATCACCTGTACCTGCACACTTTGCCACAATCCCATACACAGTGAAAGAAAGAAAGGTACAGTTACTGATCTTTACCAAATGCTTCACATACCGGATGACTCTCTGGTAGACTGGGAGAAAAAAACTAGACCTACTGTGTTTCCCAGACTTGTACACTCATGGAATTCATGCTGAACGGATGCCCCATTTGAATCCAACAGAGTTTGTCAAAGCTCTGCTTCAGTCATGCCATGTGCAAAAGGCTGAATCAGCAATATATCTTTCACCTGTAACATCAGGCCAATCTTTGCCAGATTAACGGAGGACCTGGACTGACCTGGGACAATACATAAAGGTGAATGGACCAGGGTTTGCAAACATGCCCATCAGTGAACTTGTTGCACAAGATCCTGTCAGTGTATCTCAGTTCATGCACAACACGTTTCTTGCAATCTTGAATTTTATCACATCCCCAAATGGCCCTCTGGGGGAAGTTACACTTTACTTTTGGTGCAGAGAGTACCAGGGTCATGGAAGGCAGAACTTCCACATAGAGAGTACCAGGGTCATGGAAGGCAGCACTTCCACATAGAGAGTACCAGGGTCGTGGAAGGCAGCAATTCCACATAGAGAGTACCAGGGTCATGGAAGGCAGCACTTCCACATAGAGAGTACCAGGGTCGTGGAATGCAGCACTTCCACATAGAGAGTACCAGGGTCGTGGAAGGCAGCACTTCCACTTAGAGAGTACCAGGGTCATGGAAGGCAGCACTTCCACATAGAGAGTACCAGGGTCATGGAAGGCAGCACTTCCACATAGAGAGTACCAGGGTCATGGAAGGCAGCACTTCCACTTAGAGAGTACCAGGGTCATGGAAGGCAGCACTTCCACATAGAGAGTACCAGGGTCATGGAAGGCAGCACTTCCACATAGAGAGTACCAGGGTCATGGAAGGCAGCACTTCCACATAGAGAGTACCAGGGTCGTGGAATGCAGCACTTCCACATAGAGAGTACCAGGGTCATGGAAGGCAGCACTTCCACATAGAGAGTACCAGGGTCATGGAAGGCAGCACTTCCACATAGAGAGTACCAGGGTCGTGGAATGCAGCACTTCCACATAGAGAGTACCAGGGTCGTGGAAGGCAGCACTTCCAAATGACCTGACAGCACCTGTACTCAGAGACTGTGTCTTGAAATGGCAGCAACATAAATGCAACAAGTACTGTCTAAGATCCAAGAAAATAAAAACAAGGTGGTGACAGTTTGTTGTTTTGGATTTCCCAGAAAAGAACAAACCATGGTGGTAATCCGTGATGTGGCTGAAGCCATTGCTGGCTGGAAAGCACTCAAACCTCACAGCAGACTCTATGATCTCCCACGGAGTGGTACAGAAGTCAGAACCAATGACTACAATCCAGCCATTTTGGATATTCAGTTAATTTGTGAACAATATACAGCCCTCAACTGCTACATTACAAAATACCTCTCAAAACCTGAAAAGAGTTTTGCCCTTGGCATCATGAATGACATTAAGTCTCTGGTCAGCAGACTGTGGAATGTTGCACTCCGCAGCTTGAACAGAGAATGCGGTTCACTTGAAGCAGCAGACAACCTCCTAGGCTTACCTCTCTAAGGCACTTCCCATACACTTACCTTGCATTCTCATTATCCTTTGCACTCGTTGCCATTATTGGTCTTGTTCGTCATCTTCATTGTTGGAAATATATTGCTTCATGCTCTTTGAGGTATTCTTGTATGTATGGGCTGAATGTCTGTCCATATGTGCCCTGATCTACCTGTGCCTTACCTGCATGTTGTCCGTGTGTCTTCCCAAAGCATACTTGTCTGCACCTGTGATGACGCCTCTCCCATTCCCTGTCTGTCTTTCTCTCTGTAGTAGAGCTTGTAAGGATAACCAAGAACACTTCAGTCTGTGTTGAGCACTTTCCTTGGCACATGTATCTCAGCATCATTATTCTCGTTACAGCCAAGATGATAAGGGACATTTTCAAAGAGCATTTCAATGTAAAGTGGAGCGATCAAAAAAAGAAGCCAAGTTAGAATTAACAATTGTGTGAATGTTGGGCCCCAGCACCTTTCCAATTGTGCCTATTTGCTTGATACTTGACAAGGTTGCACCAATTGCTTCTCCTAACGGGCTTTTGTGTTTGATATCACCACTTTAAACGGCTGTTGCATTTTTCTAACTTGTTTTTTTACATTGACAATGTTTTTGCTATAGATATCACTTCTTTGTTTACTTCATCAAATAATGAATAAAGTGAGGGAAAGATATTCGAGAATATGTATGGTAAATAGACATTACAAGAGAATAATAAGTAGATTAATATAACAGAAATGAGTAGATTTTAAAGTGAAATAATGGTATAAGGGACTGTAACAGGGCAAGGAGCCCTGTAGAGTTATTTGTTTATTTATTTTTAGAACAGGGTCTCCCCCTCCGCCCCTGTGTTATTTTGTATTTGTGTTTTATGATTTATTATTGTATTTATATATGACGGCGAAGCGCCACGTGTTTTGTTATTGTTTTGTTTTTAGTTAAAATGTTCTGGCAGAGGCGAGATTAGTGCTTGTCGTCTGCCAGGAATAATTAAAAACCTTGTGCAGAAGGTGGCCATTTCCTGAGTTAAGTGATTAATTTGTTGCTAATCAGGAGATGGTCACCTGTATATAAACCTGCAGCTCTCTACCCTCTGGGTGGGTTGTACAGAGGAGCGTACGGGAGAGCGAGAAGAGAGAAATTTATTTAAAAAAATATTTAGGTTCAGTGAAGGTGATCGCCCAGCCTGAACTGTATTGTTTATTTTGAGTAAGTGTTTTTTGTTTAAACCTTTTATTTTGTTTTTGTCATTTAAAAAAATAAAATGGCTCAAGCGCCTTTGCACCGTGACTGCAGTACTCACCTGGTGTCAGTTTCTTTTCCTTCCTGCTTCTGGCATGACGTCACCACACGACCACCCTGCCACAGGGACTTTATTCTTTTGGTTGCAAATGTACATCCATCAGTGGTGAAAACAATATGTCTATTTTGATAGGTATTTATATATTAATATTTAAGTAGGTACAAAACTACAATATTATGAATGGTTAAAAAGGTACATATGCATGTCAGTGCTAAAGAGTAGTATACTAACACATTTTAATGCTGGAAAAAAAAAACATTATTATCCTTGATATAGTGCTGTTATGAACTTATGCCAATGTAAGGCATAGATACACACACACACACACACACTTTTTTAAATAGCTTTATAATACAACTGTTTTTCTTTTTCTTTCTGCTTATGAAGTTTAGTAGTATGCATCCTAGTACACTCTGCTACAGAACATTGGAAGACTTCTAACAAAAGAGCAGAAATTGAATAAGCAACTTTAAACTAGTGGGAAAATATGTGAAAGCAATGCTGTGGTAAACATTTACCTTTGTAAGTACCTTTTACGCATGCAATACTTATTTCCATCATTTTTGACACTCACTGCAGGTTCAGTTTTCCCATACGGGATGCACATTTTATTGTTGGTTTTGTGAACTGCTAAGGTTCATTGATTGATTGATTTGTTTATTTTTTTAAGAGCTTAACTCGGTAGAATATAGTCGCTAGACTAGCGAGCGAGTACAAAAATGTAAGGAAAATCATCTAGCGAGTATATTCTTAGGGAATAACCTGAAAACGTAGCCACACATGCAAATTAGGCTATGACATCACGAAACATCACAGAAAATTCCCTTTGACTCACTAGAATTTGCATTGGAAAACTATTTTTTCGCCCTTGTGTCGCTACTATTTATTTATTTTTTTTCAGCAATTTTACCGAGTAACTTATAAACCTGCTGATAAATGGATGGAAGGCACACTTGTGCAACCATTCAGTTCAGGGTGGTGAGCATCGGATGTAGTTGCCACTAGAGGCCGCTAGAGGGTGCAAAATAATTTAACAAAACTCACACACTCAAAAACACAGAATTTTATCATCCTTGACCTTTATTATATTAATTTAAAGAAAAAAATGTGGAAAATAAAAACAAATTCTAAAGTTATCTACAAAAATATATACTGAGCATCAAAAGAAACTCATCACTTAAATTTGAGCATCAAAAGAAACTTATCACTTATATTTGGATAAAATTCACTAGAGGTTATCAAAAAATGACAAACTCTGTTTTAGAGCAGGTGCAGTGACTTTTTATTGTGCTGATTAACAACTGACATCATGAAGATGTTGGAAAATGATCTGTCAATCTTGGGCAGGTGTTGTGATTTTTGGTCTCCCAGTTTGTGGCCTGTCATTGGCAGAGTGTGTCTGGTTATACCGTCTCACTAGGTTTGAAATCGCTGGCTGTGAGCACCCAAGACGGTCAGCCACAGTACCTGCCCTAGTCCAGCCTCCAACACGCCCATCGCACGAAGGCGCTGCTCTCTTGACAGACGTGGCATATTGTTTTTTTTCTGTGATTTACTTTATTGCTTTTATTCAAGCTTGCAACTCAACAGCTGAAATCACTCCACATCCAGCGTCCAATCAACTGTCTCACTAATTAGGTGATTAATCAATCAATCTTTATTTTATATAGCGCCTTTCATAGTGGACCCCCATCACAAAACTCTTTACAAGATGCAGTAACAACAAGAAAATCCATAATAATTTAAATACAGAGAAATGCATAATACATAATATATAATTTAAAAAATCATAATACATTAAATACAGTGGAAAGTGCAGAATACATGATAGTAGCATTATACATTAAATAGTATCAGCAGCACAGCAGATAATAGCAGCTATCAGGCTTAAAGAGCATGGAAAGCAAGAGAGAACAGGCGGGTCTTGAGAGTTGATTTAAAGCGAGCGATGGTGGGAGCATCACGCACCAAAGCTGGGAGAGAGTTCCAGAGAGTCGGAGCCATGAAGCTAAATGAGCATTCTCAAAGTGTGGTGCGCTTTTGCTTGGGGATAACAAGCAGTCCAGAGTTGGAGGACCTCAGCTTGCAGGCAGGGACATAGCGGGTCAGCAGGTTGAGGAGGTACTCGGGGACCTGTGTGATGAAGGGCATTGTAGGTGAGCAGGAGTTTTGAAAATAAACCTGAACTTTACAGGTAGGGCAAGACGGGGGGTGATGTGATCACGTTTTTTATATCTGGCAAGGATCCTGGCAGCGGCATTCTGGACTAGCTGCAGTCGGTTTATTGTGCGTTCCAGGAGACCACCATATAGAGAGTTGCAGTAGTCGAGTTGAGAGGAGACAAATGCATGACAAACTATCTCCGCATCTGGGAGGGAAAGATAGGGATGGACTTTGGAGATGTTTTGAAGATGGTAGAAGGAAGATTTGACCATGGAGGAGATGTGGGCATCAAAGGAGAGGTTGCTTTCAAGAAGTACACCAAGGCTTCGTACTGTGGGGGAAGGCAGCAGCAGACAATTTGAGGTTCAGGGCAGCTATATTTAGATTCTTAAGTTGAGTTATTAAGTGAATGTGCAACAGTCATAGTCACTCAAGTGTGTCATGGTCAAGGATGAATGATCGAGTGATTAAAAAGAAACATTTTGTCAATGTCCATCATTTATATAGCTTATTTTTTTCGAAAATAAATATGTTATAATAGTGATAAGTTTCTTTTGATGCTCAGTGTAGTAAACCTGCCACTCACTCTTAACCCCTACATCTAACCCCTAAACCTAACCTCTAACCCCAACCCCTAAACCTCAACTCTACCCCTAAACCTAACCTCTACCACAACCCCTAAACCTAACCTCTAAATCTTACCCGTACAACTAAACCTAAACCTAACCCCTAAACCTAACATCTTCCCAAACCCTAAACCTTACCCTAACCCTAACCCCTACCCCTAAACCTAACCCCTACCCCAACCCCTAAACCTAACCCCTACCCCTAAACCTAACCTCTACCCCAACCCCTAAACCTTACCCGTACCCCTAAACCTAACCTCTAAACTTTACCCGTACAACTAAACCTAAACCTAACCCCTAAACCTAACCTGTACCCCAACCCCTAAACCTTATCCCTACCACTAAACCTCACCTGTACCCCAACCCCTAAACCTAACCTCTACCCTAAAACTAACCTCTACCCCAACCTTAACCTCTACCCCAAACCCTAAACCTTAACCCAACACCTAAACCTACCCCTACCCCTAGGGGTAAGGGTTGACAGGACACATTCACGTCTATCAGTTTACAGTAGGATAATATACATAGGGCTTCTGATTTTCGCTTTTAACCAATAAAACCCAATAAAACACCCGATACAAAATAAATTAAATTGGTGGATAGCCAATAAACACCAGAAAACACCTAAAAAACTCTGGAAATGGTTAATCAATTCATGTTGACTTTACCCTCTTTCTATTAAAAAATAAAACCTACTACAATAATAATAATAATAATAATAATAATAATAATAATAATAATAATAATAATAATAATAATACATACATACATACATACATACATTAACCGTACAACTAAACCTTACCCGTACAACTAAACCTAAACCTAACCCCTAAACCTAACCTGTACCCCAACCCTTAAACTTTACCCCTACCCCTAAACCTAACCTGTATCTCAACCCCTAAACCTAACCTGTACCTCAACCCCTAAACCTAACCTCTACCCCAACCCCTAAACCTTACCCCTACCCCTAAACCTAACCTCTACCCCAACCCCTAAACCTTACCCCTACCCCTACCCCTAAACCTAACCTCTAACCCAACCCCTAAACCTACCCCTAAACCTAACCTCTACCCCAACCCCTAAACCTTACCCCTACTAAACCTAACCTCTACCGCAACCCCTAAACCTGACATCTACCCCAATCCCTATACCGTACCCTAACTGTCACTATCAAACTGTAACTATTATTTTAACAGTTTCTTTAGCACCCTCCAGCGGCCTCTAGTGGCTACTACACCGTGAATTAAAGATAATACGCAGTAACGTTTTAACCTATATTTCATTAATACATTCATAATTTCTGTATTTTCCTGACTTTATATGTGTTAAAATGACCAAATAAAGATTAATGAGCAAATATGTGATTAGTTGAGACAAGCAGTTTTTGTAAGATGAAGTAAGCGAGCTGAGAATTCTCTGGATTTTGTTATATTTTTGAGGGGGGGGGGGGGGGGGGGGTCGACAGGACACATTCACGTCTATCAGTTTACAGTAGTATAATATACATAGGGCTTCTGATTTTCGGTTTTAACCTGTGGAAATGGTTAATCAATTCACGTGGACTTTACCCTTTTTCTATTAAAAAATAAAACCTACTACAATAATAATAATAATAATAATAATAATAATAATAATAATAATAATAATAATAATAATAATAATAATAATAATAATGCATACATACAGACATACATACATACATACATTTCCCTGTGCTGCTCGGCAATGTCCCGCCTCCCTGACTGCATCTATCATTGATTCGTTCTGAATACTTTAAACCCGCCCCAACTACTGAGTGACAGCACATTCCTACATTTCTATTGGAGACTCCGCTGGCGAGATTTAAAACGAGATTACAAATCAGGATGGAGGCTTGCTAGCGGGATTTCAAACTATATTGCAGTAAAGATACGGAGCATTTAAAATATAATTGTGGCGAAATGTACAAAAATGCTAACACACAAAACCCCCCAGAAGAATGTGCCCGTAACCATAGGGATTTCATTGTGGAAGACAGCAAAGGAATGAACGTACCATTTAAGTGTGCAAATACTGTGGAGTTAGTACTATACATATTTTGACAGAAAAAAAAAAACGCTCAAGCATTTTGGAAACTAACCAAAAACACTAATTTCATACAGTATATCAAAAACGAAAGCCCCGAATTTTTTTTTTACATAAATCTCGAAAATAGCTAAAAAAAAAATAATAATAAGCACCAAAAAATGCAATTAATAAAAGCTGAAAAACAAAAGCCCTAAATATACGAGAGTTTAAGTTGGTAAAGTGCGCCACCTGCTGTTGAAATTGAATAATGCAGAAGACTGAAGGAGAGGTATCCACTAACTAAACCCACAAAATAGTCTCACAGCAAATTTATTAGCAAATCGGTTTTTTTTTAATCTCATTCTGAGATTGAAAATTTTTAGTTTCCTGTGAGTGTAACGATCATTGTGGTCCCTATTGGCACAAGGAAATACGGTTTCCTCTCTCTATACTGGTCTAAATACATAAATAATTTAAAAATAAATATTGAAATAAATGAATACATAGACATGTATGTATTTATTTACTTAGCTTGATATTTATTTATTTATTTTTCATTATCATATAAACAATGACATTTAATACTGTATAAACGAAAATAAATATTCAACAGCTGTTGTTCAATTGTATATTAGTGAAGATTTGTGTACATAAAGGTCGTCATGCTTTCATATATTTTTACTTTCAAATAAAAAATTATATTATAACGAACCGGCCAATTGCTTTGTTGCAGGACTTGTCTGTTCAGTTTGTCTAGTCTGTCTTTTATGATACATGTATTGTAAGGGGAACGTGACGGGTCACGCTGTTAGTGAATGGGGAGAATGTGTGTTGTTGTTTACGGGGGTTGCAGAGCATTTGGGAATGCAACACCGTCTCCTTTTCTTTGATTACTGTGTCGGGTAATGAACATCGTTTTATTAAATACAGGTGGTAAACTATACTTAACAAATAGGGCAGATCTAGAATACACAATCACGGCAAGCGGTTTGCACTCCCTGTTAATTAAAACAATAACTAAACACAGAATTATAATTTAAAACTAGCGGGAAGTGTGGCTCAATATCTGCACAGAGACGTAGCGCACAAAAAAAACAGGAGAGACTCGTTTCGTGATTGTTTAAAACGCGCTCATTGCCTCGCTGGTGTGGGTGTGGGTGTGGCCGGAGTTGTTTGCGGTGACTCTTACCTGTGTTGAAGGTTGAACTGTGCAGGATGCTGCCAATTTCGCTGCTTATCGAGACGGACCAATTGTCAACGGCTGTTTCTTTTACACATTTTTATTTTCTTTTGTACTGGAGTTCCACGCTGCCTCAGTAGAGTGGGACTTTATGGTAAAGTAATACTGCAGCTACAAGCATCCGCTCTAACCAAGGAGTTTAAGTGCGCCAAGGTCAGACTGGAAATGACATTAGTAGAGTCACGTGACAAATGCGTAAGGGAGGCAGCACCTCTGCTGAAAACAGGAAGAAAGTGGGAGGCAAAGAAAGCTGTGGAGGATGCAAAGGCTGCCCTTCGAATTGGTGATATCATGGGGCAAGTTCAGCATGGAAGAGGGGGTCTTGGTCTCAGTTCAGCTCCTCCTACATGGCACAAGGCAGCCCCAGCTCAAAGGAGGAAGCTGGTAGTCAACAAGGTGCAAAAGCAGGAGGAGAGGATGAGGTATATAAAGGCCATTTCCCAGGCCAAGTAGGGAGAATGGATGAGATGGGAGAGTGTGGAACACCGCAAGATTGGCTGACAAGACCTATGGACAATGGAACAGAGCAGGATCAGTTTCCTCATCAGGTCAACATATGATGTTCTCCCATCACCACAGATCCTAAACCTCTGGGTAGGAGAGGATCCCTCATGTCATTAAGGCACATTTTGACAGGATGTAAGGTGGCTCTTAGCCAAGGACGGTTTACTTGGCACCATGACCAGGTGCTGCGATGTTTGGCCTTAGCATTGGAAGATAAGCGTAACATGACCAATAAGTTGCCACCTGTTCCATCAGAACATTACACACAAAAGACAACATTCCTCCGTCCAGGAGAGCAACCACCAAGAAAAGGTGTTAAAACCAATCCTCGCCCAGGACAACTGGAAGCTGCTAGAGAATGGAAAATGCTGGCAGCTGTTGGTCAACGGCTTATTTTTCCACCTGAGATTGCCACCACTAACCTTCGACCAGATATTGTCTTGCACACCTTGTTCACCTGGTAGAATTAACCGTGCCATGGGAGGATGCTGTAGATTAGGCGTATGAGAGGAAGAAACTGCGGTATGCTCAACTAGCCACTGAAGCGGAACAGCGAGGATGGAGAGTCTAGGTGAAGGTGGGTTGTCGAGGATTTGTGGCACAATCTACAACCCGGTTTCTCAGAGATGTCGGATTCAGTGGCCAAGAGCTGCGTCGCACAGTGAAGAACTTATCTGAAGCAGCAGAGAGGAGCAGCAACTGGCTGTGGTTGAGACGGAAAGATTCTGGCTGGGGATCTCAAAAGAAACGCTGATGTACAGGTAAGTAAACTGGGCTGAGTTGAGTGGGGGACGGAGGGGGGTGATTCTGGGATGCCAGAATCACCGTCGAGCCCTCTTGAGGTGTCGTGGGCTAGTCGACGAAACACCGAGGATGGAAGGTGCCCACTTGAAGACCCCAGAGATGTACCCTACTTAGCTCAATCCAGACAGTCATCAAGCTGATGGGGAGACCGCACTGTGGTTATTATTTGTTTATTTAGCAGACGCCTTTATCCAAGGCGACTTACAGAGACTAGGGTGTGTGAACTATGCATCAGCTGCAGAGTCACTTACAATTACGTCTCACCTGAAAGACGGAGCACAAGGAGGTTAAGTGACTTGCTCAGGGTCACACAATGAGTCAGTGGTTGAGGTGGGATTTGAACCAGGGACCTTCTCTATCACTCCCCTCCTCAAAAAACCTACCCTCGACCCCACCTCCCTCCAGAGCTACCGTCCTGTCTCCCTCCTACCCTTCCTCTCCAAAACCCTCGAGTGGACTGTACACCGCCAGCTCTCTGCTTTCCTGTCCAACCACTCTCTGCTTGACCCTCTCCAATCTGGCTTCTGCTCTGCTCACTCTACTGAAACCGCCCTCCTGTCTGTCACCAACTCACTTAAATGTGCCCGAGCTGCCTCTCTCTCCTCTGTCCTAATTCTCCTCGACCTCTCTGCTGCCTTTGACACTGTTGATCACTCTATTCTACTATCATCTCTTGCTGACCTGGGGATCTCTGACACTGCTCTGGCCTGGTTCTCCTCCTACCTCTCCAACCGCACTTACCAGGTAACCTGGCGTGGAGCAACCTCCACACCTCACCCTCTCTTAACTGGAGTCCCCCAAGGGTCAGTCTTGGGTCCTCTCCTGTTCTCTCTCTACACCCGCTCCCTGGGCCCCCTCATCGCATCCTATGGTTTCTCATACCATTTCTATGCTGATGATGCTCAGATTTTCCTCTCCTTCCCCACCTCTGACTGCACCATCTCCTCCTGTATCTCTACCTGTCTGTCTGCTATTTCCTCCTGGATGCACTCGCATCACCTCAAACTCAACCTCTCTAAATCTGACCTCCTTTTATTTCCCTCCTCCTCCCCCTCCTCTGATCTCTCCATCTCTGTTCCTCTGGAATCTACCACACTCTCTCCCTCTTCCTCAGCTAAGAACCTTGGAGTCACCCTGGACCCCTGCCTCTCTTATTCCCAGCACATCTCCACTCTGGCACGCACTTGCCGATTCTTCCTGAGCAACATCCGAAGAATCCGACCCTTCCTCACCAACTATGCTACCCAGCTCCAGGTCCAGGCCCTGGTACTCTCCCGCCTAGACTACTGCAACTCCCTCCTGGCTGGCCTCCCTGCGTCCGCCACCCGTCCGCTCCAGCTCATCCAGAACTCTGCTGTCCGCCTGGTGTTCTCTCTGCCTCGCTTCGCCCACGCTACTCCACTACTATGCTCGCTCCACTGGCTCCCGATCACCGCTCGCATCCAGTTCAAGACTCTTGTACTAGCCTACAGATGCCTTGACCAGTCTGCACCCAGCTACCTCCAGACCCTCATCTCTACCTACACCCCCACTCGACCTCTCCGCTTCGCCTGCACTAGAAGACTAGCTCTACCACCGCTACGCTCCCCTGCCTCCAAAGCCCGCTCCTTCTCCACCCTTGCTCCGCAGTGGTGGAATGACCTTCCTACAGATGTCAGGACTGCCCAGTCCCTGACCACATTCCGGCGCCTCCTTAAGACTCACCTCTTCAAAGAGCACCTGTAGAACTCCTCTGTTTGTATCCTGGGACACTATCACCCTTCATGTAAATGTGCTTTATTTTGCTCTTATCAGCCCCTATTTTACTGCATTTAATCCTGTACATCAGAATACTGTAATCTGCCAAGTTTTTAACCTGTAGTACTTTGTATTTAATCACATCCTGATGTAACTATCACTATTTAATCATATCCTGATGTAACTATCACTATTACCTACTGTATTATTGAATTGTGGTTTGTCAAACTTGTACTTTACTTGAACAAAAGTTATTGTATTTCTTGCTCTTATTGTATTACTTGTATTGTAACGCTTGAACTGTTTTTGCTTACGATTGTAAGTCGCCCTGGATAAGGGCGTCTGCTAAGAAATAAATAATAATAATAATACAAGCCCGTTTCTTTAACCACTGGACCACTGGACCACACAGCCTCCTGCGATGCTGGCTCCGGTTGATCCCCGGAGCAAGCATCGCAGCCGTTGTGTGTGCTGATGCGCTAGGGAGGCAAAATAAGCTGATCCCTGGAGCCAGCATTACACTTCAGCCATCAACACCAGGCAGAAGGATATCTACATCATCATATGGAAGGAAACGTAAATGGACGGAGACACCTATGGATCACTTTACTGTCAAGCTACGTCTTAGTTGGTGCTTATCTTATCTTAGCTTATCTTAGCGAGAGCCGAGTTCAAATCAGCATGAAGTTTTAACATCTACTCTCGTTGTAATGGAAATCACGGAAGGCATAATCTAATATATTATATTTTGCTCTTTGAGTTTGTGTGTGTTGTTGCCACAAGGCGAACTGGTGTTTTTTTGTTTTTTGTTTGATTTTTTTACTTTTGATCACTTGTTTTGTATTGATTTATCATTTCACCTTTTTATTTTATTATGATTTTCTTTGCACATGTTTATTTTGGTTTGTAGTTGGTTTCATTTTGCTCTAATTTGAATAGCACTGCTATTTAAATTAGAACAAAGTGAAACCACCTACAAACCAAAATAACTTGAGACTAAACTTATAATTTATATATTCTCTTGCGTCACTCAAAACTAAAATATTATTGTTTTACACGTTAGTGAAGTTAGCAAGCGGAACTTCACTAATGTTATTTACACATCTCCTTGAATCCAGGCTGGTGTGGGTTCTGGTGGCCTAGTGGCAAATTGTACTCACTTGTGTAAAATCTTCGGCATAATTTGCAATATTATTTTCTGAAGTGTTTTGTTTTTATAATAAATTATTTAAATATTTCAAAATGTTACAGATGTCTCTGCTTACCTTAATTTAATTGAAAGGGGTCTGCAATTTGCGGAACCTGCTCTTATAAACGTGTTTTAACAAAAACTATTTCCATGGTGACGTGGTCAAACAAAATAACAATTCCACGGCGCGTTTTGCTCCACATGTATTGTCGTGTTAGAACAGCTAATTGCTTCTGCATTTCACATGGTTTTATCAAGTCAGTTCTGCAGCTGTACTTGAGAAAATAACATTTTACCAGACACAACATGAACGTTTCTGGACTGTTATCTTTTGTTTTGTTGAATTTTATGTAAACAGCAGCATTGGATTACATTTCAATGATCACTGATTCTTCTATGGGATTAATGCACGTTTGGCTAGTTCTGAATTGCACACGTATTTGACGAGAAACGGCCCACCGAAGCAATTGGGCCAGTCGTACAGTAAAAGACCCGGGGGGGCGGGGGGCCCGCGGAGCGCGGGTTAGGCAGTTCGCTTCCCCCCGGGGTGGGGGAGGCCGCCCACTGCGCCCCCCGGCGCGCCGTCTAAATTGTTTTAAAAAAGCCCCCGGGGTCGCAGCATCGACAGTATCTGCCTTAAAATAAATAAATAAAAAATCCACATTAATCAGTGTGTCACATGACCCGGTGCGCAAATGCGCTCTTAATACAATAATAAAAAAGTATCGGCGTTCCAAATAAACAACCGTCCAGATCACATCCAAACATTCACTTTCCTACAGTCCCTGTACTGTTTTTAAATGCATTTACTTTTAAAACTGGTCATATTTTTATAATACAGATTGTGTAATGTTTTGTTTTTATTCTAGTATGCTCTAGTTTATTTGTTTTTTATTCTAGTATGTAGAATGTCGTTGTGAAATATGATATATAAAACTGATAGAATAATGTATTATGCATAATAATACTACGACTACTACTACTACTGATAATAATAACAATAATAATGATGATGATGAAATATTAATGATGTCAACAGTAAGGAAAACTCATGGAGAAGATTTTTTTTTTTAAATCAAATACTATGTATTGCTAATTGCTTTCTATTACAGGCATTTTAAAATGAAATGAAGCAATAGAATGTACTTAAAAATAAGATTGTATTTTATTGATAAATCTTAACATGTTACAAAAAAAAGATAAAACCACAGATGAAAAATGCATTAAATCCACACCAGGCAATTACATACAATTTACTACAGGACATTGTTCTGTTACATTGCATGAATGGAAATTAAAGGCATATCTCGTGCAATAGGTATACATCTTTTATTTCAATGTTCAGTGCAGGTGTTTATGAGAAAAGCGATGTCCAGAGATACAGTGGGGCAGGTAGTATGAAATATGAATACCATACTGGTTGTAAACTAGAAATATTTAATTGCATTGAAACACAATATCGTTTTCAACATAGTAAACAAAACATGTACATCTGGAACAAAACTGATTAGAATATATGCATTTCAGTGTTTAAATCCACACCAAACAATTACATATATATGTATTAGAGGAAATTATTCTGTTACATTGAATGCATACAAATTATTACATACATGTATATTTATTACAGGAAATTATTTTGTTACATTAAATGAATAGAAATTAAAGGCATATCTCATGCAACCAGCAAGATGATCTTTTGTTTCAGTGTTTCACCCCCACCTGTCTGTCTGTCTTGATTACATCAGGCTAACATACAAGGACATGGTGGTAAACCCAACGTGTTTATGAGAAAAGTGATGTCCACAGATACTGATACTTTTTAAACAGTGGACCAGGCAGTGCAATATATGAATAACATACTAGAAATATTTAATTACATGGAAAGACAAATTCAACAATACAGCTTTCAACATAGCAAACAAAACAGGTCAAACTGGAACAAAACAGATTATAATATATACATTTTAGTGTTTACATTACACTTGTGGTTCAATACTGCGATCAGCTTTACACGTAGGGGCTTTGACCAGAGGAAAGTCGAACTTGTGCTGAATGAAATGCTGTATAGGTTTGCTGGGGTACATTAGAACACAAAACAGAAAAAAGAAACAATGCACCACCATAAAAAAAAAAATGTTTCGGAGGACGCGAGTGCTTGCCTTCGTCTCCCCTGAGTCAATATGGGCAAGTTGCAGTTGTGAGACAAAGCCTTAAAATAATAAATTGGATATTGTAAAAACTGGAAGCAGCTGAAGAAGTGGAAGGAGATGAAGTGGGATGTGGCGCAGGGGTGGCCGACTGGTCCAGGACTGCGATCTGCTCCGTGGCCCCAGGGCGTTTCTGCTGCTTTGCCTGACCTGCGGTGTTTGGGGGGCATGGAAAAGACATGCGGCTGGTGTCCGTATGTCATGCCCTCCTGTAGCAGCGGGCGCGGCTGCGGTTGAGGCTCTGGGTCCACTGCGCTGGCGCTAGGGGGTGCGACCCCCTGTTGAAGGACAGCATGCTCCTGCCCTTTCTGGCATTTGTTGTGCCTGAAACACAGCAGATGCATGACATTGTCAGTTTTATGTTTCAACAGAAACACAGTCACTTGTTTGTGGTAGTTGTGTAGATTATGTGCGTTTTTCTTTCAGCCTTTAACTTCAAACTGTATAGCGATCGAGATGTTGTCATTCTTAATGGACATCTCAACACTATGCTTTTCGAGGTGTAATGTCATCAGTGTCCAGTCAAGAGACGAAACTTACCATTGAGAAAGGGTGTGCTGATTCAACTCGAACAGCTGGAGGGTGGTCTTCTCCATGAGCCTCGGGCTGCCCAGCACCAGCTCTCGGACTTTGGAGTAGTCGCCGAGGATAGCCGCCCACCGGGAAGTCCTCACACCTTTGGAATTGGTGGAGGATGGGTGGAGGTGGCAGAGATGGCCTCGACGAATCTGCTCATCTGTGGCCACTGGGCAGGTCCCGAGCCCTGTCCGAGCAGGCAACTGCAACCAAGCAACAGGAGTAAAAAGTTTTAGTAGTAATGGGCACATGTTTATAATTTAGGGTTGTGTGTGTGAGTTACATATATATATATATATATATATTTTTTACTATTGTAATGACATTACACATGAACTAGCTCACCGTTTCAGGCTGTCAGTGCCCAGGGTGTCATAGGAGGTGGTCTTGGTGGTCTTGAATCGCCCCTGAATCAGCCTGTCCTGGTGACGGGCAGGGTAGGTGAGGCGCTGCTTGTCTCCGTTGCTCAATGAACTCATCTACCTGCTGCTCCGTCAGACAGGCCAACCCACGCAGGCTCACCACACTGCTGGCCAGGCGCTGGACACAGTGTACGCCTTAATGGCGGCAGAGACAGCAGCAGCTTCTGGATCTGGATCCCCCAGATTGCTTTTTACTTGGGATTTACGGTGGTCTGCGCAGCCAACCAATCCACTTTTTAAAGCATTTGTCACGGGGATAGGCATTACCTGGGATTGAACTCACAACCTCCCCAGTTATGACCACCACTACGTCACAGTTGATGCAAGTGAAGGATCAGTAGTGTCTCATTGTAGAACTTTTTTATTTAAAAAATTTGGATAAAAGCATCAGCCAAATCAATTAATATGACTTTTTTTGGCTTGCTTTTATGAATGTATTTATATATTTGTAATATAAACATGTATTCATTTCTATATTTACGGGCTAAGGCCGTGTGCTCTTCAAGGATATGTGCTATTTTAAAACATAAATAAATTGTTTAATATAAATGGTGTGGATATCAAACTGCTTGCATTCCCTGGTTTATTGTGAAATCACATGATTGGTAGATGTCCAGTTATTTAGCTTTTCTGTTTCAATAGTCGCTATACACTATTAAAAAGTAAGAATTTAGAGGAAGAAGCAGAAGGAGAATAACAATTTTATATCTCATTATGTATAAGAGGTCATTACATTTTTTCACATTTGATTCAAGAAAGTTTCAAACTTTTGGTACTGGAACAAATTGTAATTCTAAGTGATTTACTGCACTTTGCTGCTACATGGTGACAACAGCAAAACACTTGGAGCTGTATAGAGTCTCGGCAGCTACCGTTCCTCTCAATCGGCAGTTTCCAGCAAGTTTTTTGAACTTGTGCTCCTCTTAGGTTCCGTTTCTAGCGCTTTAGTGACCAATTTGCGGAAAACAAAACCTAACTCTGTTCTGAATAAACACTTTCTTTTCTTTTACCCAAAATCAGCAACCGGACAGCTACTCTGCTTACCGGTAATAAAAAGAACAGACGTTGCACAAAACAAACACATTAAACAAAAAGGTTTTCCCACATTACCTTTTTTTCTCTACGGTTGCACCCACTCACAACTGTGCTCTTCACTCAGCAGCCCAGAATGCATGAACTGTGATGTTTTTATACCCTACTAATAGTACTCAATAGTACTCAAAGAAATGAAAGAAGCTATTTACAAACCACTAACCAAGATCATGCAACAGTCTCTTGACACAGGGGTTATACTAACAGACTGGAAAATTGCAAACGTAATACCGATCCACAAAAAGGGAGACAAAACCCAACCAGGTAACTACAGACCAATAAGCCTGACTTCTATTATATGTAAACTAATGGAAACTATAATAAGATCCAAAATGGAAAATTACCTATATGGTAACAATATCGTGGGAGACAGTCAGCATGGTTTTAGGAAAGGGAGATCGTGTCTAACTAACCTCCTTGATTTTCTTGAGGATGCAACATTGAAAATGGATAATTGCAAAGCATATGACATGGTTTATTTAGATTTCCAGAAAGCTTTTGACAAAGTCCCGCATAAAAGATTAATTCTCAAATTGAACTCAGTAGGATTCAAGGAAATGCATGCACATGGATTAGGAAGTGGTTAACATGTAGAAAACAGAAAGTACTGATTAGAGGAGAAACCTCAAAATGGAGCAAGGTAACCAGTGGTGTACCACAGGGATCCGTATTAGGTCCTCTGCTATTCCTAATCTACATTAATGGTTTAGATTCTGAAATACTAAGCAAACTTGTTAAAATTGCAGACGACACAAAAATAGGAGGAGTGGCAAACACTGCTGCAGCAGCAAAGGTCATTCAAAATGATCTAGACAGCATTCAGAACTGGGCAGACACGTGGCAAATTATATTTAATAGAGAAAAGTGGAAAGTACTGCACGCAGGCAATAAAAATGTGCATTATTAATATCATATGGGAGATAATGAAATTGAAGAAGGGATCTATGAAAAAGACCTAGGAGTTTATGTTGACTCAGAAATGTCTTCATCTAGACAATGTGGGGAAGCTATAAAAAAGGCCAACAACATGCTCGGATATATTGTGAGAAGTGTTGAATTTAAATCAAGGGAAGTAATGTTAAAACTTTACAATGTATTAGTAAGACCTCACCTAGAATATTGTGTTCAGTTCTGGTCACCTCGTTACAAAAAGGATATTGCTGCTCTAGAAAGAGTGCAAAGAAGAGCAACCAGAATTATCCCAGGTTTAAAAGGCTTGTCGTATGCAGACAGGCTCAAAGAATTGAATCTATTCAGTCTTGAACAAAGAAGACTACACGGTGATCTGATTCAAGCATTCAAAATCCTAAAAGGTATTGACAATGTTGACCCAGGGGACTTTTTCAACCTGAAAAAAGAAACAAGGACCAGGGGTCACAAATGGAGATTAGATAAAGGGGCATTCGGAACAGAAAATAGGAGGCACTTTTTTACACAGAGAATTGTGAGGGCCTGGAACCAACTCCCCAGTAATGTTGTTGAAGCTGACACCCTGGGATCCTTCAAGAAGCTGCTTGATGAGATTCTGGGATCAATAAGCTACTAACAACCAAACGAGCAAGATGGGCTGAATGGCCTCCTCTCGTTTGTAAACTTTCTTATGTTCTTGGCTGATTAGGCTTACTGCCAAAATAACTAAACAATTCACATAATTACCCCAAAAATGTTCACAATTTTCATCCATTTGCCTTCTGGGGAATGTAGTCCTGTGCTCCACAGGACTACACTCTCTTTGCTCCTTTACAATGTATAACGTGTTTAAGGATCTGAAATTAATCATAAATGCTTACTTTAGTGCTCATAACAGGGAAAAAATACTCTCACACACAACTTATTAAGTTCATTAAGGCTCACAAAAGTAAGAATATAAAAGTTAAAAATAATGGTACCAGAATTATAAGTATGGACACAAGCAGGAGTCAAACATTTAAACAATCATTTTCATAAGAACAATGGCTTCCATAAGGTTACGTGCACACAGGATTCGCGCACATTACCTACAGTAGGTACGTTTACACTAGCGTTCCGGAATCTTTCTGATAAGATTCTGGGAGAGTCTGTACTGGAACAGTGCATTTACACGTGCTTGAAACAGCGGAGGGTAGTTCTTACAGGAGCAGACTCTGAGCATGCGTACTTTGAGGGGGAAAGAAAAAAAGGCTGACGTCCTGCTGTAGTGACAGATTTTTCCGCTGCCCGTTGGATCCTGTCTTCACTCCAGATAGATATTAAAACTCTGCTTTCTTCATCAGTGAAGTTGCACAAGCGTCCTTCAGACATTATTTCTGAAATCTGTAATCAGATTTAGCCAGTAGTTACTACACATCGAAAAATGTAAACTACATAACAAAATAAAACATGCAGCCACCACTGTTAATTGATATATCAAACATATTATCAATATTTAATATCCTCTCGATATGGAATATTTGTGCCAGTGTAAACACACCTAGTTACTATGATAAGCAGCATCTGTTGTGTTGGTCGGAATGAAGGCTACATTTTTGTTTCAACAAGTTCAGTTTGGAAACAGTTTCAATTGCCTTTAGTATTCAGTTGTAATCTCGAGTTACTTCAGAACTTTAGATCAATTCAATCAATGTTTAAATGGTTCTGATGTTCGTAGTTGTTTTTTTTTCAAATGCACACAATATCATCAGATCAGTTAAAGTCTTGTCTCAATTGTTCAAAGTATTTTTTAAAACGTGTTAAATTGTATTAAACGTTTTTCCTTCTGGTTTGCATGTAGGTATTTCCTATACAAACATAGTATTTTACTTGAGTCTTAAAGTCTTTGAAAGGTAATATTTATTCTGGAGATGTGGTCGTTGTTGAAAAACACAGTTGGAATGCAGTTGGTGTTTTCTCTGTAGTAGGTATTTGAAAGGACTCGACACAGTAAACCAGGAGCAGTGGTCTTACAACAACCTTTAATATGACGCGCAAAGGAAGCCAACAAATGCGTTCAAAACACAAGTCTGACTTAATGATACAGCCTTTCAGCACAGTTATACAGTCACTTACATCACATAGACAGTTTCAGGAGATTTCCATATAAGGGGTTGTTTTTCCAAGACTTATTTCTGAACATTCTGAACAATTTAGCACTATGTGCAAGTGAGCACGTACACATGAGGTTTAGCCTTGTTCCCTACCTAGTTCCTGTTGTCTAACCTTTTGCTGCTGGAGCATGCCATGATATTGCAGAAGCAGAAACACATCTTAGACACATTTAAGTGGAACTCCGCCCTGAGTCCTAACCTGAAACAATATTCTATATATGGAATAAAATGAAAACTTATAAGCAAATACTTAATAAAAACACATATATTTATACACAAACATCATGGGCCTCCCATCTTCTTGTTCAATACCCAGTCATTGAGGTGATCACCCTGTTAGCTCACACCTTACCCGCACATACAAACTTATTTCCATCTCTCTTTGTATCTAAACTAGACACAAATGTTACTTTTGGCTGCCTGCCCAGACATCTTATTGTGACTCCTGAGTTTGTGACGGGATGGAGGTGTCTGGTTTACTTTTGTAAAGAAAGCCACAAAGTGTCCCTTCTGAAATTTGCTTCATCTTAGCATGAAAATATAAAACTTCAAATATAAACTTTATAGTTATTTTAATACAAAATTACTGTAGCCAAGTAGATTATGAACGCAAATGCTCCCTGCTGATTAAGCATTAAAGGTTAGATATTCAAATATTCGGAAAATATAAATTGCACCTCCACATCTCTCAGAGAGTTGCAGTTGGATGTGGAGTCGACGTCTTCTAAGGATGTTTGCATTACATTCAAATGACGGCTCAATGGTTACTTCATTGTGAGTCCGAATCCAAGATAAAGAGAACGAGCTCATGCTTGTTTTTATTTAAATATAGATTCCAAAGAGGAGTTTACTTCGGTGATCCAATCCCTTCCAGGTAGATCAGGAAGCAAATCCCTGAGCAAAATCAGTCCTTTCATTGGCTTACAGTTTGAATGACCCTTACCTTTACACAAGCAATGTGTGTCATTAACACAGGTAGCTCCCCCTCCTCAATGGAGAGAGATACAACAGAATTCGTAACATTTAGAGAACAAAACTTCATTTTGTTATACCTTTAGTTATATTGATCATAGGAGGATAAAACTCAGTTTCATTCTCCTCACTGAATTACCATTACACACATGTTAATCATGTTAAGCAACAATTAAAGTAAAACCATTTAAGAATTATTTTCATTATAAATTTAATTAAAACAGAATAAACATTATAATTTTATTTGGAAAACATCCTAAAACAACTTGTTTCCGCAAGATTAGTTATTAAAATTATTCTAAAACCAATTTATCAGTTAAGTTTTACTTGTTTTTGTTAGATTTCACTCTCCTAGTTTTAGTAAATGTAAAACCTTGAGATTGTTAAGCAAGTTAATATTATACCCTTGTAAAGGTTTGTTTTTCAATTTACTCTTAGAATCAGGAAATTAGTCATTTCTATTCACTTAAATGTTCAATGCTTCATGGTAACAATTCATTTCAAGGGAGTCATGGCACCTCGTATCCACCAGGTGTCACACTTCTTAATCCGTTATAGGAAGCAAGTTGTATATTGATTTCAGACAGACATTCTTAATTGAAAGACAAACATCAGCTCTATTTGTTTATACCAGACTGGCAGGTCAGCACAGCAGGGAATCTAAACTATTCTCCAATGGAAATCTTTACAATCCTCTGTTACTAATATCTAGTGCTTTGAAGCAGATCTAGAGAATGTTAAGGGGGAGGACAAACTTCATTAATATCACAGTATCTGAAGTCTCATGGTTTAAGATTTGAAATGTCATTTTACAAAGTACACAATTACAGTTATGAATTTCTCACACACCCTTTATATACAAAGATACCAGACACCTACAGGAACTCAAACTCACTGTCAATGAAATCCTTTCTAAATAGCTAAGCTTGCCTTAGGATGTACAGTATTGTCACACTAATGATAACATACCAATACAAAATACAAGCAAACAAGCCATATTTTGCCCAAAGGAATAAACTGCTAATAGTGATTCCACAAAAGCACCAGCTCTGTTACTGTCAAACAGACTTCAAAGCAACTTCATCCTGCAGATTATTTAGATCAATTATTCATAAACTGTATAAACTATGAATGTAGTAATGATGATAATGTTGCAGCATGTTAACGAATGCAAAAATAGTGAACATTGTTTGCTTGCAAATCTTTCATGTTTTACAGTATATTTATACAGCTCTACTGTTGTAAAGCTGTCATAATTGCAAATACAGCAATCTACTCATTAAAGAAAAGGATAGGAATTGTATGTCAATCCCATTACACTGAAGCAGGACTCCAGCGTACAACAAGCTTGGAGTGTCTCATTATATAAACACTCAGCAAAGCAGATTCATTCATTCAGCTTGAACCACTTGAAATAAAACAAAATTAAAAACACAGGTTGTTTCAGCTTGTGTTTGCACTGGTGCAATAGCTTAGAGGCCATTCTAATTAGATGCAGTACACATTGCTGCCACACATGAAGATATTCTTAGTTTTAGTTTATTTTGAACAACTGAATTCTGTATCTTATGCTGTTCTCACTGACACTGGAACAGCAATGCCATTTACAGCTCCAGTTACATTTTAAAAATATGACGTATGTTATTGGCAGCTTTGTTTAATGTGTTGGTTTTGTATCACATGTATAAGCAGAATGAACCTGTAACTCTGTCCTAAATTCTCACAGCATGATGAGTGAGATTCATTTCCAATTCAGGATGAGTGGAGCTGAATCCCAGGGCTCTCCTGTTCATTCTGAAATAATGGGTCTGCCTCCTTCAGTTTGACACGCTCCCCTTCTCAGTGACTCTGGATTCAGGCTGGCTCTCATTCCTGGGGACACCCTTCATTTACTGCAGGATGAAAGAGACAAGGAATTAGACAGCTCTCCACACACTCAGACTGGCAGGGTGGAGAGGTGCAGGACTGGGAGGGAGGGAGGCTGGCTCCAGTGTGAATTCGCTGGTGTCTTTTTAGGCTTCCAAACTGACTGTAACTCTCCCCACATTCAGAACAGTGATACGGCTTCTCTCCAGTGTGAATTCGCTGGTGTATTTTGAGGCTTCCTGACACACGGAAACTCTCTCCACATTCAGGACAGTGATACGGCTTCTCTCCAGTGTGAATTCGCTGGTGTATTTTGAGGCTTCCTGACACACGGAAACTCTCTCCACATTCAGAACAGTGATACGGCTTCTCTCCAGTGTGAATTCGCTGGTGTTGTTTGAGGTTTCCTGACACACGGAAACTCTCTCCACATTCCGCACAGCGATACGGCTTCTCTCCAGTGTGAATTCGCTGGTGTGTTTTTAGGCCTCCTAACACACGGAAACTCTCTCCACATTCAGAACAGTGATACGGCTTATCTCCAGTGTGAATTCGCTGATGTTTTTTTAGGCTTCCTGACACACGGAAACTCTCTCCACATTCAGAACAGTGATACGGCTTCTCGCCAGTGTGAATTCTTTGGTGCGTTTTTAGGGTTCCTAACTGACTGAAACTTTCCCCACATTCAGAACAGTGATACGGCTTCTCTCCAGTGTGAATTCGCTGGTGTGTTTTTAGGCTTCCTGACATACGGAAACTCTGCCCACATTCAGAACAGTGATACGGCTTCTCTCCAGTATGAACTCGCTGGTGTTGTTTTAGGTTTCTTGTGTCAATGAAGCTTTTCCCACATTGAGAACAGTGATGTGGCTTCTCTCCAGTGTGAATTCGCTGGTGTGCTTTTAGGTTTCCTAACTGACTGAAACTGTCCCCACATTCAACATAGTGATATGGCTTCTCTCCAGTGTGACTGCGCTGGTGTCTTTTTAGGTCTCCTAACCGACGGAAGCTCTTCCCACATTCACAGTGATGTGCTATATTTGGCTGGGATATGTTTTCTGAATCCTTAAACAACAAGTCAATAGACTTCTCTTCAATGTGGACAGGCACCATTTCAGTCTCTTCCTCTTTGATGTGGACAGGCTCCAGTTCAGTCTCTTCTTTAATGTGGACAGGCTCCATTTCAGTCTCTTCTTCAATGTGGACAGGCTCCAGTTCAGTCTCTTCCTGTTTAATGTGGACAGGCTCCATTTCAGTCTCTTCTTCAATGTGGACAGGCTCCAGTTCAGTCTCCTCTTCTTTAATGTGGACAGGCTCCATTTCAGTCTCTTCTTTAATGTGGACAGGCTCCAGTTCAGTCTCTTCCTCTTTAATGTGGACAGGCTCCAGTTCAGTCTCTTCCTCAATGTGGACAGGCTCCAGTTCAGTCTCTTCTTTAACGTGGACAGGCTCCAGTTCAGTCATCTCCTGTTTAATGTTGAGAGTTATCAATTTCAGAACTTCCTCCTGTTTGATGTAAACAGACTCCATTTTATTTCTTTGGCGTTCACCAACGCAGTCCTGAAAACAGAAAATGAAATATTACAATCTTTTCTCTATTGGTGTTTACACTTACAACTTAGATCTGAACCGACTTAGGTTTGATCAGATTCAATGATTCTTTTAATTGGAACACCCCGTTTGTCATATGCATTATTTGTGTGCTTCTACTCCAAGGTTGTCATTCCGTGCCAATTAAGATTTCATTTTGCCATCAGAAATGGAGCACAGCATTGAAAACATGCATATCAGACATTTAAAGAAACAGCTGTGATTGTCTACATTTACACATCAGTGTGACAGAGAATGAAAGCAGGTGGCAGATCGTTCAGCTTCAGAGCTCCACAGTTGTAGAATGATCTGCCACGTTTCCACTGATGATTTTTACCACTGCTTTTTAAAGTAATATATTAAATAACTTGCTTAACTACTGTATGTCATTTAAGGGGGTACATTGTCACGTGACATTTTACTGTTTCTCAAAATTATTTTGTATGTCAATAATTGTTATTTTCATCTGTAAAGCGCATCGAGGTGATTTATCATGTAAGAAATTAAGATTGATTGATTCATTGATTGCACAGAGAGGTTAACAGACTTCCACGGTGCAACTGGATTGTTTCTTCAATTAAATGAAGCTGCAGCAACTCTGAAGCTGTTATAATAACTGTATATAATAACACAATCATAATTTAAAAATTAAATTTTGTGTGCCTGTACTGTGGCAAAGCCCTCGGCCAAGGCTGGTTTGCACCCTTAAAAATCACTGACTCAGACACAGAAATTGTATTTTAGCACGGTTGTGCACATTTATTTTTACAAACAAACAAAAACAACAAACAAAACCATAACTCCCCTTGGAGTCCTAACTAACTTTTTATTTTTCAAACCCCTCGCTATAAGCCGTTTACCAGTCACCAAAACTCCTTGTTACACAAACAAGTTCACACAGTATCTTATTGACCACACAGGTCTCTCTCCAACACCACCCCTATACTAGGAACAAAGGCCAGCTTTTTTGCCATAGTTAAGGTTGCAAAGTTCTTTCCATTATAAGCCCCTATTTTGTGCAGCTCCAAAAGTGGGGTTAAGTTCAATCAATCTGCCTGCCGTTTTGTATTTCCGGTCTGATTGGTAGGATGAATTTTTTCTTTTTTTTTTGAGTTTTGTGTTATTCTGTCCAGTAGTTCTTGAGCTATAGCACCTTTTAAAAACTGGTGGTTTTTCATGCAAGTTTGGTGCTGGGAGAGTGGTTTTTTTTATTATTCACCTTTAGGTAAACACCTACTGGACAGTTACTACTCCTATTTGGCAAGCTACTGCTAAAGTAGTCTTTAGTGCCTTTTGAGGGTGAGGAGGTGTCACAGATGGCTTTGTGTGGCGTGTGGGTGGTGACGTCAGGTTCCGGAAGCAGCAGTCAAAACAAGGTATAGCGGGGCACGACTGAAGAGCAACAGTGCTCAGCGCTTTATTAAATAATGAAACAAAAGATTTAATCAAAAACACCAACGAAAAGGGCACAAGGGCCAAACTAACAAACAAACAAACACTAAAACAAGTAGTATGCTGGTTGCGAAACCAGCATACGTAGCAATTGTTTATTTCTATTCCCACAGACTTACGTCTCTCCTCTGACACTCTCCGCCTTCTGAGCCGGGAGTAGGTCTTTATATTCGTGGCTGCAGCCTTAATACACTATTAATAAATGACCTTATTAAGGCTCCAGCCATATTCCCGTGAGAGTTCTAGGAAAGGGGTTTTAACCCCATCCCCACAACTACATGACCGGCTCTTCGCTGGCCTCAAAACAGCAAACCAAAGACAGAGGGTACTCAACCGCCCGCACATAAAACACAATAATAATAACAAATACATACATAAATAATAAAATACACACAAGACGTGGGCACACTGCCACAGGAGGTTTAAAAATGTAACTAATATAAAAAATCATTTTAAAAACGAGCGCTGTGTCTGCGCAGTTGTACGCTCCGGTAACCACTTTGCCCTGCATGCGCACTACAAACAAATCAGAACCATGGGAAAACAAGCTCACCCTCAAGCCATTTCTTTTTTATTCATTTTTTATTAAACATGTATACCAACACAAACATAAGGCACTGGCTTCATTTTCAACATAGCATAGCATAAAAACTACAGCAATAAAAAAAGAATAAATTACTCTATGCAGATGTGTCTTTGTGTGTGATTCAGTGCTGCTGAATTTATCCGGTTGGCTGGTCAGAATGGAGGGGGCTGGAGCAGTAACCAGGGAGATGGGATGTTTGGTTGTGGTGTGGCGGTTGGTAGGGAGTGAACTGTGAGAAAGATGGGGTGCGTTGCTTAATTCACCGGTTGCTATGGATCCGGTTGGCTGGTCAGAATGGAGGGGGCGTGTTAAGTAAGTGAGCCGCTCAGATTGAAAACGCTCAGAAAGCACACTGAGCAGATTTAAATGACTTAACGCTCTGCTCCACGAGAATGCGGAGCGACTTTTAAAATGGCAACTAACAATTCTTTGCTTTTCATAACTGTATTTATTTTTGCCATTTACCCCTTAGCGGTCCATTTATTCAGCGCATCTCAGGCACATCAGGTCCAATTTATTTTCACACGCGCAGTTTATTTTACATGCGCTGTTTAAAAGTATTATTTTCACAGTAAAACAGGTTTAACCCTTTGCGGTCCATTGTCGGACTGGGTCCGACATTGCAATTATTCCTCACAGGTCCTTTGTCGGACTGGGTCCGACATCATTATAGCAACGCAATAAACGGGTGTTTAGTCGTTTTTTCTCCGGAAAAAGCCGATAAAACCATTCAATTGCCGAGTGGTAGCGACAGGAGCCGAGACAAGTCGGAAAAAAAAAAAAAAAGGCGTATTTCATGAATAGTCATACATGGTATCAGGTATCAGATAATGGGCGTCCATAGTAAACAAGCTGGCTAAGTGCGTCAGCGCACTGAGACTATCATGGACATTTGCAGAGCTTTTTTCAGATGTTATAGTAATAAAATAATGACTTGGATCGCATTATTGAGGAGTTTGGTGATAAAACGAGTGATCTGGAGATGATCGATCGGTATGTACGACTATTATTATTATTATTATTTATTTCTTACATAGCTGAACGCTATAGCAAACAAAAGGGTGGGGCAGGGCTGGAGATGCCTAGTGTGTGCTTTGTTGATATGCAGGGCCATTTAAACCCGTTTGACTGTGAAAAAAAATACTTTTAAACAGCGCGTATAAAGTTAACTGCGCGTGTGAAAATTAATTAGACCTGGCGTGCCTGACGCGCGATTAATAAATGGACCGCAAAGGGTTAAAAGGCACTGCATATCAACAGGACACTCAGTACTGCATCTTGTTCGCTGTATTTTTCACATACCTCTTCATAGTAGTGCATACCAATAAATCATCTCTTGATCACTCGTTTTATCACCAAACTCCTCAATAATGTGATTCAAGTCATTATTTTATTACTATAATATCTCAAAAAGCTCTGCAAATGTCTGTGATATTCTCTGAGTGTTGGATGCGGAAGCAGCTATCTTGTTTGTTTATGTCCGTGTTATCTCTGTGGTGCCGGGGTGATGCGATGGGGTTAGAAGTTTGATTTTAATAAAATAATTTATTAAATGATTACACTATTGCTTTTGTTTAGAGCTAGACTACTGTAGTACAATTATTTCCACGTTTATTTCTAAGCTACTTGTATTTAAAATGTATCGTCTAAGAATAGAAGTGAACAGATAGAAATTCAGTTTTTTAAATGTATCTTAAGGTTTATTAAAAAAAAAGATAAATGTATAAATTTCATGATTTATTAACAAATCCTGTCAATTTCATATATACAATTACTGATTAACACATTACGAATAATATTATTAATACTACTAAAAATAATAATACATTAATAACTATAAAGCCAACAGGTGGAACACAACAAACTTGTTAAATTCATCGATGCGTCACCAGACTCACAAAGAAAAAAAGCTTGTGAGATTCACCACAAACAACGTTCTTTACTTTTGCTAAATATGGGCTATGTATATATCCTGACTGAGTTTGAAAGGCAGGAACAGCAAAAAAAATTTTAAAAAAATAAAAACTACCCATTGTACCCATTACCATATTACACCAGCGCAGGATAACTCAGGACACCATCCAGTCACCTTTTTTTTTTTTAACAAACAACACATCTTACTTTATTATTATCAACTCAGTTAAATTTAACAGCACAGAGTTTAAAATAAAAGCGCTATTTATAAGATTTTGAAAAAAAATATCTGTGAAAGCCACAAGGAGCGAAGTCAACAGAATGTGCTCCAGCAAAAGCTCCACATGTTTTGAGCTACATTTAAGAAAGACAATAAAATTTCAAAGGTAAGGATATGGTTTAATTTGTTAACAAAAACAAAAACACGCTGTGAACAGGATGGCTTGAGTGGCGTGTGTGGTGAAGTCAAACTAGAATCAGAAACCAAAACACAAGTACTGATGGGTGAAACTGAGGCGCAACGGCGCTCAGTGTTTTATTAAATAATAAAAAATAAATAAAACGGTTTCACAAAACAAAACCACACAAAACAAAACGGCGCGTTGGCCAAACAAACACAAACAAGTATCGTAACACTCTCCCTCACACAGACAAGCTGCAGGCTTTTATAGTGGTGACCGGGCGATTAACTAGCTAATAATTATATTATCCCTCATCACATTTGCCGTGGGTTTAACAAGGATGCTTGACTGTCAGCTAATTAAATACTCAGTAGCTGATCAGTCATGCATCCTCACAAGGTATTTAAATTAAAACAATAACAAAGAATGGCAAACGGCATCTCGCTCGCCTGCGCTGCAAATAATTATGCAAAAATAAACAAAATATATAAGGGCGGGACACTCCGTCACACACGCATATGTAAAAACATTCGGGGGAAAAAAGATATTCTTAAATACAATATAATCACCAAATAAGTGCATATAACTCACGGTTCCTCAATAAGAAGGCTTCCTGTGCTGTTTGCATGCTGACTGAACTGTTAAATAACAGTGGGAAAAAAAACATTGACATCAAAGTCCACTGTCTTAACATTGCTGCACAACTAAGATACGAGGATCTCTATATTTAGGAAACAGTGACAACTATGTGTTAGTATTACAGCCTTCCTCTGAAGTTAGCCTTTCTTTTAACAAAGACAATATCCTACAGTAATTTGGACTAATAAATAATTGGCACATTTTGAACTTTCTGCACAGTGGTTGCCTTTTTTGTGTAGTCTCCACTTCATGGGTTGCGGTACAATGTATTTCCCTCCACGTGCATAGGACCTTAATAATTGATACTGTAGAGGATTTGGGCAAAAAAGGGAAATTCATTAACAAAAACTTTGTTAAAATAAAGTTAAGGATGCAGTTCAACATCCCATATCATATTTTTAAGATATCATTTGTTATGATATCTTAAAAATATGTATGCATAGGTGCTTGTCAGATATATGGGGGGCTTCATGTATAGAGGCTGTACGGCAGGGGTGTCAAACGCATTTCGTTTGGCGGGCCTGATCCGATACCATAGTGTTTGGTGCGGGACGAGTGACAGTTATAAAAATTCAAGTTAGTGTATTTAACAAAAACTATCACGCATGGTATATTTATATTCCCCTAAATAGCACATGTTGGTTATTTTACTCACTGTCACGTGTGCAAACATGCCTCCAGCGAGTTCCTTCACATGAGCCACACAAATTGTCATGTTGCCAGTGTTGCCAACTTGGTGATTCTGTCGCTTGATCTAGCAACTTTTGCATTTCCCCAGCGAGAAAAACATTGTCAAAGCAACTAGAGATAAATCTAACGAAATTTACTTCCGACAACTGCGATTTTCAGAGAAAGACGTCGACAAATTGTATCATCACAACATCAGTCACAAGCAGCTCAATACACCACACTTCTCTCACCCGGAAGTACTACAGTGGTGGTGTTATTCACGTGACGCAGATTTCCGCAGTTCTGTACAGTTCTGGACAGAATCGCGCATGCATGGCTGCTGCGTGACGTCACTCAACTCCACCCGCAGAAATCTGTGCAGATCCTGCACAGCACAGCTTTGAAAAGCTGCTGCCGAGCTGGTTGCGGCTGTGAACCAAAGAGATCACGAGTGCCCTGCTAATCGTATTGCAAATAACTACTACTGCTGCCCCTTTGTTACTGGAAGCGAACAACATCAGTTATTTAAACAAACATAATGTACGAAATCCGTGAGAAGGGATGTATACAGTTACAATAAAGTTCATGTTAATCAACTACATTGACGGTAGATAATCCAGACAAATACACATATAAAAATGATCAACCGTCATTAATACTTTTAATATTCAGGGTTCTCCCCAGGAATTCTGTACAGCCGGGTGGCAGAACATTATATCCAGGCGCACTTTTAACAGAAAAATAAACTTGCCTTACCTTCAATATATAACACGACAAAGAATTTAAATAATGTGTTGTCTTTCGTTGACTATATCTGGTTGCACTTTTTAATCTTCTACATTTTTTTTCATTACTGTTTTTTATTATGGTAAATTACTGTGCTTATTTAGGCTCTATGATTTGACTGGGGAAAGATAATGTAGGGTTATTGGAGTTCACAAAAAAAGAAAGGTAACCTTTTCACTTCCTTTTTAGCTTAATTATTGAGCTCATTGCTTCATTTAAATTGTTTTCTTTATGTTAAGTTTTCAGGGCATTTTGTTAATGCACGTCTTTTTTTGTTTTTCGCTGTTCTATATTTTTTGGTTGCAACTGTTCATTTTAACCATTTTTTTACACAGCAGTACTCACACACGTTTGGTCACCATCACAACTGTTGCATGAAACCGAAGTGTAATAATCCAGGACCTCTGCACTTAAGCATTTGTATGTCAGTTGGCAATGTTCAGCTGATATCGCATCACGCCTTTCTTCTTAATGTACAGACTCTATATGTGAACCCCCAAGATCTCTCACAAGCACCTGGGTACATATTGTTACGATATCACAACAAAAGTAATACGTTTTTTTTTTTTTTTGTTGGTGCATATGTATAGCTATTATGTACTATATCACCTTACAGTACAATAATACGACAAAAAATATACTGAATGATAATACTTGAAAATAATCTTAATATTTTTTTAATAAAGTAGCCAGCACAAATATAGTATCAGGTGGTGGATTGTGCCGATCACCTGATTATTTTGAAAACCCTGCATTCTTTGTCACTATTTTTGCTTTGAAAATAATTGGTTCTTAACATTTTAGCCTCTCGAAGTGCTTAACACAGAAAACCCGCCCCTTCAACTCTCTGATTGGTTAAATGTTGTGTCAAGACGTAACACAGCTGTCATGTGGTTCCAAGATTTTTTTTCATCCAGCACAACTGATCTAGTCTGCTAGAAGCACAATCAGTCCTTATTGTTAAAGGCGCAGTAGCATCTGCAAGACGGGTGGATCGGGTGTTTTCAGCGGGGTGGTGACAGCCACTTTGCTGGGCGGCCAAACGTTTCCACACTTTTCCAGAAACGTTGTCGCATTTCATGACACTGACAGTTTCATAGTATTATGGAATTGGAAGTGAAATTCCTTTCCTTTTCAATTCCACCCATTTTTGTACAAATGCGTTTCACTGAATTGCTTGAATGAACAAATGTTTCACCCATATCATATCAATATTAATTAGTACTGAATTGGATAAATGTAGATTTAATTTATAGTCTATATATTCATCATAAAGTATTAAAGCATGACTTACATTTGCAAAGCTTTTGCATTTTGATTATGAAGAGTTTAAGTGTCATGGTATTCGTGGTGAAGACTGATTTAATAGTGTCAACTTACCACATCTGCATGTGCATCACACAAGGTAGCATGACCGATAAGCAGATTTCAGCTTGAGATGCCACTAAGATGATGAGCTTCAGAAAGATGAATTGCTCATTGGACTCTTGATAGGCAAGTCAGTTAGTATGACACTATCTAACCCTTGCTCATGACATTTTAGACCATAGCTTCATTAGCTGCCAATGTGACAACTGCTTGCAAGTACTTGTGAGTTAAATCATATTATCAGACATTTCACTGGTAGAATACAGTCTAGACATAAAGTGACACAATGTCTAGGAAGACTTCAGTCTTCGATCACTTTGATGAACCAAGTTCAAGTGGTCCAGTAGGGAACCGTTGTGATACATGTAAGCATCGCAGTACTGTCTCTGGTTTGACCAAGGCAACCTTCAACTTCAGAAGGCACCTTCAAGTAGGTATACGCTATCATAATTCATATCAGTCATGTTTTAAGACAGATACATTCATTCAATTAATAAAGAATGTTCAGTGTATAATAAAAGGTTTTGTATTTTGCACCCTGAGGTCCTGAAGGAGCTTGAGGCCACCATCATGACAGCATCTGATCTCCTGCCCCGGTCTATCGTAGACAGCAAAGACTTTCGCAACATCCTCAGCAGGGCTGAACCATACTTCACCATGCTTCACCCTGCCCAGCAGGAAACATATCAGCCAGAAACGTATTCCTCAGCACACTGCCAGAGTCCAAGATCAAACGAGGATCAAATGCAGCAAGCCCAAGACATCTGCCTAACCACAGACCTGTGATTGAGCACAGATATTATCAGCATCACAGGCCACTTCATCCTGGATTATACACTACAAAGGGAAAACACACTGCAGAAAACATTTTTAGAAAGCTGGCCCTATAAATGTGGTGACAGCAAAGGTTTCCAGACTAGTATCACATTGCCACAAATCCACCAAAGTCAGCGAGATCCTAGTAGAAGAGATCTCACTTTTTTTTTTTTTTTTATAAATTTAGTCGTCGCCAATTATTTTTACCCCGGTTTTCACCCCAATTTAGCATGCCCAATTATTATCTGTATCCCCGGCTCACCGCTCACAACCCCCCCGCCGACTCAGGAAACGGAGGCTGAAACACGCGTCCTCCGAAACGTGCTCCTTCCAAGCCGTCATTTTTCGCACTGCAGATCCACAGCAATGCTACCAGACCTATAGTGCCGGAGGACAACACAGATCTGGCGGCTCCGCTGCAGAGCCACAGGCGCCCTATCGGCCACAGGGGTCGCTGATGCGCGGTGAGCCGTGGATTCCCCTGCCGACCTAAGCCCTCCCTACCCGGGCAGTGCTCAGCCAATTGTGCGCCGCCCCCTAGGAACTCTCGGTCACGGTCAGCTGTGACATAGCCTGGATTTGAACCAGCGATCTCCAGGCTATAGGGCACATCCTGCGAGGAGCGCCTTTACTGGATGTGCCACTCGGGAGCCCCAGAGATCTCACTTTCAAATTGTTTAGGTGTGCTCATAGCTGAACTGTTTTTCTCTATGCAGCTCTGCAACTGTCTACCTACTTTACTGTCTGATTTAAAGAGCCCACAAAGAGGCTTCAGGATTCAAGTATAAAACATCTTTGAAGGGCTGAAAGCCCATGTGGGACACGATTTAACAAACTAACCTTTGGTGGGCTTATAGATGAGGATCTGAAGGACTTGTGGTAAAATAATTGACTTGCTAATCTGTGTCCTTCACAGTTTAATAAATGTACAAACATGAACAACATACATTTACTATGCTTTGGGATATATTGGACAATATTAGCAAATAGTTTGAGTTTAAACCAAGAAAAAGCATAAAACAAATAAATAAATCCATAAAACTAAAACCATAAAATGTGTCTAATATTTATATGCAAGTGGTTTGTCACGGGGCTACAGAGGTACTGTTGACCTCTTATTTCTTCTTTGTTGCCATCTTTAAAAATGGATTCTTGCAAAGTTCAGAAACAACAATTCATGGGTTAAGTTATGAGCACACCTGAACAATTTGAAAGTGATATCTCTTTCCTCTTCAGAAGGAACGTGCACTTAATCACTCCGGAATTTGACAACCCCCCCCCCCCCCCCCGCCCGCACACCACACCACACCACACCAAACCAAACACTGAAATACTAAAGCTGTGATACTAGTTTTACAAGAATTCTACAGATGACCTACTCGGCTATCTGTACAGAACCATTCATAGGGCTCCTGGCATTCTAAATATCATTGATAGGTCCTCAAAATCACTTCAAAATGAGACGCGTTTCAAGTATGAACCCCCCCCCCCCCCCCCCCCCTCCCAAAATATATATATATATATATATATATATATATATATATAAATAAATAAATAAATATATAAGCAAAATCAAAATCTTGAGGTGGGAAGCTCTGGTTGAGTTGACACGGAGAGACCAATGTGTTTAAAATGCTCACGTGTTTAAATGGTAAAAGCTGATCTATTCTTTTCCAATCTGTCTTTTTGTACATTTAACATGTTTTGGTCAGATGACAATACAACATTGAAAAAACATAAATGACTTGATATGATCTGCAATAAATACACACGATGTTTAACTTTTAAATTATGATTGTGTTTATATACAGCTGTTTTAACAGCTTCAATGATTAGAAGAAAAAAAGGCAGTTTTTCTCCGTGTGGAAATGTGGTAACCCTACTCGACACAAAGCACGTTGCGATCGCAGCGGTCATTGTGTTGCTGTTGTTGTTATTAACCACGCCGATGCACGTACAGTACAGGACCGGACAGTTTAGCAGAATGCAGTTCATGTACCGAGTTACAAACGGGACGGCGCTGCACAGAGCGGGACAAACTGTGCAATTCAAATCTCCTGTAGCACTACAGACGGGCCGCCGATAGTCTGATTAACCCAACATGAATATAAATAGGATCCGAAGTCAGTCTGATTCAAAGAGCACTCAGAGTGACGTCACCGGAGAGTCTGCGAGCAGGTTTATAATAATGAAAGCGCCTGTGTCTGCTCGAGTCTCGCATCAAACTCGCCGTCCTCTATATAATATAAACACATTACACACCCCGCTACCACACACGGGGTTTCCAGCGGATGCAGTGAATTCAATTCCAATAACTCACCGCTCTCTTTCTCTTTCTCTTTCTCTCTATCTTCTATTCCTTCTGTTTTCTCGTGTCTTTTTCCAAGCAGCTTAAACAACAGAACTTCCGGTTTCCACTGGTGCGCGGATCTAAAGATTCCTTCCCATCGGGTGAAACTAGTTCCTCCATGTTGTTCAGTACCGGTTTGTTAAGGAACGTGTTTCGTGAAAGTAGTGTAACCAATTCCTCGAGAAAATCATGTAATACAGAAATTCAGTGACAACACAGAAGCTGCTCTGTGTTCAAGTGAATAAAGTGCACTCATTAATTTGACCGCTAAGAGACACTGCAATTATTAATACTGACCACAAGAGACAGCCAGAGCACTACTACTGTCCATAATGTAATAACACAGTAATAAGACGATTGAAATATGCAGCAGTTACCTCCCCAGTCAGCCGGAGAGTATCCCCAGAGAGTAATAAAATGATGCTCTTTAATCCAGCGCAGTGGTTCTTAACCTGGGGTCCTTAGAGACAGTCCAGGGAGTCCACAGGAAAAAAAAAACTGAAAACCTGAAAACTTTTCACTCAACATTAGCAATGTGCAAAATCTAAATGTTTGCTTCTTGATAGGATTTGATTTCACAAAGTTTATGATGAATCTGTAATGATTCTGATGGATCTGTGTGGCAAAGTGGTGAGTGTATACAGGTGAGTGCAGTGCAGGTACAAATCACACAGACAATTACTAACAGGTACAAGGGTGTTTATTGATCAATTACTACAATGTCCAGAGCCTTAAGGCAAAACATCTGTAAATAATAATGCTGGAAGTGATTACAGTGGCATGTATCACTTCAGTTTTGTAAAATCCCACGGGTTTGACCCGCAACCAAAAAGTCCAGTTTTATCACCCACACAAAACACACAGATACAGTTCCTACAGTGTGTGATTTAAGTGCTTGTGGTGAAAAGACAGTTCTCTGTGGAAAGTGAAGTGCTGGTGACTGGGTTTAATGCTGGCCTGCGGCTGCAGCTCCGGATCGTGTTAGTAATCTTTTAACAAACGAAACAAACAAACAACGTTTACAAGACAGACTAACAGAACACTCATAGTTATTACATGCAGGGACATCTTTAAGGTTATTTCCTAACCATTCACAAAAGGAACAGATTACATCAGCTATGACCCTTATTTATATCCTCGCTCATGACCCCTAGGTTAATGAGCGCATCCGCTCCTCCAATCCTCAGATGCCACACCGTTTACCGTCTGGGTCATTGAGTTTGGATACCGTAGCTTCGCCCCTTTCCTAAATTACCGACTTCCACCTACCCTATGGAATAAATTGTCATGCCGTTTAGCTAAGGGTATTCTGTTCCTTTACACAGTGCCCTCACAGGTCGAGAGGGAGATCTAACACCAAGCACCATTCAATCTTTGTCACAATCTGTTAACCTGCAGGTCTGATTTTAATATTTTACAATTAATAATTATTCATATTGTGTAACAAAGCTAGATAATCACAGCTATGGCTAAGATGAATTGTTTGAGAGAAGGGAGAAGAGAGAAATAGCTGTGTTTGTACGAACTTATGAGTGGCAAAGAAACTGCATCAGTTAGAATAGTCTAAACTTAAGAGCACTGCTTGGCTATAAGTGGCTGCTCTGCCAAGGAAGACAATTTGCATAGAAAAGACACTTTGCATTGGCAGCACATGCTTCAGTGCTCTGGGAGTGTTTATAGCCCTGTGAGTTTAACACTTAATGATTGAGAGCTGCCCTTCATGGCAACAGAATCCACAACAACAATAACTTTTATCAGCATCTTCATCTGGGCACTTGTCATCTGCAGTCAGGGTAAGAATCATTTAGAAAAGTAATTTAAAAATCTATTTGTGGGATAATTCTCAATATACATGTATTAAAAGTAAAACAGGGAAACTGAATGAAACCAAATTAAAACATCTTGAAATGTAATCTGTTTTCATCATTTCTTGTAATTTTCTATATTATTTATTATGTTCAGAATTCAGTGGACAGTATACTGTGACTCAGACTCCAGCAGTGAAATCTGTTCTCGCAGGAAACACAGTCGCTCTGAACTGTAAAGTCAGCAGCGCAGTATATGGTAATAGCTGTTGTTTTTTACTTTTTATTGTTTTGTGTTTATATTTTAGAAATCCCGTGAGGATAACTGATCAGCTACTGATTATTTAACTAGCTGACAGTCACGCATCCTTACTAAACTCGTGCAGACTGTGGCTAAGATAATTACTAGCTAGTTAACCCCTCGGCCAGAATATATAAAGCCTGCAGCTTTGGCTGCACGGTGAAGTGTGTTTGAGAGGCAGAATGAGTCAGTGGTAAAGAAAAGTAAACCTTGAAGAGAAGTAAGCAATTGCTATGATCCCTGCTGTGATCAACCTCCTGTGGGCGAGAGATGGGGAGTGCTGGGAGGCCTGGGAACAGCAACACCACCCAGCATCCCTCCCAGTCATCGGAGTCATGGTGCTCAACTACCTGGCTGCAGATATGGGAGGGGCCCTGCCACTGGCGACTCATGGCTTGAAAAACTGGTGGGGCACAGCCCCCCCCCCCCCCCCAAAAAAAAAAAGAAAAAAAAACTGTGCTCAAACCCGATGCCCGATTTTAACCATTTTATGTAAACATTAAGCTAGCTTTCTAACATTACCAGATCTTTCATCACAAACAGTTCTATGCCAGGTTGTCACAATCAAGAGAGCTGCAAACAACACTTTACAGGCAAGGGTCTCTTATTGACAGACAGCTGCACCTGCACTAACCTGAGCGTTTGAAATGGAAGTATCGTCACACTCTCGTGTTGTTAATAACATTCTGAACTACAGAAGAGTCAGGTTCGGTTCCTGTTGATGTCTCTGGCATTGGTGGTTTAGCTTTTTTTGTTGCAGATAAACTCCAAACGTAGCTGTCTTTTTGCCATTTTAACAGGGCTCAAATTCACTCTGTTTTTAGCACATATTTTCGCTGACTGAAAAAAGTGAAAGTCTCACACGAGAACAAATATAACGGTGAAGGGTCTTAGACACTCTTTGGTTATGTTATTAAGTTTTGAAAGTTTGAAATAAACTGCGCACGTACGTATTTTAAAATAATAAACCCTGGCAACAGTGGCGTAGCCAGGATATTTTTTCGGGAGAGGGTGGAAATGGTAACTTGTTTAAGGTGAGTCGTCACAGTGGCGCAATTGGCACCCTGATTTGTTATTAGTGCATTGACGTTTTATTTTCGAAAAATAAAGAACAATCTTTTTTTATTTTTAACAGAAGAGCCAGTAACCAAATACACAGTTGTACAAAAAAAAGATTCAGTTTAGAACATTTCTGATTAAAAACAAAAAAGGAAATACAAAGCAAAGGACTTGAACTTTTAATATAATATATAATTTAATTCGTACTTATGGTTGTTCATTTTTGTTAACTGACATTTGGTGTTCAAAGCAAAACAAACCATTTTGTTTAATTTCACAAATCCTGACTAATTTAATTACCGTTTGACTGACGCAGGACTGCCGGTGGTACCTAATCTTCTGGAGGTTCGGCGGAGGAGGGACTTGTGCACACAGTTGCATTAACTACATTGTATAACTACAGTGCCTTTAAAATAAATAAATAAATAAATAAATAAATAAATAAAAATGTACGAACAGCTGATCCAAAGAAAAACTTGGGTTGATTGACAGCAAATCCAACCACTCATTTTCGCACTGCACTGACATTCGCTATCCTATCGGGCTTTGTTGAGCTGACGGATACGCTGTAGCCTAAACAAATCAGAATGAAAACTAATAGGTAACCGAACTCAGGAAATGAAACAGTTTTGACGTTTCTCTCTCAGCAGCGTCCATAACTGTTTTCATTCAGATTTATTTCTTTAGTTATTCAATTAATAATGGGTTGTACATTTACCGCTCCATCTCCAAGACCTGGATGGACGGTTACCGTCCCTTGATGAAGCTGGCTGCACAATCCATGAAAAATTATAATCTTATTAAGTAGGCTGGCCGCTGGAGAGGTCAGCTGGCAGTAAGATATGTTGTTAGGGGTGTGCATTCTACGTAAATACATAGGCTACTCATTACATAGTAGATGTCCTCTACCCCATCTATGTGTGTAGTAGTTAGGCTACATAGCCTATATGTTACATGCATCTGTGTGTGGTGCAGCTTGCTTATGTATTCTCATTGGTTGACAGCAATGCGCTAAATAAAAAGTTTGTTCCGTAAACGAAAAGAAAAATCAGCGCCGTCCGTGCCGCGTCCGCCCCGCATAGACTATAATGGGAAATGAGAAATATCACAATAATACAATTTCTTTATTTCTTAACACATGTTTCAGTGTGAACGATCCTAACGGAGTGGCTAAGCCACTGCCGGCAGAAATCTGGGGGGGCATATAACCAGGCGTGCCCCCCCTACGCGTCAACACTGGACCCTGCTGCCGTCTCCAGCACTAGAGGGAGAGGAGCCATCGCTGCCGTCTCCAGCACCAGAGGGAGAGGAGCCATCGCTGCCGTCTCCAGCACCAGAGGGAGAGGAGCCATCGCTGCCATCTCCAGCGCCAGAGGGAGAGGAGCCATCGCTGCCATCTCCAGCGCCAGAGGGAGAGGAGCCATCACTGCCGTCTCCAGCGCTAGAGGGAGAGGAGCCATCGCTGCCGTCTCCAGCGCTAGAGGGAGAGGAGCCATCGCTGCCGTCTCCAGCGCTAGAGGGAGAGGAGCCATCGCTGCCGTCTCCAGCGCTAGAGGGAGAGGAGCCATCGCTGCCGTCTCCAGCGCTAGAGGGAGAGGAGCCATCGCTGCCGTCTCCTGCACTAGAGGGAGAGGAGCCATCGCTGCCGTCTCCAGCACTAGAGGGAGAGGAGCCATCGCTGCCGTCTCCAGCACTAGAGGGAGAGGAGCCATCGCTGCCGTCTCCAGCACTAGAGGGAGAGGAGCCATCGCTGCCGTCTCCAGCACTAGAGGGAGAGGAGCCATCGCTGCCGTCTCCAGCACCAGAGGGAGAGGAGCCATCGCTGCCGTCTCCAGCACTAGAGGGAGAGGAGCCATTGCTGCCGTCTCCTGCGCCAGGAGGAGACTGCTTGCTGCTCCCACCACCTCCACTGCCAGCAGCAGAGCAGCAGGAGCTGCCTCTGTCTCCACCACCTCCACCTCCACCACCAGCAGCAGAACAGCAGGAGCTGCCTCTGTCTCCACCACCTCCACCTCCACCACCAGCAGCAGAGCAGCAGGAGCTGCCTCTGTCTCCACCACCTCCACCTCAACCACCAGCAGCAGAGCAGCAGGAGCTGCCTCTGTCTCCACCACCTCCATCAGCAGAGGGTGACTATCTGCTGGTTCCTCCTCCACCACCATGGGAGGACTGCTTGCCGCTCCCACCTCCACCAGCAGGAGAGTGCCTGTTGGTCCCACCTCCACTGCCATGGGAGGGCTGTCTGCCTGCCTTCACTTCCTCTCACTAACCACAGACACCTATTTAATTCTCAGAAATGAACGCAGAGCTGACTGATCGCTTCTCAGCAAAAAAGGAGAAGCTTGTTCTATTTTTTAGATGACATCTGCCACCAACAGCAGTGTGAGGTACACTTTCTGTCTATATGTCACTATCGCTTTCCCCACATCCTGTAAACCTTATTTCTACAGTGAGCCTGAATCTGTCACCTGCTTTCACCAGTAAACCACAAAACTGAATCTGGTAGTGCTCCTAAAATGGTTTGGAAGTAATGTATCTTTTGTTGAATGGTTACTTTCCTAAATGATTTCCAATCCAAGTTTTCTGTCATTAATATTCAATTTATGAATGGGGCTTATATTATTCATTCGGTCTGATTTGTTGGTCTCTTTTGTTTTGTTTCAAAGTCAGTACTGCCATTTTAATGTATTTGTCAATATTCATGTGTAAGTGAAATGTAAAATTGCTGCCCAGATTTGTTTATTAATTGATACAAGCAGATGATGGATGCAGAAACCAATGCTCAGTTCTTCTGATTATCAATGATTTCATATGCTTGTGTTCTCATGCCTGATGTTACGGCTGACAAAGAAGGAGAGAGGGAAATGCACATAAATCAACTGTAGGTGTTTAAGTACATATGCAGTGCCTATAGTAAGTATTCACCCCCCTTGAAACACAGCAAGTTCAGTTCGCAGTTTGGATCCCCTTACTACAACAGTGTGCTGCCTTCCAGGAGCCTCAGTCAAGCACATCACTGAGAATGTGGACAGGCTCCTAGAACGAACAGGAGACGACCCAGTAGTAGTCGTCCACATCGGTACAAACAACATTGGAAGAGACAGTCCAAGATCCCTGCAAAACAAATTCAGAGAGCTAGGAAGGAAACTAAAAGACAAGACCAAAACTGTGGTATTTTCTGGGATACTGCCTGTGTCTTGCAAAGGACCATATGGACAGCTGGAAATACAAAATCAAAATGCATGGCTGAAATCTTGGTGCACACAGGAAGGCTTCACCTTTCTTGAGACTAACAGAAGTAGATTGGAGTAAAATAGAGAAAACATCCACAGAAAAAGGATGGCTGTTTTTTAAAAATCTAGTACTAGAGGCACAAAACAATTACATCCCAAAAGTAGACAAATCTAAATCTAAAACAAAATGGCCAAAATGGTTTAATAGATCAATTAAAAAAAAATATTCAGCGAAAAAAGTCACTTTACAGAGCATTTAAAAGGGACCAAAAACAAAGTACACAGAAAGAGTACTTGGAACTGCAAACACAAGTAAAAAAGGAAGTTAGAAACGCCAAGAGATAGAAATGAACATTGCTAAGGGGGCTAAAACCAATTCCATAATATTTTTTCCAATATTATAACAGCAAGACAACATTCAAAGATGAGGTTAAATGTCTAAGAGACACAAATGGCAAAATCATAGATGAAGAAAAAAAAAAAGCAAATATATTAAATTATTACTTTTCACAGGTTTTTACAAAGGAGGACACGGACAACATGCCCGACATGTCGACCTGTTCCTATCCAATTTTAAATAACTTTAGCATAACAGAGGCAGAAGTGTTAAAGGGACTAGGAGCTCTTAAAATAAACAAATCCCCTGGGCTGGATGAGATCCTCCCAATAGTACTCAAAGAAATGAAAGAAGTTATTTACAAACCGCTAACCAAGATCATGCAACAGTCTCTTGACACAGGGGTTGTACTGACAGACTGGAGAATTGCAAACGTAATACCAATCCACAAAAAGAGAGACAAAACCCAACCAGGTATCTACAGATCAATAAGCCGGACTTCTATTATATGTAAACTTGTGGAAACTATGATAAGATCCAAAATGGAAAATTACCTATATGGTAACAGTATCCTGGGAGACAGTCAGCATGGTTTTAGGAAAGGGAGATCATGTCTAACTAACGTGCTTGATTTTTTTGAGGATGAAACATCGACAATGGATATTTGCAAAGCATATGGTTTATTTAGATTTCCAGAAAGCTTTTGACAAAGTCCTGCAAAAAAGATTAAAACTCAAACTGAACTCAGTAGAATTCAAGGAAATGCATGCACATGGATTAGGGAGTGGTTAACATGTAGAAAACAGAAAGTACTTATTAGAGGAGAAACCTCAAAATGGAGCGAGGTAACCAGTCGTGTACCACAGGGATCAGTATTAGGTCCTCTTCTATTCCTCATCTACATTAATGATTTAGATTCTGGTATAGTAAGCAAACTCGTTAAATTTGCAGATGACACAAAAATAGTAGGAGGGGGCAAACACTGTTGAAGCAGCAAAGGTCATTCAAAATGATCTAGACAGCATTCAGAACTGGGCAGACACATGGCAAATGACATTTAATAAAGAAAAGTGTAAAGTATTGCACGCAGGCAATAAAAATGTGCATTATAAATATCATATGGGAGATAGTGAAATTGAAGAAGGGAACTATGAAAAAGACCTAGGAGTTTATGTTGACTCAGAAATGTCTTATTTAGACAATGTGGGGAAGCTATAAAAAAGGCTAACAAGATGCTCGGATATATTGTGAGAAGCGTTGAATTTAAATCAAGGGAAGTAATGTTAAAACTATGCAATGCATTAGTAAGACCTCACCTAGAATATTGTGTTCAGTTCTGGTCACCTCCTTACAAAAAGGATATTGCTGCTCTAGAAAGAGTGCAAAGAAGAGCAACCAGAATTATCCCGGGTTTAAAAGGCATGTTGTAGGCAGACAGGCTAAAAGAATTGAATCTATTCTTGATATAGTCTTGAACAAAGAAGACTACGCGGCGATCTGATTCAAACATTCAAAATCCTAAAATGTATAGACAATGTCAACCCAGGGGACTTCTTTCACTTGAAAAAAAGAAACAAGGACCAGGGATCACAAATGGAGATTAGATAAAGGGGCATTCAGAACAGAAAATAGGAGGCACTTTTTTACAGAGAATTGTGAGGATCTGGAACCAACTCCTCAGTAATGTTGTTGAAGCTGACACCCTGGCATCATTCAAGAATTTGCTTGATGAGATTCTGGGATCAATAAGCTACTAACAACCAAACGAGCAAGATGGGCTGAATGGCCTCCTCTCGTTTGTAAACTTTCTTATGTTCTTATGTTCTTATGTTTTCACAGTTTGTTGTGTTACAACCTGAAATCTTGATGCATTTAAATAGGATTGTTTTTCCTTTGATTTACACAACCTACTCAACACTTCGAAGAGGCAAGATCATTTTTATTGTAAATCAACAGTTAATGAAAAATAAAAAATCAACTGAAATGTAGTCACCCCACTGAGTCAATACTTGGTAGAACCACCTTTGTCAGGAATTACAACTGTGAGTCTTTTGGGGGTAAATCTCTACCAGGATTGCACATCTGGATCGTGCAATATTCGACCATTCTTCTTCTTGGCAAAATTGTTCAAGCTCTGTCAAGTTGGATGGGGTTTGTTGGTGGACAGCAATCTTCAAGTCTTGCCACAGATTCTCAATCGGATTCAAGTCTGGGCTTTGACTGGGCCACTCTAGGACATTCACTTTCTTGTTTTTAAGCCACTCCAGTGTCACTTTGGCTGTGTGCTTGGGGTCATTGTCCTGCTGAAAGGTGAATTTCTGTCCCAGTCTTAGGTCTTTTTGCAGACTGAAGCAGGTTTTCCTCAAGGATTTGCCTGTATTTAGCTCCATCCATTTTGTCCTCTACCCTGACAAGCTTCCCAGTCCCTGCCGATGAAAAGCATCCCCATAGCATGATGCTGCCACCACCATGCTTCACAGTAGGGATGGTGTTACCTGGGTGATGTGCTGTGTTGGGTTTGCGCCAGACATAACGCTTTGCATTTAGGTCAAATAGTTCAATTTATGTTTCATCGGACCACAGAATCTTTTGCCACATCTTTTCAGAGTCTCCCACATGTCTTTTTGCAAATTCCAAGCGGGATTTTACATGGGCTTTTTTCAGAAATGGCTTCCTTCTTGCCTCTTCCATTCAGGCCAGATTTGTGGAGTACCTGAGATATTGTTGACACATGGACAGTTTCTTCCATCTCAGCCATGGAACGCTGTAGGTCTTTCAGAGTTGTCATTCGCCTCTTGCTGGCTTTTCTGACCAATGCCCTTCTTACCCGGCTGCTCTGTTTGGGAGGACGGCATGCTCTAAGAAGATTCTGTGTGGTGCCGTATACCTTCCATTTCTTAATGATCGACTTGACTGTGCTCCAAGGGATATTCAATGCCTTTGAAATCTTTTTATACCCCTCCCCTGATCTGTGACTTTCCACAACTTTATCCAGGAGTTGTTTTGAAAGCACCTTGGTCTTCATGGTAGTATCTTTGCTTTGAATGCACTACCCAACTGTGGGACCTTACAGAGACAGGTGTATTTAATCTGAAATCATGTGAACCACTTTTACTGCACACAGATGGACTCCATTTAACTTATTGTGTGAATTCTTATTGCTTGAACCTGAGCTTATTAAGGAGTGTCATAGCAAAGGGGGTGAATACTTATCTAATGAAGACTTTTCAGGTTTTTATTTTTAATTGATTTGTTTTTTCACCCCCCCCCCCCCCCATTTTTTCACACATTGAAAGTGTTGAGTAGGTTGTGTAAATCAAAGGAAAAAAAAAATCAAATTTAAATGCATCAAGATTTGAGGTTGTAACACAACAAACTGTGAAAACGTCCTAGGGGGGTGAATACTTACTATAGGCACTGTATTCGATTAATGTCATTTTGTCTGTACTGCACTTACTGGATTAAAAATGAAGCTGCTTCTGAGATAGAGGTTTTGGTGTAAAAATACAAATTCACAAGCTGAGCACATGTGTAGTATCCTGTGAAATCACCAGCATATTGTTGTAACAGTAGCTGGTGGCCAGTTAGCACTTTGAGATAAAAAAAAAAAAAACATCACTGAAGAACTGTGAAGCCCTACCAAAGTTTAAGGAAACTGAGGTTTTCTATAAAGAACAGTTTTGTTGCAGTTTTGTGTAGTTCCTGGCAGAATCAGGACGGGGAAACTCTACGTGTAAGTACTGTATGTGTAAGTACTGTGATACTGTTTGAACACGAATCCAGCAGCATGCCTCCCTGGTGAGGGATTACTGGCTTGTCAGTTTCAGGTGGTTTTTAAAAGGGGATGTTGGAGCAGGAGGATGTTGCAGGTTCTGTACTGTAATGAATGAAAGCAATTGTTTTTTCATTAAATAGTGATGAGCAAATACTATACTATAGTGGTCAACACTCACCTTAAAAATATCAAACATTTTTTCATGGCTGAGAGACTGTATTGAACTGTATTAAAACATGTGAGCTTATCATTATCAAGCTTGCTCTGTCTGCTAAAGAAACCTGTGAAGTTACATTCCTCTGTGTGTGTGTGTGTGTGTGTGTGTGTGTGTGTCAGTGTGTGTGTGTGTCTGTGTGTGTGTGAGTGTGTGTGTGTGTGTGTGTGTGTGTCAGTGTGTGTTTGTGTGTGTGTCTGTCTGTGTGTGTGTGTGTGTGAGTGTGTGTGTGTCAGTGTGTGTTTGTGATTGTGTGTGTTTGTGTGTTTGTATGTGTAATGAGGATGGTTTAAAAACTTTATAAAAGGCTAATTTAATCTACTTTAACACTGATTTGTGAATATTAACCTTTAATATGATTTTTGCATAGCACTTGCTGCCACAGGTGGTCAAATGTTGTAACTGCAGTATTCTGGGTGGGGGTTGTCATGTAATTGCAGAGGTAGGCACTGTTGTGAAGCAAAAGGTAAATATTCAGAGAGGAATCATTTTAACTAATAAAAATAGTAAGAAAAGAAACTGCAATAATGTAACTGGTCCTTCATGCGACCAATGTGTTTCTAGACAGTTTTACACAGTTATAATGACTCCTCTTAGGACGGAAATATGAATTCTGGTTGTAAATCTCCCTCTCGAACTGTGAGGGCACTAAGTAGCAAAAGGGAAAGGCTTTGGACAGGTTGTCCTGACAGTTCATTCCCTGGGTCGGGAAGTCAGTCAGCCTGGAAAAAGACGAGACTCCAGTGCGAGAATGTATTGACCTGGAAGGTAAACGAGGTAGCAGCTGCAGGCAATAGAGTCAGCTGTAATCGTTTACCAAGGGGTCATGCATAATCGCATAAAAGGGGCTGGAGAATTGTAAATCTTTTCCTTCGCTTTTGGTTTGGAAATAGACCAAGAAGGACCCGTGCACTGTGTATTGAGAGAATCGTGAGTGTTTGTTTGTTTGTCTTGTCTACAATTGTTACTTGTGCGTTTATAGACAGCTAACACGTTCCGGAGCTGTCTCTAAGAGCCAGCACTGAACCCGGAACAGCACTGCACTATTTGTCACTCTTTAAACTGTATCACCCACCACAAGCACTACAGGAGGCATCAAGGACTGGTGGCCGTGGTTGTATATTGTGGGAGAGATACTGTGTTTATTGTTTAGGGCTGCAATCCCTGTTACTGTTCTCTGTGTTTTACGAATCGCTGTGTATAATCAGATTTTATTATTTGGTCACCAGACCTGGATTATATCAAAAATAAAACATCTATTTTCTATACCAGATTACAAATCTCTGTCTGTTTATTCCTGCACTGCATCACCTCTGCACCTGTACATAGTCAGCAACCACTTTGCCACACTCTCCTTGTGTCTTTCAGTGCTAATCAGAGTGGCCTGCTTTGGACAGGATACAGGTAAGAGAAAAGTACACTCAGGAGTGAACCCATCCCCCAGTGAAGGGGCTCCAGAGTGAACCCATTCCCCAGTGAAAGGATTTAAAGAGTGAACCCATTCCCCAGTGAAGGGATTTAAAGAGTGAACCTATCCCCCAGTGAAGGGGCTCCAGAGTGAACCCGTCCCCCAGTGAAGGGATTTAAAGAGTGAACCTATCCCCCAGTGAAGGGATTTAAAGAGTGAACCCATCCCCCAGTGAAGGGGCTCCAGAGTGAACCTATCCCCCAGTGAAGGGATTTAAAGAGTGAACCCATCCCCCAGTGAAGGTGCTCCAGAGTGAACCCATTCCCCAGTGAAGGGATTTAAATAGTGAACCCGTCCCCCAGTGAAGGGATTTAAAGAGTGAACCCATCCCCCAGTGAAGGGGCTCCAGAGTGAACCTATCCCCCAGTGAAGGGATTTAAAGAGTGAACCCATCCCCCAGTGAAGGTGCTCCAGAGTGAACCCATTCCCCAGTGAAGGGATTTAAATAGTGAACCCGTCCCCCAGTGAAGGGATTTAAAGAGTGAACCCATCCCCCAGTGAAGGGGCTCCAGAGTGAACCCGTCCCCCAGTGAAGGGATTTAAAGAGTGAACCCACCCCCCAGTGAAGGTGCTCCAGAGTGAACCTATCCCCCAGTGAAGGGATTTAAAGAGTGAACCCATCCCCCAGTGAAGGTGCTCCAGAGTGAACCTATCCCCCAGTGAAGGGATTTAAAGAGTGAACCCATCCCCCATTGAAGGGGCTCCAGAGTGAACCTATCCCCCAGTGAAGGGATTTAAAGAGTGAACCCATCCCCCATTGAAGGGGCTCCAGAGTGAACCTATCCCCCAGTGAAGGGATTTAAAGAGTGAACCCATCCCCCAGTGAAGGGGCTCCAGAGTGAACCCATTCCCCAGTGAAGGGGCTCCAGAGTGAACCCGTCCCCCAGTGAAGGGATTTAAAGAGTGAACCCATCCCCCAGTGAAGGGGCTCCAGAGTGAACCTATCCCCCAGTGAAGGGTTTTAAAGAGTGAACCCATCCCCCATTGAAGGGGCTCCAGAGTGAAACCATTCCCGAGTGAAGAGATTTAAAGAGTGAACCCATCCCCCAGTGAAGGGGCTTCAGAGTGAACTCATCCCCCAGTGAAGGGGCTCCAGAGTGAAACCATCCCCTCGTGAAGGGTCTGAAGGGCTGTCACAGCCTGGCTTTCTTCTGGTCTCTAGTTTGTTTTAAACTAGACTACAGAAGTATAAAAGTAATAAATATTTCATGCAGCATATTATAATATGTATTTGAAACCTGTGAGAAATTAACAGAAATATAATAGATTTCTATTTGAAAATAAGAACCTTAAGACAGTTGAACAGTCAAATCTTCATCTCTTCAATGCACACAAGTCAGTTTTCTGTTCCCAAACAAATAGGTTCAGAACTTTATTAGTGTGTGCTCTGCTGCCACCTGCTAGTGATGTCATTTTTTAATGTTGAAATTCAACTGATGTCAAAACAAACTGCGTCAAAATTTTGACAGTTTAATTATCCTATATAATTTCTCATTTATTTTACATAACAAAATTGATGTGACTTCTGCTAGGAATATATACGATGAATATATTTTTCGAAGCATAAACTTTTTTGTTGTTTTTGTTTTAATACTGTATTTCACTAAGAAAATATACTGGAGTAATGGGATTATATTTCTATCCTGGATAATTAACCCTGGATTAATTTAAACAAGGATTACAATGTAAACCTGGTTTAAACTTTGGTGCAACATGAATCCAAAATAAATCTTGATATAATGTAATCCTGGTTAGTGATTGGTGCAGGTTTGTCCGATCATTATTATTACAGATGATCTTGTGCTTTAAGCCTGTCAGTCTGTGAAAGACACTCATCTCTCTGGCATAGGAGACCTGCTCTGTGCTTCTATGCAGTTTTCACAATGATCTTTAATTCACTGTCATGTTCTCTCCAGCTGAAGAAGACGAGAAAAATCTGGACAAGTTCATTTCTAATCCCGTAATTTATTATTATTATTATTATTATTATTATTATTATTATTATTATTATTATTATTATTTATTTCTTAGCAGGCATCCTCATCCAGGGTGACTTACAATTGTTAAAAAAAATGTCACATTACAGAAAATGACATTACATTGTGGGATACATTTTCACAGGTGACTCAGGGGTACAGACAGGGTTAAATCATGGTGCATTGTGGGATACATTTTCACAGGTGACTCGGGTACAGACAGGGTTAGCTCATGATGTTATGCATAGTGGGGTACATTTTCACAGGTGACTCAGGGGTACAGACAGGGTTAGCTCATGATGTTGTGCATTGTGGGGTACATTTTCACAGCTGATTCTTTGGATACAGACAGGGTTAGTTCATGATGCATTGTGGGATACATTTCCAAAGGTGACTCAGGGGTACTTCATGTTGAAGAAGTTCCATTGTTTGTTTCTACATAAAATCAATGCATTTGTTTGTGATTCAAGGTCTGTTTTTAACACAAGCAAATCTGTTTTATTTATACATATGGTAATGGTTAAAGTTAAAAGGTCCAAGTCAGAGTAACTTATTATCTCTTGTTATAGACTGACAATCCAAACCTGTACAGCACTCTCAGCCTGCTTCCGTGATGTGATACAGACAGTAAGAGACACTCATTTCAACACTGTTGTGGTGATGCTCTGTATGGAGAAACACAGGTTAATATGAATAATTCAAAAAGGGGTCGTGGAACAGAGTGCTGACCCTCTCTATACTAAAATACAGGAACACTGACACCCCCATGGCTACAGCCTGTATTACTCACAATCACACATTCAATATGGGATGCACAGGACACAGTCACAATCACACATTCAATATGGGATGCACAGGACACAGTCACAATCACACATTCAATATGGGATGCACAGGACACAGTCACAATCACACACTCAATATGGGATGCACAGGACACAGTCACAATCACACATTCAATATGGGATGCACAGGACACAGTCACAAACACACACTCAATATGGGATGCACAGGACACAGTCACAATCACACACTCAATATGGGATGCACAGGACACAGTCACAATCACACACTCAATATGGGATGCACAGGACACAGTCACAATCACACACTCAATATGGGATGCACAGGACAGAGTCACAATCACACACTCAATATGGGATGCACAGGACACAGTCACAATCACACACTCAATATGGGATGCACAGGACACAGTCACAATCACACATTCAATATGGGATGCACAGGACACAGTCACAATCACACACTCAATATGGGATGCACAGGACACAGTCACAATCACACACTCAATATGGGATGCACAGGACACAGTCACAATCACACACTCAATATGGGATGCACAGGACACAGTCACAATCACACACTCAATATGGGATGCACAGGACACAGTCACAATCACACACTCAATATGGGATGCACAGGACACAGTCACAATCACACATTCAATATGGGATGCACAGGACACAGTCACAATCACACACTCAATATGGGATGCACAGGACACAGTCACAATCACACACTCAATATGGGATGCACAGGACACAGTCACAATCACACACTCAATATGGGATGCACAGGACACAGTCACAATTACACACTCAATATGGGATGCACAGGACACCGTCACAATCACACACTCAATATGGGATGCACAGGACACAGTCACAATCACACACTCAATATGGGATGCACAGGACACAGTCACAATCACACACTCAATATGGGATGCACAGGACACAGTCACAATCACACACTCAATATGGGATGCACAGGACACAGTCACAATCACACACTCAATATGGGATGCACAGGACACAGTCACAATCACACATTCAATATGGGATGCACAGGACACAGTCACAATCACACATTCAATATGGGATGCACAGGACACAGTCACAATCACACATTCAATATGGGATGCACAGGACACAGTCACAATCACACATTCAATATGGGATGCACAGGACACAGTCACAATCACACATTCAATATGGGATGCACAGGACACAGTCACAATCACACACTCAATATGGGATGCACAGGACACAGTCACAATCACACACTCAATATGGGATGCACAGGACACAGTCACAATCACACACTCAATATGGGATGCACAGGACACAGTCACAATCACACATTCAATATGGGATGCACAGGACACAGTCACAATCACACACTCAATATGGGATGCACAGGACACAGTCACAATCACACATTCAATATGGGATGCACAGGACACAGTCACAATCACACATTCAATATGGGATGCACAGGACACAGTCACAATCACACATTCAATATGGGATGCACAGGACACAGTCACAATCACACACTCAATATGGGATGCACAGGACACAGTCACAATCACACATTCAATATGGGATGCACAGGACACAGTCACAATCACACACTCAATATGGGATGCACAGGACACAGTCACAATCACACATTCAATATGGGATGCACAGGACACAGTCACAATCACACACTCAATATGGGATGCACAGGACACAGTCACAATCACACATTCAATATGGGATGCACAGGACACAGTCACAATCACACACTCAATATGGGATGCACAGGACACAGTCACAATCACACATTCAATATGGGATGCACAGGACACCGTCACAATCACACACTCAATATGGGATGCACAGGACACAGTCACACTCACACACTCAATATGGGATGCACAGGACACAGTCACAATCACACATTCAATATGGGATGCACAGGACACCGTCACAATCACACACTCAATATGGGATGCACAGGACACAGTCACAATCACACACTCAATATGGGATGCACAGGACACAGTCACAATCACACATTCAATATGGGATGCACAGGACACAGTCACAATCACACACTCAATATGGGATGCACAGGACACAGTCACAATCACACATTCAATATGGGATGCACAGGACACAGTCACACTCACACATTCAATATGGGATGCACAGGACACAGTCACAATCACACACTCAATATGGGATGCACAGGACACAGTCACAATCACACACTCAATATGGGATGCACAGGACACAGTCACAATCACACATTCAATATGGGATGCACAGGACACAGTCACAATCACACACTCAATATGGGATGCACAGGACACAGTCACAATCACACACTCAATATGGGATGCACAGGACACAGTCACAATCACACACTCAATATGGGATGCACAGGACACAGTCACAATCACACATTCCATATGGGATGCACAGGACACAGTCACAATCACACATTCCATATGGGATGCACAGGACACAGTCACAATCACACATTCCATATGGGATGCACAGGACACAGTCACAATCACACATTCACCGCTGTCCTGTAATATCTCACAATCAGATAGGAATGTATTTTAATGTCACTTCATTCTGAACTTACAACTAAATATGTTAATAAGATATTTTTAATATCTAAGCCATCACAGCCTCCTGACTTCCTAGATCTGCATAAGCCTACTGCCATAAATCAGCACTGTGCAAATGAAGAGCAACACCATGGGGAAGAAAAAAAGATAGATAATTCTACAAACAGTATTATAAAGTTCACAAAAACAAGTACGTTATGTGTCCAAACATGCCACACACACACACATTATATATATATATATATATATATATATATATATATATATATATATATATATATATATATTGGGCAGCTGGCTCTTTGAGCTAATATATATATATATATATATATGTGTGTGTGTGTGTGTGTGTGTGTGTGTTTGTGTGCCCTATACAACAGTTGAAAAATTCTGAGTCAGTTATAAATGAAAACTGAAAATACATTTACTATATATGCATACATATACATACATGACATTAAAATCATTTTCCTTAATAATGCAGTTTTTCAAGCGTTATCTAGTTTTTATTTAAGCACATGCGTCTTATCGATGTATGAAAGCAAGCAGTGAAAAATCATGGGAAAAGTAGCTTTATATTACAGCCTATTACATTTTTGGACTTACTCACCTTAGCTGATGTAAAACTAATAAATCTATTATGGTGGCTAATGCAGCCTTCAGTGTTCATAACAGTGATACTGAAAACATGAAAAACTACAACCCCCAGAACCATTTGTCAGTTTCTGTAGTCGTGTGTGGTCTAACAGCCTCTGAGAGTCGTGATTACGCAGGCATAGTCTGCTGATTAGATTCCTTGTTGCTTTGACATGCGGCTTTCAGTATGCATGTTTAGGGTAAAACTGTCAACACTCCCTATACCCTGTTCTACCATCACACAAAGTGTGTGTGTTTACATGGGTCTAATAGATTTATCTTTTGTTAAGCATGCAAGTTCTCTTCGTGTTTGTTTTCACTGGCTTATATAGTGTGTTACTGGTATTGCTCCCTGGTCTGAGCCCCAAGTGAGGTATTTAGCTTTTCAATCTGAACACGGCGTGTACAAATGAGTCTTTTATTTTACTCCGCTACTAAACATCATGAAGGCGCTGGTTTCACCCGATGGGAAGGAATCTTTAGATCCGTGCACCATTCGGAACCGGAAGTTATATTGTTTGGGCTGCTTGGAGAAAAAGACGCGAGAAAACAGAAGGAATAGAAGACAGAGAAAGAGAAAGAGAAAGAGAGCGGTGAGTTATTGGAATTGCATTCACTGCACCCGCTGGAAACCCCGTGTGTGGTAGCGGGGTGTGTAATGTGTTTATATTATATAGAGGACGGCGAGTTTGATGCGAGACTCGAGCAGACACAGGCGCTTTCATTATTAGAAACCTGCTCGCAGACTCTCCGGTGACGTCACTCTGAGTGCTCTTTGAATCAGACTGACTTCGGATCCTATTTATATTCATGTTGGGTTAATCAGACTATCGGCGGCCCGTCTGTAGTGCTACAGGAGATTTGAATTGCACAGTTTGTCCCGCTCTGTGCAGCGCCGTCCCGTTTGTAACTCAAATGAACTGCATTCTGCTAAACTGTCCGGTCCTGTACTGTACGTGCATCGGCGTGGTCAATAATAACAACAGCAACACAATGACCGCTGCTTTCTTATAGACTTTTTTTTTCTTAAATTTTTTGAAGCTGTAGCAACTCCGAAGCAGTTAAAACACCTGTATATAATAACACAATCCTAATTTAAAAGTTAAACATCGGGTATATTTATTGCAGATCATAGCAATGCATTGTTATTATTATTATTATTATTATTTATTTATTAGCAGAAGCCCTTATCCAGGGCGACTTACAATTGTTACAAGATATCACATTATACATTATTTCACATTATACAGATATCACATTATTTTTACATACAATTACCCATTTATACAGTTGGGTTTTTACTGGAGCAATCTAGGTAAAGTATCTTGCTCAAGGGTACAACAGCAGTGTCCTCCACCTGGGATTGAACCCACGACCCTCCGGTCAAGAGTCCAGAGCCCTAACCACTACTCCACACTGCTGCCCCTGTTGTATTTGTTTTGTCATGTTAAGTGAACAACAACCAGATTATAAAATATAGATCAGCTTTTGCCATTTAAAAACGTGATATGAGGTATAAGCAAGGCTCGAAGTTAATATATTTGGTAGCATTTTGCTACACAAAACTGCTACACAACACTCTTAATCTGCTGCTAGATTTTTATGCAGTAGCATTTTCCTGACACCTTACTCTGCAGTTTATATGACCGACCCTGAGTGAACACGCACTGAATTACTGGTATTGGTATTAGAACAAGAACATTATTAGTACATTTCATAAAGCGGGAAACCATTGCTAATAGAGCTTCCCTATATGACTGAGGTGTGTACCGCCCATGTAGATACGCGCGAGGTCCACAATGCAAATGTTTACGATGTTATAATATAACAGACCTAACAGGATATTAAGTTTATTCAGTGTCTATAACATGCTCATTTAATCTGTCCTGGAGAATGGCGGCTCCGGTTTTGTTATGATGTTAACACTGGTTTCACCCGCGCTAAAAATGAACACATAACAGGTGGATAATTATTACTTTATCAAAATTCTGATTACGAAAAATATATATAATAAATAAAACAGGAGCAAATAGCTAGCTATAACGTTACCGTGAATCAAGTAACAGCTTCTTTGTTCTATCAGTACGAATAATAGACGAAATACAAGTTTGAGCTGCATTCAGTTACCTATCTGTTTATAATAGATTATCATTACCTTGCGTACTTCTCCTGTTTAACTAGTGAAACGTGTGCTTTAACAAAAAAAAAAATGTGTGTTTAGGGCTGTCAACTGATTACAAAAAATAATTTCGATTAATCGTGCAATTAAAAAAAATAATTAGATTAATTGCATTTTTAAATAACAGTAAAATACAATCTTAATTAAAGCAATGTTTAGGAAAGCAACAAATCCCCCTTTTAATAAACGTTTTCTTTAAAAAGAGTTCATTATGAAGTAAAAACCTCCCAAGAAAGCACCATCCCAGCTCTTTTCCATTACATTAGAATGTTTAGAAAGATTTTTTGCTTAGCTTGGATGTTTTTTTTGTTTTTTTTACCACTTTAAATATATTGGTTTCAACAGCGATACAGAATACAATGAATACAAACTCAATTTACTTTTGATCACAAATATTTGCATTGTCAATTTTTATTTTCCCAATTCACTTATGCCAACTGGATTTTGCTTGTATCTCATGTAAACACAGCAGACTTCCATTAATTCATGCAAATAGGCACCGAAGTGCGCCAGAATAAGCGAATAACACAAATTAGTATGCATAACAATATATCCCTGTGCTGACAGCCAAAAAAGTTACATTACACACCTACCTGTATATTATATCCATTGTTCAGAGGCGGAGGGAGCTGGTTTTAAAAAAGTCACAGAGCTTGCTTTGAGTTTTTGATTTGTAACCGCTTTCTCATTGAGACTGTCTGCTAGTTTACTGGTTTCCAAAGCAGTGACAGTGTCTGTGAGTCGACAAACTCCATGAAGATCGCTGCTGCATATGTTGATCTCGTACTGGTACACTACAATACACTGTGTTTTAAAAGTACTGTAATAAAGTGCGCATATATCCACTCAACAGGCCACACAGATTATAGAAACACGGTTTATTAACACACAGATAACTGAGATTTCTTCTTGCAAACACACTCCTCCACAATACAAACTGTGCATTTAAACTAGACCTTTAAATGGAATATCATGCTTAAAAAAAATGATATGCACTTAAGCACTATAGGTAAACAAAATAATTGACAAAATCCAATACACAAATGTAACATACATAAACACATTCGATTTACTTTCCTGTGAAACTCAGCCTGCCAGTATAGCTTAACTGACTTTTTTTTTTAGCAAAATAACCATAGGGAAGTCTTTTGAATAAATTACCTTTTTTTTTTTTTAATAAACCCATTCAAAACTCCAGCTTTTCACCAGTATTTTTTTTAAAATTTTTTTTACTTCTGATCTCGCCTCCACTCAACAATGCAACGGCAGACAATGAAGTACGGGAAGTTAAGAGGATCAAAACAGAGGACTGCGATTAACAAGCGTTTAAAACATTAACACGTTATTATATATATATATATATATATATATATATATATATATATATATATATATATATATATATATATATATAAAAAATTACACAGTAGTACTCACCTTGGATAAAGGCGTCTGCTAAATAAACAAATAATAATAATAATAATAATATTTAAACAGTAATCTCATGTCTGCACTCACTTGTTTGTTGCCTGCTGAGTGGTTAACATGGTTTTCAATTAGTTTTGATATATGTAGGGGGCATCGATCTCATCGTGACGCGAAGGACCGATGGGGGAGAGAGAGGAGTGGGGGGGGGGGGGGGGGGTTGAAAAAATGGATTAAAATGATGCATTTTGGTGTAATTTTGGATGGTTTAAGCATGTGCTAGACTAGTAGTTGTCTGTTTGTAGTGTCTGACAAAGTACTAGATTAGTGCAATGAAGGATTCCGAGCATCATTGCAACATTGTGGGAATGCTAATGCAGTAACAGGCAGGCTGGCTTGAGCGGTGACGTCAGACCCGGAACAAACACACAGCAATGAAAGCGCTGATTTATTAAATGAACAAAATAAAAGGTTGAACAAAACAGAACAAACAAAACGTCATGGTGGCCAAAACAAATAGACAAACACTAAACAAACAAGCACTGTGCTGAGGTGGTTTAGCTACAGTAGCAATGGTTAAGGGTGAGACGATACACCACGATACGACTCGTATCACGAAACACAGGCCACGATACGACTCGTATCACGAAACACAGGCCACGATACGATTCGTATCACGATACTTATGAAAAACTCAGCTCTGCTTGATGGACTTCAAAATATTTCACATCTATACACAGATTCAATTGAAAATTAATTATCTGTATTTACCATATAGTAGTACAGCACTTGAGTGAGTTTAAAGACAAAGCAGTATGTCAGCTAGATTTTCTGGGATATCAGATTTAATTAACCAAATCTCCTAACTACATTTCTGAGAGAGGAAAAAATACTAAGCAATGTGTTTGATGACTATAAAAGTACTAAGTTTGTTCATGGGTTTCTTTAGAACAATCTAAATATCAAGTCTTTCAGCATTAAGTTGTGATGTGTTTTTTTTAAATGTACATCAGTGTTTTTGATTGCATCATACTTAACTTTAACTCAATAGATTATTATTATTATTATTATTATTATTATTATTATTATTATTACCATAAATTTTATCACTAAGTATTTGTATTTTTCATGTTAAGGTTGAGTATATACATTTATTTGTATACTGTTCTATACTGTGCTGTTTTTAAATGTGGTTAGAAATCATTTAAATTATTAGATTTAAATTAATGATAAAATAAGTATTAAATAAGTCATTTTCATCAGGATTAACACATTTCTTTAAAGAAAGTAACATATTCAAGCAGATCAAAGTTTAAGGATCATTCAACCAAATAAAAACATTAGGGCACACTGAAAGATGAACAAATATAAAATAAAACTCGTAAGAAATGTAAAAATGTGATATGTTTTGTAATCTATACTTACATAGCTTTACAGGAAACACACGTTCTTTCTGCAAAACAGTCAAGTCAGATACACTTCAAAATTCTTATAGCCTGTCCTCCCCCACAAATGACACCTTTCCTCATTATATATATATATATATATATATATATATATATATATATAATATATATATATATATATAAAGGAATAATTTACACCAGATTATAAGGAAACATTAAAAGGAGAGCAATACATTAAAACTGGTAAAAAGAAAAAAAAAACATAACTATCTGTTTATATGAAATAAAATGCTCTCTCACAAAAAGACATATATATATATATATATATATATATATATATATATATATATATATATATATATATATATATATATATATATATATATATATAACATTTGTATTCAAAAAGCCATAGCAGTGAGTTTTTACAGACACTGCTCGCTTCCTCATTCCTCTCTGTCCAGAACAAATAAGGCAGGCTGTCTCCGCCTCCTCTACACTCCCATTGGCCAGTCTTACAGCTGCCTCAACTCCCATTGGCCAGGCAGTGTTTCAGCAGTATGTTCTTAAGCCTTTAGTACAGTGTCAGTATTCCCTGCTTGCTAGCAATGGAATACAGAAAAATAATTCTTTCCTGTAATCCTGCTTAAATTCTGGAAGCGCCTGGCCAGCTCATTGCTCATTGCTCAATGGGATATGTCTAGGATCAAGTGGAGTTCATGACTGTTTAATAAATGTGGCATATTAGCTACTCATTTGAAGCTTGTATCTCAATACACAAATGTGTATTTGTGTTGTAAAGTAACGTGATGATTCGTCTCATCCCTAACACCAACATTAATACACCACACGCAACATATAAACATAAAATACACACAGGGGCGGCGCTCACTACCACAACATGTTACCAATCACAAGGACTATGATTTCCCACTCTTCTGTCCGTATGGCCAGTCTTCAGGGAGAATGTGTCATGTGCTTAGTGATTTCATTGTCGATGTCAAGTGTGACGGGAAGCATACACAAGGGTGCAGAGTGGCTACCTTAACTTGCAATTTACTAACCTTTTGGACTTTTGCAACCAAACCTTAACGTTACTTTAACAAAGTTTTGCCATTGAATTTCCACTGTTTTGCAGAAGGCATCCTGGAAAATCAAACAACCACATCTGCCACATAATGCTGGTTTTTAGGCAGTCTGATGTGTTGTTGTGTGTTGAGTATCATTACATTGAAACCATTGCTCATCTTTTCACACCCAGGCAACACAGTGGCCATGGCTGATGGTTTTCCCTTTGTGGAACACGATTGCCCGAGATGAAAATGTTTTCTTATCAATTACAACTCATGCTTGAAATTAGCAAGTGCTGTATTAATTGCAATATCATATCATTTTAATACACTGATAATATGGGGGATAATTCATTCCTTGTTTGAATTTTAAAATGGCGCTGTATAAATCTGTTGGTCTGGAACCAACTCCCCAATAATGTTGTTAAAGTCGACACCCTGGGATCCTTCAAGAAGCTGCTTGATGAGATTCTTTAAGCTACTAACAACCAAACGAGCAAGATGGGCTGATATACTATTTACTTCCTCGCTATATGGCCTTCATTATATGATTAAATACTGATTTAAAAAAATCAAACTGCTGCTGATGTTCACTCGTACAGCTCTAGGCAACCGGCACGGCAAAGCAACATTGTTTTTTTGTTTTTTTTTTTAAATTAGGAACCAAGATTTAAATTAACTTTGCAATTGAAACAAAACTGAAACTTTGATGTGCTTTTATTTGGGGGGGGAGGTTGTACTGTGTTTTTATAGCCAGAATACTGGATGCAGCCACAAATAGGTACTGTACTTGTATGTCAACTTTTATTCACAATCTCATTGCTATTATTATTATTATTATTATTATTATTATTATTATTATTATTATTATTATTATTATTAGTGGTAGTAGTGACAAATACTGTAATAATAAAGAAAATCAAAGAATAAAAACAGTACTAATAATCTAGCTAATGCCTTTATCCAAGGTGACTTCCTTGACTTACTCCAGCAGTTTATATTGTTTGTTTTGGATTGTCCTTTTACTATAGCGAACAAAAGGCTTTTGACTCAAACAGGATTGTTATAGCAAGGGTGTACTGTATTCAGGGTTTGACTTGTATGTTTAATATATACAACACTTGCACATTTTAATATATAATGCGTGTACATTTGTTTCATTTTTGTTATTTATCACTCCCATAATGTTCAACATTTAACAGATGGCATAAAGAAGTTTGGCTCAGAATCCAATCTCATCCCTTACAAAAAAGTAATATACTGCAAGTATACTTGTGCCAAAATTGTCTGGTTTTAGTATCCTATTGATCAGATAATACTATCCTATTTTGGCATAAGTATACTTGCAGTATACAACTTTTTATATTATTTTTGTAAATAATGCAAATTAGTTCTCAAACATTGGACATTTCTTAGATTGTAGCTTACTTCTCTTGTCCATTCCTGCATTGTCTCTTGCTAGATATGCACCTCCAGATTCTAACAAATACTTTTACAGAACCAGGAGCAACTTCTGCTCTGTATCAAAAAGCTATAATGCTCTGTGGCTGCCCGCCTATGTGGATAACTATCGAAAAACTATTATTATTATTATTATTATTATTATTATTATTATTATTATTATTATTATTATTATTATTATTTATTTCTTAGCAGACACCCTTATCCAGGGCGACTTACAATTGTTACAAGATATCACATTATTTTTACATACAATTACCCATTTATACAGTTGGGTTTTTACTGGAGCAATCTAGGTAAAGTACTTTGCTCAAGGGTACAGCAGCAGTCTCCCCCCCACAACCCTCCGGTCAAGAGTCCAGAGCCCTAACCACTACTCCACACTAACTAAAACACAAGTCTGGGAAAAACAAATGGAAGTCTGGAAAAAAGTATGGAAAAAGTATGGAATTTTGATGTTGAAAAAATGTATGAACCCTGTAAACACGAAAGTATCATGTGTTAGCTCTTGTGTGTGTCATTTGGTGCAGCACAGAATCCAGGTTGAGCTGCTGCTGCCTGCTGCTTTGCAGTTTTCTGATCAATGTTTCTGCTGAAGCGCTGTGGCTACCTTCAAGATGAAATCTCTCCTACTAGTGGTATATACAGATAATGTGAATGCACAGGACCAGATGAAACAAGTGTCTGCCAACCTGAACTGACCGGGTCGATACAATATATTGAACTTAAATTCATTTAGAGATAGTATTTAAATTTTTTCGAGTACTCAAGTAATAAATGAGTGCTCAAGTAATTCTAATTATTTCGAGTATGTGAGTACTCTAACCCTGCCCTAGTGCTGAACTATATATATTCCATCTCTCCCTATTCAGTGCCATGGAACAGTCGCAAGTCACTGCCTAGCAATGACATCAGGCAGCAGTGACGTCAGATCGTTATCTTTGGGGTTCAGTTTCTGTAAAACTAGGACCCCCCAAATTTATTAATACCCTGTTGCACATCTACACCCCAGGGACGGTGTGTATGCCAAGTGGGTTTTTTTACTTTTCTATACTTTTTGAAACAAAAACAAAAAAGCTTTTTTTTCTCCACTCTATCTTGTAAAGTATTCAACCAAAGGGTTTGTTGAGCCTGCCAATCTGACCACACATAAAAATGTTCATGTATATTGGTGAGGTTTTACCCCCCTTTTGAGCTGGTTGTAAAATCGACTTTAAACAGTACCTTAGTTCAAACCTTAACTATGTCTATACTTCAATGGAAAGATTCCACGCATTCTAAATACGGTTGAGCTAGAGGGATATAATCCCTGATATATCGTTTAAAGTAAATTTCAACTTTTTAATAAGATGTCAATTGAGGAATGGCTAAATCAAAACATACCAGAAAATACAAGCACCTCTGAGACATCTACAGTCGCTGTAAGTAGTACAGAGAGAAGTACTGTCAGACAAACTGAACCTGTTTCTTCATCAAACTCTACCGAAGGTCACATTGGTTCTGCTGTCCAAGTACTAGGCAACTTTCCCGGAAGCATTTTTAATAACTGCTCGATATCTGGAAATATTCAAACCAATTACCATGGAAAATACTTTTTTACCCGACCTTTGTCCTCAGTTTATTTTCACAGAAGCATTTTTAACAACGAGAAGATCATTTTTGTTGAATACTATATTTATAGAACGGTCATTTTAGAATTCTTATGTGGCAGGATAAGTGGAACAAAAAAGCAAAAACCTAAAAATTCAGATAAAATCAATAAAAATGATAGTTGTCCTGAAACATTTAAGTATATAAGCAATAAGACCCTCCACATTGGGAGTATCAGGCATTAGACGACCGTTTGGTTGTAATAGCGTCTCGACTTCATCACGGGCCCCATTACCCAAACGGTCATATAATGCCTGTGTCAGGTCTTCTTTCTTACATACATCATTTTCACTCTGGAAATCTGGTAACCTGTCTATGCAGTCAATCAATCAATCAATCTTTAGTTCTTATATAGCGCCTTTCGCCATGATTCACCTCAAAGTGCTTTACAGATAAAAATAATAAAAGTGAAAAACATGGAAAACAATTTGGAGAAATATTAAAAGATAACCACGTGAAATGACATTATGCAAAGTAGTTTAAAGTCATTTAATATATTACTTTATAAAGCAGTAATACAAATCAGCATACAAATAAATCAATACTAATAAGAAGTATAAATAGGATGTTAAAATGTTCCCTTTGAAATACATCTGCTAAATTATAAAAATGTGTTTTTGATCTGAATTTAAAAGCAGCAGGAGATGGTACCTCCCTTCCACATCGTGGCAGATCATTCCACAGCTGTGGGGCTGTGAAGCTGAATGCTCTGCCTCCTGCATTCATTCTCTGTGTCCATGGAATTATTGTTTTCATTTCCATATGAGAAGAGTTGTCGGTATGATGTGCAAGTGCAGACAATAACAGCTGTTTCTTTAAATGCCTGATATGCACGTTTTAAATGCTGCTGTAAACACACCAATAAAGAACAGATCATAATACTTACATTTAATTTTCTGCTTTCTTTTCCTTATCCAGGTGAAAGCCAAATAACAAAGATGGAGTCTGGTTACATTAAACAGGAGGTGGTTCTGGAATTGGTACCTGTCTGCATTAAACAGGAGATGCTTGAACTGGAGCCCGTCCACATGAAAGAAGAGGAGACTGAACTGGAGCCTGTCCACATTAAAGAAGAGGAGACTGAACTGGAGCATGTCCACATTAAAGAAGAGGAGCCTGAACTGGAGCCTGTCCACATTAAAGAGGAAGAGACTGAACTGGAGCCTGTCCACATTAAAGAAGAAGAGACTGAACCAAAGTCTGTCCACATTAAAGAAGAAGAGACTGAACCGGAGCCTGTCCACATTAAAGAAGAAGAGACTGAACCGGAGCCTGTCCACATTAAAGAAGAGACTGAACTGGAGCCTGTCCACCTTAAAGATAATTCTATTGACTTGTTGTTTAAGGATCCAGAAAACATATCCTGGCCAAAGATATCACATCAATGTACTGAATGTGGGGCGAGCTTCAGTCGGTTAGGACGCCTAAAAAGACACCAGCGAATTCACAGTGGAGAGAAGCCATATCACTGTACTGAATGTGGAAAAAGTTTCATTGACACAGGAAGCCTAAAATCGCACCAGCAAATTCACACTGGAGAGAAGTTGTATCGCTGTAACGAATGTGGGGAAAGCTTCGGTCACTTAGGAAGCTTAAAAAGACACCACCGAATTCACACTGGAGAGAAGCCGTATCACTGTACCGAATGTGGGGAAAGCTTCAGTCACTTAGGAAGCCTAAAAAGACACCACCGAATTCACACTGGAGAGAAGCTGTATCGCTGTACTGAATGTGGGAATAGCTTCAGTCACTTAGGAAGTCTAAGAAGACACCAACGAATTCACACTGGAGAGAAGCCGTATCGCTGTACCGAATGTGGGGAAAGCTTCATTGAGACAGGAAGCCTAAAAACACACCAGCGAATTCACACTGGAGAGAAGCCGTATCACTGTTTTGAATGTGGGGAGAGCTTCAGCCTGTTAGGACACCTAAAAACACACCAGCGGATTCACACTGGAGAGAAGCCATATCACTGTACTGAATGTGGGCAGAGATTCAGTCAGTTAGGAAGCCTAAAGAGACACCACCGAATTCACACTGGAGAGAAGCCATATCACTGTACTGAATGTTGGAAGAGCTTCAGCCAATCAAACTCCCTAAAAAGACACCAGAAAATGCACATTGGAGCCAACCTCCCTCCCTCGCATTCTGTCGCGTCTCCACCCTGCTTGCTTGAGTGTGTGGATAGCTGACTGATTACTTCTCTTTCCTCTCTCTCAGCCTGAATCCAGAGACACTGAGAAGGGGAGCATGTCAAACTGAAGGAGACGGACCCATTCTTTCAGAATGAACTGGAGAGCCCTGGGATTCAGCTCCACTCCTGCCCCTGAATTGGAAATGAATCTCACTCATCATGCTGTGAAGATTTAGGACAGAGTTACAGGGTCATTCTACTTAGAAGGGACACACTGGGAATATATGCCCAACTTTTTCTCTGTACACTTATATGTGTGATACGAACCCAACACATTAACACTAGAACCGCCAAAATCTCTGACTACTTGCATTGAACATTTAAGTGAATAGAAATTCTGAATTTCCTTATTCTAAAAGTGAATTGAAAAACAAACCATTCCGAGGGTATAGTATTAACTTGTTTAACAATGTCAGGGTTTTAGATTTACCAAGTACAGCTTTCTGATAAATTGGTTTTAGAATCATTAATTACTAATCTTGCGGTTGCAAGTTTGAGTTGTTTAGGATCAGCGTGCCCTCTAAGCTTTTTAGATTCTGAGAAACTTGTTTTGACTGAGAGGGTAAATTATCAGTGAGAAACCTTCGGCCACGCATTAACCCTTTTAATATATTTTTGTTGCGTTATACAATTTTGAAACAATATTCCAACACAAGCATCTCAGCAATTTTACAATTTACTTTAAATTTAAACAAGACATTTATTGTGGCTCTGCCTCTGATTTTGAATCCTCCTCTGATCCTATGGTTGTTATCATAGTTATAGACTGCATGCTTCACTGGTGGCCTGCATAAAACTGCTTTATACTACTGTATAAAACACGGGGGTCTGCACTGCCATCAATTGGAACCATCTTTAGGGCTACTAATTATTCCATTCTTGGGAATACCAAATTCTGTTTTTCAAAAATGGCCAATTCCTTTTGCTCCCACTTTTTATCAACATATTAATAATTAAATATGGCATCTGAACATAAATATAATGTTGGTAGTTAAAATAAAGTAAATGTAATAAATAAAGCTGACACCCTGGGATCCTTCAAGAAGCTGTTTGATGAGATTCTGGGATCAATAAGCTACTAACAACCAAACAAGCAAGATGGGCTGAATGGCCTCCTCTCGTTTGTAAACTTTCTTATGTTCTAAATTTATATATATATATATATATATATATATATATATATATATATATATATATATATATATATATATATATATATATATAAAGTCTCTTGTTGCTGTAATAGCAAGTAAAGCATCTGAAGACACTTCAAACCTGTCATACTGTTTATAGACATCACGGCTCATTGCTGACATTAAAATAAGCAAGAAAGCCAAATGTCCAGCACAGTTGTGAGAATCACATTTACAGTCTTCCACTGACACAGTAGTTCAGTCTACAAATAAAGGTGTTTTGAAAATACCTGTTTATCCTATTGTTGGCATTTACAATAACAATAAGAAATATGAAACAGTTTAGTAACAGTACAGCAATGTCATGTGAGAGTAATCCTATGTACAGTACTGCACAAATGAAGTGTAGCATTTTACTGGCATTATAAATACCAGGATAAAATATGAAACGCTGGTAAAGGTGTGTTGACTGGCTCGTTGCTCTAAACAGGTTCACTGCTGTGTATTACCCGATTGTAATTTAAATAGCGCCCCTTTTAATGTAAACACATGATTAATCCTCTCAATTGTTTCTTTCCTAATTCTGCAGTGTTATTTGCAAGATTTAAAATGAGGCGTGTCTCCAGACAGAATGTCTTCATGAACCCAACGCTGTGTAGTGTAGTGACTGCATCCTTTACACAGTAAAGTGATCCATTTCCTTTAAGGATTGTGGATTGTTGCCGTCTTATTTGCTTTCTTATTCTCTACGTGTTTGTGACTGGCATTATGATATTTAATGGTATTGACTCGTACATGATCACGCGAATTACAGCAACACTAAGAATACTATCGCACCATCCTCATGTAGATAATCCGATTTCTTTTAGCTCTGTCTTACTGAAACATTGTTTTTTTTCTTCATTGGTGCAGCCGCCATGTTTGAGTTTCAGCAGTGACATGGAGTGAAGTCACATGAGGAATAAAAATAATGGGCATGGTATGTCTTCTTCAATTACTATACACATAAATGTGTAATTTTGACTAATGTGCTGATTACATTTTTACCAATTTAAAAGCTCTTGAGATGATTTCTGAAATGGGCTTTGTTAAAAGGGAAATAAAAACCGTCAAAGTGTGAGTATTGTGATTTTTATTTATGTTTACTGGAATATTTCTACTTCTAAATAATGCAGGAAGATTGTGCTTCACTGATTTTTAGTATTCAATTATACAACGAGTTCAAAATTGTAAAGTTCATGAGCAGCACTCCATAGAGGCAGAGTCGCCAGATGCCTGCTTCACCCGCCCTGGAAGTAGATTCGCTGGTGCCCGAGCGAGTTCTGCACTCGTGGTGTGCATTTTTACAGGGAAGTCAGAGAACGAGCTGCAAGACAGACACGAATTTGCTGTGCTTTGTAAAAATGCTCTCAAAATGATTTACCCAGAGATGTTGGAGTCTCGATTGAAAGTTAGTAAACTGAGTGAGAAAGTTGTTGCCAGTTACTGTGAAAAATGTGCGCATTTTAGCTTTAGAGGGAGCACTGTTAAGGATGTTTCCTAATAAAATTGAATGTGTATTGTGTTTTAATGACGTTTTAATGTGAAAATAATTTGAAATGGTTTTATTTTAATTCTTGTTTAATGTGTTTAACATGCTTGTAATGGTAATTTAGTTAGGAGAATGAAACTCAAATGTGTATCCTTCTATGATCAAAATAACTACAGTTAAAACAACATTAAGTTGTGTTCTATAAATGTTACAAATCATGTTATGCGTCTGCGTGCTCCCAAGATGTCGACTTCACATCTGACTGCAACTCTGTGTTACAAAGATCAACTGCATTCCAACTGTGTTTTTCAACAACGACCACATCTCCAGAATAAGAATTACCTTTCAAAGACTTCGACTCAAGTAAAATACTATGTTTGTATAGGAAATACCTACATGCAAACCAGAAGGAAAAACGTTCAATACAACTTAACACTTTGCTGAGATGAAAAATACAAACAATTCTACTTTGATGAACAAGATAGGACTTTAACTGATCTGATGATATTGTGTGCATTTGAAAACAACAACTATGAACATCAGAACCATTTAAACATTGATTGAATGAATCTACAAGTTGTGAAGCAACTCGAGATTACAACTGAATACTAAAGGCAATTGAAACTGCTTCTGAACTGAACTTGTTGAAACAAAAATGCTGTCTTCATTCCAACCAACACAACAGACGCTGCTTAACACAGTCACTGTGTGCACTGTATGCGAGTCCTGCGTGCACTCAACCATACGGGAGCCTGCATGCTTATGAAAATGTGTGTTTAAATGTGTTGCTCCTGCTTGTGTCTGTACTTCTAATTCTGATACCATGATTTCTAACTTATATTCTTCTTACTTTTGTGAGCCATAATAAACTTATTTAGTTGTATGTGTTGAGTTTCTTTTTGCCTGTTTTGTGTACTAAAGTAAGCTTTTTATGATTGATTTGGGATCCTTAAACCTATATATATATATATATATATATATATATATATATATATATATATATATATATATATATACAACTGCAGTGTACAAAATTGAAGGCATATGAAAGAAAAGTTTACAAGATTAAAAAAATCTTATTTTCAGGACATTTCGGGTAAAAGCCCTTCTTCAGCTGTTCAAAAAGAAAAGTAAACCGTGCAGTAAACTTGTTTTTATTCAAGAATTGTAATTATACAAAAATTCTGTTGATTATGTCATGATTATTAGAATAGAATGTTCATTCCCAGAGGTTCCAAAGTTCCCAGTTTGAAGATAAACTCTTGTTCCTTTTGTCTCCGAGCAACATTTGTTCCAAAGCACTGATTGATCACAGTCTGTGATGTCTTCAGCAGTGTGATCATCACTGTTGAAGTGATGGGCTACTGGAAATGCAGTGGTGTTAATGTGAATGCTTCTGAAGTGTTCTACAAACCGGTCTGCTAAACGCCTTTTAGTTTCCCCAATATACAATTTGTTGCATTTCTTGCAGATAATGCCGTAGACTATTCCTTTAGATGTACATGTAAAATGTTCATGAATGTTGAATGAAGATTTAATGCCTCTAATCTCCATTTCAGAATGAATGTATTTCCAAGTATTACATCGTGGTCTATTACATGGATATGTGCCTTTCAAAGGTTCCCCAGAAGGACGAATAGCACTGTGTACCACATATTCTCTTATATTCTTGTCTCTTCTATATGACATCAATAGGCGCTGTAGATGGGTCTTGTAAAATTGTAAAGTTTCTCTCTCTTTCTGTTGGTAGGGTGGTAAGGGTGGTAGAATCCAGAGGGATTCTATCAGCTCTGTGTTGTATATTGTTATTATATAAAGCATTTTTTCTATTTATATTTGAAATGCAGGATTTAGCTTTAGTGATTATCTATCTATCTATCTATCTATCTATCTATCTATCTATCTATCTATCTATCTATCGATAGAAAGATTTTTAATGTATTGGGGTGTGAATTGAAAAGCCTAAACTGTCCCAGTGTACATGTCATACTGCACCTGACCCTTCGAATACTCCATCCGTCCGCTCCACCTCATTCAAATGCACATGGAGTCATACTGCACCTGACCCCTCGAACACTCCCTGTCCATCCGCTCCACCTCATTCAAATGCACACGGAGTCATACTGCACCTGACCCCTCGAACACTCCCTGTCCATCTGCTCCACCTCATTCAAATGCACATGGAGTCATACTGCACCTGACCCCTCGAACACTCCCTGTCTGTCCGCTCCACCTCATTCAAATGCACAAGGAGTCATACTGCACCTGACCCCTCGAACACTCCCTGTCCATCTGCTCCACCTCATTCAAATGCACATGGAGTCATACTGCACCTGACCCCTCGAACACTCCCTGTCTGTCCGCTCCACCTCATTCAAATGCACACGGAGTCATACTGCACCTGACCCCTCGAACACTCCCTGTCCATCTGCTCCACCTCATTCAAATGCACACAGAGTCATACTGCACCTGACCCCTCGAACACTCCCTGTCCATCTGCTCCACCTCATTCAAATGCACATGGAGTCATACTGCACCTGACCCCTCGAACACTCCCTGTCTGTCCGCTCCACCTCATTCAAATGCACACGGAGTCATACTGCACCTGACCCCTCGAACACTCCCTGTCCATCTGCTCCACCTCATTCAAATGCACACAGAGTCATACTGCACCTGACCCCTCGAACACTCCCTGTCCATCTGCTCCACCTCATTCAAATGCACATGGAGTCATACTGCACCTGACCCCTCGAACACTCCCTGTCTGTCCGCTCCACCTCATTCAAATGCACACGGAGTCATACTGCACCTGACCCCTCGAACACTCCCTGTCCATCTGCTCCACCTCATTCAAATGCACACAGAGTCATACTGCACCTGACCCCTCGAACACTCCCTGTCCATCTGCTCCACCTCATTCAAATGCACATGGAGTCATACTGCACCTGACCCCTCGAACACTCCCTGTCCGTCTGCTCCACCTCATTCAAAACTCTGCTGCTCACCTAGTCTTTTCCCTTCCTCGTTTCACCCACTCTACTCCGCTGCTGCGCTCCCTCCACTTCATCCAATTCAAAACTATTGTACTTGCCTATCGCTGTCTCAACCTTTCTGCCCCCTCTTACCTGCCCCCTCTTATTTCTCCCTACACACCCTCTCCGCACCTTTGCCTCCAGAGCCTGCTCCTCTCCACCCTTGCCAACTGTAAGTTGCCCTGGATAAGGGCCTCTGCTAAGAAATGAAGAAGAAGAAGAAAGATGAAAGACTCCTTTTTGAACTATATGGACGGCAGACTGAAATTCCAAACATACATCAAAATACACCAAGTGCACTTAGCCTGCTAACTTCTAGAGTAAGACAAGGACATCGTATTATTTTTTATTTATTTATTTATTTATTAGCAGACGCCCCTATCCAGGGCGACTTACAATTGTTACAAGACATCACATTATACATCATTTCACACTATACAGATATCACATTATTTTACATACAGTTACCCATTTATAGAGTTGGGTTTTTACTGGAGCAATCTAGGTAAAGTACCTTGCTCAAGGGTACAACAGCAGTGTCCCCCACTGGGGATTGAACCCACAACCCTCTGGTCAAGAGTCCAGAGCCCTAACCACTATTCCACACTGCTGCCCGTTAAAGGGGATATATTCCTGTTTGATGGGTCTGCCTCAGCTCTGTGCCAAAGCTTTTTCTTTTTTTACATACAATGAATATAGACCATGTTAAAGTAATTGTAGCTGACACAATAATTCCACATTTTTTGTGGTGTTGCACTTTCATTCACTACATTCATGCACAATGTGTTCCTGTAGAGCACACATGTTTTAATTGTAAGACATGATATCTGGTGCTTCTTCAGGTTAACCTTTTTCTCAGGTTATCTGTTTGCATTTGTACTCACTGGGTCATTTCTGGGTCAAAGTATGTCACTCAATAGGGGAAGCAGCTGATTGGTTATTGACAGGAAAGAGGCCAGTGAAGGGGGTGGGGACAGTTTCACTCTCCAGATGAAATGACCCAGGAAGTGTAAGACAGTCGAGAAGCTTGGCTTGTGGAAGCAGAGATTTCTTTAACTTTGTGTAGGAGCAGATATCATGTTTTACATTGAAAATATGTGCTTGTAGAACTGATTCATCCAATATGTTTCAATTGTTTTAGTTAGAATATTTACAAAAACAAAAACCAAATAAATCCTATGGGCCAGTCAGCCCATCTTGCTCGTTTGGTTGTTAGTAGCTTATTGATCCCAGAATCTCATCAAGCAGCTTCTTGAAGGATCCCAGGGTGTCAGCTTCAACAGCATTACTGGGGAGTTGGTTCCAGACCCTCACAATTCTCTGTGTAAAAAAGTGCCTCCTGTTTTCTGTTCTGAATGCCCCTTTATCTAATCTCCATTTGTGACCCCTGGACCTTGTTTCTTTTTTCAGGTTGAAAAAGCCCCCTGGGTCGACATTGTCAATACCTTTTAGAATTTTGAACGCTTGAATCAAATCACAAAATCGTAGTCTTCTTTGTTCAAGACTGAATAGATTCAATTCTTTTAGCCTGTCTGCATACGACATGCCTTTTAAACCCGGGATAATTCTGGTTGCTCTTCTTTGCACTCTTTCTAGAGCAGCAATATCCTTTTTGTAACGAGGTGACCAAAACTGAACACAATATTCTACATGAGTCTTACTAATGCATTGTAAAGTTTTAACATTACTTCCCTTTATTTAAATTGAACACTTTTCACAATATATCCGAGCATCTTGGTTGCCTTTTTTATAGCTTCCCCACATGAAGACATTTCTGAGTCAACATAAACTCCTAGGTCTTTTTCATAGATTCCTTCAATTTCAGTATCTCCCATATGATATTTATAATGCACATTTTTATTGCCTGCATGCAGTACCTTACACTTTTCTCTATTATATGTCACTTGCCATGTGTGTGCCCAGTTCTGAATGCTGTCTAGATCATTTTGAATGACCTCTAGTTGTCAGCATACTGGTACTGCAGTCTATTTACCCACTTCTTTTATACAAGTTCTGTATATGGGAATAGTGCTTTACTGTGACTAAACTAACATACTTCCCTCCAGGTTCTTTGCCACAGTTCATACAGTGTTTTTTTGTTATATGTCTTAATCCTAAAATTCTAGGTGATGCCAAACCTTTGGCCTCAGCTGTACAGTATAAAACAGAGTATCTCCTGTATCAATGCCATCTATATTATACAGAGCAAGCGCCCTGACTGTGAGAAACAGCATGTGGGTAAAACCACAACTCTGTGAAGACTGTAGACAATCCCTTTAACCAGCAAGGACACATCTCTGTGAGGAGAATCCCTTTAACCAGCGAGGACACATCTCTGTGAAGACAATCCCTCTAACCAGCGAGGACACATCTCTGTGAAGACTGTGGACAATCCCTTTAACCAGGGAGGACACATCTCTATGAAGACAAACCCTTTAACCAGGGAGGACACATCTCTGTTAAGACTGTGGACAGTCCCTTTAACCAGGGAAGACACATCTCTGTGAAGACAATTCCTTTAACCAGGGAGGACATATCTCTGTGAAGAATGTGGACAATCCCTTTAACCAGCAAGGACACATCTCTGTGAAGACAATTCCTTTAACCAGGGAGGACACATCTCTGTGAAGACTGTCCCTTTAACCAGGAGGACACATCTCTGTGAAGACTGTGGACAATCCCTTTAACCAGCGAGGATACATCTCTGTGAAGACTGTGGACAATCCCTTTAACCAGCGAGGATACATCTCTGTGAAGACTGTGGACAATCCCTTTAACCAGCGAGGATACATCTCTGTGAAGACTGTGGACAATCCCTTTAACCAGCGAGGACACATCTCTGTGAAGGCTGTCTAACCATGGAAATGTTAGTCACAAAAATACACCATTTGCATTCTGGAAAATTCCTCACAAAAACAGGTATTTTTCAAATTATAACAGGCAGATTTGCCTGCTGAATTTTCTTGGTTGGTGAATTTGGATGAATTATAGAAGATAGAAATGACTACCAGTATTACAGATAAGGAAATAAGTTTCCAAATGTTTTTGAATTTTTTCTTGAACTTTTTTGAGTCAGCTATTTCATTTGTAATATCCGCTATATTATGTGTTGCCAACAAGTCTGCCAGCTGCATTTGTGTTTCACTGCCTAAAGTTGCTCACTTTTTCTGTTTTTTTTTAAAAGTTGTATTAGTAATAAAAACTGAACTTAACAATGAGAATGCAGGAGAGGAAAGTGAACAAAACAATGAGAATGTGGGCGAGGAAACTGAACTAAATGAGAATGCGGGAGAAGAAAGGGAACTCAACTGACGTCAAGGAGGCAAACAGTTTTGTGTGAGTTCATTAATATATAACACAGTGTAACAAATAAAGTACATTTTAAAATGTGTCTGTTATTACTTACATAAAATGTTGTATATTGCTGAACTGTTACAGCTAACAGGTCAAATCTATGGTGTTATTTTTACACAACAGTGTTGTGCAGACTGGTATGTAACTGCAGTAGGTATGTAACTGGGTAACATGGGTTTTCCATTAAGCAATTAAACAGATCACTCCTGGTTGGAACTTCCAGCCCAGCTTATATTAAACATGTTGTAAAATTACTATGCAATATACATACACAATGGGGGTTTACACTTTGGAAAATGTTATGTCTGTATGAACATGATGTGCAGAGGTAATGCAAATAACAGGTTCCAATGCTGTGTGTAAACCATTCACAAATAACAGGTTCCAATGCTGTGTGTAAACCATTCACAAATAACAGGTTCCAATGCTGTGTGTAAACCATTCACAAATAACAGATTCCAATGCTATGTGTAAACTATTCACAGACAAGTTTGCAACTTGTAAACTTTAATGTGCAGCCTGACATGATGAGGAAGTTTACTTGCTCTTTGAAAACCTGTTAAAATACTGTTCATGCCCCAATTCATATAAACCTTTTGAAAAAGACATCTGCCAAGGTTTACATAAACAATTATTATACTGATGCGCAAACCTTGAAGACCTCCATTAGGTTCCTGGTCTTGTAGACTTTAAACTTCTAGTAAAATTATAGTTTACAATAGGGTTGCAACCTGTGCAAAATTTCCAAACTTTGAAGTTTGTATATGTTTAAATATGTTTACACAATTGGTAATCCATATTTTTCGTGCAGTGTGTGAGATTACAAGAATACAGTTTAAGTTACTGTGAAAGAAGCCGTTCAAGCGAAGGGGACAATTTAATCCCCCAGGTGAGCAAGGAAGTGCAATATGATCTGAAAACAAGGCTACTAAAACCTTGCATGAGTTTGGAACTGAGGTCTCCCTCAGTGTTTTAAATGATACCAGCAGAACAAAACTAATAAAGGCAACAAATATACCCTTCGTTGAAAGTATATTAAATAATTATTTCAAACATATTAAGGAGGATACAGAACAATTGTATATAAAGATGTGGCTTTTTTTTTGTAAAACATTCTGGATCTTATATTTGGATCACCGTTAATAAAAGTGACCAGTAGATGGCAGAAATTATCCTTTTATTTTTTTTCAAAAGCAGTCCAGCAATCCAGCTTATTCTTGGACATTAATAACACCGCTGTTAGATTTCTGTGGTGTAATTATGTTTCCATTTGCAATATGGTCCTTGTTAGTGTAAGTGCCATTTCCTTGTTCATTTGTATCAGTCTGAACCCCTTCTATACATTTCAGCTTCAGCCCTTGGGTTCCAATACAACTACAAACTAGACTTAACAAACAATTATTATTATTGTTACATATTACTTTTTGCATCATTTGACCCTCATTCCATTCTACATCTAAAAATACATATTTTAAACTCCAGCAGTGTGCTTCTAAATGTGTTTCCCAAGGTTGTCCACATGAAGCACCCTGTAGTGGTATTTACCTCAACACCAATTAAAACAGCAGGACGAGAGCAGCTCTGTTTTATATTTAGGACTGAGACATCATTAAAAAAATCAACATAATTTAAGTCTTTTATTTACCATCATCTAATCAAAGAAACTACAAAATGATATTGCAAAAGTCGACCAATAGTCATAATACTAGTACAATATTTCAATTTAGATTCCAAAATGTACATTTTTCAAATGCTGTTAGTTTTTCGTTAAGTATATGTTAAAGTATGTGGCAATATGTCATTCAATATGTTAATGTAACATTATTCAGCAGATTTCATTCGACTTTATGAAGCAAAATTAGTTCATTCTATAGAGTGAGGCAAAACCTTTGGCCAGAGATGTAGTCTATTTCTAACAGACTTAGCTGTGATTTTTAATATGTAAATTGAAAATGTCTAAATTGCTACACGATGCAAAGAGATTCTGAGTCTTAATAAATTCATAGAAAAAAAAATCAATAAAAACAATAAATCAGAGTTGTGTATAATGTTTCTCATCTTATTATTTGATCTAAAACCAAATCCCTGAGTCGTGGGTCTGGCTTGTTCTCAGCTGCGTCTCCAGTGGGTTCAAAGCCCAGCTCAGGACACTGGAAATGCAACTAAACTCACACACTGAGAACAAGCAGGCAGCTGAGAAGACTGAGCCCACACTCCAGGGCTTACATCATTATACACTAGCAAAGGAATTCCATGACACAGAGGGAATTCCATTTCTCATTTCATGAAGACAATATTATCAAACCTGCAGCAGCATCTCCCCCTTTGGCAAGCTTGTATTGTTCAATGTTCAATGGGTTTGTTCAGTTCCACTGTAGATATGTGTCTCAGGATTCAATGACAGTTTAAAAATGACAAAACTTTAACATGCAGAGGCAATGGAAACATAATAATGTGCCCTTGTACTGCATACTTATGAAGATATCATATTTAACTAATACCTCAATATCCTAGGACACCCCCCCCCTCCATGTTGGTAATATACATTTAATATTAGTATATATGAATTTCTTAATACACAGGATGACATTAGGTGAGTCATATTTAAATATAAAACTAAGGGTTTAGTCCTTCACAAATTTTACATTTCTTATAAAATTATATTTACAATTCCATTATGACATTTTTCAAATATATCAAAATAACTATTAACAAAATAGAAATTAAATATGAGGCTAAGTTATAAAAACATGCTTTCCAGTTTCAATATCAAGAAAGATTAACCAGTCAAATAACTAAGTCAATAAACTAACATTAAAAGTTTATACATTTATCTAAGGATTCTAATTAATCATAACTGGTTACTTTAGTACTCATAACAGGCAAAAAACTCAACGCATAAACATTATTAAGTTTATTATAGCTCACAAACGTAAGAAGAATATAAGTTAGAAATCACGGTACCAGAATTAGAAGTAGAGACACAAGCAGGAGCAACACATTTAAACACACATTTTCATAAGCATGCAGGCTCCCGTATGGTTACGTACACGCAGGACTCACACACAGTACACACAGTGACTGTGTTAAGCAGCATCTGTTGTGATGGTTGGAATGAAGACAGCATTTTAGTTTCAACAAGTTCAGTTTGGAAGCAGTTTCAATTGCCTTTAGTATTCAGTTGTAATCTCGAGTTACTTCAGAACTTTAGATCAATTCAATCAATGTTTAAATGGTTCTGATGTTCGTAGTTGTTGTTTTCAAATGCACACAATATCATCAGTTCAGTTAAAGTCTTATCTTGTTTCAATTGTTCATCAAAGTAGAATTGTTTGTATTGTTCATCTCGGGCAAGGTGTTACGTTATATTGAACATTTTTCCTTCTGGATTGCATGTAGTTATTTCCTATACAAACATAGTATTTTACTTGAGTCTTAAAGTTTTTGAAAGGTAATACTTATTCTGGAGATGTGGTCCTTGTTGAAAAACACATCTGGAATGCAGTTGGTCTTGTCTCTCAGAGAGCTGCAGTTGGATGTGGAGTCGACGTCTTCGAAGGATGTTTGCAGTACAGTGCTTCGAATGGAGCCCCATTCAAACAACGGCTCAATGGTTACTTCATTGTGAGGGGAGTCCGAATCCAAGATGAAGAGAATGAGCTCATGCTTGTTTTTATTTAAATATAGAGCCCAAAGAGGAGTTTGGCGATCAAGTCCCTTCTGGGTAAAACAGGAAGCAAATCCCTTTCATTGTCTTACAGTTTGAATGACATTTACTTTTACACACGCAATGTGTGTCATTAACACAGGTAGTCCCCCCTCCTCCATGCAGAGAGATAGAACAGGATTTGAAACATTTACAGAAAACTTCATTTTGATTAAATAAATACACATTTCATTTTCATTCTCCCAACTAAATTATAATTCTAAGCAATTTAAACACATTATACAACAATTAAAGTAAAATCATTTAAGAATTATTCTCACTTTAAACTTAATTACAACACAACAAGCATCTCCATTTTATTGGGAACCATACTTAAACAACTCTTAAAATGGCATCAGCAAGATTAGTAATTCAAATGATTCTAAAACCAATTTATCAGTTAAGTTTAACTTATGTTACGTTTCAGTCTCCTAGTTTTAGTAAATGTAAAACCCTGAGATTATACCCTCAAAAGGGTTGTTTTTCAGTTAACTTTTAGAATCAGGAAACTAGGAATTTAAATTAATTTAAATCAGGGGTGTCAAGCTCTCAATTACTTAATTGGTCTAATGAATTAATAATTGATAATTGGACAAATGTAACACTTCTCTCCAGGTCTCAAAATGTTTCCTAGGTTGTGTACCTTGAATCAAGTGCATTTTTAAAATCATCAACTGTAAAAAACCTTGAAAAATATGAAATATGTCCAATTGTACAAATAATTAGATCAATTATGTTAGTTGACAGCTTAAGTTGGAATGAAAACCAGAAGACCCTGCGACCCTCGAGGACTGGAGTTTCACACCCCTGACTTAAATGTTCAGTGTTTCATGGTAACAATAAATTTCATGGGAGAAAGTCATGGCACCTTGTATCCACCAGGTGTCACACTTTGTAACCCTTTTAATGAATGAAGTTGTATATTGATTTCAGACAGACATTCTTAATTAAAAGATAAGCATCAGCTGTGTTTGTTTATACCAGACTGGGCATCTAACCTATTCTTCAATGCACATCTTTACGATCCTCTGTTACTAATGTCTAGTCCTTTGAAGTAGATCTAGAGCAGTGATTTATCATAGTGAGCCTCCCTGAGCTATGAAAAAAAATAACTGTGCCTCTCCTGTTTACTAAAACAATATAACAAACTGAAAAACCTATATGTTGGAAAAAAATAATGAATAGTATAAGGGATTTGATCAGTATGAGTTTCAGAAGTATTAATTCAAAAACAGTACAAATGGAAGCAGCCAAAATCTTTTTTTTTGTCCTGTTAACTTTCTTACCTTAGTGGGTTTTAATGTAACTTTAAAATTGCTGCTTTTGTATTTTGTGTATACTGTTGTTTAAATCCATTATTTAAATGGTCTGACTGTGGCGGTTGTATGTGTGACATGCTATACAAATGTATTGTGGTTTGTTCTTTTTTTCTGCTATGTACTGTACATTGCTTTGCGATACTTTTGTATAGAAAGCGATATATAAATGCAATAAATAAATAAAGAAATAAACTCATTGAGCTTCTTCTGAAAACATGTTACAGGTTTAGATACTAAGGTAGGGTTGTCGTGTTTCGAGATGCCTGCGTAGCTTGCAGGGCTGCATGCTGTGGTTTGACAGTATTTCGCTGCATAAAACACATTGAGGCCTCGGTGCACTGCTGGACCCACTCCATGTAAAGCCTAGTTTTAAATATGCTTCCTCATATTTTTCTGCGTTTTGCTGGAACCTCCGCTGCTGCTCTCACTTCAGTTTGTGTTGTACGTTTTTCTCCCTTTGTCACAAAACGATCCATTTCTCATTAAAGCTGTTTCTCACTGGAAGTGCGCTGCTGATACTGTTTTTAAGTTTACAAGTGTGTGTGTGTGAGGGGGAATCCACACAATGTACATGCGACGTGTCACAGTTGCCAAGGAAAATTAGCACATTAAACGAAAGCTTTTTGCGTTATTTTACTTTAGTTATTTTTAAATATAATACATTTAAAATATATCATAATTTGTTATTTTTTTCAAATCATCCAACCTCTCCAAAAAAAAGGACACACAGCTCGTGCCTCCCTTAGTTTGAGAACCGCTGATCTAGAGAATGTTAAGGTTAATGTTAAGAGAATGTCATTTTAAAAAAGTACACTCAATTACCACTACAAATTTCTCACACACCCTTTACAAAGATACCGGAAACCTACAGGAACTCAAACTCCATTTCAATTAATTTCTGTATCGTATACTGTAATCGCTGACATTGGTACAGTAATGTCATTTATAGCTCAAATTACATTAAAAAATATCATATATGTCATTGGCAGCTTTGTTTAATGTGTTGGGTTCGTATCACACATATATACAGTAAGTGTTCAGAGAAAAAGATTGGCATATATTTCCAATGTGTCCCTTCTAAGTAGAATGACCCTGTAACTCTGTCCTAAATCCTCACAGCATGATGAGTGAGATTCATTTCCAATTCAGGGGCAGGAGTGGAGCTGAATCCCTGGGCTCTCCAGTTCATTCTGAAAGAATGGGTCTGTCTCCTTCAGTTTGACACGCTCCCCTTCTCAGTGTCTCTGGATTCAGACTGGCTTTCACTCCTGGGGGCTCCCTTCATTTACTGCAGGGTGAGAGAGACACAAGGAATCAGTCAGCTCTCCACAAACTCAGACTGGCAGGGTGGAGAGGTGAGGGACTGGGAGGGAGGGACGCTGGCTCCAGTGTGAATTCGCTGGTGTTTCTTTAGGTTTCCTGACTCAGTGAAGCTCTCCCCACATTCAGTACAGTGATACGGTTTCTCTCCAGTGTGAATTCTCTGGTGTCTCTTTAGGTGTCCTAACTGACTGAAACTGTCCCCACATTCAGTACAGTGATACGGTTTCTCTCCAGTGTGACTTCGTTGGTGTACTTTTAGGCTACCTAAGTGAATGAAACGCTTTCCACATTCAGTACAGTAATACGGCTTCTCTCCTGTGTGAATTCTCTGGTGTCTTTTTAGGCTTCCTGACTCAATGAAGCACCTCCCACATTCAGAACAGTGATATGGCTTCTCTCCCGTGTGAATTCGTTGGTGTTTCTTTAGGTTTCCTGACTCAATGAAGCGCTCCCCACAATCAGTACAGTGGTAAGGCTTCTTTCCAGTGTGAATTCGCTGGTGTTTTTTTAGGCTTCCTAACTGACTGAAGCTCTTCCCACATTCAGTACAACAATATGGCTTCTCTCCGGTGTGAATTCGCTGGTGTGTTTTTAGGTGTACTAACTGAGTGAAGCTCTCCCCACATTCAGTACAACAATACGGCTTCTCTCCAGTGTGAATTCGCTGGTGTGATCTTAGGTTTGCTGACCGACTGAAGCTCTTCCCACATTCAGTACATTGATGTGATATTTTTGGCTGGGATATGTTTTCTGAATCCTTAAACAAGCCAGTAGACTCCTCTTCAATGTAGACAGGCTCCAGTTCAGTCCCTTCTTCAATGTAGACAGGCTCCAGTTCAGTCTGTTCTTCAATGTGGACAGGCTCCATTTCAGTTTCTTCTTCAATGTGGACAGGCTCCAGTTCAGTCTCTTCTTCAATGTGGACAAGCTCCAGTTCAGTCTCTTCTTCTTTAATGTGGACAGGCTCCAGTTCAGTTTCTTCTTCTTTAATACGGACAGGATCCAGCTCAGTCTCTTCTTTAATGTGGACAGACAGCAGTTCAGTCTCTTCCTCTTTAATGTGGACAGACAGCAGTTCAGTCTCTTCTTTAATATGAACAAGCTCCATCTCAGTCTCTTCTTTAATGTGGACAGACAGCAGTTCAGTCTCTTCCTCTTTAATGTGGACAGGCTCCAGCTTAGTCTCCTCTTCTTTAATGTGGACAGACAGCAGTTCAGTCTCTTCTTTCATGTGGAAAGGCTCCAGTTCAGGCATCTCCTGTTTAATGCAGACAGGTACCAATTCCAGAACCTCCTCCTGTTTAATGTAAACAGACTCCATCATTGACAGTCCTGAAAACAGAAAATGAAATGAAGTATTATGATCTGTTCTCTATTGGTGTGTTTACACTTACAACTCAGACCTGAACTGGATTAGGTTCAATCAGTTTCAATGATTCTTATCATCTGAGCCCCCCGTTTACACTTGAACACAGACCTAGGCTGGCTTTGGTCCCATATGCGTGCGCATAGCCCCTGAACGCATATCATTGTACTCCTTATAGCAAGTGCTGGAGTGATGTGTCTTTATGTAAACGTCCGACACACTAAACAAATAAATCTAAACACACAGTAAATGTGATTGTGATATTTTCTTATACACATGGAAATGATCAATAACTAGCCTCCACTCTGTCGCATGAAGATTCATTCTGCAGACACAGCATGGTGATTAATAGAGAACACAGCTCAACAGGAATTGGTTTTCGTTGTGATGTTTGATTTATTTTTCAGTTAACCAGTGACGGTGCTTAAAACATAATATGATATATTTATGAATGCAAGAATGTATTGTTGCATGTGTTCAATTAATGGCATCTCTGATTTTTACTGTTTTTTTAACATTTGATCCTTCCAGGCATTTAAGCTTTCAGTTAAATTGACAAAAATTTAAAATGTAAAAGCAGTAGTAGCACTGCTGTAGTGCTGCTCTGGCCCAAAGTTTGCTTAATAATGTTGATTTGTTACAAAACAGTTCCCATTCTAATGACCGGGAAGACAAATAAACGTAGAGTTAAATACTGTAGCTTGATAATGTAATTTAGAACCTCTTACTGCTGCACTACAACAGGAGCGAGACCATTACCTGATTTAACAGACTCATGAGACTGTATTATGCTTCAATATTATCAAAATATTGTTTTGGGGTTGGGTTGGGTCGCGCATCCAGTAAAGACGCTCCGTGTGGAGTGCAGGATGCACAATATAGCCTGGAGGTCACTGGTTCGAGTACAGGCTATTTCACTGCCCAACGTGGATGAGAGCTCCCAAGGGGCAGTGCACAATTGGACGAGTGTTGCCCGGGTGGGGAGGGCTTAGGTCGGCCAGAGCATCCTCGACTCACAGCATACCAGCGACCCCTGTAGGCTAGCCGGGCACCTGCAGGCTTGCCTGTAAGCTGCCCAAAACTGCGTTGTCCTCCGACGCTGTAGCTCTGAGGTGGCTGCATGGCGAACCTGCACAGTGAAAAAAAAAACCTGAGGCTCACCTGGTCGCTTTCGAGCAGCTGGCTACCACTGCGTCATGGCCCAGAATGTACTGGGGAGCCAGCTGGGATCCTGCCTGATCAGGGAGGCTCAGGCAGTGTATCAGGCCATGACGGACACTGATGCCGCCGACTAAGTCCTGGTAAAGCTAGCTATCCTACGCAACTAAACATCACAGGGGAAATGCACAGGGTACAATTCCAGGAGCACAGAAGATCCCCAGATACACGCCCCAGGGTGGTTGCGCAGCAGTTGTGCGACCACATGGTGCACTGGATAAGCCCTGCCCAGAAAATGGGTCTGCAAATAGGCGAAGCCATAGCAGTGGAGCAATTCTGCCATGTGGTCGGGAGCAATAAAACTGCCACCCTGGTGGCAGCAATAAAACTGGAGGAGGATTTTGAGGACACCCTGGTCTCAGTCCACATCAACCTGTCCACAGCTCCCGTCCACCGGAGCAGCTGCACACCACCTCCTCTCTCTGCTCCGGGACCGAGACCTCCTAGATCTCCAGCCCCAATGGGCAACCTTGCCTCCTCTCCATGGAGAACAAGGTTGACCCCCAGCGGGGGTAAAGCTGCTACCCCGGCTTCGTTGTATAAGGGCAGCAGTGTGGAGTAGTGGTTAGGGCTCTGGACTCTTGACCGGAGGGTCGTCGGTTCAATCCCAGGTGGGGGACACTGCTCCTGTACCCTTGAGCAAGGTACTTTACCTAGATTGCTCCAGTAAAAACCCAACTGTATAAATGGGTAATTGTATGTAAAAATAATGTGACATCTTGTAACAATTGTAAGTTGCCCTGGATAAGGGCGTCGGCTAAGACATTAATAATAATAATAATAACCAGTGTTCCCTCCTTCTCCCCTATCTGTTTTAGATGCAACCAACAGGGGCACCAGGCCAGTTCATGCCCATCAGCAGTGGAGTGTGACATGGCGGCGTGCAATTGGGCACCTGGAACGGGTAAGTGCGGGGAAAATGGTCGGGAGGGGCCTTGTATTGTTAATGCAGTTTTAGGCAAGGTGACAACCCACGCATTAGTGGACACCGGGTGTGAGCAGACCTTAATAAACACAGCTCTCTTAGGCGGTGTGTCGTGGCAGCCACAAGGCCAGGTGGCGATCTCCTGCGTCCATGGAGATATGGCGACATACCCCACCCTAAAAGTATATGTATCGGTAGGACCGATAAAACACCACCTAGTAGTTGGGGTGGCGGAAAGGCTACCATACCCAATAATTCTGGGTCGAGACTTTCCAAATTATAGAGAATTAAATTAATGACAGTCTCAACCACACATGTAAACGTGGCAGAAAAAAAGAAAAAGGAACAATTGGTGATGTGTTTCCTTTTCAAGCCGAAATGTTTTCTCCTATTTTCCGTCCTAGAAAAACAAATAAAGAGAGAAGGACTGCAAAATGGGAGGGAGCCCTTCATGTACCTCATAGTACATCGCACAGGGAAAGGCCATCAAAAGGCGGATTATTTTTCCCGGGAGGGGAGAGTAATGGGAAAGGTAGATTCAGCCGAGTATTCCTTCGGCTCCACTCTGAGCGGTGGGATATGTGACAGAAAGACAAATGATTCTTGGTGGTAAATCTCCCTCTCAACCTGTGAGGGCGCTAAGTAACGGGAACAGAGTACTCTGGACTACGTGGTCTGACACTTCGTTCCGAGGGTTAAAAGGAAGTCAGTCATCTAGAAAGGAGGCAGAGCTTCGGTACACTAACTCATTGAGCCGGAGGAGGAATGATGTGGCAGCTGCAGATCATAAAAAGCAGCTGCAATTGTTTACCAAGGGGTCATGAGTGACGGTATAAATAGGGGTCAAAGCAATGTTATCTGTTCCTTCGTTCTGGTAGTGTCATTGACCTGGAAGGACCCGTACTGTTGGTAAAATAATCGTAAGTGTTTGTTTGTACTGTCTATTGTTGAGCGTACATGTTCTGGAGCTGTCACCAGAGGACAGGACAGTACTTCACTTGTACCACTGTAAAACTGTATTGCACCACAATCACTAATTCATGCGCTAACCAGACTTGTGTATTTGTTTTGTGTTTAATGTGGGGATACAAGAAAGGGACTATTATTTCGAGACCAGCCTGGGGATTATAAATGGAAGTAATACATGCCGCTGTATTACTTACCATCATTATTATTTCCTGTTTGATTCGCCGTCAGGCACTGGACAAAAAAAACTAATAAAAACAAACCTCTTCACCTGGATTACAATTGTCTGTCTGTTCTTTAATCACCTGCACCTGTACTCTATTAACCACTTTGCCACACGTAAACCTCCAGGCTGTGTTTCAAACAAACACTCACGTCGTTCATATTTAGCAAGTTTGATTTGCTAAATATCATTGGAGGAAGAGTCAAAATAAGTGAAAATACTCTCTCATATGGATTATTAACAGCATTATACTTCTTCATTTGGTAATTTACGCAGTTCACATTGTATAATCGTTAGTTACACAAAGCATTTGAGTTACAAATCAATCAACCCATTATTTATTTTTTAAAGGTCAGTGTTGGACAGCCAGGGGCTGTACCTGGGGTCCTTTACCCATTCCAGGACTCTACGTTTAGATTCGTAACTACTGGCTCCTTGCGCCACTGAGCTAATTTTTCTACTGGCCCGGATGCAATTTTATCTGGCCCAATATATTAATATATTTTTTCATGATGGTTTTTATTTTCAGTATGTTCCTAACTGCGTATGGTAACCGAAGAGAGCCCACATCTCAAAAGAAAGTGTCTATACAAAGTCTTTCAATATATGTTACTTCAGCCATTTAACATGCTCACATTTGTGTGTTTGTCGGAAAATTAAAATACTGTCTTCAAGATCTGAAAATGTATGTGTACAAATGAGACTCATTTTTTTAAAAGCAAACCCACAACCAAGCTGTTACCATATAGTCACAGCAACGCTAAAACTGAATTATAATAATCCTAATTAGGGATGGGTCAGTGTAGTCAAATACAGATTACACAAAAAAATATTCAAAGAGCATATCACAAACAAAACCCTTACACATTAGCTACTAGTAGAAGCAAATGCGTCTTTTCTTTTTTTTTAATGCTGACGCTTAACACATGATATCAGTCTTAAGTAACTTGACTTCGATTCATCTGATGTCAGTACTTGATGGCTAGTTATAATTAGTAATGTTAAACTATTGTAATGTTGGAATGTATTTTCTATTGTTTTGGCCAGGTTATAATATTTACACTATTAAGATTATTTTATAAATATTATTTGTTAGAATTAAACAGATGTAGAATATTTAGGTTGCTATATGATGTGTGTTATATTATTCTGAATACACTGCAGAAAAAAAAAATATTATTTGATGGTTTGCGCAGTATTATATGCTACTTGGAAGATATCCGCGCTGTGACGTTGCTGCTCACTGAGTTCTGTATTTTAATTCAGTAAACAAAAAGAAAAACTTGTGCCTAAGGACATAGGGTCTGCTTGTACACACGCATTTGCCTTTTATTTTTGGGAACGTAAGGGACCAGAGTTCGGGTAATCAAATACACAAAAATGTTGCCCCTGTGTATTCAAATAGGAAACTATTCAAAATTTCCATCCCTAATCCTAATAATAAACACTATTAAAAGAATATTCATAATACAAAATCACAACAATCCTTCTCAAAGCATTGTCGCTTGTGTAGCCTCTTCCAAGACAGCGCCAATCTTGCTGAGTGATACCACTGAGTCCTGGAAAGATTGGGAATGGCATTTTTGACCTGAACACATTGGATCCCAAATCAAAAAGTTAGACAATTCGATCATGTATCTGGGTATCCATCGAGACATCTTACTGTGAGACTGGATATGATGTAAATGAAACGTTGAATTCACAACAAATACAGCTGCTGTTTTATCTGCAAGTCTGGGAAACTGACGCCAAACAAGGCAGACCGTTACTTTTTTCACTGACAGAATGAAGCCAGATGAAGCCTACACTCCAAATGTTCGTCTTCAATTTTGTTTCAATAATTACTTTCTTTATGATTTACTGATTTCAGCTCTTTCCTTTTGGCTCATTGGTTGCTTAGTTGTAGAAAACCCGATTTGTAAAAGATTTGCCATGTCGCGGGAAGTACCACCAACCCAGCACTTCAGTACGCAGTCTCAGATTCTGACTGTATAACAAATATGACATGAGGCGGGAAAGTTAGGATTAGTTCGTAGTTATGTTTTTAAAAAATGGTTTGTAAATTAATTTTCAGCTTTTTGGCACACTGGCCCATTTTCCTAGATTCATGAAATGGAAGCCATGCACACTGTGTATATATATATATATATATATATATATACACACACACACACACACTATACTAGTTAAATGTAACTGATCCAGTCGGGTCTGTGGTGCATGTGGGGAAGCGAGGCGAGGTGGTGCAGGAGCCTTGCAGAGCCTGTTCCACTAAAACAAACCTGAAAACTAACCACACGCGTAATTATGATTTATTTTTTTCAAATTTTGTAGGCCTGGAGGCTGCCTTTATTGACCCGGTGGGCCACCGGGCCTATAGAATGGTAGGGGAATCACTGTACAGTATTACATAGTCTTAAATAGAGTGTATACAATCTACATTAATAAAACTTTTACCCTTGTCCAGGGTCCTACATAAACATTAACATTAACTTAATACAAATTCAAGCTAGAAAGCCGTGTTTTGTGGCAGACTGCAAGCACCAGCCGTAAAGGGAAGCTGCTCCAGATTCCTTTTAGTAGCTCATGCTAATCTCCTAAGGAATGTGGTATGTCAGTTTGTGCTAATCTGTATTAATAAAATGAATAAGAAATATTCAAAGCCATTTGTGTACGATTTGTACACCAAAGTGATTTCCCGTTTCAACATTACTCTTTTTCATTTGAAGTAGTTTCCATGTTTTTTCCTTTTCATATACCTATAACTGGATTATTACGTTGTTCAAGGATGACCCCCGTACGCCCCTGCACCCGCGCTGGGGGAGGACCCCTGTACCCCCATGCCTTCGATTTAGGATTTCTAGCCTCCTGCTTTCAATGGAAATGAAAAGACTGACATATTTATGTGTTGTCATTTTACTAATGTTTAAAAAGCACGCTGTGTCTGAGTAATTAGAGCACCTTGCTGTCGTGTCTGCAAAAAGAACACATTAACCGTATTAATTAGGATAAACATTATAGATTTAAATTTATAGAAATTATTCAAGCGTTAATGCTTCTTAAGCAGGGCTCCAGACTGCGACTAAAATGGTCGCAAATACAACAAAAAATACTTTCAGGGTTAGACGCCATTGGCGACAGCAACACAAAAATGCTGCCTCTCCCTTAAAAGCCGGAGTCAATATTTGAATCGTTCACATGAAGAACCATATATGTGCACTCTGAGTAGTTATTTAGGTTTTACAGACAATTTTAAAAAATGTGGAAGAACAGTATGTTCCAGCTATTTGTGATTTAGTGGGAAAACAGCATATTATTATTATTATTATTTGTTTATTTAGCAGACGCCTTTATCCAAGACGACTTACAGAGACTAGGGTGTGTGAACTATGCATCCGCTGCAGAGTCACTTACAACAACATCTCACCCGAAAGGAGGTTAAGTGACTTGCTCAGGGTCACACAATAAGTCAGTGGCTGAGGTGGGATTTGGGGACCTCCTGGTTACAAGCCTGTTTCTTTATCATTAGGGCAACTAAGTATGGTTTTACAAAAGAATTTTGAATAAAACATTGTCATTCGAATACATTTGTGACCCAGGACAGCAAAATCAGTCACTTGGTGAAAAAATTCAAAAACTGTTTTATTGTGGCAATTGATCTGGCATATAATAAGCTTTAAAATAATACCAAACTTATTGATATATCTCAAACGGGGCCCGAGATATGATATTTTGAAATCACCAGTCAGAAGATACCATTTTGAGAAAATTAAGTTGAAAGATGGGACATCTACTTTTCAGCTATTTCCTTAGCAACCATTATGTTAGAATTCTGACACATACACCAAATGTTCACAAATAACTCCTCATACCTTTCTGCAAAATATGACAAAGAAATTATATGATACAAATATTTATTTTCCATTTATTGAAAATAGAAAAATTCATTGTTTTACAATTCATAGTGTATTTTTTTTAAAAACAAAAATGTTAATGTTTTTAAATTAAAAGTGCTGAACTATTTACATTTACTATTTACAATGGACTACCTTACCTCAGTTAACATTAGATAGTCCAGGATTAGTGCTAATCAGTATGTGAAACCAGCCATTTAAGAGTTAAAAATCATTAAAAAGCTCTGATTAGGCAAATTAATTATTGGTTCAATTGAGGGTTCGGTTAAATAATTCTGCGCTCATTTGGAACAAGAAACCAGCAGACACAATGATCAACCTGGACCAGGATTGTTTCCAAATGTAATTAATAATTAGTACTAATGTGGGTCTACGGAACTAGCCCAAATGTTGCTAATGTTTGTGTAGACTAATCATCATTAACATCTGTAGGTTGTGGACAGGTTCTATCCATCGTAGCAGGCGTACAATACTCTGGAATCTTTTCGTAAAGGTACTGCTTCCTCTTGCAGTCTAAACCAGGTGGTCTGATGGGCTGTGGCCTGTCTGCTGGTGGTTGACAAGTGTCATCTCTCAGGAGGGCAAACATCTCGTCCTTGGAATCTGAATACTGTTTTCTAAACACCATTCCATGGTGTGCAGTATCAAACCTAAAAAACATAACAAACTGTTATGTTTTCTTATAAAATACCGATTTTGTGGTTGCAAGTGTCAACTACAATCTGTATTTAAAAGAAAACATAACAGTTTGAAAAAAACTTGCTTATTTTTTTTTAAATCCATTACCTGAAATGATGATATTTTTTTATGCCCAACATCATCCTGAAGAATGGTTTAAGGAATGACCGCCAGTCTGACTGTGGGACCAGAACTTCACCATCCTTGGTTCCAACTTTCTGGGCAATATTGACTCCTGTCACGGTACTGGATTGCACAACAATAGCAATATCATCCAAACATGAGACCATGTGCCTCCGATAGGTTTGTTTCAGTAAGCCAAAACACCAATCGGGTGTGAATTTGGTGTGTCCAAATAGCTGAGGGAAACTGATGTGTGCAGCCCATTCAGAACTCTCCATGCCAGATACCAGATCAGATAATTGTTCTTGTTTTGTCCAGAACAGTTGTCGCAATGTAACTGAACCTCGGTTTCACCAAGTCCATACCTCATACAGAAATGGTCCAGGGAGCGTATGAGTGAGTCTGAACCCTTGGAAATGGACATGCCTTCATCAATTAGATAATTGACCTGTTATGGTATTCCTTCACAGGCAATACCAAACAGGCCACACTTTCTGGGAGCCAAAAAGTACATAGGGCCAGGTTGCATGGGATCAGTGGGAAAGTGTAACTGCTGTGCATAATTAAAGCTGTAATGCACAGCCAACTCCTTTGATACTGGGACATTCATACCAAGTCTGTCATCACTGGTTTTAATCATGACTTTAGCTGCCCTGACCATTTCCTGGCACAGTGACCGCTCCAGCGTTACTTTATTTAAGTGGGTCTGCTGATTTTGTTAGTGTTCTGATTTTTTTTCATCAGAAATGCTGACACTCCTGTAAATGGCAGAATTATTCTTTTGGCAGGTCCAACAGAGATCTGTCATGGGTCGAGTCTTGTGAATGTAGGGCACCAGAGTCCGCCACAGCCTACAGAATGAGTCAATCTTTACAGCTTGTTTAACTGCAAGAGATTTTTTTTACTGTTAAATTTGGCTTATAACTCTTTAACTATAAGGTGTAAATATCACACATGAAATGAATCAGTATAAACTCCTAAACACGTTTTGGGCTGTATAAATGAATGAACTGAGATGCATCTTTTTTAAAAAAATTTTAGATATGTAAAAGTTATTTTTAATAAATAAACAAAACAATCAACATTACATACCTTTTCAGTTCCATTCACAAAATAAATTAACTAAAACAAATCTTTTTTTTTTATTTATTTTTTATTTAAAAGTCATCTTAAAAACAATAAAAAAATAAGCCCTACTTCTAAATAGCTAAAAAAAAAAACATGCGTCTCAGTTCATTTATTTGTTTTATTAATATACAGCCCAAAACGTGTTTAGGAGTTTGTGCTGACTGATTTCATGTGTGACATGTTTTACTTAATAAATAGAGTCTGCTACTGAAACACATAACACACCAAGCAGGGACAATATCGACGATAATAATAATCTTAAATAACTGCCTACCTGCCTCCTCCATAGCAGTTTTGTACTTTCACCAGATGCTTGCCTTTGTATGGTTTGACGGCAGCAGTTTTATGTCAAACCTCTTGAACCCAGGTACTCGTCCAGGTAGCACCATAGCAGGGTCTTCAGCAAAATTAACAATGAATGCAACCACTTCCGTTATATCAGCATGCGTCAGCAGCCTGACATATGTTGCTTGCCTGCCTCCTGACTTCTTGTACCAAGGTACCCATCCAAATTGTTTGTAATGCTTCAGCAGTGCAGTCAGCTTATCCTGGTTGATACTGAAAAAGATTAATACAAATATTTTCATAGTATTTTTTATTGAAGAAAGCTTTCAGTAATTTAAATTCAGATTTTTTTTTTAAGAAAGTTTTCAATGGCAAAGTGCTTACCAGTGTAGAAACTTCAAAGCTTCTCTGCAAACATGATGGGCATGTATGTAGTCAGTTGTTGTTTGGTGTTTTCTAGGCATCTGTTCTTCTCTTTTTGAGTTTGTAGTTAGCTTGTCATTGCTGACAGTGGCTCTGATTTTTCCTAAGCAAATCAGATCCTTCTCGTAGTCTGGCAATGAACCCATTGATGTCCTCAGGTCAAGTATATAGTCATATAGAAAATACCTTAACTGCGTTCACGACCACAGCAATGCCGCTGTCCCAGAAGTCACAGTACGTGGAGGCATTCAGCCAACCGGTGGACACCACACAGAGCCAAATGACGTCACGCATAGCAACAAGCAGAACAGTTTACACTGCAACCGCTTCCTGAAACCGTTTTCATTGGCTAAATAAGATGTCAGTCTATTAATGACCTACATAGCGGGAAAGAGGGAAGCCACAGCTTTCAAAAGATACCCGGGTGATGTGTATGAGTGGAAGGATGCTGTTGCTGTGATTCTGTGAATTGCACGGATTTTAGTCTTTGTTTCAGCCAATTTTGACAATCTACACATCGCTGTTGTTACCAAACGGTCTATTTACAGTATAATAGAGACATTATTTCACAAAATAAACTTGATAAAATGATAGTTTGGACTGTTAAGTACTAAAATCTATAACAAGACTAGAATCACCATCCACAACACTGTAGTAAGTAAGATGGGCTGCCATGAACAGCAGCAGTGGTTAGCTTGAACTGCTCAGTGGTCAGACTCTAATCCCTCACAGAAAGAACGAACAGTTGTGGGCAAAACAAACAGCATGCTGTCACAGACAGTTCTGGCACGTCCCTTTTGTGCTACAAGTCATTAGATCCTTTTGCATGGAAGGCCTCGGTTACAAGGGTGTGCGGTTCTTTGATTGACCCAGATTCAGTTAAAATGTTTTTGCCGACTGATGATGGGAACGAGAATGTAGAGATGGAAGCCCTGCTAACAAGATTTAAGTTTTTGCAGGTATCACGCTTTTAAAGACACATCTGTGGTGGCTTTGACAGACTCACTGAGAGCAGAAACTGACCCAAGACTGTGACAGCTACTGGAAGCAGGCTGATCTTTGGGATGCAAATTGAACATTTGTGAAACTGCATGTGTGTTAAAATGTTGTAATAACTGTACTGTGTTTTAAAGAATATAAAGCCAGCTGAAATACACACTGTTCACGCAAAAAGTTACAATACGCTATTAACCTATATTAACCTATAGTTATGCTAGATCATTCTACATTTCTGTTTAGTCTATTATAACCTTGAGTAAAAAGGCAGACGTGAGCATCAAGTTTCTTATTTAGAGAAGTAAGGTTGATCTGAAAGTAGTGTTTAAGCTAAACACAGGTATTCTAGAATAATTCAAACAGAATATAAGTCTAAATGTTTTATTATAACAGAAGAACTGTAAGAGTTTGAAAATAAGTTAATTCTGCACTATATTCTCTTAAAGTAAAAACTTCAGTCAAAGCAGAATGGTACCAGTCTGTGTCAGGCATACCACAAGCTTGCAAAAGACAGGGTAATTAAACTTGGTAACCCTTGCTTATAGTACCAGGCAGAAAGTGAAGTTTGGGAGTCTGGAATCCAAGGTTTATATAATGAGTGATCTATTACTTGGAACAAATGAGGGGGGCTATCAGCATAGGACCATGGAATGCCATACATCTGAGAAGATGCTTACAAAAGAGTCTTCTATCAATGATGGATGACCTTGACAGAGAAGCAGAATTTGGTTCAGAATTTGCTTGAGCAGGATTTTTGAAAAAGAAACAGAGGTCACTTTTAGTTTAAAGCACTGAATAGCTCAAATGAGACTGTTATATTTTGATTATGTTCCTGATAGACTGGATTTAAGTGAGAATGCTTGCATATATAGCTGCCTGCTTAAGAAGTTTGCTATGAACCTTCTACCAGCCTCTATCCAATAGAGTTTAGTTAACTGTTAAACCACATCTATGCATGTAACAAAGCCAACCAAATTAGGGGAATGTCTTTTGATGTCAAAAGGGACATCTATATATTTTTTGACTTAGAATTGGGATAATTACACCGATATATATTATATATTATATATAATCACATCTTTCTATGTATTTTGATATACTTGTACTGTATTCACATGTATGCTGTGTTCAGGAACTCTCTGGTACTAAGAAAAAACACACAAGTTCAAAAGTTCACCTTCCATATTTTGGAGATGAAGTAAAGGTGGACTAGGGGAGTTACCAAGTGTTTTAAAAATGTTATTCACTTGAAGAACATGCACTGTTAAGGCTGATTAATGTTCATAACTTAATTGAGACTTCTGACGCAAGAAGCGAGGCAAAAACTCTGGTGTCGTGTTCAGAAGTCTTTGCTTTTGAAGACAGTTCCTGTCCTTACCTTATACTCTACACTTCCATATATAATTGGGGAGGTAAGAACTATTTGGAATAGATATCTCTCCTATATTGATGCATTGCTATAAGGTATATGACTTATGTTTTAGTCTATGAGATTGATATATTGGATGTTTTAGGACTTAGCGGTGGGCGTCATTAGTTTTATGCATGCGTAGCCTTAGAGCAAAACATGTTGTAACCATAAAATGTATTTGAAGTATTAATGCTAACAACTGTTAAGGCACTGGACTTCCCAGATTGTCTGTCAGCTGGGATTTGACACAGTCAGTAACAACTCAATCCATTTTTAGTAGTTAATAAACCAACGGAGTACTAATACTGCTCTGATTCAAATTTGACTCAAATTCAGCGCTGATCTGAGACATGAGGAAGGGGCGGAACTAACAGCACAACAGAACACAACAAAGCGAGGCAGTTCTTCCAGCGACAGCGTGGAGCGACATCGTGTGAGAAGTGCATTGTTTTAAAAGTGCAGAGCAGTTAGAAGCAGTTTGAAAGCAGATTGACAGCTGCAGAAACTAAACTTAAACTTGCAAAAAAAAAAAAAAAACACCATGCCCTTCAAGCCACAGCAAGTTCAGTTCGCAGTTTGGACCCCCTTACTACAACAGTGTGCTGCCTTCCGGGAGCCTCTGTGAAGCACATCACTGAAAACGTGGACAGGCTCCTAGAAAGAACGGCAGACGACCCGGTAGTAGTCGTCCACATCAGTACAAACAACATTGGAAGAGACAGGCCAAGATCCCTGAAAAACAAATTTGGAGAGCTCGGAAGGAAATTAAAAAGACAAGACTTAAACTGTGGTATTTATTGGGATACTGATGGCACCTTGCAAAGGACCATATGGACAGCTGGAAATACAAAATCAAAATGCAAGGCTGAAATCGTGGGGCACACAGGAAGGCTTCACCTTTCTTGAACATTGGAGCACTTTCTACAACAAGGACTATCTATACAGGCGGGACGGACTGCAGCTAAATAAAGGGAAACAAAGGATCCTCAAGGAGGTTCAGAAGCATTTAAACTAGAAAGGAAGTGGGGAGAAATTTACAAAAAAATCCGAAGGGAGTCCACATCAAAACAAGGGCAACAACTCTGGTAAGACAGCCATTAAATGTATTTATCTAAATGCTAGAAGTCTGAGAAACAAAATGTTAGAACTTGAAGCTACTGCACTAACAATTAACTACGATGTGATAGGTGTTACAGAAACTTGGTTGTCAGAGTGATGGAGACGAATATATTAGTGGGTACACACTGTATAGGAAAGACAGGCAGGGCAGAAGAGGCAAAGAGGAAGCGCTATACATAAGAAATACTCTTGAAACCCAGGTGTTAAATCAGGACAAAGAAAACAATGCAAAATCAATATGGGTCAGAATAATGGACAAAACTTCAAAAGGGCATAATAATAGGAACATGCTATAGACTGCCAAATTCAGATGCCGAGCAAAATAATCTGCTACACGCATTTCTAATGTCATTGTATAACAAAGGAGAAGCCATACTAATGGGGGATTTCAACTTCCCCCATATACAATGGGGAAAACCCGGTAAGGAGCACGACAGACAAAATTGAAATGGTGGAAATGACAAATGACTGCTTCCTAACGCAATTTGTCAAGGCACCGACTAGAGGGGAGGCATGCCTTGATTTAGTCTTTTCAAATAATGAAGACAGAATAACTAAAACAGAGGTCAGAGAGCCACTGACAAACTCACCACAACATGGTCTCATATGAAGTGATTTTTAAAACCCAAAAAGTAATGACTACAGCTAAGGTTTATAATTTTAGAAAAGCAAACTATGAAGGTATGAAACAGAGACTAACAGAAGTAGATTGGAGTAAAATAGAGAAAACATCCACAGAAAAAGGGTGGCTGTTTTTTAAAAATGTAGTACTAGAGGCGCAAAACAATTACATCCCAAAAGTAGACAAATCTAAATCTAAAACAAAATGGCCAAAATGGTTTAATAGTTCCATTAAAAAATATATTCAGCAAAAAAAGGCACTTTACCATGCGTTTAAAAGGGACCAAAAACAAAGTACACAGAAAGAGTACTTGGAACTGCAAACACAAGTCAAAAAGGAAGTTAGAAAGGCCAAGAGAGAGATAGAAATCAATATTGCTAAGGGGGCTAAAACCAATTCCAAAATGTTTTTCCAATATTATAACAGCATGAGAACATTCAAAGAGGAGGTTAAATGTCTAAGAGACACAAATGGCAAAATCATAGATGAAGAAAAAAATAGCAAATATATTAAATGATTACTTTTCACAGGTTTTTACAAAGGAGGACACGGATAACATGCCCGACATGTCAACCTGTTCCTATCCAATTGTAAATAACTTTAGCATAACAGAGGCAGAAGTGTTAAAGGGACTAGGAGCTCTTAAAATAAACAAATCCCCCGGGCTGGATGAGATCCTCCCAATAGTACTCAAAGAAATGAAAGAAGTTATTTACAAACCGCTAACCAAGATCATGCAACAGTCTCTTGACACAGGGGTTGTACTGACAGACTGGAAGATAGCAAACGTAATACTGAACCACAACAAAGGGAGACAAAACCGAACCAGGTAACTACAGACCAGTAAGCCTGACTTCTATTATATGTGAACTTACGGAAACTAAAATAAGATCTAAAATAGAAAATTACCTACATGGTAACAATATCCTGGGAGACAGTCAGCATGGTTTTAGGAAAGAGAGATTGTGTCTAACTAACCTGCTTGACTTTTTTGAGGATGCAACATCGACAATGGATAATTGCAAAGGATACAACATGGTTTATTTAGATTTCCAGAAAGCTTTTGACAAAGTCCCGCATAAAAGATTAATTCTCAAACTGAACGCAGTTGGGATTCATGCACATGGATTAGGGAGTAGTTAACATGCAGAAAACAGAAAGTATTGATTAGAGGAGAAACCTCAAAATGGAGCGAGGTAACCAGTGGTGTACCACAGGGATCAGTATTAGGTCCTGTACTATTCCTAATCTACCTTAATGATTTAGATTCTGGTATAGTAGGCAAACTTAAATTTGCAGACCACACAAAAATAGGTGGAGTGGCAAACACTGTTGCAGCAGCAAAGGTCATTCAAAATGATCTAGACAGCATTCAGAACTGGGCAGACACATGGCAAATGACATTTAATAGAGAAAGGTGTAAGGTACTGCACAAAGGCAATAAAAATGTGCATTATCAATATCACATTGGAGATACTGAAATTGAAGAAGGAATCTATGAAAAAGACCTAGGAGTTTATGTTGACTCAGAAATGTCTTCATCTAGACAATGTGGGGAAGCTATAAAAAAGCCCAACAAGATGCTCGGATATATTGTGAGAAGTGTTGAATTCAAATCAAGGGAAGTAATGTTAAAACTTTACAATGCATGGTCACCTCGTTACAAAAATGATATTGCTGCTCTAGAAAGAGCGCAAAGAAGAGCAACCAGAATTATCCCGGGTTTAAAAGGCATGTTATATGCAGACAGGCTAAAAGAATTTAATCTATTCAGTCTTGAACAAAGAAGACTACGCGGCGATCTGATTCAAATATTTAAAATCCTAAAAGGTATAGACAATGTCGACCAAGGGGACGTTTTTAACCTGAAAAAAGAAACAAGGACCAGGGGTCACAAATGGAGATTAGATAAAGGGGCATTCAGAACAGAAAATAGGAGGCACTTTTTTTACACAGATTATTGTGAGGGTATGGAACCAACTCCCCAGTAATGTTGTTGAAGCTGACACCCTGGGATACTTCAAGAAGCTGCTTGATGAGATTCTGGGATCAATAAGCTACTAAAAACCAAATGGCCTCCTCTCGTTTGGAAACTTTCTTATGTTCTTATGCATGGGGTGCAGTGTGTCTGTGTTACATGCAGGGTGTAGATCTGTCTGTGTTACATGCAGGGTGTAGATCTGTCTGTGTTACATGCAGGGTGTAGAGCTGTCTGTGTTGCATGAGGGAGTGTAGAGCTGTCTGTGTTACATGCAGGGTGTAGAGCTGTCTGTGTTACATGCAGGGTGTAGAGCTGTCTGTGTTACATGCAGGGTGTAGAGCTGTCTGTGTTGCATGAGGGAGTGTAGAGCTGTCTGTGTTACATGCAGGGTGTAGAGCTGTCTGTGTTGCATGAGGGAGTGTAGAGCTGTCTGTGTTACATGCAGGGTGTATAGCTGTCTGTGTTGCATGAGGGAGTGTAGAGCTGTCTGTGTTACATGCAGGGTGTAGAGCTGTCTGTGTTACATGCAGGGTGTAGAGCTGTCTGTGTTGCATGAGGGAGTGTAGTGCTGTCATGTATTGTCACTTTTCTAACTTAATAAACACTCTGTGTCTGAGTAATTAGAGTATCTTTGTGCCGTTTCTGCAAAATAACACATTTACTGCAGATATTATAATAAACATTATAGACTTAGTTATGGAAATAATGCAAACCATTATTTATTTATTGTTTTGGTTTTGCCAATAGCACAAGTTAGAAGTTACACACATTTAAATATTCCAGTCCAATTCATATTGGTCAATACTTTGCTTGAACACATTACAATTCATAGCAATATAAAGTTAATAAAAATATGAAGATAGTAATATGGGTTATTCATAAATCTCAGTGTTAATAAGATCAGTTGATCCTTTATACCATATGTTTTTTTTTTAAATGCTCACATGTTTAAATGGTAAAAATGGAATTTGATTGTTTTCTAATCTGTCTTTTTAAATTTAACATGTTTTGATCAGATGACAATAGAACAATTACAAAAGAAATGGTATGATCTGCAATAAATACACCCAATGTTTAACGTTTTAATTATGATTATGTTATTATATTAGGGCAGCAGTGTGGAGTAGTGGTTAGGGCTCTGGACTCTTGACCGGAGGGTCGTGGGTTCAATCCCAGGTGGGGGACACTGCTGTTGTACCCTTGAGCAAGGTACTTTACCTAGATTGCCCAGTAAAAACCCAACTGTATAAAGGGGTAATTGTATGTAAAAATAATGTGATATCTTGTAACAATTGTAAGTCGCCCTAGATAAGGGCGTCTGCTAAGAAATAAATATAATAATAATAATAATAATAATAATAATAATAATAATAATAATAATAATAATAATAATATTAATAATATACAGTTATTTCAACGGCTTCATGGTTGATGCTGTTTCAATGAACTGAAGAACAAAAAAAAACAGTTTTTCTCCGTGTGGAAATGTGGTAACGCTACTCGACACACATCACGTTGCGATCGTATAAGAAAGCAGCGGTCATTGTGTTGTTATTATTGACCACGCCGATGCACGTACAGTACAGGACCGGACAGTTTAGCAGAATGCAGTTCATTTGAGTTACAAACGGGACGGCGCTGCACAGAGCGGGACAAACTGTGCAATTCAAATCTCCTGTAGCACTACAGACGGGCCGCCGATAGTCTGATTAACCCAACATGAATATAAATAGGATCCGAAGTCAGTCTGTTTCAAAGAGCACTCAGAGTGACGTCACCGGAGAGTCTGCGAGCAGGTTTATAATAATGAAAGCGCCTGTGTCTGCTCGAGTCTCGCATCAAACTCGCCGTCCTCTATATAATATAAACACATTACACACCCCGCTACCACACACGGGGTTTCCAGCGGGTGTAGAGCATTCAATTCAATAACTCACCGCTCTCTTTCTCTCTATCTTCTATTCCTTCTGTTTTCTCGTCTTTTTCTCCAAGCAGCTCAAACAATCAAACTTGTAGTTCCGACTGGTGCGCGGATCTAAACATTCCCCGCATCGGGTGAATCAGTGCCTGTTAGTACCGATTTGTTACAGAACGTGTTTTGTGAAAGGGGTAAAGCAATTCCTAGAGTAAAATTAAAGACTCGTTTGTACACACAGTGTTAAAACCGACAAACTAAACTAATACCTCACCTGGGTCTCCCACTAGGGACCACTTGCAGAAAAAGACAGCAGTGAGAAAAAAAGATTGAGAGAGCTTGCAAACATAACAAAAATATATATATTAGCTTAGTTTCTCTGTGCTAAAAGCTTGAATTCAGACTTTTGTTTTATACAAGAATCTCATTCCTGTAGTAACGATAACAATGTTTGGAGATCTCAATGGGGAGAAGGTGTATGGATGGCATATGGCTCAGCTCATGCTGCTGGAGTGACTGTTCTCAAACATAGATTTAATGGTAAAGTTCTATCTCATGATACCGATCCATATGGCCATTTTATTTTATTAATAGTCACACTTAATGATTGTTTCTTACTACTAATTACTATATATGGTTTTAATACAAAGAAAGAAAATAACTACTTAATAGAAACATTGGAGGGTAAAATTAAGCAATTGCAATATAAACACCCAAATACCAAGCTTGTAAATGGAGGTGATTTTAACATAGCACCAAATGAGATGCTTGACAGATGGCCTCCTAAATCCTTTCATAAGACTAATCACACATTTAATAATTGTATTAATGATTTTGATTTGGTGGATATTTGGATAAATAAATTTCCCCAGATTAAGGAATTCACATGGTGTAATAAATCTCACTCTCAGCAATCCAGAATTGATTTTTGGCTAATTTCCAACACTATACATCTGACTAAAGTAGAAATTCTTCCAACACCTTTATCTGACCATTAATGTATAATTTTACAATTCGATTTATCTCTTTCTCATGAAGCAAAATTAAAAAATTGTTACTGGAAACTGAATAATTCCTTGCTAGAAAATTATGTTATTGTAACAGCAATAAAAAATACTATTAGTTTATACTGGGAGAAAGCGATAGCAGAAAACATGTTTAGAAAAAAAAAACTGGGAACTAATAAAATACAAAATCAGAAGATTTACAATGAAAAGTGGTGCAGAACTATCTAAATCTAGGCGAAAGGAGGAAACCCGTTTAATAGTTACATTATTATCTTTATCCAAATTGTCTCCTGAAAACATGTCCAATGAAAATAAGGTCCAGCTCACTGAATTACAGGGCAAATTAGATCAAATGTATATTTACAAAGCAAAAGGAGCTTTTATTCGTTCAAGAAAAAAAAAATGGTTGGAGAAGGGGAACAAAATTCAGCTTATTTTTTAAATTGGAAAAACATCACTATAAGAATAATTCCATAAATAAGCTTAACATTAACAACACACTTACAGATAACCCAAAGGAAATAGCTGAGTTCTGTATGTCTTTCTACCAAAATATATATGAATCTAAGATATCTCTGGATTCAATAGAATCTATAACAAAAACATTGTCAATGTAAAAAATAAACAAGTTAGAAAAACGCAACAGTCGTTTAAAGGGGTGATATCAAAATCAAAAGTCGAAGTTAGGAGAAGCAATTAGGCCAATCTTGTCAAGCATCAAGCAAACAGGCACAATTGGAAAGGTGCCGGGGCCCAACATTCACACAATTCTTGCTTCTAACTTGGCGCCTTTTTGATGCCCCAGTAAAACACGTTGGGCCAGGCTAAATACAGGTGTAGCTTACAGGGGGCGTGCCCCTCGGCAGGTACCTGTAGAGAATTCAGCGGCCCAAACATGATATAACCTGTTAAATTCAAGGCTACTTATTCAACATAGATACATAAAGCGAATAAGAAGCTGAGCGATTGGCATATGTAGCAAGTGTACCCGCTGTTCTGCCCCAGTAAAACACGTTGGGCCAGGCTAAATACAGGTGTAGCTTGTAGGAGGGTTGCCCCTCTTCAGGTACCTGCAGAGAAATCGGCGGCCCAAAGTGATTTAACCCTTTAAATGCAAGGTTACTTCTTCAACTTAGACAAATACATTTATGCACTTAAAAGCTTGCGAATAAGAAGCTGGCAAATAAGCCAACTTCAGCCTCGTGTTTTACAGTGTAAATGTATGAAAAGAAGACAGACGTAGCCATAATACAGTCAAATTTAATGTCACTTCTGTTAATGTCACACTTTGTTTATTCTCATCAAATTGAAATGTCCCGGCCCGAATATATAGCATTGAGGGACTTTGATGTTTTGTTTTTAAAATGTATTAATGATCAATGCATTGCTGAGTTTGTTGCGCTCACGTATCAGGTGGTGTCTGGAATGATCTAAATACAATTAAAACAGCGGGTGGAGGCGTGAAATAAATATATTTATAACTTCTCTTATTCAATTATTTCAATAGCGATTAATACCTTTTGCGGTCCATGTCAATGAATTAAAAGTAAATCAGCTCATTTTTGCTGTTTAATTTACTATTTGTTAATAATACAAGTAAAACCTCAAAGAAAAGTTTGAAGTATCTGGTATTGCCAGGCAGTCTCCCATCCAAGTACCAACCAAACATGCATATTATTATTATTTTAGCAGACACACTTATCCAGGCTAACTTACAATTATGACATACAATTACCCATTTATACAGTTGGGTTTTTTACTGGACCGATCTAGATAAAGCAGCAATGTGTCCCCCACGTGTGATTGAACCCAGTAAAGAACAAAGTGCTCTAACCGCTACTCCACAGATGCTGCATGCGACGGATCACTAGTGTCTCGTTGTATAAGGCCATGGAAAATTCACGATTTTACATATTTGACTGCCTACCGTGAAAAATGTCAATATTGTTGATTTCTGGCTGAGGTATGAAATCAGATTCCGAAACATGGCAAAAATTGCACATAGTTTTTTTGTCAATTCCACCAAACTCTGTGGATGCAGCACAAGCAGTTTCTGCATATGGACAGGTTTTTACACACAAAGACAAACATGTGTGTTGAAACTGCAACACGATGCACGATTATTATTATTATTATTGTTATTATTTATTTTTGTACAGCAACAGTGTCTCCCACCTAGGATTGAACCTACGACCCTCAGGTCAAGAGTCCAGAGCCCTATCCAGTAATCCACACTGCTGCCCATGTCGGCCTTCAACAAATAACTAGTTTTCTGCTCACGGGCCATATAATTTGTGTGTGTGCGTGTGTGTAAGTGTGTGTGTGTGCGCGTGTGTGTAAGTGTGTGTGTGTGCGTGCGTGTGTCTGTCTGTCTGTCTGTCTGTGTCTGTGAGTGCGTGCGTGTGTGTGTATGTGTGTGTGTGAGCATGCTTGCGTGCGCGTCATATATAATTTAGTGTGTGTAAGAAAAGCGGTTTTGTCACTTGCATTAAATCCTGTTTTTTAACATTTTGTTTTTCAAAGCCAACATAACGCAATACAACACAGTCCGTTTAATTACCGTACAAGTTTTAAATGTCTACAAAACTCGACAATGTTGCCGAATTTGTCATTCAAAGTTGTTTAGTTTTAATCAGTTTTGTCTGCTTGTTACTTTTTTCAGCCAACACATTTAAATGACCCTTGTTTGTTACATTTTAAAAGATTGTTTTAAACGTTACAACGTAAATGTTTTTTTTTTTACATGAAACTTGTACTTGTATAGGTATATAAATGTCAACTGCTGTGCATAAACGCATCAGCCAAATCAATTCATATGACATGTATTTATTTATTTCATGGACTTTGCTTCCCCCTAGTGGCACACATTCTTCATGACATTTCACAAGATTTTTATTTCAATGTTCTATTTATTTTCAGGACCGGTATTACTGTATGGCATATTTAGTTCCGTTTGTTATTCATGGAGCTATTATTTAACATTGATGTTAAACCTAAATCCTTGTTAGAACCAATCATGTTAGAACCAATCATTGCGATGCATTTCAGAAGATAATGGAAAAGTACGACCTGCTTTATCGTCACCTATTATGTTTAGAAGCAGAGTGGCTGTGCTTGCCGTGGTCCAGTTAACCCAACAGCAAATATGCGGAGATACTAAAAATGTTCTCTGATCTGTTTTAGAAATACATATGTTTTGATGATAATGTTTTTGCATTCTGATTTTCGAAGTTTTATATAGCCTATTTATTTTTGAATTTTGCATTCCACAGCACAGTTACATAAGAAAGGCGATTACATGCAAAGCTCACTTATTATTTTTGCAAACAGAATCACTTGTGTTAATATTTTCTGACCAAGACAAACCCGAATTTGCCTGTAAATATTCCACTAGGAGTTGTTGAGTTATACAGCGTTTTACCCCTCTTACCCGGTATGTGTTCACGTTTCAAAGTATGATCAGATACAGTTGTGTTACTCTGTTAATTCGTTTAAACTGCATAGGCGGTTGCTATGCGCCAGGTGAGATATGGCTGTTAATGGGTTTCGAATCACCTTTCTCGTTTCTAACCTCCTTTTAATCTGGAGCCCGTCAGACAATAAAGGAGATTCTTCTTCTTCACAATTACCTGGAAATGGTGCATAAAGAAACAAAGGCTGTGAGGATAAAGCGCTCCACTTAACAAACCGGTCTCAACTGGATCGAGCAGAGCAATCCACCTGCAGCGTGAGGTGCAAGGCAGGATGGTGTTTTAAAATAACACGCTTCTCACAGCAAACAGTCTCCAGGGTGTACTTTCAAATGCATGCTGAACAGACACCTTTGTTTTCTGTTAAAAATGACGCGGGTATGTCTTCTATGCATCCTACTTACTTAAAGGTAGAGGAGGTTATAAGCACATCCAAGCCAGAAGACGACCCATACGTCATATACAATGTATGTTATTAATGTTTTGTTTTTGGGCGTGCTGTGAATGTGTTTTAACATTGTGCAAAAATTAAAAGAAGAATCCTTTAAATCTGAGTGGAAATTACCTGGTTAAATGTTTAAAAGGAAGGGAGGGGGTGTAACTGCTGTTTTATTACTAATTTAGACTTATTTCACGCTGTGTTTCTGGGTCATTTTTAGTTTAAACTAGTGTTAGATTTCTTAAGCTCCTAAACACAGATCTGTCTCTTGATGAAACGTTTAGGTATGTAATTGAATAATTCTATTGAATGGAATACAATAAAAAGTAACTCTTTGTGTTAATAATGATTAAATACGAGCTTAGTTAAACCGAGCCCCCCCCCCCCGTGCAAAACTAAAGCCCGATAACATATATATTTTTTTTAATCTTACCCAATTTTCTTTTCCTAAACCAGTAAAATAAAAGCAGTACATCCTGACCCAAAGCTTATTAAATCCAGAACATCGTCTTTTCTGAATTCGAGGCAAAGTATCACCATTCAAGCTGCTATGAAACCATCGGTATCTTAAATAAACAAGTCTAAAAGAATCAATATTGATATTGTGTTTCAACATTTAAACTTGTTAATGAACACAAAACAGTAACCTGGGTTTCAGAATATATTTGTATTTGTTGTATATTTAAGATGCGTCGGGAGTGGGTTTTAGTATCACTGTAGATTGGATTATTGATGCATTTAATAAAAGAAAAACAAAAGATCTGAACTAAAAGTGTCCATCTGTTAACCTCTCTCTGTCCTTTTCAAAATCATTCCGAGATGTATCTTAGAAACTGTTGGAAATACTGAAACAAATTGTCCATCAGTTGAATTGACTATGCCACAAACAAACTTCTCCAGTGACATTTGAACCAGGGATCTTCTTTATTGAAAACTTAAGCCACTAGGCTCTAGAACTACCCCAAGCTTGTATGGATGTCACAGACATTTACTTTTGTACTGTGTGTGTGTGTGTGTGTGTGTGTAATGACTTTGTTTCTAACTAACATTGAAACGATTATGGTAGAAGACAAATAAATGTGAAAAAGTGCTAAATGTAAATTATTATTATTATGAGTTGTTATATTGGGATTTGGTCGTGAGTCACTAAGAAGAATGCTTGTATCTTATTTTTAGATGAAATTTCATCTCTAAAAACAGCCTAGAAAGGGTTGAAAGGCGATCGTAATACATTATATTACTTAGTTTATAAACTGTAAACTGCACCATACAGCTTAATTGGCTGTGTCTCAATGCCCCTGGTCGCTAAAAGTGCTTCTCCTATCATTGATAGAGCCAACAAGAAATAAAAGGTTTCAATTTGCCAGTGAATATTTGTGTTCTGTCTACTGCATGTGTTTTCTACTTAAATATAATGAGCATTAGATACAATTTGATAATGTAAATGATCAAAAATAGTTTCTCTATTTTACTTCAGTCGTGTTATAATTCCCCTGGTAAAAAATGAAATGGTGTTACAACCGCCCAGCTCAGGGAGATATTTATTTTCCTTCAAACTCTGGCTTTTTATTTTCAGGAACTTTTAAGAGGAGCCCCTCTGTCAAAGGGTCTACATACTGTATTGTGAAGAATGTGGTTATCAGATGATTGCATTACACCCCAGATAGGGCAGGTGTAACTTAGATAGCCACGAGAGATGACAAGTTAAAGAAGAGCCCCTCAACCCCTTGTTTTTACACACTCCGTTTTAACAAGTCAATTTGTAAACCAAGGAAAAATCCTTAAAGTGAATTTAGGATACCTCCAAAAATGTTTATTTGCAAAGAAAATGCTTATCATCTGCGTAAAGTATTTGTTTGTGTTTATATATAAATGCATGAGTGTTTGTAGACAAAATGTACGCCTAAAAAATGTAAAATATCTGCTTACACACCCCGAACTATGTTTATGTTGCATATAAATAACAAGAAGCAGTGGATCCATCCTGTAACATGTAAGCACAATACAAGTGAACACTTTTACAGGATGTGGCTAAGTAGCTGTTTGTAAATATTTTAAATGTTTTGTAAGCAATGTTTTCTGATGAATAAATTGGATTATTTAAAAGATTTAACGTGTTTATTGCTTTTTAAAAATTTCAGTTAGCATAACTGAATTACCAGCACCACTATGTTTCAATACTACACTGTAGTTGTTGGCAGAACATTGACACAAAAGCATTTCTAAAAGGACAATAATGTGAAAACCACGAGGTTGGTTGGCCACTTGGCATCTTAAAATACCATATATTCTTAGCTGACCGTTACAAACTGGACATTCTAAAGAACACCCACCCCAGCTAATGAGGGGCCCAACTAGCATCTCTAAAGTTGAGTTATTTTCATCTTGGCTAAAATAATTGTAACAAACTCTTGAACTCTCTTAAACAGGTTGTTCCTAATTTTAAACATGTTGTCTTTTATTAAATATACACACTTCTCTGTTTAAAGCCATCCTGTGTCGCTTCCTTCTGTGTCGGGGCAATATAGCTCTGGACATGCAGCCTCTACACGTGTTAACAATTCACATTTCTCCCCTTTTAAATTGCAACCTTGTTTTTACCATTTATTGCAAAGATTCGACGTTTGGTTCTGCACCGTTTCTTATCTTCAAACAAACAAACCAGCAACACCCTTGACACAATGCTGCTAGCCAGTGCTGGACCCCCCTAGTTTCTTATCTTTGAGAGGCACCCTTAGCTCCTGCGGGGCACAGTTTAGTGTACAACAGTGTTCTCTTTCCCTCAGACACAGACAAACACAGACACATTTAGGGTTTGCAGCATTTTATTTTAAAAATGTTTTTGTTTTTCTTTAAGCAAATACATTGTAACAAAGTTGGAACTTGTGCTTGGGTCTCAAGCTGTGTAAATTAAGGTTGTTAAAATGCTAACAATGTATACAGGTTCTCACATTTTATTTTGTTTTATTTATTTGTTTAGCACGTTTTTATTCTTTTTTTAACAGACACGCTTCTCTGTTCTCTACAGGTTTTAACAATTTACTGCTCATTTTATTTTCATAACTTGCTTTATCTTTTCAACACTTGATACATTTTTGTTTTTCACATTTTCAAGCTTGCTTTATTTTTCAACACTATACATTTTTTCCCAATTTCAAACTTGTTTAAAGAAATATTGACGATGTATTCAGTATTTGTAAAACGCTTCAAATTGGCATGTTGCACTTTCTTTTTTAGGTGTCTGAGCTTTTCTTAACAATACAAACAAGCAGATTCTGTAAAAAAAAAAAAAAAAAAAAAAGGCTTCCCGTGGGTGGGATGAGTGTGGGGCTTGTCGATTGCATCACTGTAGAGGTGGTGTTAGTGGTATGAGTTTTGCAGAAGCAGGTTTATAAGCCGTGGTGAGTCCGTTTAGCAGGTATACACTATTGGGAAACACGTCACCGCATCGCTGGATTCCCATGATACACCGCTTCGGCAGGGACTGAAGACAAAGAGGAAGTGTTTCAAACTTTCAGCGCGCTGCCTGCTGAACGCAAAATATTTCTGTTCCCAATCTGGACCTGCGAGACACAAACTATCCCTTTACCGAGGTATTCACATCTATTTATATAAGTAATGTAGTGGTAGGTTGATAGTTTGTAGTAGTAAATGCATATATGCTGTACATTTTAAACTGTACATGTTATTGTATTGCAGTCTGTAACTTGTCGTATATATATATATAACAATAGCATGTTTTCTTTCTAACTTTGTTAATATCGCTTGACCCGCTTGTATTTTCACACAGTTTTTCGTTACTTTTAAATTATAAATGTTTGTCTATTGATCAGGTTTAGTGCCTTAAAATTATTAAAAAAAAAAAACTAACATACTGCTGACCAAGATGGCTCTTCCTTCACAAAACACTAACAAAGATGGCGTCGTCATCAAATTGCAAACCAAGATGTCGGTGATATGGACTATGACAACATAAGAAAGTTTACAAACGAGAGCAGGCCCCATTCGGCCCATCTTACTCGTTTGGTTGTTAGTAGCTTATTGATCCCAGAATCTCATCAAGCAGCTTCTTGAAGGATCCCAGGGTGTCAGCTTCAACAACATTATTGGGGAGTTGGTTCCAGACCCTCAATTCTCTGTGTAAAAAAAATACCTTGTATTTTCTGTTCTGAATGCCCCTTTATCTAATCTCCATTTGTGACCCCTGGTCCTTGTTTTTCTTTTCAGGTCAAAAATGTCTCCTGGGTTGATGGTCTATACTTTTAAGGATTTTGAATGTTTGAATCGGATCACCACGTAGTCTTCTTTGTTCAAGACTGAATAGATTCAATTATTTTAGCCTGTCTGCATATGACATGTCTTTTAAACCCGGGATAATTCTGGTTGCTCTTCTTTGCACTTTTTCTAAAGCAGCATTATCCTTTTTGTAATGAGGTGACCAGAATGGAACACAATATTCTAGGTGAGGTCTTACTAATGCATTGTAAAGTTTTAACATTACTTCCTTAGATTTAAATTCAACACTTTTCACAATATATCCGAGCATCTTGTTGGCGTTTTTTTATAGCTTCCCCACATTGTCTAGATGAAGACTTTTGAGTCAACATAAACTCCTAGGTCTTTTTCATAGATTTCTTCTTCAATTTCAGTATCTCCCATATGATATTTATAATGCACATTTTTATTGCCTGCGTGCAGTACCTTACACTTTCCTCTATAAAATGTCATTTGCCATGTGTCTGCCCAGTTCTGAATGCTGTCTAGATCATTTTGAATGACCTTTGCTGCTGCAGCAGTGTTTGCCACTCCTCCTATTTTTGTGTCGTCTGAAAATAACAAGTTTGCTTACCATACCAGAATCTAAATCATTAATGTAGATGAGGAATAGCAGAGGACCTAATACTGATCCCTGTGGTACACCACTGGTTACCTCGCTCCATTTTGAGGTTTCTCTTCTAATCAATACTTCTTGTTTTCTACATGTTAACCACTCCCTAATCCATGTGCATGCATTTCCTTGAATCCCTACTTTGTTCAGTTTGAGAATGAATCTTTTATGCGGGACTTTGTCAAAAGCTTTCTGGATATCTTAATAAACTATGTCATATGCTTTGCAATTATCAATTGTTGATGTTACATCCACAAAATCAAGCAGGTTAGTTAGACATGATCTCCCTTTCCTAAAACCATGCTGACTGTCTCCCAGGATATTGTTACCATATAGGTAATTTTTCCATTTTGGATCTTATTATAGTTTCCATAAGTTTACATATAATAGAAGTCAGGCTTATTGGTCTGTAGTTACCTGGTTCGGTTTTGTCTCCCTTTTTGTGGATCGGTATTACGTTTGCTATTTTCCAGTCTGTCGGTACAACCCCTGTGTCAAGAGACTGTTGTATGATCTTGGTTAGCGGTTTGTAAATAACTTTTCATTTCTTTGAGTACTATTGGGAAGATCTAATCTGGCCCAGGGGATTTGTTTATTTTAAGAGCTCCTAGTCCCTTTAACACTTCTGCTTCTGTTATGCTAAAGTTATTTAAAACTAGATAGGAACAGGTCGACATGTGGGGCATGTTGTCAGTGTCCTCCTTTGTTAAAAACCTGTGAAAAGTAATCCTTTAATATATTTGCTATTTTTTTTCTTTGTCTATGTCCATTTGTGTCTTAGACATTTAACCACTTCAACTCCAGATGTAAAAATGAAGCCCCTTCCCAGGTTTCAGATTTTGAAAATGTTTTCAAACCTGTAATTGCTATAAAATGTTAACATATGATTAATAAAACACAAATAAATCACTTAAGCTGTGTTTTTCATTAACCTTTTATGCTGCTGTGTACTACATACCTATATTCAATATAGAGATAAAAACGTTTTTTTTTTTAATAATGAAAGCAAACGCTGCTAATAACAATAATCGGTAAACAGTAACTATCAAATAAAAATCGAACATCAAAACGTGTGCCATTATCGACTTGCTCTGTGCCATTTATTGAAATGTTCAATACAACAGAAACCAGGATTGCCTTCGCAACCACGGCACATTTTTTCTTGTGTCTTTTTTTTTTTCATTTTGTAGCAGACCCTGTACCTGTTTTACAGTGTCTGCTTCGCTTGTGTTGGAGGGATAGTCACAAATGCTTGTACACAGCTACCTTGCACAGGCATTGTGATGGATCTGGCTGCTGCATTGCCTGTACCCAGTGCTGTGTTTTGATTACTATTTTGTCACAGTACTGCAATTTCAAACCAAACAGCTTCCCGTTTGCAGCTGGCTTACCTGTAAAGTAGCTGCATGCTCTTCTGTTTGTACTGTTCTTGGCTCCACATCCTCTTCATCATAATAGCTGAGTGATAAGTTAGCATCACTGTCGCTGGTATCAAAATCCTCCGAACCAACTTAATTCCCATTGCTCATTATAGAAAGACCACGTACGTTGCCATGTTTAGCTTTCGCTAAAAACTATATAAACTACAACTTAACAAGTAAAACTAATAATAAAACAAAACATAATAATTTAAATGTATCTCATCCTTCTAAATGCCCACAGGTAGACTTGTATCCAATTGTGTGTCATGTAGCTATTCCAATGTCACCTGACCCTCCCTCAACTTTCATTGCACATTCCACAGTACTAGCACTGCTTTAGAGAATGAAACCTGAAACGCTAGACTGAGAAACCGATCATAGAATAGAATGGGTAACTTGACGTATGCAGGTACGGCGTGGTACTGTAAGTGGGTGTTCATTTGACGTACGTGAGTCTGTCATGGTGTTGAAGTGGTTAACCTCCTCTTTGAATGCTCTTTTGCTGTTATAATATTGGAAAAAGTTTGGAATTGGTTATAGCCCCCTTAGCAATATTGATCTCTCTCTTGGTTTTTCTAACTTCCTTTTTGAGTTGTTTGCAGTTCGAAGTACACTTTCTGTGTACTTTTGTTTTTGGTCCCCTTTAAATGCTCTGTAAATTGCCTTTTTTTATGAATATTTTTAATTGATCTATTAAACCATTTTGGCCATTTTGTTTTGGATTTGTCTACTTTTGGGATGTAATTGTTTTGTGCCTCTATTACTACATTAAAGCCATCCTTTTTCTGTGGATGTTTTCTCTATTTTACTCCAATCTGCTTCTGTTAGCCTTTGTTTCATACCTTCATAGTTTGCTTTTCTACAATTGTAAACCTTAGCTTTAGTCATTACTTTTGGGGTTTTAAAAAACACTTCAAATGACATCATGTTGTGGTCTGAGTTTGCCAATGGCGCTCTGACCTCTGTTTTAGTTATTCTGTCTTCATTATTTGAAAAGACTAAATCAAGGCATGCCTCCCCTCTAGTCGGTGCCTTGACAAATTGCGGTAGGAAGCAGTCATCTGTCATTTCCACCATTTCAATTTCATCTGTTGTGCTCCTTACCGGGTTTTCCCATTTTACATGGAAGTTGAAATCCCCCATTTTTAGTATGGCTTCTCCTTTTCTACATGCATTTCTAATGGCATTGTGTAACAGATTATTATGCTCGGCGTCTGAATTTGGCGGTCAGTATCATGCTCCTATTATGACCTTTGAATTTTTGTCCATTTATTCTGACCCATATTGATTCGGTGTTGTTTTTTGTCCTGATTTAACACCTGGGCTTCAAGACTATTTCTTATGAATAGCTCTACCCCTACGCCTCTTCTGTCCTGCCTGTCTTTCCTATACAGTGTGTACCCACTAATATTATATTTGTCTCCATCACTCTCAGACAACCAAGTTTCTGTAACACCTATCACATCGTAGTTACTACTTAGTGCAGTAGTTTCAAGTTCTAACATATTTTTTCGGAGACTTCTAGCATTAAGATAAATACATTTAATAGTTGTCTTACCTGAGTTGCCCTTGTTTTGATGTGGTCTCCCTTCTGTTTTCTGTTTCCTCCCCCTTTCTTTCTAGTTTAAATGCTTCTGGACCTCCTGAAGGATCCTTTCTCCGAGTAGATTGGTTCCCTTCTGTTTAAGTGCAGTCCGTCCCACCTGTATAGATAGTCCTTGTTGTAGAAAGTGCTCCAATGTTCAAGAAAGATGAAGCCTTCCTGTGTACACCACGATTTCAGCCATGCATTTTGATTTTGTATTTCCAGCTGCCCATATGGTCCTTTGCAAGGTGCCAGCAGTATCCTAGAAAATACCACAGTTTTGGTCTTGTCTTTTAATTTCCTTCCTAGCTCCCTGAACTTGTTTTGCAGGGATCTTGGCCTGTCTCTTCCAATGTTTGCACCGATGTGGACGACTACTACCGGGTCTTCTCCTGTTCGTTCTAGGAGCCTGTCCACGTCCTCAGTGATATTCTTGACAGAGGCTTCTGGAAGGCAGCACACTAATAAGAGAGTCCAAACTGTGAACTGAAGTTGCTGTGTTCCTCAATATGGAGTCCCCAACAATCATGACCTCCCTTCTTTTTGCTGCCTGGCCAGCACTGTTTATAGGGTCCTGGGTGTTTCTTTCATTATCTTGATGTTGCTTTTGGTTGTCTAAATTTTGAAGTGGCTCAAATTTGTTGGATGTTTTGATTTCTGGTGGTTGTGTTTGACGAAGTTTCTTTTTTTCCCTTCTTCTGCCTATCTGAACCCAGCTGTTTCGACTCTTCCATCTCCCTGGTGGCTTTCAGTCTGCTAGGGGTGCAGACTTCCATGAATTGTGGGTGTGTCAGCTCCTCAAGCTCCTGTTGCTGTCTCATTTCCTCCAGCTCCATTTCCAGCACACTTACTAATTTAAGCAATTCCTGGATCGTGCAGCACTTTACACACACTTGGTTGAGCTCTGTTGGGTTTTCTCAGATTTCCCACATCATGCAGTTGTCACAGATTACTGGCTTGACGACCATGTGTGTTTTTATTTTTGGAAGTTTAGTTTGTCTTCTGCAGCTGTCAACCTGCTTCTAACTGCGTTGTACTTGTCCACTAGTATTTCTCCCACGCTGTCGCCTCACATGTTGTCAGAGTGAACACTGGCTGCCTTTAGTTTGTTTTTCTGTGCTGCGGGCTCTGCCCCCCCCCCCCCCGTGTCGCAGAGCGGCTGCAAATTTGAATCGACTAGGATTGTTAAAAGGGGCTGACTTTCCGGTAAAATAAAAATATATGATTGGTCTGGGTTAGCCAGTCAAAATACAAAATGCTGCATTCTGATTGGCTACTTGAGAGAATGGCGACACATTTTATTAATTTCTTTTTTTTAACTGCAGCTACTCGGCAGAACCCCCATGTCTGATGCCATGGATTGTGTGAAGATGGAATCTGTCCCCATTAAAGAGGAGCTCCCTAAACTTGAACGGGTCCCAATTAGACTGGCTTTCTCTGGATTGCTTTCCCTCCCCATGAAACCGGAGATGCCATGTGACAGCATCAAGTCAGAGGTGTCTGGTATTAAAGCTGAGAGCAATGAACTGGAGATCCCCCAGACAGCAGGACCAGTTCCCATTAAAGAAGAGGTGCTGGAAATGGTATGTATGAAATATATTGTATTGTGTAGATGCCACTTAACCTGGTAATGTCAGACCGACAAACTTTGCTTCTTTCCTTTGTGCTGGTAACATGCATGTATTTCTTAAGTGCTGTCCACATCAAAGTGAGTACACTCTCCTCTGAGAAATCAGTTTTCAACCCGGCTCCAGCCTGGAAAGGACCTGGTGTTTTGAGGGTCCCATTTCTTTACTTCAATGCCACATTTTATAGGTGATGGATATTATACTAATTATTTATCACACGTAAGCACTTCATTTCTCTAGCCAGCTTGTGATTGCTCTCCGTAATCTCCATAATGGCAATGTTTTTAAATTATGCTAAAATCAAAACTGTTCTACAGTATTTTGCATTTAAGTTTGCATTGTCTGTCTGTCTTGCTGTCTTTCTGTTCTCTGTGTCTTTCTATCTGTGTGTCCTAATAAGGTAAAACACAAAAAATCAGAACTCGATCGGCTCTCGGTATTGGCCAAGACAATCTTATCTGGGCACGTCTAACTTCTTTTCCTTTTACTAAAGTGTAAAAACTTGTCTGGATATTAACAATGGAGGTTATAATTGCATGAATGTTACTCAACAACATGCAGGGACTTCATTTTTAAACATCTTTTGATAGCATTTTTTATTTATTTTTTTCTTCTTACAGCAGCTACCAAGCAGAACAGTGTGTGATGCCATGGACAGTGTGAAGATTGAAACTGACCTGATTAAAGAGGCGCTCCCTGAACTTGAAGTGGCCCCAATTAGACTTTTATCTGCACTGGCTTCCCTCCCCATTAAACAGGAGCTCTGTGAGATCAAAACAGAGGTGTCTGCTGGGATTAAAGCTGAATGCAATGAATTGGAGATCTGCCAGACAGAACCAGTTTCCTTGCAAGAAGCAGTTCTGGAAATAATGCATATTAAACAGGAGCCCCTCAAAGTGGAGTTTGAATGCTTGGAACCAGAGAGGGAAGAATCAGAGGACTTGAAAGCAGCCCCTCCTGCGCTGGGTCCTGTACGCCTGCGGGCGTGTAGTGTGGTGCTGAAGAGAATCTGCCTGAGAGTGCAGGGCGCTGGAGCGGAAGCCAGCTCTCCCAACAGCATGCGAGGATGTGGAAAGGAAGACGGTGGGGAGTTCACATTCAGAATGCAGTCCAGCAGGTGAGTAGCTGAGTAGCCGTGGCATTGTAATTATACTGTGTCATATTATCCACAGTAGGACTGAGAGGCAGGGAGCAGATGGGTTACGCTACTAGGTACTTAAACACTCCAGTTGAAGTCGCACTCCTATTATCGTTCAACTAAAATGGCCCCCAGTATTTTTAGCAGATGCCCTTATAATATGACATTGTTTTTTACATACAATTACCCTTTTATACTGCTGGGTTTTTACTTGAGCAATCTAGGTGAAGTACCTTGTTCAAGGGTACAATAGCAATGTACCCCATCTGGTCTTGCAACTATCTGATGATAGTGAAATCTCCCAGATCACGTTGTAGGGGAGGTCACAAGCTGTCCAATCATACCTTGACTTTGTTTGTAGCCCAATCCATTAGAGTAATCGATGTGCGAAGTAAACAGAGCCACATCTATTGCAAGCAAGCGCGCAGCATTATGCACAACGGATCACGGGTTCTTAACATTTTCTGATCATTTTTCAATTTATAAAATTTGTAAAATCGAACAAAATGTTGCAGTGTTCCAAAGCATCCCAAACGAAGTCGATTCAGTGTTTCTGAAGATTTGGAGGAGATGGATAGTAGTGAAAGTGACGGCGAAAGTGATCAACTTTCTGGGTTGGAGAGCGCTGATTCAATGTCTGAAGCAGCATTTGAAGATGGATTGGATCCTCTTCAGGATTTGTAAGTATAATGGATCCACACTACATTTTATTATTATTATTATTATTATTATTATACATAATTTTCAATATGCATTTTTTTTACTGTAAGTATGTTATTAGAAAATGCAACCATTTGACTCTCAAGGGACACATAGAAATAACGTTTTTTTAAAAACCATGTCTCATCTGTGCTGTGCTGCTCTATACAGTCTAATTTTTACATGCAATAGAAGTTGCAAGAAATAATTGTTTCTTCCTGACCGTCTTTATTGTTTTCTCATTGATGTTCACTGATTTATTGCATGGGAGTGTTTAGCAAACTTTTTTTTTTTTTAATTCCATGATTACAAGGAGTGATGTTACTCCCCTAGAGACAGTGTATGTTTTCTTAGCCGTTCAAGATAAGCTGTCTGCCTGCCCCAACAATCACTCACTCAGTTCCTTTGTTTGCCAATCAAAGTAAAGATGAAAGGAACTGAGGTGTTTTTAGTCTGGCAGCTTGATTTGAGAGCAGCCAAGTTCTCTGCAATCTCATTATTATTGTAGACATTTAGCAGACACTTTTATCCATCAATGTTCACCTCTCAGCAGTGCAAATACTGTGCTTGAATCTGTTGCTCATTGATACTGTTAATGGAAATGTTATTCTAATTTTCAATTCATTTCACTTTTTATTTTCAGTGAGGACACTGAAGAAAACCCTCCCCCCTCAAGTGAGAGTTTTTATGTTTCTCAGCGGAAAAGGAGACGATCCATTCCCACCCCTCTCCCTTATATCACCTCAAGCATGCCTGCAAGACCAGTTGAGAGCAGGCGGGCAAGCACACCCACCCCCACCCCCACAACCTCAGACCCTGAGGAGAGGTGGAAATTTGTAACTGAGGATGACGTTGAACCTATGCAGCACCGCTTCTGTCCTGCACGAGCTCCTGGAGCACAACTGGATACTTCAAGAAAGTATTCCCCGCTAGACCTCTTCCAGCTTTACTTCAGCATGAACGTCGTTCAATCTTTGTGTACAAACACAAATAAAAATGGAGAAAAGCAGCAGGCCCAGGGGAAAAAATACCAGTGGGATCCAGTTTCAATCAAGGACTTCTACCAGTTTTTAGGAATCCGAATTTTAATGGGGCTACTGACAACTTCCACCGTGAGGGATTACTGGAGTCCACGTAAGCCTTATGGAATCCCATTCTGTCACACTGTGATGTCCAGGAAGAGATATGAAGCCATCGCTTGGACTCTGCACATAAGTGACCCAGAGGAAGATAAAGAGAATGATCAGAAGAAAGGAACTCCACAACATGATCGCCTCTTCCGTCTCAGACCCCTCTTGGATTCCCTCCTCCTGTCCTGCAAGGCATACTACCACCCCCGACAGAACCTTTCAATTGATGAACGCACGGTGGCCTCAAAAGCCAGGATGGGGTTCAAGCAGTACATGAAAGCAAAGCCGACACAATGGGGCTTCAAGCTGTTCGTGCTGGCTGATGCCCACAACGGGTACACATGTGATTTCAACATCTACACAGGAAAATCCAAATCAGATTCTGGGAAAGGACTGAGTTATGACTCCGTTATGAACCTCATAAAGGTGTCATACTTAGGCACAGGGTACCATGTGTATGTTAACAATTTCTACACCAGCACAACACTGTTTCGGGACCTTTACAAGCTCAAATTTGGAGCATGTGGGACCATTAGAGAAAATCGTCAGGGCTTCCCACGGACAAAAGAAAACGCCCTCCCTAAAAAAGCTGATAGGGGGACAATTCGCTGGATACGAAGCGACAAACTGCTGTACACCAAGTGGATGGATACACGTGAAGTGACGATGTGCAGTTCCATTCATAAAGTGTACACAGGAGACAAAGTCCAGAAACGGGTAAGGAATGAAGATGGGATTTGGAGAACACAGAATGTTCCTGTTCCTGTTCCTACTCCTGTAAAGGCCTACAATCAGCACATGGGAGGGGTGGATTTGTCAGATGCCCTTATGAAGTATTACAACATGGCACAGAAAACCAAAAAGTGGTACAAGGAAATTTTTAATCATTTCATTGACATTGCTGTTGTCAACAGTTTTCTGCTCCATAAGGAATTGGCACAGGCTGCAAATACAAAGGCACTTTCACACAAAACGTTTAGAGAGGAGCTATGCAAGCAGCTGGTGGACATCGGGCTTGTGGAGCAGGAGGCCAGTGCGAGTACAGATAAACTCTGTGTCCCTGTAGCCATTACAGAGGGCAAGGAACTCGACCCCTCCATGAAGGCCTCCTTTGGGCGTAGACACTGTGCTTTGTGCAATGAAGGGAAACTGAGGAACAAAACACCCTGGAAATGCGAAGCCTGTGATGTGCCATTATGTGTCATTGTGGACAGAAACTGCTTCAAGAAATGGCACATGCGTTAGGAAAAAAAGACTTTATAGCAACTTAGGGATGCAAGTAATTCATTTGTTCATTTTGTACAGTTCATGGTGTAATTAGGTTTTTGTTCAATTGTATGTATTGTTTGAAAGAAAATATTTGATTTGAAGTAAACACTTTTTTGAAAAAAAAACAACTCTTCATTATTTGGATAAGGGCGTCTGCTTAGCAGACGTCCTGGATAAGGGCGTCTGCTAAGAAATAAATAATAAATAATAATTTTGCTTCTTGACTTTTACATACTTTCAAGCGAGTAACACAAATACAGAATCAAGTACTGAAAATTCAGAGCTACAAAACATTCTCAGTAGCAACATTCTCCTGCACAAACACACAGTTATGTGAGAGCAATGTGCCTGACAGTTGTGGCATATGGCTTGAGAGTATTTGTCATCATGCATACTCATCATGGATACATTTCGGGCACCCCAAAGCTCTCCAAAAAGGCCACCTTTTGAATGAAATATTGGACAAAAAAAAAGAGGATTACAAAATCTAATTCATGTGGCAATGGATAGCATGTGAGGTGCCAGAAGTTAACGTCCCTTTTAGAACTTGCTCAAGAAACTAGTATATCAATTGACATAAAGATTTACACAATGTTCATTGTTGGAGAGGTTTGGGGACACTTGGGCCTAGCTTTGTAAAAACTCCTGTAGAATTTGATCCCTTTGTTCAAACAGTTCTAAATTTTTACCTATAGTAGACATGTTGGTGAAGCACTGGAAAGAAATCTGGCTCTTTTCATATGCTACAAGTTGAAAAAATGACTATAGAAAATAAAAAAAAAATGAAAAGCGTTTGTTTTTTTTATGTATTTTCTTCTGGATATCTCCTTCCAGTGTGGTACTGAGTAAGACTTTGATCACACCTGAGGTTTTACTCCTGATGCCCAAGGGGTTCAAGCCCTGAACCATGCCTGTGCTGTCTATACTTTGGAAGATATTGTGATTTATTTAAGGGCACAGCCCCCCAGGCAGAAATTGCCTGTGAGGGGCTGGGGTTTAAACAGGTTAAGTATGAAATTTGAATAGAACTTGAAATCTCCAACTACTTTATAAGCTGAAGAATATTAACCAAATTGTTAGTTCACTTGAGTTCATTTAAATAACTCAGAGCTCAGTTGGAACAAAACCCAGCAGAGACAAGGGGTCCCCATGACCAGGGCTGTGAACCACTGCTTTAGAAGTGAAGAAAGGTTACTGTTCTTTGAGACTAAAACAATTGGCATGTGAATTGTAAAAGATAATCAGAACGATTAGAATATGAACACATCTGAAGTGAGACGATGGCCATGTTTGCATGCAAAAAGTGAAAAACGTGTTCCGTTATAACTTGCGCTCTTTTGGTAATGACTTCCTTACAGTGCCGTTTGCATGTGAGTTAATTTTATCGAGAGAAATTGTCCTTCCAAATGCAAACGAGCCCAAGATGAAGGAAATATGAGTGGGTTTATTTAAATATCACAGAATGCGCTGAAGCATAGTACTGTGTGATGACAAGTGTACTCGTTATAAATGTTATGTATGTGTGGCATAGTAATGAGACCATTGAAAGGAGATAAGATACAGTCTATCAGTGGGTTTGTTTTTTTAATTTTTAACTGAAGGGGTGAATGTTTGTTTATTTTTTGTTGGTTTAGCATTAACTGACTTATGAATGTGAACAGACCTTGAATGTGTGTGTAGGTTGGCACAGAATGATCATCTTTGGATTGAAATTATAGTTCTGTAATGTGGTTCTTAATGAACAGTACACAATTTCACTGGAATACTTAAAAAAAAAAAAAAATAATAATAATAAAAATGAAGAGCTTAAACAAAGTCACGTCGTCTACAGTCGTTACTGCAGTTTTGATTTTAATCCGTGACTCTTCAAAACTTCTAAAGGATCTCTACTGTAAGGCTGTTTCAGAGAACGTTTGAATCCTCAGCAACCCATCGACCTTCCCAGCGGTGGTGACTTGCTTTGTCGTCGGAAGTGAAACCACCTCCTGTACCAGTAGAGCAATGGAAAGTACATCCTTTTTTCCCTCCATTGTAAGCCTGTAAGTTTTTGGTTTACTATTTTTTTGCGAACCACCTTGGTGTTTTCAACATCCTCCTATTATTAAAGCAAACCTTTCCAATTATGATCACGTTTTAAATTAGGGCTGGGACGATAGTGCTTTTTTTACTATCAATGCATCGTTTTCATGAAGACCCAATGCATTGTTTTTTCATCACAAAAAAAAACGTGTAAATAAGTACACATATTTTCATCAAATCTAATCACAAAAAGTAGGGCAGCAGTGTGGAGTAGCAGTTAGGGCTCTGGACTCTTGACCGGAGGGTCGTGGGTTCAATCCCAGGTGAGGGACACTGCTGATGTACCCTTGAGCAAGGTACTTTACCTAGATTGCTCTAGTAGAAAAAAAACACTGTATAAATGGGTAATTGTATGTAAAAAAAATAATAATAATAATGTGATATCTTGTAACAATTGTAAGTCGCCCTGGATAAGGGCATCTGCTAAGAAATAAATAATAAAAGTAAACATTTCTCCAGTTGAATTTAACTACACATTTGTAATTGTTTAGTCACACTGTTGGTGAGGTTCCTCACAAAAGGTTAATAAAATATTACTGTTTTACTTTAAGATGTCTTGACATTTTATTCAGAAACATTATGACATCGACGTTCTCCGGTTTCAAAGAACGGAGTTTGTTCTCAAGCATCCCTGCTTTGCTGAACACACGCTCGCTTGGGACCGATGTTGCAGGGATACTTAACATGCTCTTTGCCAAGGGTGCTAGGTTAGGAAAGCGTGTTCAGGTTATTTTTCCGCCAAATCGGGGGAACTTTGCTGATTAGTGGAGTTTCAGAAGCATAAATCATAATCTCTTGTTGGATTAAGATTTCCTTGGAAGCAGTGTGTGTTTTGTTGCTGTCCATGAAGTAACAGTTCCATTGCTTGTTCTGTATTTGTTTTTAAGAGGCAAGTCCTCACTTGTACAGGGATGATTTCTGTCATTTTCAAGGTTGTCCTCCACCAGCCTCACTAGTTTGGAAGACCATGCTACAGACATGCGGTCTTTGGCATGTTTGTATAGGAAATCCAGATGGCTATCGTGGGGTCAGGAAATGACACAAAAAGCAGTGGCATAACCTCATTACTTGGGTCATTCAGCTGATGTAAACAAAATCACTGAGACACTAGCTTATCTCTCAAACTCTGTGTAACTGGAATTAGCAAATCAGTTGAATTTGAAGAAGACAATGTCTCCTCTTCCTGAGGGACTTCAGTCAGTCTGTGTTTTATCCCTGTTGCAAGTGGGTACAAACAACTAGCCATAATGTTTTTCTCTGCACTCAAAGTACTGTCTCCAGTTTGAATGGCTGTAGTAGTATCGCAGCCATTAGCGTCGTGAGATCTAAAGTAGCTGCGTCAGACTTTTTGGTCAAATCTGGTTTTGACAAAACAGCAATAACTGGCCATTTTAATTCAAGACGTTCAAACATATAATAATCCATGTTCCACCTTGTTTGTACATCCTGTATTAACTTGAGTGCTGCTTTTTCTGTGTTCAGCATTTTTGTTTGTTTTATTTAAAACACTTGTTGCCATCTCACTCTCTTTAAAATGTGCAACCAGTCTCCTTGCTGCTGCCAGTAACGTATGGACTTGTCGTGCATCCTCCAAGCTTTTCTGAATGCAGAGATTTATTGTGCCATGCACAGCTCACACTTGCCACGTTACCAAAAAGTAACACAGCACTCTCGCATACATACACTCTCGCGTTGTCATGAACACAGCCTGTTACTTTTGTAGCCACATCAAAATCTGTTCATCTGATTGATCGCTTCTGCTAAATTCACAGCTGTGTGTCTCTCGTGTAATTTTCGCTAATACTTTTGACTCGAGTTCCCAGTTTTGCTTAATGTAATGGCAGGTGACTGTTAAACGCTTCTTGTGCCATGCTTGCCCATAGATCGGGAGTGATTGAATTACACTCCTGACTTGAAGCTTTTCCTTTGCACGTTTGATCCAGAGTAATGCATTTGGAGATTGTCTTTCGACAGGGCATTTCATAGCCCGGAGCAAGATTCGCAATCAGATTTTTAAATGCAGCTCCCTCTACTATACTAACAGGGCTGATATCTTGTGTGACAACATCCACTATCAGGCCTGTTATTTCTTTTTTTGATTTGACGCTTTTTGGTTCAACTTTCTTTCCAGAATAAGCTGTCACTGAAGGTTGCTTCCTTTTGTTTTTTACTTGTGTTCCCGCTGTCGTATTTTGTCGGGTGCTGTCTTACTAAATGATCCTGCAGGTTGGTGGTTTTGCCACGGAAGCTCTTTAGAACTACACTAACAGAGCGTTTCACCTTTCCACTTCCTTCTTTTGTTAGTCTCTGTAGTCTTTTTTTTTTTTTTGTCACGCTTATTACTCTGCAAACGTACGTGCTGCGTAGTGGGCGGGGAGGTTTTTATTGTTATTTAAAGGAACCAAAGGCAAGGAATAAGACTGTAGATTTAAATTCACGGTCTTAAGAAAAAAGGGTCCTATTAATGAACTGATACAGGTGTGTCGTCCCCCCCCAACCATCGATTGGTTATTCCAATGATTCGATGCTTTGTCCCAGCTCTATTTTAATCATTATGAACTTATACAAAGACTTCTCATTAATAGACACGGTGTTTGCATTTTCTGTTTACTTCTGGTGTCTAATGCGTTTGTGTCATTTACCTGACCAGCGCATTGCCATATGGGATATCGAGTTTTCTTAAACAAAATTGGGTAGCTGGTGATAAAAAGGGGATCGCTAGTCTTGTACATCTGAGTTTAGAATCGTACTGAAGGGTCATTCCGCAGTAAAACTGACATGAATAACAAAAAATAAGTGCCTTAATCTTTTCATTCAAATGACCTATGATGATTTAGCAATGTTTTTTACATTTAAACATTTGTTAAAATATATATAATTTCATACTTTTTTGAATGGAAGTTTCATTTAAAAAAAAAAAAAAGTTGAATTTACTTGAAACTGCAAATTACCTGATGACTCAAAGTACTTCAAAACTGAACAATTAAATATGTGAATGTATTTACTAAAATTCCAAGTATTTGCTATTGCAAGGGTTCAATATTAATCCCAAAGAAATGTCACTAAGAATTTTCTAACCTCATACCAGCAGCAACAATATGCAATGCCGTGAAAAAGTATTTCCCCCTGTGTGATTTTCTGCGTTTTTGCATATTTTTGACACTGAATGTTATCAGATCTTCAACCAAAACCTAATATTAGATAAACGGGACCCGGAGTGAACAAATAACCCAATGACCCTGTGTGAAAAAGTAATCTCCCCCTTAGACTCAATAACTGGTTACGCCACCTTTTAGCAGCAATAACTGCAACCAAACGCTTCCTGTAGTTATTGATTATTCTCTCACAGCGTTGTGGAGGAATTTTGGCCCACTCCTTCATGCAGAACTGCTTCAAATCAGTGACATTTGTGGGTTTTTGAGCATGAACTGCTTGTTACAGGTCCTGCCACAAGATCTCAATGGGGTTTAGGTCTGGACTTTGACTAGGCCATTCCAAAACTTTACATTTCTTGTTCTTCAACCATTCTGATGTAGACTTGCTTGTGTGTTTTGGATCATTGTCTTGCTGCATGACCTAGGTATGCTTCATCTCATGGACAGATGGCCTGACATTCTTCTGTAGAATTCTTTGATGGAGCAGAATTCATTGGTCCTTCAATGGTGGCAAGGCATCCAGGTCCTGATGCAGCAAAGGATCCCCAAACCATGACACTACCACCACCATGCTTGACCGTTGGTATGAGGTTCTTACTGTGGAATGCAGTGTTTAGTTTTCGCCAGACATAACGGGGCCCATGTCGGCCAAAAATTTCCTCTTCTGACTCATCTGTCCATAGAACATTGTTCCAGAACTCTTGAGGATCATCAGGTGCTTTTTCGGCAAACTTGAGACAAGCATTCATGCTCTTAGTGAGCAATGGTTTCCACCTTGCTACTCTGCCATGAATCCCATTTTTACCCAGTGTCTTTCTGATGGTGGAGCCATGAACACTGACCTTAGCTGAGGCGAGAGAGGCCTGCAGATCCCTGGATGTTGTTATAGGATTCTTTGTGACTTCCTGGACGATTTTACGCCTTGCTCTTGGAGATTTTGGTAGGACGGCCACTCCTGGGAAGATTCAAACTTTCTACATTTGGACAATATGGCTCTGTCTGTGGTTCGGTGGAGCCCCAGAGCCTTAGAAATGGCTTTGTAACCCTTTCCAGACTGATAGACATAAACAACTTTTTTTCCGGAGGTCTTCGGGAATTTCTTTTGTTCATGGCATGATGTGCCTCTAGAACCTGTGTGCGGACAACTTCACTCTGATGGTAAGGGCAAAGTTAGATTTATATTGGGCAGGGCTGGCCCAAATCAGGCCTGGTTGTTAACCAAAGTACTCAAACAGCTGACCCTAATTATCCCTTTAATTGGGTTGAGTTAACTGGGGGGGGGGGCAATAACTTTTTCCCACCTGAAAATTGCATGTTTGATTACCTTGCACACCAAACAAATGAATGAAGCACCAAACTTTGGTGTCATTTTTTCTCTGACTCCCTCTATGTACTACTACAACCCACAAAAAAATCTGACCAAATACAGTGAAAAATGTGCAAAAAGGAAGAAAATCATACAGGGGGCAAATACTTTTCCACGGCACTGTACCAGGAATATAACTGGAAACTTCAGCTGTAACTTTGTCAAATCAACAATTATACAGGTGTCCCACACACAGTGATGTAGTCTAGACCAAACGTACCAAGACCAATATATATTTTTGTTGTGACCAAAGTGCGTGTGTGTGTGTGAGAGAGAGCATGCTTGCGTGCGCGTCATATATAATTTAGTGTGTGTAAGAAAAACGGTTTTGTCACTTGCATTAAATCCTGTTTTTTAACATTTTGTTTTTCAAAGCCAGCATAACGCTATGCAACACAGTCCGTTTAATTACCGTATACAAGTTTTAAATGTTTACAATGTTTTACAACTCGACAATGTTGCCGAATTTGTCATTCAAAGTTGTTTAGTTTTAATCAGTTTTGTCTGCTTGTTACTTTTTTCAGCCAACACATTTAAATGACCCTTGTTTGTTACATATTAAAAGATTGTTTTAAACGTTACAATGTAAATGTTTTTTTTTTTTTTTTTTTTTTTTTACATGAAACTTGTACTTGTATAGGTATATAAATGTCAACTGCTGTGGATAAACGCATCAGCCAAATCAATTAATATGACATGTAGTTATTTATTTCATGGACTTTGCTTCCCCCTAGTGGCACACATTCTTCATGACATTTCACAAGATTTTTATTTCAATGTTCTATTTATTTTCAGGACCGGTATTACTGTATGGCAAATTTAGTTCCGTTTGTTATTCATGGAGCTATTATTTAACATTGATGTACATGTTAGAACCAATCATTGCGATGCATTTCAGAAGATAATGGAAAAGTACGACCTGCTTTATCGTCTCCTATTGTGTTTAGAAGCAGAGTGGCTGTGCTTGCCGTGGTCCAGTTAACCCAACAGCAAATATGCGGAGATACTAAAAATGTTCTCTGATCTATTTTAGAAATATATATGTTTTGATGATAATGTTTTTGCATTCTGATTTTCGAAGTTTTATATAGCCTAATTATTTTTGAATGTTGCATTCCACAGCACAGTCAAATAAGAAATGCGATTACATGCAAAGCGCACTTATTATTTTTGAAAAAAGAATCACTTGTGTTAATATTTTCTGACCAAGACAAACCCGAATTTGCCTCTAAATATTCCACTAGGAGTTGTTGCGTTATACAGCGTTTTACCGCTCTTACCCGGTATGTGTTCACGTTTCAAAGTATGGTCAGATACAGTTGTGTTACTCTTTTAATTCGTTTAAACTGCATAGGCGGTTGCTATGCGCCAGGTGAGATATGGCTGTTAATGGGTTTCGAATCACCTTTCTCGTTTAGAACCTCCTTTTAATCTGGAGCCCGTCAGGCAATAAAGGAGATTATTCTTCTTCACAATTACCTGGAAATGGCGCATAAAGAAACAAAGGCTGTGAGGATAAAGCGCTCCACTTAACAAACTGGTCTCAACTGGATCGAGCAGAGCAATCCACCTGCAGCGTGAGGTGCAAGGCAGGATGGTGTTTTAAAATAACACGCTTCTCACAGCAAACAGTCTCCAGGGTGTACTTTCAAATGCATGCTGAACAGACACCTTTGTTTTCTGTTAAAAATGACGCGGCCATGTCTTCTATGCATCCTACTTACTTACAGGTAGAGGAGGTTATAAGCACATCCAAGCCAGAAGACGACCCATACGTCATATACAATGTATTTTATTAATGTTTTGTTTGTGGGCGTGCTGTGAATGTGTTTTAACATTGTGCAAAAATTAAAAGAAGAATCCTTTAAATCTGAGTGGAAATTAACCGGTTAAAATGACACTCACAGACAGATGAGCGTCATCGCAAAGTGCTCCGTGATAACATCCAGGGCATCACCAAGCCTGCTATCCGCCGCCTGGCTCGCCGCGGATGAGTGAAGCGAATCTCCGGGCTGATCTATTGAAGAGACCCGCGGGGTGCTGAAGGTTTTCCTGGAGAATGTGATCCGGGATGCCGTCACCTACACTGAGCACGCCAAGAGAAAGACCGTCACCGCTATGGATGTGGTGTATGCTCTGAAGCGCCAGGGTCCCACTCTGTACGGATTTGGAGGGTAGAGATTTGGACACAAACACGAACACAAAGACTCTTTTAAGAGCCGCCCACAATTTCATTTAAGGAGCTTACAATTATAAAACAAACTACAGTTGGGAAACCAGTAAAATGTTTAAAAGGAAGGGAGGGGGTGTAACTGCTGTTTTATTACTAATTTAGACTTATTTCACGCTGTGTTTCTGGATCATTTTTAGGTTAAACTAGTGTTAGATTTCTTTAGCTCCTAAACACAGATCTGGCTCTTGATGAAACGTTTAGGTATGTAATTGAATAAATCTATTGAATGGAATACAATAAAAAAGTAACTATTTGTGTTAACAATGACTAAATACGAGCTCAGTTAAACTGTTAATGAGCACAAAACAGTAACCTGGGTTTCAGAATATATTTGTATTTGTTGTATATTTAAGATGCGTCGGGAGTGGGTTTTAGTATCACTGTAGATTGGATTATTGATGCATTTAATAAAAGAAAAACAAAATATCTGAACTAAAAGTGTCCATCTATTAATCTCTCTCTGTCCTTTTCAAAATCATTCCAAGATGTATCTTAGAAACTGTTGGAAATACTGAAACAAATTATCCATCAGTTGAATTGACTATGCCACAAACAAACTTCTCCAGTGACATTTGAACCAGGGATCTTCTTTATTGAAAACTTAAGCCCCTAGGCTTTAGAACCACCCCAAGCTTGTATGGATGTCACAGTCATTTATTTTTGTACTGTGTGTGTGTGTGTGAGTAATGACTTTGTTTCTTACTAACATTGAAACGATTATGGCAGGAGACAAACAAATGTGAAAAAGTGCTAAATGTGAATTATTATTATTATGACGTATATTGGGATTTGGTCGTGAGTCACTAAGAAGAATGCTTGTATCTTATTTTTAGATTTAATTACATCTCTAAAAACAGCCTAGAAAGGGTTGAAAGGCGATCGTAATACATTAGATTACTTAGTTTATAAACTGTAAACTGCACCATACAGCTTAATTGGCTGTGTCTCAATGCCCCTGGTCACTAAAAGTGCTTCTCCTATCATTGTTAGAGCCAACAAGAATTAAAAGGTTTTAATTTGCCAGTGAATATTTGTGTTCTGTCTACTGCATGTGTTTCTACTTAAATATAATGAGCATTAGATACAATTTGATAATGTAAATGATCAAAAATAGTTTCTCTATTTTACTTCAGTCGTGTTATAATTCCCCTGGTAAAAAATGAAATGGTGTTACAACCGCCCAGCTCAGGGAGATATTTATTTTCCTTCAAACTCTGGCTTTTTATTTTCAGGAACTTTTAAGAGGAGCCCCTCTGTCAAAGGGTCTACATACTGTATTGTGAAGAATGTGGTTATCAGATGATTGCATTACACCCCAGATAGGGCAGGTGTAAGTTAGAGAGCCACGAGAGATGCCAAGTTAAAGAAGAGCACCTCACCCCCTTGTTTTTACACACTCCGTTTTAACGAGTCAATTTGTAAACCAAGAAAAAATCCTTAAAGTGAATTTAGGATACCTCCAAAAATGTTTATTTGCAAAGAAAATGCTTATCATCTGCGTAAAATATTTGTTTGTGTTTATATATAAATGCATGAGTGTTTGTAGACAAAATGTACGCCTACAAAATGTAAAATATCTGCTTACACACCCCGAACTATGTTTGTGTTGCATATAAATAACAAGAAGCAGTGGATCCATCCTGTAACATGTAAGCACAATACAAGTGAACACTTTTACAGGATGTGGCTAAGTAGCTGTTTGTAAATATTTTAAATGTTTTGTAAGCAATGTTTTTGACGAATAAATTTGATTATTTAAAAGATTTAACGTGTTTATTGCTTTTTAAAAATTTCAGTTAGCATAACTGAATTACCAGCACCACATGTTTCAATACTATACTGTAGTTGTTGGCAAAACATTGACACAACAGCATTTCTAAAAGGACAATAATGTGATCACCACGAGGTTGGTTGGCCACTTGGCATCTTAAAACACCATATATTCTTACTGACCGTTACAAACTGGACATTCTAAAAAACACCCACCCCAGCTAATGAGGGGCCCAACTAGCATCTCTAAAGTTGAGTTATTTTCATCTTGGCTAAAATAATTGTAACAAACTCTTGAACTCTCTTAAACAGGTTGTTCCTAATTTTAAACATGTTGTCTTTTATTAAATATACACACTTCTCTGTTTAAAGCCATCCTGTGTCGCTTCCTTCTGTGTCGGGGCAATATAGCTCTGGACATGCAGCCTCTACACGTGTTAACAATTCACATTTCTCCCCTTTTAAATTGCAACCTTGTTTTTACCATTTATTGCAAAGATTCGCCGTTTGGTTCTGCACCGTTTCTTATCTTCGAACAAACAAACCAGCAACACCCTTGACACAATGCTGCTAGCTAGTGCTGGGCCCGCCTAGTTTCTTATCTTCGAGCGCTGCCCTTAGCTCCTGCGGGGCACAGTTTAGTGTACAACAGTGTTCTCTTTCCCTCAGACACAGACAAACACAGACACATTTAGGGTTTGCAGCATTTTATTTTAATTTTTTTTTTTTTCTTTAAGCAAATACATTGTAACAAAGTTGGAACTTGTGCTTGGGTCTCAAGCTGTGTAAAATAAGGTTTTTAAATTGTTAACAATGTATACAGGTTCTCATATTTTATTTTGTTTTATTTATTTGTTTAGCACGTTTTTAGTCTTTTTTTAACAGACACGCTTCTCTGTTCTCTACAGGTTTTAACACTTTACTGCTCATTTTATTTTCATAACTTGCTTTATCTTTTCAACACTTGATACATTTGTTTTTTCACATTTTCAAGCTTGCTTTATTTTTCAACACTATACATTTTTTTTCCCAATTTCAAACTTGTTTAAAGAAATATTGTTTATTCCTTTGTTGTTTGAAATAAATAATAACAAACTGTATACCATTGTTTTCAAACTTATTTTTATTTTTCTACAGTCTGTTTTATTTTGTTTTCCCCATCTTTACCGACCCATTTATTTTTCTGAAATAAATAATATAACAAACTGTATAATATAACAAAATGTCCGTCTATCTGTATTACAACATGTAATTACAGGTGAACAAATGCAAAAGATAACATGAAAATTGTTAACCTTGATAAACATGTAACTTTTGTATTACAGTTATTTCACTGTTTGTTATTTATTTGTGTTATTTTCCATTTTATTGTTTTGATTTTATCCTATGTTCTCCAGTTTTTTGTCCAGTGTATGGATGTTCACAATTGTAAAGCTTTTCTCAATGAAAATGTATTGTACATGAAAGAACTTGACTATTTCTTTAACCTGCCATTATAGTATAAATCACTTTCATGAACATGAAATATACTTTGCTGCATGTAAGGTACTGTATTTATGACAGTTTACATTATTGAATTCTGTTTAACCACTACGGTAGAACACTAATAGTAAAACACTATTTTGTTTTTTTTTTTTAAGAATTAGACTCAAATCAAAGTCGATTCCATCAATTCCCAGACCATGAATCGATTTCAGATTCGACTCTCAAATTTTTGTAATCGCCCATCCCTATCTGAAACAGCACCAGACGCCAGCAGCAGGACAGTAATGCAACCTTCTTTTTATCTTGTACTTTATGTATACAATTACAGCCACACGCACCTGCCTTCAATCAGTAAAAAAAAAAAAAAAATCTCACCGTCGGTGAAGTGAACCCCGGTCTCCCGCGTGACAGGCGGGGATACTGACCACTATACTAACGAGGAAGGCACGCGCTACCTGCCACTATGGAAACGTATTTAGTTGTAAAGCGTCTAAGTCAAAACTGCCTGCTGAGCTTAATGGTTTACGGATCGAAAACAGTATAGTACAAACAATTAAAAAAAAAAAAAACGGGCTGGTCCGGGATTTGAACTCGGGACCTCTCGCACCCAAAGCGAGAATCATACCCCTAGACCAACGAGCCAGCTGCCGGTTTTATCCGGCGGCCGACGCGTGATACAGTCTCTGGCAGCAAAATAAGTGCAGCGTGACCAGAGTCACGTTCCGTCTGCCGGTGCGGAATGCTGCTGGCACCTCAGAGGAGGGGGGCTTAATACTCGCCAACGCAACCTTCTTTATTTTTTGGCATTCTTATAGAGCTGCTTATTTTTTTGGCTTTTTTTAAAAAAATTCGCAGCACGAAAACTAGGATTCACATGTGTTTCACGTAACACTTTTTCAATTCATTCATCTGGTCACAGTGTTTTACCGCTACAGCAGGACCCGGCAATGCTTTTAATGCAATCGGCATTAAAAGCTGCCACGTCAGTGGAGAACTGCACGAGTACTCTCGCTCTCATTTCAGACAAGGGGATTTGAATTGCCTTCTAGCCGCTCTCGCTCACGCCGGGCGCCGTGGCGTGTGTCTGTAATCCCAGCTACAGGGGCAGGTTGAGGCTGTCGGATCGCTTGAGCACGGGAGCTCTGTGCTGCAACTGGCTGAGCCGATCGGGAGTCTGCACTTAGCACGGCATCGACATGGCATTTCTGGGGGAGCTCGTGAATGCCAGGTCGTCTAAAGAGGGGTGAACCGGCCCAGGTCGGGAACGGAGCAGGTCAAAACCCCTGTGTCGCACCAGTAGAGGGACTGCTCCTGTGAGCGGACGTTGCAGTGCATCCTTTGCAAAACAACGAAACCCAGCCTCCTTTTTTTTCTATTTATTTTTTTGAAGTACATGCTGCCTAACTGATCCATTCCAAACATATCAAAACGAAATCCCACCTAAACTACTTTCCTCATTTATAGCGACCGCTTCTCGATGCCCATAGAAATGCTAGCCTCCAGTTAAAGAAGTCAGACGTCCCAAACAGGGAACAGCACACAGCTCGGAGACACGGCAAAATTACAGTGCTCTCGACAGGTACACCCAATATCAACGTGTCTCCCATCTAACAGAACTGCCAGGTCTGCACTTCTTTGGAAACTCGGGGGACCAAAACCAAAACCGTGGCAGACGCTGGCTCGTTGGTCTAGGGGTATGATTCTCGCTTCGGGTGCGAGAGGTCCCGGGTTCAAATCCCGGACGAGCCCGTTTTTAATTCTTTTCTATTACACTTTTCCAATTACTGTGCATTGCCGATACGCACGCTCAGATTCCATGAACAACAATATCACAGCGACCGAGGGCTGATTGCACAATGGTTAAACGAGGACTGCAGTCTTTGTTGAGTCTGCAAAGCTGTTGCTGTGACACGCCTTGTAATATGGAATATGTTGAAACCGAATTGTCTGCTTGTGTAACACCTAGCCAACAAGGGGTGATTAAAACGTCACGCAAGCATTGGTGGTTCAGTGGTAGAATTCTCGCCTGCCACGCGGGAGGCCGGGTTCGATTCCCGGCCAATGCAAGCTTCTTCTTCTTTTTTACTTTATGTATAGAATAACAGCAGCACGCACCTGCCTTCAATCAGTAAAAAACAAAACAAAACAAAATCTCCCCGTCGGGGAATTGAACCCCGGTCTCCCGCGTGACAGGCGGGGATACTGACCACTATACTAACGAGGAAGGCACGCGCTACCTGCCAATATGGCAACGCATTTAGTTGCAAAACGTCTAAGTCAAAACTGCCTGCTGAGCTTAATGTCGGTTTACGGATCGAAAACAGTATAGTACAAAACAAAACAAAAAAAGAAATTCGGGCTCGTCCGGGATTTGAACCCGGGACCTCTCGCACCCAAAGCGAGAATCATACCCCTAGACCAACGAGCCAGCTGCCGGTTTTATCCGGCGGCCGACGCGTGATACAGTCTCTGTCAGCAAAATAAGTGCAGCGTGACCAGTGACCCGTTCCGGAATGCTGCTGGCACCTCAGAGGAGGGGGGCTTAATACTCGCCAACGCAACCTTCTTTATTTTTTAGCATTCTTATAGTGCTGTTTCTTTTTTTTCTTTTTTCTTTTAATTCGCAGCACGGAAACTAGGATTCACATGTGTTTCACGTAACACTTTTTCAATTCATTCATCTGGTCACAGTGTTTTACCGCTACAGCAGGACCCGGCAATGCTTTTAATGGAATCGGCAATACAAGCTGCCACGTCAGTGGAGAAGTGCACGAGTACTCTCGCTCGCATTTCAGACAAGGGGATTTGAATTGCCTTCTAGCCGCTCTCGCTCACGCCGGGCGCCGTGGCGTGTGTCTGTAATCCCAGCTACAGGGGCAGGTTGAGGCTGGCGGATCGCTTGAGCACGGGGGCTCTGTGCTGCAACTGGCTGTGCCGAACGAGAGTCCGCACTTAGCACGGCATCGACATGGCATTTCTGGGGGAGCTCGTGAATGCCAGGTCGTCTAAGGAGGGGTGAACCGGCCCAGGTCGGGAACGGAGCAGGTCAAAACCCCTGTGTCGCACCAGTAGAGGGACTGCTCCTGTGAGCGGACGTTGCAGTGCATCCTTTGCAAAACAACGAAAACCAGCCTCCTTTTTTTCTATTTATTTTTTTGAAGTACATGCTGCCTAACTGATCCATTCCAAACATATCAAAACGAAATCCCACCTAAACTACTTTCCTCATTTATAGCGACCGCTTCTCGATGCCCATAGAAATGCTAGCCGCCAGTTAAAGAAGTCAGACGGCCCAAACAGGGAACAGCACACAGCTCGGAGACACGGCAAAATTACAGTGCTCTCGACAGGTACACCCAATATCAACGTGTCTCCCATCTAACAGAACTGCCAGGTCTGCACTTCTTTGGAAACTCGGGGGACCAAAACCAAAACCAAAACCGTGGCAGACGCTGGCTCGTTGGTCTAGGGGTATGATTCTCGCTTCGGGTGCGAGAGGTCCCGGGTTCAAATCCCGGACGAGCCCGTTTTTAATTCTTTTCTATTACACTTTTCCAATTACTGTGCATTGCCGATACGCACGCTCAGATTCCATGAACAACAATATCACAGCGACCGAGGGCTGATTGCACGATGGTTAAACGAGGACTGCAGTCTTTGTTGAGTCTGCAAAGCTGTTGCTGTGACACGCCTTGTAATATGGAATATGTTGAAACCGAATTGTCTGCTTGTGTAACACCTAGCCAACAAGGGGTGATTAAAACGTCACGCAAGCATTGGTGGTTCAGTGGTAGAATTCTCGCCTGCCACGCGGGAGGCCCGGGTTCGATTCCCGGCCAATGCAAGCTTCTTCTTCTTTTTTACTTTATGTATAGAATAACAGCAGCACGCACCTGCCTTCAATCAGTAAAAAACAAAACAAAAAAAAATCTCCCCGTCGGGGAATTGAACCCCGGTCTCCCGCGTGACAGGCGGGGATACTGACCACTATACTAACGAGGAAGGCACGCGCTACCTGCCAATATGGCAACGCATTTAGTTGCAAAACGTCTAAGTCAAAACTGCCTGCTGAGCTTAATGTCGGTTTACGGATCGAAAACAGTATAGTACAAAACAAAACAAAAAAAGAAATTCGGGCTCGTCCGGGATTTGAACCCGGGACCTCTCGCACCCAAAGCGAGAATCATACCCCTAGACCAACGAGCCAGCTGCCGGTTTTATCCGGCGGCCGACGCGTGATACAGTCTCTGTCAGCAAAATAAGTGCAGCGTGACCAGTGACCCGTTCCGGAATGCTGCTGGCACCTCAGAGGAGGGGGGCTTAATACTCGCCAACGCAACCTTCTTTATTTTTTAGCATTCTTATAGTGCTGTTTCTTTTTTTTCTTTTTTCTTTTAATTCGCAGCACGGAAACTAGGATTCACATGTGTTTCACGTAACACTTTTTCAATTCATTCATCTGGTCACAGTGTTTTACCGCTACAGCAGGACCCGGCAATGCTTTTAATGGAATCGGCAATACAAGCTGCCACGTCAGTGGAGAAGTGCACGAGTACTCTCGCTCGCATTTCAGACAAGGGGATTTGAATTGCCTTCTAGCCGCTCTCGCTCACGCCGGGCGCCGTGGCGTGTGTCTGTAATCCCAGCTACAGGGGCAGGTTGAGGCTGTCGGATCGCTTGAGCACGGGAGCTCTGTGCTGCAACTGGCTGAGCCGATCGGGAGTCTGCACTTAGCACGGCATCGACATGGCATTTCTGGGGGAGCTCGTGAATGCCAGGTCGTCTAAAGAGGGGTGAACCGGCCCAGGTCGGGAACGGAGCAGGTCAAAACCCCTGTGTCGCACCAGTAGAGGGACTGCTCCTGTGAGCGGACGTTGCAGTGCATCCTTTGCAAAACAACGAAACCCAGCCTCCTTTTTTTTCTATTTATTTTTTTGAAGTACATGCTGCCTAACTGATCCATTCCAAACATATCAAAACGAAATCCCACCTAAACTACTTTCCTCATTTATAGCGACCGCTTCTCGATGCCCATAGAAATGCTAGCCTCCAGTTAAAGAAGTCAGACGGCCCAAACAGGGAACAGCACACAGCTCGGAGACACGGCAAAATTACAGTGCTCTCGACAGGTACACCCAATATCAACGTGTCTCCCATCTAACAGAACTGCCAGGTCTGCACTTCTTTGGAAACTCGGGGGACCAAAACCAAAACCGTGGCAGACGCTGGCTCGTTGGTCTAGGGGTATGATTCTCGCTTCGGGTGCGAGAGGTCCCGGGTTCAAATCCCGGACGAGCCCGTTTTTAATTCTTTTCTATTACACTTTTCCAATTACTGTGCATTGCCGATACGCACGCTCAGATTCCATGAACAACAATATCACAGCGACCGAGGGCTGATTGCACAATGGTTAAACGAGGACTGCAGTCTTTGTTGAGTCTGCAAAGCTGTTGCTGTGACACGCCTTGTAATATGGAATATGTTGAAACCGAATTGTCTGCTTGTGTAACACCTAGCCAACAAGGGGTGATTAAAACGTCACGCAAGCATTGGTGGTTCAGTGGTAGAATTCTCGCCTGCCACGCGGGAGGCCGGGTTCGATTCCCGGCCAATGCAAGCTTCTTCTTCTTTTTTACTTTATGTATAGAATAACAGCAGCACGCACCTGCCTTCAATCAGTAAAAAACAAAACAAAACAAAATCTCCCCGTCGGGGAATTGAACCCCGGTCTCCCGCGTGACAGGCGGGGATACTGACCACTATACTAACGAGGAAGGCACGCGCTACCTGCCAATATGGCAACGCATTTAGTTGCAAAACGTCTAAGTCAAAACTGCCTGCTGAGCTTAATGTCGGTTTACGGATCGAAAACAGTATAGTACAAAACAAAACAAAAAAAGAAATTCGGGCTCGTCCGGGATTTGAACCCGGGACCTCTCGCACCCAAAGCGAGAATCATACCCCTAGACCAACGAGCCAGCTGCCGGTTTTATCCGGCGGCCGACGCGTGATACAGTCTCTGTCAGCAAAATAAGTGCAGCGTGACCAGTGACCCGTTCCGGAATGCTGCTGGCACCTCAGAGGAGGGGGGCTTAATACTCGCCAACGCAACCTTCTTTATTTTTTAGCATTCTTATAGTGCTGTTTCTTTTTTTTCTTTTTTCTTTTAATTCGCAGCACGGAAACTAGGATTCACATGTGTTTCACGTAACACTTTTTCAATTCATTCATCTGGTCACAGTGTTTTACCGCTACAGCAGGACCCGGCAATGCTTTTAATGGAATCGGCAATACAAGCTGCCACGTCAGTGGAGAAGTGCACGAGTACTCTCGCTCTCATTTCAGACAAGGGGATTTGAATTGCCTTCTAGCCGCTCTCGCTCACGCCGGGCGCCGTGGCGTGTGTCTGTAATCCCAGCTACAGGGGCAGGTTGAGGCTGGCGGATCGCTTGAGCACGGGGGCTCTGTGCTGCAACTGGCTGTGCCGAACGAGAGTCCGCACTTAGCACGGCATCGACATGGCATTTCTGGGGGAGCTCGTGAATGCCAGGTCGTCTAAGGAGGGGTGAACCGGCCCAGGTCGGGAACGGAGCAGGTCAAAACCCCTGTGTCGCACCAGTAGAGGGACTGCTCCTGTGAGCGGACGTTGCAGTGCATCCTTTGCAAAACAACGAAAACCAGCCTCCTTTTTTTCTATTTATTTTTTTGAAGTACATGCTGCCTAACTGATCCATTCCAAACATATTGTAGCATTCCCCATTGACTGACCCCACAGAGGCACTCCGGACCACATTGTTCAGGTTCAAAGAAATATTTATTGCCCTTTAACTGTTTACACTGTGCCAGCCCACTCTAACAGTGTACCGGAAAATCACAATTAGCTCAGCTCCGCCGGGGCTAACCCCGCGCACCCCTATATAATCATTCTCTTATCCCGCCCACGAGAGTCAATCCCCTATCATAGTCCCATATTAAACCCGCGAAAACACTCATGGGACCCCCACTTGTCAATCAAGACCCCCCTAATGTGCTATAGGCAGGCGGGTCCCTAATCCTGTTTCCCCTGTTTCTACAATGGAGGTGATAGCACGTTACACTGCCCCCCTCTCAGACACATTCGTCCCCGAATATGTTAAAATTACATCCCTAGCCAGAGGGGGGGTCCCCAAAATAAACCACCCTGTGACTCCCGAACCCACCTGGTCTTAACACTCCCCCTAACCTAACTATTTACAATGACAACTTCCCCTAACTCCCCAGGTCCTCCACCGCTGAGGTTGTCAACCTCGTCCTGGGTAACCATGGTGGCTGGGGAACCCAGCCGACAGCAGAAAGGGCAGTCCGTGTGGGCCCTTGTGGCCCTCCTCGGTCTGTGTGGGGCAGCAGGAACCCTCGGCGGTTGAGGCTCACCCACTGGAGAGTAGGGCCACTCTTCTGTTGTGGGCAGCAGGTCTGGTTCGTTGGCCTCCTCCCCTGGAGCAGCGTTCGGCGTACACTCCGGGTGGGGGTCACAGGGGTCTGAAACCGTAGCCCTGGGAGAAAGAGGAACAGTGACAGGCTCCTGGAAAAGGACAGGCAGGTCAAGAGGGGGATCTTCCCGCTCAGACAGGGGCACCTGCGTCTCATTCTCTTTAGGCTCTCCAGGACGATAGGGTGCCAGCCGGTCCTGATGAAGGATGACCTTTCGCCGTCTTCCCTTAAGCTGCACCCAGTAGACAACGTCTGAGAGCCTTTCCAGCACGGCACAGGGGCCCTCCCAGGCGCTGGTGAGCTTTGGGCTCCTGCCCCTGATCCTGCGCGGCGAGTAGACCCACACCTTATCCCCAGGTTGAAAGTGGGTCTCTCGGGCACGGATGTCATACTGCCGCTTCTGCCGGTTAGACTCCCCTCTTACATGGCGGCGGGCAAACCGGTGGATTTTATCCATGCGGTCCTGCAATTGGTGTAGGTATTCCGGACCTGGCCCATTGCCATTTTCATTCCCAGGTGGTCGGCCATAAAGCAACTCTGTGGGTGTCCTGAGCTCTCTGCCAAACATAATGGCAGCTGGGGTGCACCCTGTGGTATGGTGGACCGCTGTCCTATATGCCATGAGTAGGAGAGGGAGGTGGGTGTCCCAGTCACGCTGGTGCTGCTCCACAAACAAAGATAGTTGAACTTCCAAGGTACGGTTGTATCGCTCCACCATGCCATCGCTCTGGGGGTGCAGTGCCGTGGTGTGCGTCTTCTGTATCCGCAGAAGCTTGCAGACCTCCCGGAAGATCTCAGATTCAAAATTTCGTCCCTGGTCACTATGGAGCTCACTTGGGACGCCAAATCGGGAGAAGAACTGTCCCACGAGGACCTCAGCCACCACTACAGCCTCTTGGTTGGGTAGGGCGTAGGCTTCAGGCCACTTAGAGAAATAGTCCATGGCGATCAATATAAATCGGTTGCCGCTCTCCGTTGTGGGCAGGGGGCCAAGAACATCGATGGCGACTCTCTCCATGGGCTCACCTACATTATACTGGTGCATTGGGGCTCGCGCTCTGTGTTGGGGCCCTTTTCGCGCTGTGCAGGCGTCACAGCGACGGCACCAGCTCTCCACATCCCTCCTGCAGCGGACCCAATAAAACCGTTGGCGCACCCGGAGCAGCGTCTTGGTAACGCCAAAGTGGCCAGCTGTGGGCAGGTCATGTGCAACTCTCAAGATGGAGGACTGGATGGCACTGGGTGCCACCAACTGCCACATGGTGCGGTCTCCTGCCGGCGTCTGCCACTTCCGGTATAACACGTCTTCCTTCATCTCCAGGTGGTCCCATTGAGCCCATAGAGCCTTCACCAACGCTCCGTGCGGGGCAACCTCCTCCCAAGTAGGCCGTTGGTCTGCTCGCTTCCACCCCAGCAGTGGTGCAATGTCCCCATCTTCTTGCTGCAGTTTGGCCAGCTGCTCCCACGTCCACTCTTCTGGTTCCCACCCTGTTGTCTCCCTGATGGCATGGACCCGACAAGCCTCACTTTCCGTCTCCTCCCTTCGGTCACAGTATTTGCACTCTGCCTCTAGGCAGGGGCGCCGAGACAAGGCATCAGCATTGCTGTGGTGACGGCCTGGGCGATGCAACACTTGGAAGTCGTATTGTTGCAGCTTCTCCAGCCATCGAGCCATCTGGCCCTCCGGGTTACGAAAGCTCATTAGCCACTGGAGTGAGGCATGGTCTGTCCTTGCCACGAAGGATTGCCCGTACAGATAGGGGTGGAAATGCTCTACCGCCTTTACCAGAGCCAGAAGCTCCCGCCGTGTCACGCAGTAATTTCGTTCTGGTTTGTTAAGTGTTTGACTGTAGAAAGCCACCACTTTCTCCCCATTCTCGGTCTCCTGGGAGAGCACTGCCCCCACTCCCTGGTCGCTGGCATCGGTGTCCAAGATGAAGGTGCAGCCTGGGATGGGGTAGGCTAAGACTGGGGTCGTGCAGAGGGCTTGCTTTAAAGACTCGAAGGCCTTCTCGCACTCCTCCGTCCAAACAAAACTCTGCTTGGCCTCTGTAAGCCTATGCAATGGCCGCGCCACTGTGGCAAACCCCCGGACAAACCGTCGGTAATAGGACGTGAATCCCAGGAAGCTGCGCAACTGATGAACATTCTTGGGCCGTGGCCACTTCCGGACCGCGTCCACTTTCCCAGGGTCAGTAGAGATCCCTTCTCCGCTCACAACATGGCCTAGAAACGGGGTCTTCCTTTGGAAGAGATTGCACTTGGCTGGGTGAAGTTTCAGCCCAGCGCTCCGTAGGCGTTCCAATACCAGTCGCAGGTGCTTCATTTCCTCTTCCACCGTCCTTGCGTGGACCAGGATATCGTCTAGATAGACGAGGCACACAGTCTTGGGAAGGCCATCAAGGACTCGCTCCATCAATCGCTCGAAGGTCGCCGGGGCATTGCAGAGCCCGAATGGCATGACAGTAAACTGCCACAGCCCTTGGCCCGTACTGAATGCTGTCTTTGGCCGTGATGCTGGCTCCACCTCCACCTGCCAGTACCCGCTCTTCAAGTCTAGAGTGGAGAACCACTGGGACCCGGCCAAAGCATCCAGGGTGTCGTCAATGCGGGGAATGGGGTAAGAATCCTTCGTTGTGACCTCATTAAGGCGGCGGTAATCAACACAAAACCGCTTGGTGCCGTCCTTCTTGTCTGCTAACACCACCGGGGATGCCCATGGGCTGTCCGAAGGCTCAATTACTCCTGTCTCCCGCATCTCCCGTATGAGACGCTCGGTCTCCTCACGGCGGGCCCAGGGCATGCGTCGTGGAGGCTGTCGAATCGGGGTGGAGTGGCCAGTGTCGATGCAGTGCTGGACCCAATCTGTGCGCCCTTTGTCACCCTTCCCTTGGGGAAAGGCATCCCAAAACTCCTCCACCAGACAGTACATGGCTCTCTGCTCCTCCCTATCCAGGCAGAGACTTCCCCGGTGGCACATCTCAAGCATTGCCTGTGTCATGCGCCCAGAGGCGCTCGGCTGCAGTGACTCCCATTGTTGCTTCACCAATCCAACATGGAACTGCTGACCCCGGGGCCCCAAGATCAGCCTGTCCTGGCTAAGATCCAGGCAGCTTCGGGTGGCACGCAGGAAGTCAAGGCCCAGGATCAGGTCATCCTCCACTTCAGCAATCCAGGCCTCATGCCTAACGGACATCGTTCCCAGCTCAAACTTCAAGGTCACAGCTCCCAGCACTGGAGCTGGTTCACCGGTTGCCGTCAACAGCTCACCATCCACCGGCCGGAGCTTTTTCCTCCATTCCTGTCCTCCCCTGTCCAGGACATCAGCCCTCACAATGGTCACCGAGGCACCGGTGTCGATGAGACCCTGGCAGTAAGTGTCTTCCACACAGCACCCGATGCGGAGATGGCGCGCCCGTCCCAGCTGGCAGACCTCTAAAGTTGGACCCCTCCTCGCGGTGCCCCGCCTCGGTGTGAGGTCGGCTCCGGGGATGTCTTGGCGGCCCACCTTGCATTCCTTGGGGATAGACCTGGCCTGAACCCGCTGCATCTGGCTCCATTTTGGGGCACTAGGAGACTGCCTACCTGAAAGTGCTGCCGCTATCGTCGACCCACAGGGCTTGCTCTTTTGCCTTGTCCTATTTGTGGTCTTCAAACCAGTGTTGGATGCTGTATTGGTTGCAGACTGTCCCCTGTTATCCTTTGGCCGTGAGGGAACCGTTTTGTTACGTCCAGGGGGTGCTGTTTTGGGGGCCTTTTGAGGGGTTGTAAGAGCCAGGTTCCGCCCCACGATCCTAGCTCCCCTCAGTTTCCCGACAGCTTCCCCGCATTGCCATGGCCCCCCACTGGCCCACCATACCTCTTTGGGCAGTTGCGAGCCATGTGGTCTTGACAGCCACACACCCAGCAAACCAGTCTCCGGCCCCGAGTGGGTATGTGACCCGCTCCGTCTTCTTCCATGCAGGACATCACCGCCCTCACTGTCTCTCTCAGCCCACCCTGACTCTGGCTGTATGGCTCAGGTGACCAGTCCTGTATCCACCCAGTCCCGGGATAGGTGGCTGGCAGGTGGTATGGCAGCATGGCCGGCTGGTAACTCACAGATGGCCCCTGGAGTGGTGCTGCTGCGGGCTGATAGCTTGGCATGGTGAGTGGAGTCATAACGGGCATGCTGGATTGACAGGGGATATGCTCGCTCCCAAGTGCAGGTAATTGTGGAGTCACGTTTCTGCTGTAAAAGGCATTCACATTATTGATAGCACTCACTGGGGTTGTGTTTACATCAAACGTGGCCACAGGCTGGACTTCTGGCTGTCGATTTGGTGTAAAACCTACATTTGTAATAAAGGGGGCGCTGTGGAGTGCATGGGGTAGCAAACCCATCTGTGGGGCATTGGGGTTCCTGCCTGTAATATTTAATCCCATTTGGGGCGTCCAGGCAATGCTCTGAGGGCTGGTGTACAAGCTCACATTCCTCATATTACTGACTGTTGGATTATCCATAGAGAAAACAGGCTGCTTTACATTGCCCCTCATAAAAATGGCGTCGCTTTTGACCTCATTGCCCCTCATCCGGTACCTGTCCTGTGAGGACTCAACCACAGCTGCGGTAGCAGTTACGTCACTTCCTGTGAAGGCGGGTCTTTCAGTAGCACATATGCCCAACGTGGAGGGCGACACGTTAGTTTCGAACACTTGCGGTTTCATTACTGTATGCGCATTTTTCTCAGCCCAAAACACAGTCTCGACCTGAAGCGCAGCTAGCAAGGCTTCTCTCAGTGTTTTAGGCGATTTCAGCTTAACTTGTATGCGCAGATCGGCATAGTCTAAACCTTCTATGAATTGTTCCGTCACAATCTGTTCTTGCAATTCCGACCCCGACCCAGGATACGCTATTCTGAAAAGACGTTCAAGGTCTCCAGCAAACCCCGGCAATGTCTCGCCCACCTCTCTCTTTCTTGCTCTTAACTGCATCCTAGCAATCGCTACTTGCTGTTCTACCCCGTATCTCAGCGCGAGAGCCTGGCAGAGTGCTATAAAGTTACAGCGCTGTTGTGTAGCTACCGTGGCCAGAATATTCATGGCTTCCCCTTTCAAACTCGTAGCCAAGTATGCACCTTTATCCTCCTCGGTCCAGTTATTTAGCTGGCTGACAATTTCGAACTGGGTGATATACGTCTCCCAACTGGACTTACCATCATAAGTTGGTGGTTTTTGTCTCAGTGATGGCCGTGGAGGAATTTCTGCCGCGCTGTTTCTTACTTGGAGGCAGCCCGTCGGACTTCGGAGGCCCGGTTCCACTTTCACCTCTCGCAACTCATGGCCGTGCGGAGCGGGGTTGAATACATGTCCCGTTTCTGACACCATTGTAGCATTCCCCATTGACTGACCCCACAGAGGCACTCCGGACCACATTGTTCAGGTTCAAAGAAATATTTATTGCCCTTTAACTGTTTACACTGTGCCAGCCCACTCTAACAGTGTACCGGAAAATCACAATTAGCTCAGCTCCGCCGGGGCTAACCCCGCGCACCCCTATATAATCATTCTCTTATCCCGCCCACGAGAGTCAATCCCCTATCATAGTCCCATATTAAACCCGCGAAAACACTCATGGGACCCCCACTTGTCAATCAAGACCCCCCTAATGTGCTATAGGCAGGCGGGTCCCTAATCCTGTTTCCCCTGTTTCTACAATGGAGGTGATAGCACGTTACAATATCAAAACGAAATCCCACCTAAACTACTTTCCTCATTTATAGCGACCGCTTCTCGATGCCCATAGAAATGCTAGCCGCCAGTTAAAGAAGTCAGACGGCCCAAACAGGGAACAGCACACAGCTCGGAGACACGGCAAAATTACAGTGCTCTCGACAGGTACACCCAATATCAACGTGTCTCCCATCTAACAGAACTGCCAGGTCTGCACTTCTTTGGAAACTCGGGGGACCAAAACCAAAACCAAAACCGTGGCAGACGCTGGCTCGTTGGTCTAGGGGTATGATTCTCGCTTCGGGTGCGAGAGGTCCCGGGTTCAAATCCCGGACGAGCCCGTTTTTAATTCTTTTCTATTACACTTTTCCAATTACTGTGCATTGCCGATACGCACGCTCAGATTCCATGAACAACAATATCACAGCGACCGAGGGCTGATTGCACAATGGTTAAACGAGGACTGCAGTCTTTGTTGAGTCTGCAAAGCTGTTGCTGTGACACGCCTTGTAATATGGAATATGTTGAAACCGAATTGTCTGCTTGTGTAACACCTAGCCAACAAGGGGTGATTAAAACGTCACGCAAGCATTGGTGGTTCAGTGGTAGAATTCTCGCCTGCCACGCGGGAGGCCCGGGTTCGATTCCCGGCCAATGCAAGCTTCTTCTTCTTTTTTACTTTATGTATAGAATAACAGCAGCACGCACCTGCCTTCAATCAGTAAAAAACAAAACAAAAAAAAATCTCCCCGTCGGGGAATTGAACCCCGGTCTCCCGCGTGACAGGCGGGGATACTGACCACTATACTAACGAGGAAGGCACGCGCTACCTGCCAATATGGCAACTCATTTAGTTGCAAAACGTCTAAGTCAAAACTGCCTGCTGAGCTTAATGTCGGTTTACGGATCGAAAACAGTATAGTACAAAACAAAACAAAAAAAGAAATTCGGGCTCGTCCGGGATTTGAACCCGGGACCTCTCGCACCCAAAGCGAGAATCATACCCCTAGACCAACGAGCCAGCTGCCGGTTTTATCCGGCGGCCGACGCGTGATACAGTCTCTGTCAGCAAAATAAGTGCAGCGTGACCAGTGACCCGTTCCGGAATGCTGCTGGCACCTCAGAGGAGGGGGGCTTAATACTCGCCAACGCAACCTTCTTTATTTTTTAGCATTCTTATAGTGCTGTTTCTTTTTTTTCTTTTTTCTTTTAATTCGCAGCACGGAAACTAGGATTCACATGTGTTTCACGTAACACTTTTTCAATTCATTCATCTGGTCACAGTGTTTTACCGCTACAGCAGGACCCGGCAATGCTTTTAATGGAATCGGCAATACAAGCTGCCACGTCAGTGGAGAAGTGCACGAGTACTCTCGCTCGCATTTCAGACAAGGGGATTTGAATTGCCTTCTAGCCGCTCTCGCTCACGCCGGGCGCCGTGGCGTGTGTCTGTAATCCCAGCTACAGGGGCAGGTTGAGGCTGGCGGATCGCTTGAGCACGGGGGCTCTGTGCTGCAACTGGCTGTGCCGAACGAGAGTCCGCACTTAGCACGGCATCGACATGGCATTTCTGGGGGAGCTCGTGAATGCCAGGTCGTCTAAGGAGGGGTGAACCGGCCCAGGTCGGGAACGGAGCAGGTCAAAACCCCTGTGTCGCACCAGTAGAGGGACTGCTCCTGTGAGCGGACGTTGCAGTGCATCCTTTGCAAAACAACGAAAACCAGCCTCCTTTTTTTCTATTTATTTTTTTGAAGTACATGCTGCCTAACTGATCCATTCCAAACATATCAAAACGAAATCCCACCTAAACTACTTTCCTCATTTATAGCGACCGCTTCTCGATGCCCATAGAAATGCTAGCCGCCAGTTAAAGAAGTCAGACGGCCCAAACAGGGAACAGCACACAGCTCGGAGACACGGCAAAATTACAGTGCTCTCGACAGGTACACCCAATATCAACGTGTCTCCCATCTAACAGAACTGCCAGGTCTGCACTTCTTTGGAAACTCGGGGGACCAAAACCAAAACCAAAACCGTGGCAGACGCTGGCTCGTTGGTCTAGGGGTATGATTCTCGCTTCGGGTGCGAGAGGTCCCGGGTTCAAATCCCGGACGAGCCCGTTTTTAATTCTTTTCTATTACACTTTTCCAATTACTGTGCATTGCCGATACGCACGCTCAGATTCCATGAACAACAATATCACAGCGACCGAGGGCTGATTGCACAATGGTTAAACGAGGACTGCAGTCTTTGTTGAGTCTGCAAAGCTGTTGCTGTGACACGCCTTGTAATATGGAATATGTTGAAACCGAATTGTCTGCTTGTGTAACACCTAGCCAACAAGGGGTGATTAAAACGTCACGCAAGCATTGGTGGTTCAGTGGTAGAATTCTCGCCTGCCACGCGGGAGGCCCGGGTTCGATTCCCGGCCAATGCAAGCTTCTTCTTCTTTTTTACTTTATGTATAGAATAACAGCAGCACGCACCTGCCTTCAATCAGTAAAAAACAAAACAAAAAAAAATCTCCCCGTCGGGGAATTGAACCCCGGTCTCCCGCGTGACAGGCGGGGATACTGACCACTATACTAACGAGGAAGGCACGCGCTACCTGCCAATATGGCAACTCATTTAGTTGCAAAACGTCTAAGTCAAAACTGCCTGCTGAGCTTAATGTCGGTTTACGGATCGAAAACAGTATAGTACAAAACAAAACAAAAAAAGAAATTCGGGCTCGTCCGGGATTTGAACCCGGGACCTCTCGCACCCAAAGCGAGAATCATACCCCTAGACCAACGAGCCAGCTGCCGGTTTTATCCGGCGGCCGACGCGTGATACAGTCTCTGTCAGCAAAATAAGTGCAGCGTGACCAGTGACCCGTTCCGGAATGCTGCTGGCACCTCAGAGGAGGGGGGCTTAATACTCGCCAACGCAACCTTCTTTATTTTTTAGCATTCTTATAGTGCTGTTTCTTTTTTTTCTTTTTTCTTTTAATTCGCAGCACGGAAACTAGGATTCACATGTGTTTCACGTAACACTTTTTCAATTCATTCATCTGGTCACAGTGTTTTACCGCTACAGCAGGACCCGGCAATGCTTTTAATGGAATCGGCAATACAAGCTGCCACGTCAGTGGAGAAGTGCACGAGTACTCTCGCTCGCATTTCAGACAAGGGGATTTGAATTGCCTTCTAGCCGCTCTCGCTCACGCCGGGCGCCGTGGCGTGTGTCTGTAATCCCAGCTACAGGGGCAGGTTGAGGCTGGCGGATCGCTTGAGCACGGGGGCTCTGTGCTGCAACTGGCTGTGCCGAACGAGAGTCCGCACTTAGCACGGCATCGACATGGCATTTCTGGTGGAGCTCGTGAATGCCAGGTCGTCTAAGGAGGGGTGAACCGGCCCAGGTCGGGAACGGAGCAGGTCAAAACCCCTGTGTCGCACCAGTAGAGGGACTGCTCCTGTGAGCGGACGTTGCAGTGCATCCTTTGCAAAACAACGAAAACCAGCCTCCTTTTTTTCTATTTATTTTTTTGAAGTACATGCTGCCTAACTGATCCATTCCAAACATATCAAAACGAAATCCCACCTAAACTACTTTCCTCATTTATAGCGACCGCTTCTCGATGCCCATAGAAATGCTAGCCGCCAGTTAAAGAAGTCAGACGGCCCAAACAGGGAACAGCACACAGCTCGGAGACACGGCAAAATTACAGTGCTCTCGACAGGTACACCCAATATCAACGTGTCTCCCATCTAACAGAACTGCCAGGTCTGCACTTCTTTGGAAACTCGGGGGACCAAAACCAAAACCAAAACCGTGGCAGACGCTGGCTCGTTGGTCTAGGGGTATGATTCTCGCTTCGGGTGCGAGAGGTCCCGGGTTCAAATCCCGGACGAGCCCGTTTTTAATTCTTTTCTATTACACTTTTCCAATTACTGTGCATTGCCGATACGCACGCTCAGATTCCATGAACAACAATATCACAGCGACCGAGGGCTGATTGCACAATGGTTAAACGAGGACTGCAGTCTTTGTTGAGTCTGCAAAGGTGTTGCTGTGACACGCCTTGTAATATGGAATATGTTGAAACCGAATTGTCTGCTTGTGTAACACCTAGCCAACAAGGGGTGATTAAAACGTCACGCAAGCATTGGTGGTTCAGTGGTAGAATTCTCGCCTGCCACGCGGGAGGCCCGGGTTCGATTCCCGGCCAATGCAAGCTTCTTCTTCTTTTTTACTTTATGTATAGAATAACAGCAGCACGCACCTGCCTTCAATCAGTAAAAAACAAAACAAAAAAAAATCTCCCCGTCGGGGAATTGAACCCCGGTCTCCCGCGTGACAGGCGGGGATACTGACCACTATACTAACGAGGAAGGCACGCGCTACCTGCCAATATGGCAACTCATTTAGTTGCAAAACGTCTAAGTCAAAACTGCCTGCTGAGCTTAATGTCGGTTTACGGATCGAAAACAGTATAGTACAAAACAAAACAAAAAAAGAAATTCGGGCTCGTCCGGGATTTGAACCCGGGACCTCTCGCACCCAAAGCGAGAATCATACCCCTAGACCAACGAGCCAGCTGCCGGTTTTATCCGGCGGCCGACGCGTGATACAGTCTCTGTCAGCAAAATAAGTGCAGCGTGACCAGTGACCCGTTCCGGAATGCTGCTGGCACCTCAGAGGAGGGGGGCTTAATACTCGCCAACGCAACCTTCTTTATTTTTTAGCATTCTTATAGTGCTGTTTCTTTTTTTTCTTTTTTCTTTTAATTCGCAGCACGGAAACTAGGATTCACATGTGTTTCACGTAACACTTTTTCAATTCATTCATCTGGTCACAGTGTTTTACCGCTACAGCAGGACCCGGCAATGCTTTTAATGGAATCGGCAATACAAGCTGCCACGTCAGTGGAGAAGTGCACGAGTACTCTCGCTCGCATTTCAGACAAGGGGATTTGAATTGCCTTCTAGCCGCTCTCGCTCACGCCGGGCGCCGTGGCGTGTGTCTGTAATCCCAGCTACAGGGGCAGGTTGAGGCTGGCGGATCGCTTGAGCACGGGGGCTCTGTGCTGCAACTGGCTGTGCCGAACGAGAGTCCGCACTTAGCACGGCATCGACATGGCATTTCTGGGGGAGCTCGTGAATGCCAGGTCGTCTAAGGAGGGGTGAACCGGCCCAGGTCGGGAACGGAGCAGGTCAAAACCCCTGTGTCGCACCAGTAGAGGGACTGCTCCTGTGAGCGGACGTTGCAGTGCATCCTTTGCAAAACAACGAAAACCAGCCTCCTTTTTTTCTATTTATTTTTTTGAAGTACATGCTGCCTAACTGATCCATTCCAAACATATCAAAACGAAATCCCACCTAAACTACTTTCCTCATTTATAGCGACCGCTTCTCGATGCCCATAGAAATGCTAGCCGCCAGTTAAAGAAGTCAGACGGCCCAAACAGGGAACAGCACACAGCTCGGAGACACGGCAAAATTACAGTGCTCTCGACAGGTACACCCAATATCAACGTGTCTCCCATCTAACAGAACTGCCAGGTCTGCACTTCTTTGGAAACTCGGGGGACCAAAACCAAAACCAAAACCGTGGCAGACGCTGGCTCGTTGGTCTAGGGGTATGATTCTCGCTTCGGGTGCGAGAGGTCCCGGGTTCAAATCCCGGACGAGCCCGTTTTTAATTCTTTTCTATTACACTTTTCCAATTACTGTGCATTGCCGATACGCACGCTCAGATTCCATGAACAACAATATCACAGCGACCGAGGGCTGATTGCACAATGGTTAAACGAGGACTGCAGTCTTTGTTGAGTCTGCAAAGGTGTTGCTGTGACACGCCTTGTAATATGGAATATGTTGAAACCGAATTGTCTGCTTGTGTAACACCTAGCCAACAAGGGGTGATTAAAACGTCACGCAAGCATTGGTGGTTCAGTGGTAGAATTCTCGCCTGCCACGCGGGAGGCCCGGGTTCGATTCCCGGCCAATGCAAGCTTCTTCTTCTTTTTTACTTTATGTATAGAATAACAGCAGCACGCACCTGCCTTCAATCAGTAAAAAACAAAACAAAAAAAAATCTCCCCGTCGGGGAATTGAACCCCGGTCTCCCGCGTGACAGGCGGGGATACTGACCACTATACTAACGAGGAAGGCACGCGCTACCTGCCAATATGGCAACTCATTTAGTTGCAAAACGTCTAAGTCAAAACTGCCTGCTGAGCTTAATGTCGGTTTACGGATCGAAAACAGTATAGTACAAAACAAAACAAAAAAAGAAATTCGGGCTCGTCCGGGATTTGAACCCGGGACCTCTCGCACCCAAAGCGAGAATCATACCCCTAGACCAACGAGCCAGCTGCCGGTTTTATCCGGCGGCCGACGCGTGATACAGTCTCTGTCAGCAAAATAAGTGCAGCGTGACCAGTGACCCGTTCCGGAATGCTGCTGGCACCTCAGAGGAGGGGGGCTTAATACTCGCCAACGCAACCTTCTTTATTTTTTAGCATTCTTATAGTGCTGTTTCTTTTTTTTCTTTTTTCTTTTAATTCGCAGCACGGAAACTAGGATTCACATGTGTTTCACGTAACACTTTTTCAATTCATTCATCTGGTCACAGTGTTTTACCGCTACAGCAGGACCCGGCAATGCTTTTAATGGAATCGGCAATACAAGCTGCCACGTCAGTGGAGAAGTGCACGAGTACTCTCGCTCGCATTTCAGACAAGGGGATTTGAATTGCCTTCTAGCCGCTCTCGCTCACGCCGGGCGCCGTGGCGTGTGTCTGTAATCCCAGCTACAGGGGCAGGTTGAGGCTGGCGGATCGCTTGAGCACGGGGGCTCTGTGCTGCAACTGGCTGTGCCGAACGAGAGTCCGCACTTAGCACGGCATCGACATGGCATTTCTGGTGGAGCTCGTGAATGCCAGGTCGTCTAAGGAGGGGTGAACCGGCCCAGGTCGGGAACGGAGCAGGTCAAAACCCCTGTGTCGCACCAGTAGAGGGACTGCTCCTGTGAGCGGACGTTGCAGTGCATCCTTTGCAAAACAACGAAAACCAGCCTCCTTTTTTTCTATTTATTTTTTTGAAGTACATGCTGCCTAACTGATCCATTCCAAACATATCAAAACGAAATCCCACCTAAACTACTTTCCTCATTTATAGCGACCGCTTCTCGATGCCCATAGAAATGCTAGCCGCCAGTTAAAGAAGTCAGACGGCCCAAACAGGGAACAGCACACAGCTCGGAGACACGGCAAAATTACAGTGCTCTCGACAGGTACACCCAATATCAACGTGTCTCCCATCTAACAGAACTGCCAGGTCTGCACTTCTTTGGAAACTCGGGGGACCAAAACCAAAACCAAAACCGTGGCAGACGCTGGCTCGTTGGTCTAGGGGTATGATTCTCGCTTCGGGTGCGAGAGGTCCCGGGTTCAAATCCCGGACGAGCCCGTTTTTAATTCTTTTCTATTACACTTTTCCAATTACTGTGCATTGCCGATACGCACGCTCAGATTCCATGAACAACAATATCACAGCGACCGAGGGCTGATTGCACAATGGTTAAACGAGGACTGCAGTCTTTGTTGAGTCTGCAAAGCTGTTGCTGTGACACGCCTTGTAATATGGAATATGTTGAAACCGAATTGTCTGCTTGTGTAACACCTAGCCAACAAGGGGTGATTAAAACGTCACGCAAGCATTGGTGGTTCAGTGGTAGAATTCTCGCCTGCCACGCGGGAGGCCCGGGTTCGATTCCCGGCCAATGCAAGCTTCTTCTTCTTTTTTACTTTATGTATAGAATAACAGCAGCACGCACCTGCCTTCAATCAGTAAAAAACAAAACAAAAAAAAATCTCCCCGTCGGGGAATTGAACCCCGGTCTCCCGCGTGACAGGCGGGGATACTGACCACTATACTAACGAGGAAGGCACGCGCTACCTGCCAATATGGCAACTCATTTAGTTGCAAAACGTCTAAGTCAAAACTGCCTGCTGAGCTTAATGTCGGTTTACGGATCGAAAACAGTATAGTACAAAACAAAACAAAAAAAGAAATTCGGGCTCGTCCGGGATTTGAACCCGGGACCTCTCGCACCCAAAGCGAGAATCATACCCCTAGACCAACGAGCCAGCTGCCGGTTTTATCCGGCGGCCGACGCGTGATACAGTCTCTGTCAGCAAAATAAGTGCAGCGTGACCAGTGACCCGTTCCGGAATGCTGCTGGCACCTCAGAGGAGGGGGGCTTAATACTCGCCAACGCAACCTTCTTTATTTTTTAGCATTCTTATAGTGCTGTTTCTTTTTTTTCTTTTTTCTTTTAATTCGCAGCACGGAAACTAGGATTCACATGTGTTTCACGTAACACTTTTTCAATTCATTCATCTGGTCACAGTGTTTTACCGCTACAGCAGGACCCGGCAATGCTTTTAATGGAATCGGCAATACAAGCTGCCACGTCAGTGGAGAAGTGCACGAGTACTCTCGCTCTCATTTCAGACAAGGGGATTTGAATTGCCTTCTAGCCGCTCTCGCTCACGCCGGGCGCCGTGGCGTGTGTCTGTAATCCCAGCTACAGGGGCAGGTTGAGGCTGGCGGATCGCTTGAGCACGGGGGCTCTGTGCTGCAACTGGCTGTGCCGAACGAGAGTCCGCACTTAGCACGGCATCGACATGGCATTTCTGGGGGAGCTCGTGAATGCCAGGTCGTCTAAGGAGGGGTGAACCGGCCCAGGTCGGGAACGGAGCAGGTCAAAACCCCTGTGTCGCACCAGTAGAGGGACTGCTCCTGTGAGCGGACGTTGCAGTGCATCCTTTGCAAAACAACGAAAACCAGCCTCCTTTTTTTCTATTTATTTTTTTGAAGTACATGCTGCCTAACTGATCCATTCCAAACATATCAAAACGAAATCCCACCTAAACTACTTTCCTCATTTATAGCGACCGCTTCTCGATGCCCATAGAAATGCTAGCCGCCAGTTAAAGAAGTCAGACGGCCCAAACAGGGAACAGCACACAGCTCGGAGACACGGCAAAATTACAGTGCTCTCGACAGGTACACCCAATATCAACGTGTCTCCCATCTAACAGAACTGCCAGGTCTGCACTTCTTTGGAAACTCGGGGGACCAAAACCAAAACCAAAACCGTGGCAGACGCTGGCTCGTTGGTCTAGGGGTATGATTCTCGCTTCGGGTGCGAGAGGTCCCGGGTTCAAATCCCGGACGAGCCCGTTTTTAATTCTTTTCTATTACACTTTTCCAATTACTGTGCATTGCCGATACGCACGCTCAGATTCCATGAACAACAATATCACAGCGACCGAGGGCTGATTGCACAATGGTTAAACGAGGACTGCAGTCTTTGTTGAGTCTGCAAAGCTGTTGCTGTGACACGCCTTGTAATATGGAATATGTTGAAACCGAATTGTCTGCTTGTGTAACACCTAGCCAACAAGGGGTGATTAAAACGTCACGCAAGCATTGGTGGTTCAGTGGTAGAATTCTCGCCTGCCACGCGGGAGGCCCGGGTTCGATTCCCGGCCAATGCAAGCTTCTTCTTCTTTTTTACTTTATGTATAGAATAACAGCAGCACGCACCTGCCTTCAATCAGTAAAAAACAAAACAAAAAAAAATCTCCCCGTCGGGGAATTGAACCCCGGTCTCCCGCGTGACAGGCGGGGATACTGACCACTATACTAACGAGGAAGGCACGCGCTACCTGCCAATATGGCAACTCATTTAGTTGCAAAACGTCTAAGTCAAAACTGCCTGCTGAGCTTAATGTCGGTTTACGGATCGAAAACAGTATAGTACAAAACAAAACAAAAAAAGAAATTCGGGCTCGTCCGGGATTTGAACCCGGGACCTCTCGCACCCAAAGCGAGAATCATACCCCTAGACCAACGAGCCAGCTGCCGGTTTTATCCGGCGGCCGACGCGTGATACAGTCTCTGTCAGCAAAATAAGTGCAGCGTGACCAGTGACCCGTTCCGGAATGCTGCTGACACCTCAGAGGAGGGGGGCTTAATACTCGCCAACACAACCTTCTTTATTTTTTGGCATTCTTATGGTGCTGTTTCTTTTTTTTCTTTTTTCTTTTAATTCGCAGCACGGAAACTAGGATTCACATGTGTTTCACGTAACACTTTTTCAATTCATTCATCTGGTCACAGTGTTTTACCGCTACAGCAGGACCCGGCAATGCTTTTAATGGAATCGGCAATAAAAGCTGCCACGTCAGTGGAGAAGTGCACGAGTACTCTCGCTCGCATTTCAGACAAGGGGATTTGAATTGCCTTCTAGCCGCTCTCGCTCACGCCGGGCGCCGTGGCGTGTGTCTGTAATCCCAGCTACAGGGGCAGGTTGAGGCTGGCGGATCGCTTGAGCACGGGGGCTCTGTGCTGCAACTGGCTGTGCCGAACGAGAGTCCGCACTTAGCACGGCATCGACATGGCATTTCTGGGGGAGCTCGTGAATGCCAGGTCGTCTAAGGAGGGGTGAACCGGCCCAGGTCGGGAACGGAGCAGGTCAAAACCCCTGTGTCGCACCAGTAGAGGGACTGCTCCTGTGAGCGGACGTTGCAGTGCATCCTTTGCAAAACAACGAAAACCAGCCTCCTTTTTTTCTATTTATTTTTTTGAAGTACATGCTGCCTAACTGATCCATTCCAAACATATCAAAACGAAATCCCACCTAAACTACTTTCCTCATTTATAGCGACCGCTTCTCGATGCCCATAGAAATGCTAGCCGCCAGTTAAAGAAGTCAGACGGCCCAAACAGGGAACAGCACACAGCTCGGAGACACGGCAAAATTACAGTGCTCTCGACAGGTACACCCAATATCAACGTGTCTCCCATCTAACAGAACTGCCAGGTCTGCACTTCTTTGGAAACTCGGGGGACCAAAACCAAAACCAAAACCGTGGCAGACGCTGGCTCGTTGGTCTAGGGGTATGATTCTCGCTTCGGGTGCGAGAGGTCCCGGGTTCAAATCCCGGACGAGCCCGTTTTTAATTCTTTTCTATTACACTTTTCCAATTACTGTGCATTGCCGATACGCACGCTCAGATTCCATGAACAACAATATCACAGCGACCGAGGGCTGATTGCACAATGGTTAAACGAGGACTGCAGTCTTTGTTGAGTCTGCAAAGCTGTTGCTGTGACACGCCTTGTAATATGGAATATGTTGAAACCGAATTGTCTGCTTGTGTAACACCTAGCCAACAAGGGGTGATTAAAACGTCACGCAAGCATTGGTGGTTCAGTGGTAGAATTCTCGCCTGCCACGCGGGAGGCCCGGGTTCGATTCCCGGCCAATGCAAGCTTCTTCTTCTTTTTTACTTTATGTATAGAATAACAGCAGCACGCACCTGCCTTCAATCAGTAAAAAACAAAACAAAAAAAAATCTCCCCGTCGGGGAATTGAACCCCGGTCTCCCGCGTGACAGGCGGGGATACTGACCACTATACTAACGAGGAAGGCACGCGCTACCTGCCAATATGGCAACTCATTTAGTTGCAAAACGTCTAAGTCAAAACTGCCTGCTGAGCTTAATGTCGGTTTACGGATCGAAAACAGTATAGTACAAAACAAAACAAAAAAAGAAATTCGGGCTCGTCCGGGATTTGAACCCGGGACCTCTCGCACCCAAAGCGAGAATCATACCCCTAGACCAACGAGCCAGCTGCCGGTTTTATCCGGCGGCCGACGCGTGATACAGTCTCTGTCAGCAAAATAAGTGCAGCGTGACCAGTGACCCGTTCCGGAATGCTGCTGACACCTCAGAGGAGGGGGGCTTAATACTCGCCAACACAACCTTCTTTATTTTTTGGCATTCTTATGGTGCTGTTTCTTTTTTTTCTTTTTTCTTTTAATTCGCAGCACGGAAACTAGGATTCACATGTGTTTCACGTAACACTTTTTCAATTCATTCATCTGGTCACAGTGTTTTACCGCTACAGCAGGACCCGGCAATGCTTTTAATGGAATCGGCAATAAAAGCTGCCACGTCAGTGGAGAAGTGCACGAGTACTCTCGCTCGCATTTCAGACAAGGGGATTTGAATTGCCTTCTAGCCGCTCTCGCTCACGCCGGGCGCCGTGGCGTGTGTCTGTAATCCCAGCTACAGGGGCAGGTTGAGGCTGGCGGATCGCTTGAGCACGGGGGCTCTGTGCTGCAACTGGCTGTGCCGAACGAGAGTCCGCACTTAGCACGGCATCGACATGGCATTTCTGGGGGAGCTCGTGAATGCCAGGTCGTCTAAGGAGGGGTGAACCGGCCCAGGTCGGGAACGGAGCAGGTCAAAACCCCTGTGTCGCACCAGTAGAGGGACTGCTCCTGTGAGCGGACGTTGCAGTGCATCCTTTGCAAAACAACGAAATCCAGCCTCCTTTTTTTCTATTTATTTTTTTGAAGTACATGCTGCCTAACTGATCCATTCCAAACATATCAAAACGAAATCCCACCTAAACTACTTTCCTCATTTATAGCGACCGCTTCTCGATGCCCATAGAAATGCTAGCCGCCAGTTAAAGAAGTCAGACGGCCCAAACAGGGAACAGCACACAGCTCGGAGACACGGCAAAATTACAGTGCTCTCGACAGGTACACCCAATATCAACGTGTCTCCCATCTAACAGAACTGCCAGGTCTGCACTTCTTTGGAAACTCGGGGGACCAAAACCAAAACCGTGGAAGACGCTGGCTCGTTGGTCTAGGGGTATGATTCTCGCTTCGGGTGCGAGAGGTCGGGGTTCAAATCCCGGACGAGCCCGTTTTTAATTCTTTTCTACTACACTTTTCCAATTACTGTGCATTGCCGATACGCACGCTCAGATTCCATGAACAACAATATCACAGCGACCGAGGGCTGATTGCACAATGGTTAAACGAGGACTGCAGTCTTTGTTGAGTCTGCAAAGCTGTTGCTGTGACACGCCTTGTAATATGGAATATTTTGAAACCGAATTGTCTGCTTGTGTAACACCTAGCCAACAAGGGGTGATTAAAACGTCACGCAAGCATTGGTGGTTCAGTGGTAGAATTCTCGCCTGCCACGCGGGAGGCCCGGGTTCGATTCCCGGCCAATGCAAGCTTCTTCTTCTTTTTTACTTTATGTATAGAATAACAGCAGCACGCACCTGCCTTCAATCAGTAAAAAACAAAACAAAAAAAAATCTCCCCGTCGGGGAATTGAACCCCGGTCTCCCGCGTGACAGGCGGGGATACTGACCACTATACTAACGAGGAAGGCACGCGCTACCTGCCAATATGGCAACTCATTTAGTTGCAAAACGTCTAAGTCAAAACTGCCTGCTGAGCTTAATGTCGGTTTACGGATCGAAAACAGTATAGTACAAAACAAAACAAAAAAAGAAATTCGGGCTCGTCCGGGATTTGAACCCGGGACCTCTCGCACCCAAAGCGAGAATCATACCCCTAGACCAACGAGCCAGCTGCCGGTTTTATCCGGCGGCCGACGCGTGATACAGTCTCTGTCAGCAAAATAAGTGCAGCGTGACCAGTGACCCGTTCCGGAATGCTGCTGACACCTCAGAGGAGGGGGGCTTAATACTCGCCAACACAACCTTCTTTATTTTTTGGCATTCTTATGGTGCTGTTTCTTTTTTTTCTTTTTTCTTTTAATTCGCAGCACGGAAACTAGGATTCACATGTGTTTCACGTAACACTTTTTCAATTCATTCATCTGGTCACAGTGTTTTACCGCTACAGCAGGACCCGGCAATGCTTTTAATGGAATCGGCAATAAAAGCTGCCACGTCAGTGGAGAAGTGCACGAGTACTCTCGCTCGCATTTCAGACAAGGGGATTTGAATTGCCTTCTAGCCGCTCTCGCTCACGCCGGGCGCCGTGGCGTGTGTCTGTAATCCCAGCTACAGGGGCAGGTTGAGGCTGGCGGATCGCTTGAGCACGGGGGCTCTGTGCTGCAACTGGCTGTGCCGAACGAGAGTCCGCACTTAGCACGGCATCGACATGGCATTTCTGGGGGAGCTCGTGAATGCCAGGTCGTCTAAGGAGGGGTGAACCGGCCCAGGTCGGGAACGGAGCAGGTCAAAACCCCTGTGTCGCACCAGTAGAGGGACTGCTCCTGTGAGCGGACGTTGCAGTGCATCCTTTGCAAAACAACGAAAACCAGCCTCCTTTTTTTCTATTTATTTTTTTGAAGTACATGCTGCCTAACTGATCCATTCCAAACATATCAAAACGAAATCCCACCTAAACTACTTTCCTCATTTATAGCGACCGCTTCTCGATGCCCATAGAAATGCTAGCCGCCAGTTAAAGAAGTCAGACGGCCCAAACAGGGAACAGCACACAGCTCGGAGACACGGCAAAATTACAGTGCTCTCGACAGGTACACCCAATATCAACGTGTCTCCCATCTAACAGAACTGCCAGGTCTGCACTTCTTTGGAAACTCGGGGGACCAAAACCAAAACCAAAACCGTGGCAGACGCTGGCTCGTTGGTCTAGGGGTATGATTCTCGCTTCGGGTGCGAGAGGTCCCGGGTTCAAATCCCGGACGAGCCCGTTTTTAATTCTTTTCTATTACACTTTTCCAATTACTGTGCATTGCCGATACGCACGCTCAGATTCCATGAACAACAATATCACAGCGACCGAGGGCTGATTGCACAATGGTTAAACGAGGACTGCAGTCTTTGTTGAGTCTGCAAAGCTGTTGCTGTGACACGCCTTGTAATATGGAATATGTTGAAACCGAATTGTCTGCTTGTGTAACACCTAGCCAACAAGGGGTGATTAAAACGTCACGCAAGCATTGGTGGTTCAGTGGTAGAATTCTCGCCTGCCACGCGGGAGGCCCGGGTTCGATTCCCGGCCAATGCAAGCTTCTTCTTCTTTTTTACTTTATGTATAGAATAACAGCAGCACGCACCTGCCTTCAATCAGTAAAAAACAAAACAAAAAAAAATCTCCCCGTCGGGGAATTGAACCCCGGTCTCCCGCGTGACAGGCGGGGATACTGACCACTATACTAACGAGGAAGGCACGCGCTACCTGCCAATATGGCAACTCATTTAGTTGCAAAACGTCTAAGTCAAAACTGCCTGCTGAGCTTAATGTCGGTTTACGGATCGAAAACAGTATAGTACAAAACAAAACAAAAAAAGAAATTCGGGCTCGTCCGGGATTTGAACCCGGGACCTCTCGCACCCAAAGCGAGAATCATACCCCTAGACCAACGAGCCAGCTGCCGGTTTTATCCGGCGGCCGACGCGTGATACAGTCTCTGTCAGCAAAATAAGTGCAGCGTGACCAGTGACCCGTTCCGGAATGCTGCTGACACCTCAGAGGAGGGGGGCTTAATACTCGCCAACACAACCTTCTTTATTTTTTGGCATTCTTATGGTGCTGTTTCTTTTTTTTCTTTTTTCTTTTAATTCGCAGCACGGAAACTAGGATTCACATGTGTTTCACGTAACACTTTTTCAATTCATTCATCTGGTCACAGTGTTTTACCGCTACAGCAGGACCCGGCAATGCTTTTAATGGAATCGGCAATAAAAGCTGCCACGTCAGTGGAGAAGTGCACGAGTACTCTCGCTCGCATTTCAGACAAGGGGATTTGAATTGCCTTCTAGCCGCTCTCGCTCACGCCGGGCGCCGTGGCGTGTGTCTGTAATCCCAGCTACAGGGGCAGGTTGAGGCTGGCGGATCGCTTGAGCACGGGGGCTCTGTGCTGCAACTGGCTGTGCCGAACGAGAGTCCGCACTTAGCACGGCATCGACATGGCATTTCTGGGGGAGCTCGTGAATGCCAGGTCGTCTAAGGAGGGGTGAACCGGCCCAGGTCGGGAACGGAGCAGGTCAAAACCCCTGTGTCGCACCAGTAGAGGGACTGCTCCTGTGAGCGGACGTTGCAGTGCATCCTTTGCAAAACAACGAAATCCAGCCTCCTTTTTTTCTATTTATTTTTTTGAAGTACATGCTGCCTAACTGATCCATTCCAAACATATCAAAACGAAATCCCACCTAAACTACTTTCCTCATTTATAGCGACCGCTTCTCGATGCCCATAGAAATGCTAGCCGCCAGTTAAAGAAGTCAGACGGCCCAAACAGGGAACAGCACACAGCTCGGAGACACGGCAAAATTACAGTGCTCTCGACAGGTACACCCAATATCAACGTGTCTCCCATCTAACAGAACTGCCAGGTCTGCACTTCTTTGGAAACTCGGGGGACCAAAACCAAAACCGTGGAAGACGCTGGCTCGTTGGTCTAGGGGTATGATTCTCGCTTCGGGTGCGAGAGGTCGGGGTTCAAATCCCGGACGAGCCCGTTTTTAATTCTTTTCTACTACACTTTTCCAATTACTGTGCATTGCCGATACGCACGCTCAGATTCCATGAACAACAATATCACAGCGACCGAGGGCTGATTGCACAATGGTTAAACGAGGACTGCAGTCTTTGTTGAGTCTGCAAAGCTGTTGCTGTGACACGCCTTGTAATATGGAATATTTTGAAACCGAATTGTCTGCTTGTGTAACACCTAGCCAACAAGGGGTGATTAAAACGTCACGCAAGCATTGGTGGTTCAGTGGTAGAATTCTCGCCTGCCACGCGGGAGGCCCGGGTTCGATTCCCGGCCAATGCAAGCTTCTTCTTCTTTTTTACTTTATGTATAGAATAACAGCAGCACGCACCTGCCTTCAATCAGTAAAAAACAAAACAAAAAAAAATCTCCCCGTCGGGGAATTGAACCCCGGTCTCCCGCGTGACAGGCGGGGATACTGACCACTATACTAACGAGGAAGGCACGCGCTACCTGCCAATATGGCAACTCATTTAGTTGCAAAACGTCTAAGTCAAAACTGCCTGCTGAGCTTAATGTCGGTTTACGGATCGAAAACAGTATAGTACAAAACAAAACAAAAAAAGAAATTCGGGCTCGTCCGGGATTTGAACCCGGGACCTCTCGCACCCAAAGCGAGAATCATACCCCTAGACCAACGAGCCAGCTGCCGGTTTTATCCGGCGGCCGACGCGTGATACAGTCTCTGTCAGCAAAATAAGTGCAGCGTGACCAGTGACCCGTTCCGGAATGCTGCTGACACCTCAGAGGAGGGGGGCTTAATACTCGCCAACACAACCTTCTTTATTTTTTGGCATTCTTATGGTGCTGTTTCTTTTTTTTCTTTTTTCTTTTAATTCGCAGCACGGAAACTAGGATTCACATGTGTTTCACGTAACACTTTTTCAATTCATTCATCTGGTCACAGTGTTTTACCGCTACAGCAGGACCCGGCAATGCTTTTAATGGAATCGGCAATAAAAGCTGCCACGTCAGTGGAGAAGTGCACGAGTACTCTCGCTCGCATTTCAGACAAGGGGATTTGAATTGCCTTCTAACCGCTCTCGCTCACGCCGGGCGCCGTGGCGTGTGTCTGTAATCCCAGCTACAGGGGCAGGTTGAGGCTGGCGGATCGCTTGAGCACGGGGGCTCTGTGCTGCAACTGGCTGTGCCGAACGAGAGTCCGCACTTAGCACGGCATCGACATGGCATTTCTGGGGGAGCTCGTGAATGCCAGGTCGTCTAAGGAGGGGTGAACCGGCCCAGGTCGGGAACGGAGCAGGTCAAAACCCCTGTGTCGCACCAGTAGAGGGACTGCTCCTGTGAGCGGACGTTGCAGTGCATCCTTTGCAAAACAACGAAAACCAGCCTCCTTTTTTTCTATTTATTTTTTTGAAGTACATGCTGCCTAACTGATCCATTCCAAACATATCAAAACGAAATCCCACCTAAACTACTTTCCTCATTTATAGCGACCGCTTCTCGATGCCCATAGAAATGCTAGCCGCCAGTTAAAGAAGTCAGACGGCCCAAACAGGGAACAGCACACAGCTCGGAGACACGGCAAAATTACAGTGCTCTCGACAGGTACACCCAATATCAACGTGTCTCCCATCTAACAGAACTGCCAGGTCTGCACTTCTTTGGAAACTCGGGGGACCAAAACCAAAACCAAAACCGTGGCAGACGCTGGCTCGTTGGTCTAGGGGTATGATTCTCGCTTCGGGTGCGAGAGGTCCCGGGTTCAAATCCCGGACGAGCCCGTTTTTAATTCTTTTCTATTACACTTTTCCAATTACTGTGCATTGCCGATACGCACGCTCAGATTCCATGAACAACAATATCACAGCGACCGAGGGCTGATTGCACAATGGTTAAACGAGGACTGCAGTCTTTGTTGTGTCTGCAAAGCTGTTGCTGTGACACGCCTTGTAATATGGAATATTTTGAAACCGAATTGTCTGCTTGTGTAACACCTAGCCAACAAGGGGTGATTAAAACGTCACGCAAGCATTGGTGGTTCAGTGGTAGAATTCTCGCCTGCCACGCGGGAGGCCCGGGTTCGATTCCCGGCCAATGCAAGCTTCTTCTTCTTTTTTACTTTATGTATAGAATAACAGCAGCACGCACCTGCCTTCAATCAGTAAAAAACAAAACAAAAAAAAATCTCCCCGTCGGGGAATTGAACCCCGGTCTCCCGCGTGACAGGCGGGGATACTGACCACTATACTAACGAGGAAGGCACGCGCTACCTGCCAATATGGCAACTCATTTAGTTGCAAAACGTCTAAGTCAAAACTGCCTGCTGAGCTTAATGTCGGTTTACGGATCGAAAACAGTATAGTACAAAACAAAACAAAAAAAGAAATTCGGGCTCGTCCGGGATTTGAACCCGGGACCTCTCGCACCCAAAGCGAGAATCATACCCCTAGACCAACGAGCCAGCTGCCGGTTTTATCCGGCGGCCGACGCGTGATACAGTCTCTGTCAGCAAAATAAGTGCAGCGTGACCAGTGACCCGTTCCGGAATGCTGCTGACACCTCAGAGGAGGGGGGCTTAATACTCGCCAACACAACCTTCTTTATTTTTTGGCATTCTTATGGTGCTGTTTCTTTTTTTTCTTTTTTCTTTTAATTCGCAGCACGGAAACTAGGATTCACATGTGTTTCACGTAACACTTTTTCAATTCATTCATCTGGTCACAGTGTTTTACCGCTACAGCAGGACCCGGCAATGCTTTTAATGGAATCGGCAATAAAAGCTGCCACGTCAGTGGAGAAGTGCACGAGTACTCTCGCTCGCATTTCAGACAAGGGGATTTGAATTGCCTTCTAGCCGCTCTCGCTCACGCCGGGCGCCGTGGCGTGTGTCTGTAATCCCAGCTACAGGGGCAGGTTGAGGCTGGCGGATCGCTTGAGCACGGGGGCTCTGTGCTGCAACTGGCTGTGCCGAACGAGAGTCCGCACTTAGCACGGCATCGACATGGCATTTCTGGGGGAGCTCGTGAATGCCAGGTCGTCTAAGGAGGGGTGAACCGGCCCAGGTCGGGAACGGAGCAGGTCAAAACCCCTGTGTCGCACCAGTAGAGGGACTGCTCCTGTGAGCGGACGTTGCAGTGCATCCTTTGCAAAACAACGAAATCCAGCCTCCTTTTTTTCTATTTATTTTTTTGAAGTACATGCTGCCTAACTGATCCATTCCAAACATATCAAAACGAAATCCCACCTAAACTACTTTCCTCATTTATAGCGACCGCTTCTCGATGCCCATAGAAATGCTAGCCGCCAGTTAAAGAAGTCAGACGGCCCAAACAGGGAACAGCACACAGCTCGGAGACACGGCAAAATTACAGTGCTCTCGACAGGTACACCCAATATCAACGTGTCTCCCATCTAACAGAACTGCCAGGTCTGCACTTCTTTGGAAACTCGGGGGACCAAAACCAAAACCGTGGCAGACGCTGGCTCGTTGGTCTAGGGGTATGATTCTCGCTTCGGGTGCGAGAGGTCGGGGTTCAAATCCCGGACGAGCCCGTTTTTAATTCTTTTCTACTACACTTTTCCAATTACTGTGCATTGCCGATACGCACGCTCAGATTCCATGAACAACAATATCACAGCGACCGAGGGCTGATTGCACAATGGTTAAACGAGGACTGCAGTCTTTGTTGAGTCTGCAAAGCTGTTGCTGTGACACGCCTTGTAATATGGAATATGTTGAAACCGAATTGTCTGCTTGTGTAACACCTAGCCAACAAGGGGTGATTAAAACGTCACGCAAGCATTGGTGGTTCAGTGTTAGAATTCTCGCCTGCCACGCGGGAGGCCCGGGTTCGATTCCCGGCCAATGCAAGCTTCTTCTTCTTTTTTACTTTATGTATAGAATAACAGCAGCACGCACCTGCCTTCAATCAGTAAAAAACAAAACAAAAAAAAATCTCCCCGTCGGGGAATTGAACCCCGGTCTCCCGCGTGACAGGCGGGGATACTGACCACTATACTAACGAGGAAGGCACGCGCTACCTGCCAATATGGCAACTCATTTAGTTGCAAAACGTCTAAGTCAAAACTGCCTGCTGAGCTTAATGTCGGTTTACGGATCGAAAACAGTATAGTACAAAACAAAACAAAAAAAGAAATTCGGGCTCGTCCGGGATTTGAACCCGGGACCTCTCGCACCCAAAGCGAGAATCATACCCCTAGACCAACGAGCCAGCTGCCGGTTTTATCTGGCGGCCGACGCGTGATACAGTCTCTGTCAGCAAAATAAGTGCAGCGTGACCAGTGACCCGTTCCGGAATGCTGCTGACACCTCAGAGGAGGGGGGCTTAATACTCGCCAACACAACCTTCTTTATTTTTTGGCATTCTTATAGTGCTGTTTCTTTTTTTTCTTTTTTCTTTTAATTCGCAGCACGGAAACTAGGATTCACATGTGTTTCACGTAACACTTTTTCAATTCATTCATCTGGTCACAGTGTTTTACCGCTACAGCAGGACCCGGCAATGCTTTTAATGGAATCGGCAATAAAAGCTGCCACGTCAGTGGAGAAGTGCACGAGTACTCTCGCTCGCATTTCAGACAAGGGGATTTGAATTGCCTTCTAGCCGCTCTCGCTCACGCCGGGCGCCGTGGCGTGTGTCTGTAATCCCAGCTACAGGGGCAGGTTGAGGCTGGCGGATCGCTTGAGCACGGGGGCTCTGTGCTGCAACTGGCTGTGCCGAACGAGAGTCCGCACTTAGCACGGCATCGACATGGCATTTCTGGGGGAGCTCGTGAATGCCAGGTCGTCTAAGGAGGGGTGAACCGGCCCAGGTCGGGAACGGAGCAGGTCAAAACCCCTGTGTCGCACCAGTAGAGGGACTGCTCCTGTGAGCGGACGTTGCAGTGCATCCTTTGCAAAACAACGAAAACCAGCCTCCTTTTTTTCTATTTATTTTTTTGAAGTACATGCTGCCTAACTGATTCATTCCAAACATATCAAAACGAAATCCCACCTAAACTACTTTCCTCATTTATAGCGACCGCTTCTCGATGCCCATAGAAATGCTAGCCGCCAGTTAAAGAAGTCAGACGGCCCAAACAGGGAACAGCACACAGCTCGGAGACACGGCAAAATTACAGTGCTCTCGACAGGTACACCCAATATAAACGTGTCTCCCATCTAACAGAACTGCCAGGTCTGCACTTCTTTGGAAACTCGGGGGACCAAAACCAAAACCAAAACCGTGGCAGACGCTGGCTCGTTGGTCTAGGGGTATGATTCTCGCTTCGGGTGCGAGAGGTCCCGGGTTCAAATCCCGGACGAGCCCGTTTTTAATTCTTTTCTACTACACTTTTCCAATTACTGTGCATTGCCGATACGCACGCTCAGATTCCATGAACAACAATATCACAGCGACCGAGGGCTGATTGCACAATGGTTAAACGAGGACTGCAGTCTTTGTTGAGTCTGCAAAGCTGTTGCTGTGACACGCCTTGTAATATGGAATATGTTGAAACCGAATTGTCTGCTTGTGTAACACCTAGCCAACAAGGGGTGATTAAAACGTCACGCAAGCATTGGTGGTTCAGTGGTAGAATTCTCGCCTGCCACGCGGGAGGCCCGGGTTCGATTCCCGGACAATGCAACCTTCTTTTTTTCTTGTACTTTATATATACAATTACAGCCACACGCACCTGCCTTCAATCAGTAAAAAAAAAAAAGAAATCTCCCCGTCGGGGAATTGAACCTCGGTCTCCCGCGTGACAGGCGGGGATACTGACCACTATACTAACGAGGAAGGCACACGCTACCTGCCACTATGGCAACGTATTTAGTTGCAAAGCGTCTAAGTCAAAACTGCCTGCTGAGCTTAATGGTTTACGGATCGAAAACAGTATAGTACAAACAATTAAAAAAAATAAAAACGGGCTCGTCCGGGATTTGAACTCGGGGACATCTCGCACCCAAAGCGAGAATCATACCCCTAGGCCAACGAGCCAGCTACCGGTTCTATTTGGCGGCCGACGCGTGATGCAGTCTCTGGCAGCAAAATAAGTGCAGCATGGCCAGAGCCGTTCCGTCTGCCCGTGCGGAATGCAGCTGGCACCTCAGAGGAGGGAGGCTTAATACTCGCCAACGTAACCTTCTTTATTTTTTGGCATTCTTATAGAGCTGCTTATTTTTTTTGCTTTTTTTTTAAATTCGCAGCACGAAAACTAGGATTCACATGTGTTTCACGTAACACTTTTTCAATTCATTCATCTGGTCACAGTGTTTTACCACTACAGCAGGACCCGGCAATGCTTTTAATGCAATCGGCATTAAAAGCTGCCACGTCAGTGGAGAACTGCACGAGTACTCTCGCTCTCATTTCAAACAAGGGGATTTGAATTGCCTTCTAGCCGCTCTCGCTCACGCCGGGCGCCCTTCTTTGGAAACTCCGGGGACCAAAACAGTGGCAGGCGCTGGCTCGTTGGTCTAGGGGTATGATTCTAGCTTCGGGTGCGAGAGGTCCCGGGTTCAAATCCCGGACAAGCCCGTTTTTAATTCTTTACACTTTTCCAATTACTATGCATTGCCGATACGCACGCTCAAATTCCATGAACAACAATATCACAGCGACTAAGGGCTGATTGCACAATGGTTAAACGAGGACTGCAGTCTTTGTTGAGTCTGCAAAGCAACTGCTTATGCATTAAACACAATTCTGACGTAACAGACTATAAAACCATTCAGCATCGAGTTTCTGTATTTTATACAGCACTGTTTATTTTGGTAACGCATGTGCTTGTTTTTTTTTTGGTATGTAGTTTAAAACAACCACAAAACTAGTGTAACAGATGGGCATTTTGTAGGTACAATTGTTTGTGTACATGTACGATCTAGCACTAGAACGGGTTAATTCATCATTTCACACTGCACTAGATGCTACTAATACAGTACCTACATCAAGCAAACCTCAAGCTAACGTCAAGCAAGCATTGTGGTAGAATTCTCGCCTGCCACGCGGACGGCCCAGGTTTGATTCCCGGACAATGCAACCTTCTTTTTGTCTTGTACTTTATGTATACAATTACAGCCACACGCACCTGCCTTCAATCAGTAAAAAAAAATAAAAAATCTCCCCGTCGGGGAATTGAACCCCGGTCTCCCGCGTGACAGGCGGGGATACTGACCACTATACTAACGATGAAGGCACGCGCTACCTGCCACTATGCCAACGTATTTAGTTGCAAAGCGTCTAAGTCAAAACTGCCTGCTGAGCTTAATGGTTTACGGATCGAAAACAGTATAGTACAAACAATTAAAAAAAAAAAAAAACGGGCTCGGCCGGGATCTGAACCCGGGACCTCTCGCACCCAAAGCGAGAATCATACCCCTAGGCCAACGAGCCAGCTGCCGGTTTCATCCGGCGGCCGACGCGTGATACAGTCTCTGGCAGCAAAATAAGTGCAGCATGCCCAGAGCCGTTCCATCTGCCGGTGCGGAATGGTGCTGGCACCTCAGAGGAGGGAGGCTTAATACTCGCCAACGCAACAATCTTTATTTTTTGGCATTATATAGAGCTGCTTTTTTTTTAAAAAAAATTCGCAGCACGAAAACTAGGATTCACATGTGTTTCACGTAACACTTTTTCAATTCATTCATCTGGTCACAGTGTTTTACCACTACAGCAGGACCCGGCAATGCTTTTAATGCAATCGGCATTAAAAGCTGCCACGTCAGTGGAGAACTGCACGAGTACTCTCGCTCTCATTTCAAACAAGGGGATTTGAATTGCCTTCTAGCCGCTCTCGCTCACGCCGGGCGCCGTGGCGTGTGTCTGTAATGCCAGCTACAGGGGCAGGTTGAGGCTGGCTGATCGCTTGAGCACGGGAGCTCTGTGCTGCAACTGGCTGTGCCGATCGGGGGTCCGCACTTAGCACGGCGTCGACATGGCATTTCTGGGGGAGCTCGTGAATGCCAGGTCGTCTAAGGAGGGGTGAACCGGCCCAGGTCGGGAACGGAGCAGGTCAAAACCCACGTGTCGCACCAGTAGTGGGACTGCTCCTGTGAGCGGACATTGCAGTGCATCCTTTGCAAAACAACGAAACCCAGCCTCCTTTTTTCTATTTATTTTTTGAAGTACATGCTGACTAACTGATCCATTCCAAACATATCAAAACGAAATCTCACCTAAACTACTTTCCTTATTTATAGCGACCGCTTCTCGATGAACATAGAAATGCTAGCTGCCAGTTAAAGAAGTCAGACGGGCAAAACAGGCAGCAACACACAGCTCGGAGACACGGCAAAATTACAGTGGTCTCGACAGGTACACCCAATAGAAAAACGTCTCCCATCTAACAGAACAGCTAGGTCTGCACTTCTTTGGAAACTCGGGGGACCAAAACAGTGGCAGACGCTGGCTCGTTGGTCTAGGGGTATGATTCTCGCTTCGGGTGCGAGTGGTCCCGGGTTCAAATCCTGGACGAGCTCGTTTTTAATTCTTTTGTATTACACTTTTCCAATTACTATGCATTGCCGATACGCACGCTCAAATTCCATGAACAACAATATCACAGCGACTAAGGGCTGATTGCACAATGGTTAAACGAGGACTGCAGTCTTTGTTGAGTCTGCAGAGCAACTGCTTATGCATTAAACACAATTCTGACGTAACAGACTATAAAACCATTCAGCATCGAGTTTCTGTATTTTATACAGCACTGTTTATTTTGGTAACGCATGTGCTTGTTTTTTTTTTTTGGTTTGTAGTTTAAAACAACCACAAAACTAGTGTAACAGATGGGCATTTTGTAGGTACAATTGTTTGTGTACATGTACAATCTAGCACTAGAACGGGTTAATTCATCATTTCACACTGCACTACAGGGCACCAGGGAGAGAGGCAGATAGATAAGTTCCTGCTTTTTGTAATTGTAACTACTACATTTGGTGACATTGTAAGGTGGTGTTTGAATTGGCTGAGTTTGTGTGTGATTAGTACCAGGTGAGTGGCTAAATTGATTAGCAGTTGATTTTGCTATTTGATTGGTTTCCACACAGTTTAGTTGGTTCTTTTGCCAAGCAGGGGTAACAACATTTATTCAAGCAGCTTATTTTAGCGCCAGCACGAAGCGCCAGCCAACAGAAGAGCCTCAACAAAAGAGCCGGGAGTCTAGCTGTGGGAGTCCAGCGAGGGGAGGCCTGCGCTGAGACGCTGTTCGACTAGATCCGAACCTAACAGCGCTCTGGAAGAAGCCATCTACTAGTCAGGTCTGTATCCTCCACCCCACTGCTCCTACTGTGCCTTTTGTCTTGCTTGTACTGCTATGACTGTCTCTCACATCCCTGTTCTGTCCTCCCGTCATCGTCCTCTGCCCTCCCTCCGCTGTTGCTCCTCCAACCCCTCTAACCTCATTTCTCTGCCTCTCCCCCCCTCCCGCACACTCTCTGGTGCACTCTGGAACTGTCACTCTTCTGCTAACAAAGCTGATTTCATCTCTGCCTTTGCCTCCCACCTCTCGCTCGATTTCCTTGCTCTCACTGAAACCTGGCTGTCCCCTGATAACACTGTTACTCCTGCTGCCCTGTCCTCTCTCTACGTCCTGTCCCATACCCCGCGTCTCACCGGACGGGGAGGTGGGACGGGTCTTCTCCTCTCTCCCTCCTTACTCTTTTCTGTCCCCTCCGATCTCACCTCACTCTCTGTCACTACCTTTGAATTTCATGCAGTCCAACTAACCTCTCCCTGTCAACTCCTGCTCATTTTTCTGTACCGCCCCCCTGGGCCTCTCACTCACTTTCTGGATGAACTCGACTATCTACTCTCCTCCCTCCCCTCTATGTCTACCCCGACTGTCCTGTTGGGTGACTTCAACATCCATCTCTCCAACCCCAGACACTCTGCTGGATTCCTCCCTCTCCTTCACTCCTTTGACTTCTGTCTCTCTCCATCCCCTCCTACCCACAAAGCTGGCCGTCAACTGGACCTCACCTTCTCCAGGGCCTGCTGCCCCTCCAACCTCTCTGTCACCCCCCTGGACCTCTCTGATCACTATTTCATCTCTTTTTCTCTGTCTCTCCCCCCTCTCCCTGCTCCTCCTACCCCCACTGTCACCTCTCGCCGTAACCTCCGCTCTCTCTCCCCCTCTGTCCTTGCCTCCACTGCTCTCTCTCACCTCCCTCCTATCGACTCCTTTTCACGACTCTCCGTAGACTCTGCTACCTCCACCCTCTTCTCCTCACTCACCTCCTCCCTCGACTCCCTCTGTCCCCTCACCTCCCGACCTGCTCGCCCCTCCCCTCCCCATCCCTGGCTCTCCTCTGTGCTCCGCTCGGCAAGAATCACACTGCGATCTGCTGAAAAGAAATGGAAGAGAACCAAACTCCCTGCTGCCCTAGACCTTTACCGCACTCTTCTCTCCTCCTTCTCCTCTACTCTCTCCTCTGCTAAATGTGCTTATTTCCAATCTGTAATCCAAGCCTCCACTAACAACCCACGTAAACTATTCTCTACCTTCTCCTCCCTCCTAAACCCTCCCCCCCTCCTCCTCCCTCCTCTATCTCCCCTGACGACTTTGACTCCTTCTTCTCTTCTAAAATCTCAGATATCCGCAAACTCTTTAACACCTCTCCCTCCCCCGCACCCCCTCCTGCTCCAACCCCTACACGCACTACATCCCCTACTAACTCGCCCTCCCTCTCCACCTTCTTGCCCCTCTCAGACTCTGACCTCTCCTCCCTGCTCCAGGGTCACAAACCCACCACGTGTGCCTTGGACCCCCTCCCCACTCACCTCTTTCAAGCTGCTGCTCCTGCTCTACTCCCCTTCATCTCCTCCCTCCTCAACACCTCTCTACTTTCTGGCATCTTCCCCTCTGCCTTCAAAAAAGCCTCTATCACTCCCCTCCTCAAAAAACCTACCCTCGACCCCACCTCCCTCCAGAGCTACCGTCCTGTCTCCCTCCTACCCTTCCTCTCCAAAACCCTCGAGCGGACTGTACACCGCCAGCTCTCTGCTTTCCTGTCCAACCACTCTCTGCTTGACCCTCTCCAATCTGGCTTCCGCTCTGCTCACTCCACTGAAACCGCCCTTCTGTCTGTCACCAACTCACTTAAGTGTGCCCGAGCTGCCTCTCTCTCCTCTGTCCTAATTCTCCTCGACCTCTCTGCTGCCTTTGACACTGTTGATCACTCTATTCTACTATCATCTCTTGCTGACCTGGGGATCTCTGGCACTGCTCTGGCCTGGTTCTCCTCCTACCTCTCCAACCGCACTTACCAGGTAACCTGGCGTGGAGCAACCTCCACACCTCACCCTCTCTTAACTGGAGTCCCCCAAGGGTCAGTCTTGGGTCCTCTCCTGTTCTCTCTCTACACCCGCTCCCTGGGCCCCCTCATCGCATCCTATGGTTTCTCATACCATTTCTATGCTGATGATGCTCAGATTTTCCTCTCCTTCCCCACCTCTGACTCCACCATCTCCTCCCGTATCTCTACCTGTCTGTCTGCTATTTCCTCCTGGATGCACTCGCATCACCTCAAACTCAACCTCTCTAAATCTGACCTCCTTTTCTTTCCCTCCTCCTCCCCCTCCTCTGATCTCTCTATCTCTGTTCCTCTGGAATCTACCACACTCTCTCCCTCTTCCTCAGCTAAGAACCTTGGAGTCACCCTGGACCCCTGCCTCTCTTATTCCCAGCACATCTCCACTCTGGCACGCACTTGCAGATTCTTCCTGAGCAACATCCGAAGAATCCGACCCTTCCTCACCAACTATGCTACCCAGCTCCTGGTCCAGGCCCTGGTACTCTCCCGCCTAGACTACTGCAACTCCCTCCTGGCTGGCCTCCCTGCGTCCGCCACCCGTCCGCTCCAGCTCATCCAGAACTCTGCTGCTCGCCTGGTGTTCTCTCTACCTCGCTTCGCCCACGCTACTCCACTACTCCGCTCGCTCCACTGGCTCCCGATCACCGCTCGCATCCAGTTCAAGACTCTTGTACTAGCCTACAGATGCCTTGATCAGACTGCACCCAGCTACCTCCAGACCCTCATCTCTCCCTACACCCCCACTCGACCTCTCCGCTCCGCCTGCCCTAGAAGACTGGCTCTACCTCCGCTACACTCCCCTGCCTCCCGAGCCCGCTCCTTCTCCACCCTTGCTCCGCAGTGGTGGAACGACCTTCCTACAGATGTCAGGACTGCCCAGTCCCTGACCACATTCCAGCGCCTCCTTAAGACTCACCTCTTCAAACAGCACCTGTAGAACTCCTCTGTTGTATCCTGGGACACTATCACCCTTCATTTAAATATGCTTTATTTTGCTCTTATCTGCCCCCTATTTTACTGCATTTAATCCTGTACCTCAGAATATTGTAATCTGCCAAGTGTTTAATCTGTAGTATTTTGTACTTAATCATATCCTGATGTAACTATCACTATTTAATCATATCCTGATGTAACTTTCACTATTATCTGCTGTATTATTGAATTGTGGTTTGTCACACTTGAGAATTATTGTATTTCTTGTTCTTATTGTATGACTTATATTGTAACACTTGAATGTATTTGTATTTGCTTGTGATTGTAAGTCGCCCTGGATAAGGGCGTCTGCTAAGAAATAAATAATAATAATAATGCTGCTAATACAGTACCTACATCAAGCAAACCTCAAGCTAACGTCAAGCTAACGTCAAGCAAGCATTGGTGGTTCAGTGGTAGAATTCTCGCCTGCCACGCGGGAGGCCCAGGTTTGATTCCCGGCCAATGCAACCTTCTTTTTTTCTTGTACTTTATGTATACAATTACAGCCACACGCACCTGCCTTCAATCAGTTAAAAAAAAAAAATCTCCCCTTCGGGGAATTGAACCCCGGTCTCCCGCGTGACAGGCGGGGATACTGACCACTATACTAATGAGGAAGGCACACGCTTCCTGCCACTATGGCAATGTATTTAGTTGCAAAGCGTCTAAGTCAAAACTGCCTGCTGAGCTTAATGGTTTACGGATCGAAAACAGTATAGTACAAACAATTAAAAAAAAAAAAAACGGGCTGGTCCGGGATTTGAACTCGGGACCTCTCGCACCCAAAGCGAGAATCATACCCCTAGACCAACGAGCCAGCTGCCGGTTTTATCCGGCGGCCGACGCGTGATACAGTCTCTGGCAGCAAAATAAGTGCAGCATGGCCAGAGCCGTTCCGTCTGCCGGTGCGGAATGCAGCTGGCACCTCAGAGGAGGGAGGCTTAATACTCGCCAACGCAACCTTCTTTATTTTTTGGCATTCTTATAGAGCTGCTTATTTTTTTGGCTTTTTTTTTAAAATTCGCAGCACGAAAACTAGGATTCACGTAACACTTTTTCAATTCATTCATCTGGTCACAGTGTTTTACCGGTACAGCAGGACCCGGCAATGCTTTTAATGCAATCGGCATTAAAAGCTGCCACGTCAGTGGAGAACTGCACGAGTACTCTCGCTCTCATTTCAAACAAGGGAATTTGAATTGCCTTCTAGCCGCTCTCACTCACGCCGGGCGCCGTGGCGTGTGTCTGTAATGCCAGCTACATGGGCAGGTTGAGGCTGGCGGATCGCTTGAGCACGGGAGCTCTGTGCTGCAACTGGCTGTGCCGATCGGGAGTCCGCACTTAGCACGGCATCGACATGGCATTTCAGAGGGAGCTCGTGAATGCCAGGTCGTCTAAGGAGGGGTGAACCGGCCCAGGTCGGGAACGGAGCAGGTCAAAACCCCCTTGTCACACCAGTAGTGGGACTGCTCCTGTGAGCGGACATTGCAGTGCATCCTTTGCAAAACAACGAAACCCAGCCTCCTTTTTTCTATTTATTTTTTGAAGTACATGCTGACTAACTGATCCATTCCAAACAGATCAAAACGAAATCTCACCTAAACTACTTTCCTTATTTATAGCGACCGCTTCTCGATGCCCATAGAAATGCTAGCCGCCAGTTAAAGAAGTCAGACGGCTAAAACAGGCAACAGCACACAGCTCGGAGACACGGCAAAATTACAGTGGTCTCGACAGGTACACCCAATAGAAAAACGTCTCCCATCTAACAGAACAGCTAGGTCTGCACTTCTTTGGAAACTCGGGGGACCAAAACAGCGGCAGGCGCTGGCTCGTTGGTCTAGGGGTATGATTCTCGCTTCGGGTGCGAGAGGTCCCGGGTTCAAATCCCGGACGAGCCCGTTTTTAATTCTTTTGTATTACACTTTTCCAATTACTATGCATTGCCGATACGCACGCTCAAATTTCATGAACAACAATATCACAGCGACTAAGGGCTGATTGCACAATGGTTAAACGAGGACTGCAGTCTTTGTTGAGTCTGCAAAGCAACTGCTTATGCATTAAACACAATTCTGACGTAACAGACTATAAAACCCTTCAGCATCGAGTTTCTGTAGTTTACACAGCACTGTTTATGTTGGTAAAGCATGTGCTTGTTTTTTTTTTTGGTATGTAGTTTAAAACAACCACAAAACTAGTGTAACAGATGGGCATTTTGTAGGTACAATTGTTTGTGTACATGTACAATCTAGCACTAGAACGGGTTAATTCATCATTTCACACTGCACTAGATGCTGCTAATACAGTACCTACATCAAGCAAACCTCAAGCTAACGTCAAGCAATCATTGGTGGTTCAGTGGTAGAATTCTTGCCTGCCACGCGGGAGGCCCAGGTTTGATTCCCGGCCAATGCGACCTTCTTTTTTTCTTGTACTTTATTTATACAATTACAGCCACACGCACCTGCCTTCAATCAGTAAAAAAAAAAAAAAAATCTCCCCTTCGGGGAATTGAACCCCGGTCTCCCGCGTGACAGGCGGGGATACTGACCACTATACTAATGAGGAAGGCACACGCTTCCTGCCACTATGGCAACGTATTTAGTTGCAAAGCGTCTAAGTCAAAACTGCCTGCTGAGCTTAATGGTTTACGGATCGAAAACAGTATAGTAAAAAACAATTTAAAAAAAAAAAAAAAAAAAAAAAAACAGGCTCGTCCGGGATTTGAACTCGGGACCTCTCGCACCCAAAGCGAGAATCATACCCCTAGGCCAACGAGCCAGCTGCCGGTTTTATCCGGCGGCCGACGCGTGATACAGTCTCTGGCAGCAAAATAAGTGCAGCATGACCAGTGTCCCGTTCCGTCTGCCGGTGCGGAATGCTGCTGGCACCTCAGAGGAGAGGGGCTTAATACTCGCCAACGCAATCTTCTTTATTTTTTGGCATTCTTATAGAGCTGCTTTTTTTTGGCTTTTTTTTTAAATTCGCAGCACGAAAACTAGGATTCACATGTGTTTCACGTAACACTTTTTCAATTCATTCATCTGGTCACAGTGTTTTACCGCTACAGCAGGACCCGGCAATGCTTTTAATGCAATCGGCATTAAAAGCTGCCACGTCAGTGGAGAACTGCACGACTACTCTCGCTCTCATTTCAAACAAGGGGATTTGAATTGCCTTCTAGCCGCTCTCGCTCACGCCGGGCGCCGTGGCGTGTGTCTGTAATGCCAGCTACAGGGGCAGGTTGAGGCTGGCGGATCGCTTGAGCACGGGAGCTCTGTGCTGCAACTGGCTGTGCCGATCGGGAGTCCGCACTTAGCACGGCATCGACATGGCATTTCAGGGGGAGCTCGTGAATGCCAGGTCGTCTAAGGAGGGGTGAACCGGCCCAGGTCGGGAACGGAGCAGGTCAAAACCCCCGTGTCGCACCAGTAGTGGGACTGCTCCTGTGAGCGGACATTGCAGTGCATCCTTTGCAAAACAACGAAACCCAGCCTCCTTTTTTCTATTTATTTTTTGAAGTACATGCTGACTAACTGATCCTTTCCAAACATATCAAAACGAAATCTCACCTAAACTACTTTCCTTATTTATAGCGACCGCTTCTCGATGCCCATAGAAATGCTAGCCGCCAGTTAAAGAAGTCAGACGGCCAAAACAGGCAACAGCACACAGCTCGGAGACACGGCAAAATTACAGTGGTCTCGACAGGTACACCCAATAGAAAAACGTCTCCCATCTAACAGAACAGCTAGGTCTGCACTTCTTTGGAAACTCGCGGGACCAAAACAGTGGCAGGCGCTGGCTCGTTGGTCTAGGGGTATGATTCTCGCTTCGGGTGCGAGAGGTCCCGGGTTCAAATCCCGGACGAGCCCGTTTTTAATTCTTTTGTATTACACTTTTCCAATTACTATGCATTGCCGATACGCACGCTCAAATTCCATGAACAACAATATCACAGCGACTAAGGGCTGATTGCACAATGGTTAAACGAGGACTGCAGTCTTTGTTGAGTCTGCAAAGCAACTGCTTATGCATTAAACACAATTCTGACGTAACAGTCTATAAAACCATTCAGCATCGAGTTTCTGTAGTTTATACAGCACTGTTTATTTTGGTAACGCATGTGCTTGTTTTTTTTTTGGGTATGTAGTTTAAAACAACCACAAAACTAGTGTAACAGATGGGCATTTTGTAGGTACAATTGTTTGTGTACATGTACAATCTAGCACTAGAACGGGTTAATTCATCATTTCACACTGCACTAGATGCTACTAATACAGTACCTACATCAAGCTAACTTCAAGCAAGCATTGGTGGTTCAGTGGTAGAATTCTCGCCTGCCACGCGGGAGGCCCAGGTTTGATTCCCGGCCAATGCAACCTTCTTTTTGTCTTGTACTTTATGTATACAATTACAGCCACACGCACCTGCCTTCAATCAGTAAAAAAAAAAAAAATCTCCCCGTCGGGAAATTGAACCCCGGTCTCCCGCGTGACAGGCGGGGATACTGACCACTATACTAACGAGGAAGGCACACACTACCTGCCAATATGGCAACGCATTTAGTTGCAAAACGTCTAAGTCAAAACTGCCTGCTGAGCTTAATGTCGGATTACGGATCAAAAACAGTATAGTACAAAACAAAACAAAAAAAGAAATTCGGGCTCGTCCAGGATTTGAACCCGGGACCTCTCGCACCCAAAGCGAGAATCATACCCCTAGACCAACGAGCCAGCTGCCGGTTTTATCCGGCGGCCGACGCGTGATACAGTCTCTGGCAGCAAAATAAGTGCAGCGTGACCAGAGTCCCGTTCCGGAATGCTGCTGGCACCTCAGAGGAGGGGGGCTTAATACTCGCCAACGCAACCTTCTTTATTTTTTGGCATTCTTATAGTGCTGTTTCTTTTTTTCTTTTTTTTTCAATTCGCAACTCGGAAACTAGGATTCACATGTGTTTCACGTAACACTTTTTCTATTCATTCATCTGGTCACAGTGTTTTACCGCTACAGCAGGACCCGGCAGTAGTAATATTACTATAGCTTATGTCAAAAGTCTAATTTATGACCCTTTTGACTTTTTTTTGACCTTATAGGTATGAATTTATGAAAATATAATGAGGGGGGTGTGGATTTATGAATTTATGAATATATAATGATTGGGCCGTGGATTTTATGGTTGTTACAAGACAGATATGCTTATTGAATATAGGCTTATAGATGCCTATAAACTTATTGCACGTCTTTTATAAGATATGTACAAAAATCAGTGTTTAATATGTTATTTATGTAATCAGGGGATAGGGGGTACCCAAGTTTTATAAATGCTTATGTTAACTTATGCTTGGTGCAGACAACATTGAAGTCTTAGTATTTTTACATTAGACACTTAATGAAAAGAGAAAAGAGGGTATTAAAAGCATAAAGAAAAAAACAATTTATATTTTAAAATGTGTTTAAACATTACACACACACACAAATCACGGAACAAGTGAGCATTAGTCGTTTTGAAAGTGTATCGCTAAAACAAAATAAATTAGATATTAAATTAAATATTTATAAAAGAACAAAAAACAAAACAAAATCTACTCGAGGAGTTCTGAAAAAAGCTCTCTCTCTCTTACTGTTTTAAAAAAACTCCGCTTAAGTACAGTTTGAATTCTCTCCCTCACGGACAACTGCAGCCAACCGCACTCATCAAACTTTAGCAGAAGAATGACTGCAAACTTGCTCTGTGACTTAAATAGGGGGCGGTACCTTGGGCTTCGAACATGCGCACAACTTCCTATAGGTACACTTACATGCGCGCGCACATGAGCACAGGCACTGAGACACCCCCACACGCAGACACAGACACTCACAGACACATAATCACCCGCTATGAACAGACTGGCGTCTCGATGTATTAAAAAGCACCGATACCTATTTGTTAGAGGAAGGCCCCCTGCAGAGAAAGCTTTTGAAATGTGTTAGTATGTAATGCCTATTGTTTTAGTCTCAGCATGGTAGACACTGCGATGACTATTTCAAATGAATATACAGAATATATATATTAAGGAGCGTGCATATTTCTGTTAAGATTAAAACCTGGAATCAATTCTATAAATAAAAACTGTTTAAGCGTGTTTGGTTGTCTGTGTTTGCTTGTTTGCTTGTTTTTTAAAAAGATAAAATTAGAGCATTTTTTTCATGACGCTAGTAAAATTAAAAATGTTCAAATGAAAGACGTATTTAAAATATATTGCATGAACATTTTATGCCTGTATTACCGCGTAAAGAAAGTAGATTTAACTAAGCCTACGTTCAACTATAAACAAACAAACATGTATAATATTTGCTATTGCAAAGCTTGGGTATTCGCACTTTACCTGTAAAATTTATGGAATTGAATATAACTGAATAAAAACAAAATGTAATGATTTTGCAGGAAACAAATGAAGGAAAATTAAACACATATGTAAATGAATAAATCAGAGTTTATCATGTCTTAAGGAATAAGTGCTACGGTTTTTGTAGGGTATTTTGTGTGTCTGAAAAAACCGAAATTCATTTGTGAGGTGAGAATCGTGGCATCTAGTTCTTTAACATATCAGCCTTTGGGTGACTGTATGTTTGTTGATGTTGGAAAGCACGATATTAGCTCAATGTGAATATATATATATATATATATATATATATATATATATATATATATATATATATATATATATAGATAGATAAATATAGGGGAAAAAATGTTTTTATTCAATTTTACACGTTAGGCTCAGCTTGGAACCGCTGTGTATTAAAAGTACAGATAGCGTATGTTAGAGGAAGGCACCCCACTGAGAAACATGGTTCGGCGATCACAGCGGCGTCTGCTAGAGGCAATAAGCCTCATGGTATTTCAAGCGGGATGTAGTTTTGTGGCATAACGATTAGAATATAAAATAAGAGCAAATCTGTGTTATATTGCAAATAAAATAAGATAACCTATTTAAGTGTTTTATCATTGCCCGTTTTTGAATAGACTCCCATCAGGATAATCTCCAGTAGCTTCTCATACACAAACAAACTATTCTTACGGTGGTGCACATCATTAACAAGCTTTTACAGTTGTAAATTTTAAAACTATGTGTGAGCATAGTACAACATTATGTTTTTTTAAGAAACGGCAAATATTGACTCGATACAGTTGTAAGGCTCCTTTACGTGTATCTAAAATGATTTGTGTTATAAAACAGATTGTATAAAATCGTTTACAAAACGAATGAGAATATTTTTTGCATATAATACTGAGTATAGAAAAAAAACTAAGCCCTTTAACTATAAAAACATACTAATATAGGTGTATGCGTCACCAATTCTTGTTTATTAAAGGCATACCCTTAAAAACGTGATTTAAACATAATAAAACATAATTTCCGCATAATATCGAGAATATGACGGATGGTTTGTGAATAGCCGCTTTAGAGAAGAGGGGAGGGGCAGATTTCAGCGCCAACTAGTCTAGGTGTTTATCTCCCCTGATCCAGTCTGATCCGGACCCCGTGTGGTTACAAAGGCATTTACCGCTGATCTTGAGAGTATAAATCGTTCACATACAGAGCTATGTATTACACTTCTGGAAAGGACGATTCCTCTCAAGAAACCTTATCCCGTAAGAACCACTTCAGCTATAAATGGACGGAGAATCAAGCCACAACAATGAGGATCTAAACGGTATGTCCTAGGTTTAATGTTTAAATGCTGTTTTAACTCTGTGTAAAAAAATGTTTGAGACGCGGTTTATTTCTGTTTATGAACAAACACTGTGCGGCGTGTCTGTGATGCAAGGTAACCGTTTTTTTTTTTGGTGAGCGGTCTGATTTTAAAATGGCGGTTAAATGTTAGATGTACTGTAAAAAAATGTTTGAAACGCGGTTTAATTTCTGCTTATGAATGAACACGGTGCCGTGTGTCTGTGATGCAACGTAACCGGGGTTTTTTTTTTGTTTTGTTTGCTTGTCATATTTTAAATTGGCTGTATATGTTAGATGTGTGGTAAAAAATGTTTTGATACACGGTTTAATTTCTGATTATGATGAACAATGTGTGGTGTGTCGGTGATGCTACGTAACCGTGTTTTCTTTTTCTTTTTGTTTTTCTTTTTTTTTATTTATTTTATAAATATTTAATTTAATATCTGTTTTATTTTGTGATACGCTATTTTAAACTTTCTTTTTCATGAAGTGTGTGTGTGTGTGTGTGTGTGTGTGTGTGTGTGTGTGTGTAATGTTAGTTTAAATGCTTTCAGGGAATGCTGACTGTAAATACGTTTTGTCCGGGGAGTAGTTTTTTTTTTGAAAAACGGTGAGAGAGAGAGAGAGAGAGAGAGAGAGAGAGAGAGAGAGAGAGAGAGAGAGAGAGAGAGAGAGAGAGAGAGAGAGAGAGAGAGAGCATTTTAAGAACTCCTCGAGTAGATTTTTTTGTTTTGTTTTTTCTTTTTTTTCTTTTTTTATAAATATTTAATTTTAATATCTGTTTTATTTTGTGATATGCGTTTTTAAACTTTCTTTTCATTAAGTGTATATATGTATATTGTTTAAATGCTTTTAAATGGTGAATAAGACGTTTTCTTTTTGCTTTTAATAACTTCTTTTAAACTTTCTTTTTCATTAAGTGTGTGTTTGTGTGTGGGTGTGTGTGTGTGTATGTGTGTGTGTAAAATGAGATAATAGCGACAATATCTAAAAATATAAAAAAGGGGTTATTACATCAGGATATGCAATGTGTTTTATTTTATGTTGTCATTAATATTATTATTATTTTATTTATTTAAATTCATATATTTTCATTGTTATAGATATCCAGGAATTTATTGAAGAACATTTAATTTCACACCAGGAGGAAGTAATTGAGCATCATCCTATGCTCATTCCCCTCTCACCTACTATCATTCCATTGTCCCCGACATTTTTTTTGGATAGTCAGAATGGTGAGTTTTTCATTTTGCTAACCAAAATATCGCGAGGGTTTTTTTTTTTTTTTTTTTTTTTTCTGGTCTAACTATAAATACCTCCTTTTAAATTGCAGATACAATCCCAGGGCACAACATTTCCCTTGAGCTACCGTGCGATCTAATCGTGCCTGAGGACTTTTTAAATAATTTCTCAGTGATAACAGAAAAGCATGAAAGTGAGTAAAATAGTAGACATATTTGTCTGTTTGTTTTATTAATAACAAATACATAAATGTACTTATGATATATATAGTGCGCGAATGATATTACATGCTAGACATTGTTTTTTAGCTTATTATGATTTCCTTTTAAAAACATACCTGATTCATTCTGTTTTAGAAGCTGAATATATTGAAGATTCTGAGCTTTTGGAACAGTACTTCAAGACATCCTTCAGCGACCTAGCGTCAGACTCCGAATTGTCTAAAAGTATGAACCGTATTGTTTTTATAGATTAATAAAACATTTTTGATCGTTTTTCATAATATTAATTATTTTTAGGTTAAAACATTCATATTCAACCGTTTATATTATTTTAGAAGTTCCTGAAAAATCCGAAAGGAACGACGTGGCCTGTACTTCGGAGGAGGGCCAGGTTATACATGCGTATACCCCCTTGGAGCCTCCCAATAGACCTCAAAAATCTGCAAAAAGACCTCTCAAAAGTAAGTGTATTTAAAATGAAGTTTTTTTTTTTTTTTGTTTTGTTTTTTTTTTTTTGTTAAATATTTCAATCATCTGTTAAGGTATTTTTGGTCTGATTGTATATTTTGGCATATTTTCATTTAGAACGGCCCACTAGACATACACTTCTTGTGGAAAGCGAATCTTCCGAGGACGACACATCCTTCAGCAGAGACCCAAAGTCTAAAAGGCAGCGTAAATGTTCCAAAAGTTTTCATACTTCACTACAATCAAGAGGCACCCCCACCGTCTCCAAAGTATCACAAAGGCTAAAACCTACGCTCCCCTCAACTTCAACTACTGCTAGGTATCACAGCGCTGAGCTATTGAAACATGTACATATGACTATAGAGCAGATCATTTACAGACATCCTGCTTAAGGGCCCTAGTTTCTGACCCAGAAGTGGCTCAGAATATACAAACATTAATTACCCTATTGAAAACGCTGGGTTTTTTAAAACAATAACAGTGTATTTGTGAGCTACAATGGAACCACATCGCAAAAAAACATGTAAAAGGAAACACATTGAAATTACTGTTGATGATTCTGACAATGATGATACGGCTGTGAATGGAGTTCTAAAAAATAAAAAGGTTTCAATTGATCCGAGTCATAATGTGTCAAATTCTGTGGTAAATTCTATATTCGTACCTAAAAATACCTTAAATTCTGATCCTTCAACAAGTTCACATACACATAGTATGTCTACAGCCCCCAATGTCTGTCTGCCCTCTGTTCACCCCCAAAATTTAAATGGTTTCGAGAATTTTGACTATCTAGACAAACTATTAAATGATTTAAATTATAATGCGTATAGTTTACCGTCAATCAGGGCTCTGATTGATGAAATTTCTCCAGATAGGCCCACGATAAATGACAACTCCACTAATATAGACAGCAATAACACCCAGTGCGGTGTGTTTGTTAATGATGCTAAATTGACTCAGATCAATTTTGACTCTTTGGATAAGCTTCTGCATGAAATGTATAGAGAGAATCATGATACTCTAGAGAGTGTAGTTGATGTGGAAAAACAAATAGGGGGAGGTTTGAACAACAGGACTTACCGTGATGATTCTATTAGCATAAAAGTCCCGGGGGGTGGTGTATTACATGATGATCAAGTGGCAGGTCCTTCAGGTTTACAGGTCCCGCATAGAGATAGTGACGGTGATAGAATTGGTGGGGAAGGTGTACAGCGTAGACATAGACCTATGTTTAACAATTTCGAATTGAAGCAACCTCTTAACTTTACACATCTGTATGACTTGGATTCCTACGCTGAAGTTTTTACGGTGTTACATGAAACGTTAGAGAATATGTTGAGTGAGGTTTCTAGAACGCTAAGACCCTCAGACGTTGTCCAGCTTGAATTACGAGCGGGATCCTTAGATATACCAGTGTATGTAAAAATGAATGGAGCCAATTTAAGTCTAGATGATTTTCTCAGTCAGATTGAAGCTCTCCTTCAAAGTCATAGTGAAATTTTGGCTGATGACTCTTTAATGTTGATTGTGCAGGTTATTAGGTGCCCAGAAGGAGGTGGTGTAAGGATATGTTTGCAGACCTTAATGAAAAGTGAGCTTATTAGAAAAAAAGCCAAGCATCTGATTATATGTTACAACAGAGACAATCAATTATGCTTTGCCTACAGCATACTGAGCTTGTTATTTCCAGAATTCAGAGGGGCTTATGAAATGTGTATGGCTGAGGCTTTAAAACTTCAACAGAGTGTGGGATTAAGTGAACATCAAATGGTGTCGTTTGTAGACATAGATAAATTTGAACAGGCCTTAGATGTTAAAATTGTGGTCTGGTACAGATGTCCTCAAAAGGATGTGTTCCTGAATCACCAAACAGATACTCGAGCAAAAAACAAAACTGTATTTCTGTTTCTTCATGAGAGTCATTTCTATGGTATTGTTAACTTGAAAGGTTTTCTGGGTGCTGCCTATCTGTGTAATTACTGTTACACAGCATATAGTAACCGATCGGGACATCGCTGTGAAGGACACTGTAATGTGTGTTTTTCATCAGCTTGTAACAGCGAGTCCTCAGTAAAGGTAAAATGTAACGATTGCAATCGTTATTGTCGCTCTCAGCTCTGTTATGATGAGCATAAGATTCTCAGAGATAAAGCCAACAGTGAAAAACAGGTTTCTATGTGTGACCTTTTAAAACTTTGTACAAGGTGCTATTCTCTCTATAAATGTGACCCGACAAAGCCACAGACTCACAAATGTCTTACTCCTTACTGTAAGCTATGTAAAGCCGTGTTGTTACCTCACAGTGATCATAAATGCTTCATTCAAATGCTTAAACCTAAGGAACCCACAGACAAATATGTGTTTTATGATTTTGAATGTCGTCAGGAAGCTGGCGTACACATTCCTAATTATTTGTACTGCATGCACATGGGTGGTGAATCATGGTTTTGGGAGGGCGAGGAATGTGTGAAAAAGTTTTTTGAGCGGTATCGTAGACCTTGTTATGCAGGATATACTTTCTTGGCACACAATGCAAAGTCTTATGACAGTTATTTACTGATGAATTATTTAGTAACCAACGGAATTAACCCAAATATCATAGCTCAGGGTAGCAAGTTGATGTGTTTTACAGACAAAGCTTTTAAAATGCGTTATATTGATTCCTTTAACTTTTTGCCCATGAAGTTAAGTGCCCTGCCTGCTGCTATGGGCTTTGAAGCCAAAAAAGGATATTTTCCTCATTTTTTCAATACTGCTGAAAACCAGAATTATGTGGGGCCATTTCCTGAACCCATTTACTATGGTGTTCAGCAAATGATGTCTAAAGATCGTGATGACTTTTACAAATGGTATGATTCGATTAAGATGGGTGTTTTTAATTTCAGAGATGAAATGGCGTTCTACTGCAAAAATGATGTTGAAATTTTGAAAGAGGCATGTATCAAATTCCGGACCGAGGTTTATGCAATAGGGCAGATAGGCCCCTTCCAATGTACCACCATTGCTTCACTGTGCATGGCTATGTATAGAAGTAAATTCATGCCTAAAGACACAATAGCGATCATTCCTCCCGACAATTACAGTGAGCAGCAAAAAAGCTTTTCAAATGCCTCGATACAATGGTTAATGTATGTAGCAGAAACTGAAAATGTTTTCATTCAACACGCATTAAACTACGGAGAGCTTAAAATAGGCCCCTTTTTCTTGGACGGTTATGCTGTATGTACGGCTTTTGAATTTGCAGGGTGTTTTTTTCATGGTTGTCCCTTGTGCTATGATTCGGCCGATGTAAACCCCTTAAGCAAAGTATCGTGTGGTACGATGCATCATCACTTTGATGAAAAGATTGAAACATTGCAAAAGGTTTACGGGATGGAAGTCAGAGTTATTTGGGAACATGAATGGAACACCCTGAAAAAACAACCTAAAGTTCACAAATTTCTGATTCGTTCTGATTTTCCAGAACGCATAAATCCACGCGAGGCTCTGTTTGGGGGACGTACAAATGCCATTACATTACATTATGTGGCCCAAGAAAATGAAAGGGTGGAATACTTTGATTTCACTAGTTTGTATCCGTTTGTTAACAAAACAAAAGTGTATCCCGTAGACCATCCTACTGTAATTTACCATAATTTTCAAGACTTGAGCCAGTACTTTGGATTGTTCAAATTAACTGTTCTGCCTCCTAGGCGTCTTTATTTCCCTGTACTGCCTGCCCGCATCAGTGGTAAATTAATGTTTACCCTCTGCCGCTCATGCGCGGAAACACTAAACCAGACGGGGGTATGTAATCATACCTCTGGAGAAAGAGCCTTGACCGGGACATGGTGTAGTGTAGAGGTAGTTAAAGCTCTTGAGAAAGGTTACAAAGTGTCTAAAATACATGAAGTGTGGCATTTTCCTCAGAAATCTGACACTCTCTTTACAGGTTACATTAATAGTCATCTCAAGGGGAAACAGGAAAGTTCAGGATACCCTGCTCATTGTACCGATGAGGAGCGTAAAGAGCGTTATATTGCGGAATATTTTCAGAAAGAGGGGGTTCAATTAGATCCTCAAAACATTAATGTTAATCCTGCTAAAAGACAAATCTCCAAACTATGCCTCAATAGTTTGTGGGGAAAATTAGCACAGAGAACTAACCAGCTCTCTACAAGCTTGGTAAAGGATCCTGACCAGTTTTTCCTTTATCTCTTTTCAAAAAGATATCAGGTTTCGCATTTTTGTTTTGTAAGTGATACTGTGGCTCAGGTTCAGTGGCGTTACTTCTGATACCTATACTCCCCCAGGTAATGTAAACTTATTCATAGCGGCATTTACAACCGCTTACGCCCGGCTAGAGCTCTATAACCTCTTGGATCGTCTGCAGGGGTGCTGTCTGTATCATGATACAGACTCTGTGATTTTTGTCAGCAGGCCCCAGGCTTGGCGTCCCGAACTAGGTGATTATCTTGGTGATTTAACTAGCGAGTTGAAGCCGGGGGAATACATTACAGAGTTTGTGTCAGGGGGTCCTAAAACATATGGATACGTCACAAACAATGGAAAAACATGTCTCAAAGTAAAGGGGATTACCCTAAACTATGAGAATTCCAAATTAATTAACATCGCTTCATTAAAAGACCTTGTACAAAACTTTGTGAATCATGATAGAAACACCCCTGCAGAACATATCATGATTCGAGGCTCCCAGATTCGCCGCAATAAAAAAGAATTTCAATTGGAAAACAAACCACTCCAGAAAACCTTTCAAATAGTCTACAATAAGCGAGTCTTGCGTTCTTATTTCACATCGATTCCTTATGGGTACTGAAGAAGGTTTTGATATTAGACTATCTGTGCTTTTTAAAGCTATAATATCGGGACCCTCCAATTCAGGGAAAAGTTATTTTGTGAAGCAGCTTTTAGAAAACTCTCAACAGATCTTTTCCAAACCCCCTGAGAATATCATTTGGAGTTATAGTTGCTGGCAGGGATTATACAATGAATTGTCACTTAAATTTAAAAATATCAAATTTATTGAAGGCATACCAGATTCATTAACCGATGATAATTTAATGCCTCCTAACAAAATCAATTTACTCATTATAGATGACTTGATGGAAGCAGCTAGCGAAAATGATGAAATACAGAAAGCTTTTACAAAATACGTTCATCATAGGAATTTATGCGTACTGTATTTGGTTCAAATTTTTTTTTTTCAAGGAAAAATGAGCCGCACAATAAACTTGAATGCCAATTACATTATTCTGTTTAAAAACCCTCGAGATAAACTTCAAATCAACACACTAGCCCGTCAGATGTACCCCGGGAACTCCAAGTTTTTCTTAGAAGCGTTTGAAGATGCGACAAAAAAACCCTATGGTTATCTTTTAATAGACTTAAAGGCCCAAACCCCTGAAGCATTTCGTCTAAGAACTGGTTTATTTACTCCTGATTGGCCTGTTGCGTACATCCTGAGAAATACCAAATCAAAACACCTATAAGCGGCCGGTTATTGCTCTAAAACTTTTATTTATCTAGGCTATGCAACAGCGCAGCATGTCGGCTAGAATAAAACGTAACCTCCATCTCTTAAAGAGCATAGTTCATAGCTCTGCTCATCAGAGAAGAGCAATTTTACGAAACGCCTCAGACGATTTTATCAAATCGATTTAGGGAAATTGCCTTAAATGCCTTAAAGGGTCACATCCCCTTAACTTCGAGTCAGTTAAACACTCTCAAAAAGCAGCGGTGTGTTATAAAGAGCCTATGCAATAAGAAGCATTCAATTAAAAAGAAGAAAAAAACTGTGAATCAGAGTGGTGGTTTTATCGGAGCTTTAATAAGGATTGCATTGCCTTTTTTATCAGGACTCTTATCGCCTCAAAGTTAATTTGTAATAATGACTCACTCCCAGAAAATGTTTCTGATACCCCAGCATCAACTCGATAGACTTTGGCAGCCTGAGCCCCAACACCCCGAGCCTATTAAAAAAGCCGTTGAAAGCCGACTTGACTCTGAAATGAAAAGCATTCTACTTAGAAGCGACATCAGTGACCATGAGAAAGTTAAGCTATACACCAACTCCTTACAGAGATATCTAACCCTGCTTAAACAGAGTGAAAAAAGAGTTTAATACCCTTACATTAATTACACCCCCCTCTGAGGAAACGGACCAACCGGCAGCAGAATCTGAATCTAAGATAGTGACTGCTGTTATGAGTAGTGTGCCCTCCAGATCTAAGAAAAATGCTAATTTTATTTTAAACGCTATTTCTCAGAATGCTTTGGTTACCTCATGGAATGATCAAGGGGAATTCATTCTTAGGGGCAAGAACATTAGAGGGTCGCATATGGTTGATTTAATCAGGGCTGCAACGGGGCATACCCATATCCCTGAACATAGGTTGCCTGTAGGATGGTCCGAATTCATCAAAGGTTTGTCTGTAATAAATGTCCCCTATTCTACAGTACCTAATTCTCAAACACGACAACTCATAGAAGCTTATAAAAAACGACCCTTAGAGACTCCCATGCATAAGAAGCAGAAAAAAAGACAGCAGTTATGGGAAAGTGTGGCAATGTGCCCCGTCCCTGTGTGCAAATGTGTTGTATGTTGCATGTGTAAATGTTGGTGTATAGTCATTGGTACACGGGATATAAACGGGTCTGTGTTTCACGTGTATTTAAAAAGTGTATATTTGTATTTAGGCATGGGATTGCACATCACGCACGTGCATTTAAAATATAATATGTGAACACGGGGTTTCACGTAATGAATTCACGTGCTGGGATTCAAGTGAGTAATTAATTAGTAATTGAATCCCAGCACAACAGTATAAATAGATGCACGTTTAGTCACTCGTGGTTAGGTGTTCAGAGAGTGGAGAACGGGTGAGAGAGAAGGAGTAAAATAAGATCGGAAATATAAGTGTTTTGTTTGTACTCACCGTGTTTGTTCGTCTGTCCTGCACCGTATGTTTAGTGTTTAGTCGTTTTGTATGTCTCTTTATTTTGGCGTGAAGTGCCGTGTCCCGTGTTTTTGTCTGTTAAACCCTTTTATTTTCTGTGCTGTTTTATTAAATGCTGAGCGAAACCATTCGCTCAGCTCCACCAAACTCCAAGTCTCTGTCGTTTGTGTTCCTGTTTCTGGTCTGACGCCACCCACTCCGGCCGTCTTTGTGACAGAAAGTTATTAAGATGTTACTGTTTTTATTGAGTTTACATATTTGTACATTTTGTTGTATATTCATGCATATGTTGTGTAAACATTGTCTGATACATTTTGTTGTATATTCATGCATATGTTATATAAACAATGTCTGATATATTTACAGCAATAAAAATATTTATTCACCATTTACAATGTCATAAGTTTTTTTTTTGAAGATTAACATTCATAACATTTTTTAAAATCATGATGAGTCTTGACACACTGCACGCATGAAAATATATTTATACAATTCTGTTTTTTAGGGTTAGACATACAATGTATAAATTGGGACACCATCAGATCATTTTTGTTTAAATCAGAGCTGTAGAGACCCATAACCTCAGGGTACGTAAGTCCTTTGGATCGATGATGTACAAAGAAAACACAGTGATGGCCGCATGTCGTGGTCATAAGACCTTGTAGAGGCTGATTATTGTACACTGTTTGTTTGACGTTGTTGTCTAAAAAGTTTGAGATAGTCTTAGGAAAATAAATAAAATCTGGGGGGTTACTGTAAGAATCAAAAAACTCTCCCTGTCCCTCTTCTTTTAGATAAATCCCTAGCCAGTGTTCTCCCGGATAATTCTGGGGGTCCGTGTTGACAATGAGTATTGCAAGCAATTTTTTTATTTTTCCTTTAGGTAGTTGATCACTAGCTAGAACCCCATAAAAATACTTTGCAGTCAATGGGTTGCTGGTTAGCAGCGCTGTAAGCTGAGTGGTATTCATTTTAAAAGGATCAATGTTGTATCAAACTTTTCAGTAATCAAAGAGAACAGCTCTTTGGTGGGAAACCTCAATCACGTTCTCAAAAACAGCATATACAATCATATTCACCGTCTCTGGCAGAGCATTGGCAAAATGCATTTCAAGGCGCATATTACCATTTTTCACTAAGGAAAAATGATCTCCACATTCTTGATCAGGGGTCAAATCAAATGCATAGAGCGTATAGCCTCTAATAAAGTCTGACCTATCAATTATCAGCGGTTTGTCTTTGAGATGTCTACCTGTGGCCTGTATTAGACTGTAATATTCCCTGACTGGGTTGTGTCTTGCTGTATAGTGGGGTTGTAAAGGTTTTGAGGGGACTTGTTCACCATCGACGTACATAGCTATAAAGTTCCCAGCAAAGTGTTTAAAGTTAAATGGGTTTTTAGCGTAGGAACCACTAAATGCATCATTATCTGTTAAACCAATAACCACAAACTTTGGTAACTGCCTGTGGCAATGTGCCCCGTCCCTGTGTGCATTTGTGTGTATGCGTGCGTGTGTAAATGTTGGTGTATAGATTGGTACACGGGATATAAACGGGTCTGTGTTTCACGTGTATTTAAAAAGTGTAGATTTGTATTTAGGCACGAGGAGAGCACAAATCACTTCACGTGCTGGTTAAATGTAATATGTGAGCACGGGGTTGCACAGAATTAATTCACGTGCTGGGATTCAAGTGAATAATTAATTAGTAATTGAATCCTAGCACAATAGTATATATAGACGCACATTTCTTGCACTCAGGGTAGGTGTTCAGTGAGTGGAGAACGGGATTGGAGACGGAGGTAATAATAAGAAGAAGAATAGTTAAGTGTTTTCACTCACCGTGTTTGTTTGTCTCCGTGCACCGTTTGTCTGTGTAGTCCGTTTTGTTTGTCTATTTATTTTGGCGTGTAGTGCCGTGTCCAGTGTTTTTGTCTGTTCCAACCTTTTATTTTCTGTTCTGTTTATTAAATGCTGAACGCGATCACGCGTTCAGCCTCACCAAAACCCCATCTCTCTGTCGTTTGTGTTCCTGTTTCTGGTCTGACGCCACCCACTCCGGCCGTCTTTGTGACACGTGGTGTCATCGTGGGATAGCCGCGCCTCCAAGCGTCAGACCAGGAGGGGTTTTGTTTAAAAAAAAAAAATATATATATATATATATATATATATATATATATATATATATATATATATATATATATAATGGCAGAAGACGCCACAAAATGGCGGGACTGGTTCCTGGAGAATGCTGGGCTGGAGGCCCAGGCTCTGCCCATAGTCGTTCGGGCCCTGTGGATGATGGACAGTGAGAGATGGGAGGCCTATCAGCAGGAGCACACCCCAAACACCTTGGAGGAAGGTGTGGAGTTTCTCCTCAGCTACCTGGAGGCAACGATAAACGGAACAGCAGCCCAGGTAGCAGGACCACCAGCAGAGGAGTACCTGCTGTCCCCATCTCCACCAGCAGAGGGTGAATGCCTGCTGGTTTTGCCTCCACAGCCCAAGCGGGAGGCAGAGACAGATAAAGAGGTGAAGGACAGGGAGGAGGAGTGCCGCCTAAGGGCCAGGCATCCACGGCGATGTAACAAGCCATCGCCGGGGTGCCTCCTCTGCGACCAGGATCACCTGTTCGCCCACTGTCCCTTCCGCAGTTATGGGGAGGAGCCTGAGCGTCCACAGCCCAAGCGGGAGGAGCCTGAGCGTCCACAGCCCAAGCGGGAGGAGCCTGAGCGTCCACAGCCCAAGCGGGAGGAGCCTGAGCGTCCACAGCCCAAGCGGGAGGAGCCTGAGCGTCCACAGCCCAAGCGGGAGGAGCCTGAGCGTCCACAGCCCAAATGGGAGGAGCCTGAGCGTCCACAGCCCAAATGGGAGGAGCCTGAGCGTCCACAGCCCAAGCGGGAGGAGCCCGAACGTCCTACGCCTGAGTGGGAGGAGCCCGAACGTCCTACGCCTGAGTGGGAGGAGCCCGAACGTCCTACGCCTGAGTGGGGGGAGCCCGAACGTCCACAGCCCAAAAGGGAGGAGTCGGTGCGTCCACAGCCCAAAAGGGAGGAGTCGGTGCGTCCACAGCCCAAAAGGGAGGAGTCGGTGCGTCCGCAGCCCAAAAGGGAGGAGTCGGTGCGTCCACAGCCCAAAAGGGAGGAGTCGGTGCGTCCACAGCCCAAAAAGAGGGAAGTCGGGGCTTCCACAGCCGTAGGACCCAAGCTGCCAGCAGAGGGAGAATGCCTGCTGGTTCCACCACCGCCAGGAGCAGAGGAGCTGGAGCTGCCTCTGCCTCCACCACCGCCAGGAGCAGAGGAGCTGGAGCTGCCTCTGCCTCCGCCACCGCCCGGAGCAGAGGAGCAGGAGCTGCCTCTGCTGCCCGTACCTCCGCAGGGAGTACGGTGGCCGGAGCCCCAGAAAGGGGAGCTGCCGGCCACGAAGGGGGAGGAGGTCTGGAGACCACCAACCCCAGCAGCAGTTTCGCTGCCGGAGATCGTGGGGGAGGTCCGGAGACCTGCTCCCACTGCAGCTTCTTCGCTGCTGGCAGTACTGTGGTCAGAGCCCCACCAAAGGGAGCTACCGGCTACAAAGAAGGGGGACGAGGTCTGGAGACCACTTTCCCCAGCAGCAGTTTCGCTGCAGGAGTTCTTGTGGCCGGAGCCCCACAGGAGGGAGCTGCCGGCTACGAAGAAGGGGGAGGTCGGGGGACCACCTGCCCCCGCAGCTTTTTCGCTGCAGGACGGGACCAACAAGCTGTCAGCCGTGCCACTACCGGCAGGGGTGCTGACAGCATGGCCAGCCATGGGCCCACTGAAGCCTCCCTTCCCAGCCCGAGACTTTGTCCTGGACTGCTGGATTTTTAAGGGGGGAGGTGGCCGTTGAGGCCATGTGTGCTGCGCACAAGGGGGGGTATATGTGGCAATGTGCCCCGTCCCTGTGTGCATTTGTGTGTATGCGTGCGTGTGTAAATGTTGGTGTATAGATTGGTACACGGGATATAAACGGGTCTGTGTTTCACGTGTATTTAAAAAGTGTAGATTTGTATTTAGGCACGAGGAGAGCACAAATCACTTCACGTGCTGGTTAAATGTAATATGTGAGCACGGGGTTGCACAGAATTAATTCACGTGCTGGGATTCAAGTGAATAATTAATTAGTAATTGAATCCCAGCACAATAGTATATATAGACGCACATTTCTTGCACTCAGGGTAGGTGTTCAGTGAGTGGAGAACGGGATTGGAGACGGAGGTAATAATAAGAAGAAGAATAGTTAAGTGTTTTCACTCACCGTGTTTGTTTGTCTCCGTGCACCGTTTGTCTGTGTAGTCCGTTTTGTTTGTCTATTTATTTTGGCGTGTAGTGCCGTGTCCAGTGTTTTTGTCTGTTCCAACCTTTTATTTTCTGTTCTGTTTATTAAATGCTGAACGCGATCACGCGTTCAGCCTCACCAAAACCCCATCTCTCTGTCGTTTGTGTTCCTGTTTCTGGTCTGACGCCACCCACTCCGGCCGTCTTTGTGACACTGCCCCAGAAACAAATTCTCCTGATTACAGACCCTATTCCCTCTAGGAATACTAAAAACTTTCATAGACACTCTATCAATAAGATATCGGGCATTAAAGGTCATCAAGGCCTGAGCTTGGGCAATTCTGACCTCAGGGGACACTTTTACTTTTTTAATATAGAGAGATGCTTCTAAAATTTTAAGTTTGAACTCTTCTGCAGCATCAGACATTAAACAGAAAGTGTCATTGGACCTCACCATTTTAATTTTCAGGTCAATCCCATTCAGCATGAGTTTCTCTTGAAAAAATATATCCGCATGCAGAGGTCCTAAAAGTTCAACATTATGACTCATTCTGGTAAACGCATGCCGTTTAACTAAACCTTCATTAGCCCCTGCAGGATCAGTCTCATCCATATGTCCTGGGGTATCTTTGTAAAACAAGCCGGCAGTGAACTGTGATTCTAGAGTGTCCTTACTAAAGTTTAGCATTGCTTCTATAATGCTTCTGTAAGGATAAGTATTACTGCTTTGACTTATTAAGCGATTTCCTAAAGTTACATCCACTTGTGAAAACATGGTAGCTACAGGGTAATTGATAATACCGACTATACTACCTCCAACTAAATCGGAGCCATCAGCCCTAGTAATTTTGCATGAAAGTCTTAAAAGAGTATTATTCAAATCAAGATAATCTTCCCCATTTCCCGCTATGTAAAATTTGATGGGGGCCGTGTCAGACAAGGCAGACAGGGGGGGAATTTCCACATAAAGGTTTTTTTCAATACTTGTCTGGGTATAAGGTATAGTAAACAGATCCAATTCTGATTTCACACATTCTTGAGACATATGATGTACCAGCGTCATGATTTAAAAGATTTCTTTTTCGCTGTTCTGGGAGTCTTTGGTTTCTTACTCCTTCTCCGGTTACCATTACTAAATGACCTCAATGTAGCTGGTTTAGCCTTTTTGTGTGGATGATAGCGAGATCCTGGAGGTTTGCCACGTTTTCTCTTGTATCCTCAGGACATCACCATCAAGCCCTCCCCTGACTGGCTCTTGTTATGGCTATGAGGGTTATGACTTGTTAGGACATTTGACACTACGTCACTAACAATATTTTTAGCTGCTGATTTAAAATGAGGTTTAACTATTTCAAAACCCCTTCTAAGTAACGGTAAAGCTTTTCTGAAAAGACTTCTAAAAATACCCCCTATACCCGCCCCGTACATTACTGGAGCTCCAGAAAATCCAGGCAATCCATTACCAGCTTGATTTTTGTAATAATTAATATAAGGATTGACATATCCATTAGGGCCCATTTTCAATTATGTGTAAAAAAGAGGCTTTACAGGTCGGAAATGCAACTTCACTACAACCTTCCCAAAACGGAATGGCACTAACTTGTTTTGGTCCGTCTTAATTTGTATAGTTAACGTGTCAAAGGTGGTCTTGCTGAGGGGCACGTAATGAGGTCTGTCGTAAGTTACCGTGATTATATCGTTGTTTTTGCCTTTAATAGGAACGCATCTTAGAAGAGGCACGTAACTATCTCCAATGGCTTGATGTGTAATGATATCAGTATAGACATACAGGGTATAAAATCCCGCTCTGATGTCAGCTGGGTAGTTGGTCCTCAAATAAGCAGAATACACTTTAGCCTCAATAGGACCTAATAGTCTAATAGTTTCACCCTTTATAGTCTCACGAAATCCCAACATTTGTCCGAGATGTTCTTTTGTAAAAATCATATATGGTTTAGTACTTTTTATATAAATTCGTCTTTCTATAGGTTTATAGAATAATTTCAAATCATTATTATTTTGTTCATCGGGAGCCTTGTCACCTTTCTGATCTAGTCCTTTTCCGAGCAGGACATCGTTCATGGTCGTTATTACATCCTGAAGGGTCTCATAATATCCTTTTGGTATAGTATAATCACGTTTTATCGCATTTTCTATATCATAAGTAATAAAAGTGCTGTCTTTAACCCTTTGCGGTCCATTGTCGGACTGGGTCCGACATTGCAATTATTCCTCACAGGTCCTTTGTCGGACTGGGTCCGACATCATTATAGCAACGCAATAAACGGGTGTTTAGTCGTTTTTTCTCCGGAAAAAGCCGAGAAAACCATTCAATTGCCGAGTGGTAGCGACAGGAGCCGAGACAAGTCGAAAAAAAAAAAAAAAAAAAAAAAGGCGTATTTCATGAATAGTCATACATGGTATCAGGTATCAGATAATGGGCGTCCATAATAAACAAGCTGGCTAAGTGCGTCAGCGCACTGAGACTATCATGGACATTTGCAGAGCTTTTTTCAGATGTTATAGTAATAAAATAATGACTTGGATCGCATTATTGAGGAGTTTGGTGATAAAACGAGTGATCTGGAGATGATCGATCGGTATGTACGACTATTATTATTATTATTATTCATTTCTTACACAGCTGAACGCTATAGCAAACAAAAGGCTGGGGAGGGGCTGGAGATGCCTAGTGTGTGCTTTGTTGATATGCAGGGCCATTTAAACCCGTTTGACTGTGAAAAAAAATACTTTTAAACAGCGCGTATAAAATTAACTGCGCGTGTGAAAATTAATTAGACCTGGCGTGCCTGACGCGCGATTAATAAATGGACTGCAAAGGGTTAAGGCTTATATTATCCCAGGGATGGGGATATTGAATCTCTGCTAAGCAAACGTCCCATTTTCCTGGTAGATTCAGTGTTTTAACCAATTTGATAGTAAAACTGGATATAGCGTTTTTAGGGAAAACCTCATGTGAAGCGTTACTAGGCAGAGTTACATAAAAAGAGTCTTGAGACATCTTGAATAATGTTTTAAGTGTAATTAAATACACTCTGTACTTGTTAACTCTTTAGATCCACCACCTGCTGCTCTGCGACCCAACTGTTAAATTTTTCAGGCCAACCGGCCCATTTTATGAGATAAGACTTTTTACCATTTTCCTTTTTCTCGGCAACTATCTTCTCTATCCTAAACAGCCTATCAGTCTTAACATTTATTTTCTGTAATTCTGGTTCATAAAATGTGCCCATTATAGGCTCTCCATCATAATCACATAGTTTATACACCGGTGGAAATCTTGGTATACATTCTGTTATAGTAAAAATCTCTGATGTAAACGTCTGTTCATAGCCTTTTATAAAGGGAGCTCTTAACTTTGAAATTCTTACGCTGTCACCGACGGCAAACTTAAACTTTATATGTTTAGGGCTTTTCTTCTTAGAGTATAAAGTTTTAAACACTTTAAATGAATTATCTTCATTAACTTCTGAAGGTTTCATTTGAATACTACGGTGGAAGGAGTTGTTATATGCATGTACCATTTCTTGTAGTTTATCCATATACTTATGCGTGTTAAAAGCGGTGAAATATTTCCACATTCTTGTTTTAAGAGTCCTGTTGTATCTCTCAACAATAGATGCTTTTAGTTCATTCCCCGTGGTAAAGTGTAGAATATTATGTTTTTTTTTAGCATGTTCTGAAATGCTTTGTTTAGAAATTCGGCCCCTTTATCAGTTTGTAGTTTTTTAGGTTTCCTACCAGCGCTGATGATCCTCTTGAACGCCTCTGTCACCGTCTTAGATGACTTATTTTTCAAAGGTAAGACCCATGCATATTTGGATAAGATATCTATACATGTTAACATGTACTTATAACCTCCATTTTCTTTTGACAAGCTAGACATATCCACTAAATCAGCTTGCCACTGTGTGTCGATATTAGATACAAATACAGTGTTTCTTTTAAAGTTTATTTTAGAGGGCTTATGCAACGTATATGAGTCTTGCTCTGATAAAAAGTCAGTTAAGACCCTCTCAGAGACTTTAGGTCCATCAGACCTCAGAGCTCATTGAAGAGTCTGTAAACCCCCTAAACCTCCAGGATTTGAGGGATCGTAGTATTTTTTTTTTCATACGCTGGTGTGTCATCTTTAACCAAAATAACACAACTGAGAACAATATGACTTTCAAAAAGTTTTTATTCAAAGGTTATCATAACACTTCAGAGACATGTGGGACGTTCAAAAGTTTTATTCACAGTTTATCAAGAAGATTAGGACATTTTAGAAGAGCTATAAAGTTTTTACACAAACATTCATGATTAGTCACTAAATAATCCACGACATTTTGCACAACTATTGATATATCTTCATCTCTTAAAAACCTGGCCATGTTATAAAAACATACATCAGTCACATAAGCATACAAAACAAGGATATGTGTACATTTGCAATCTTCTATTTCATCAAACATTTTAGGTAATATATTCATTAAAAATGCATTTAAGGGTTTACAGTGTTTTACATGTGTAATTACCAACTCTGACCATTCTTTAGTATCAATATCTTTACGGATTAAATCAGTTACACTTTTTAAATTGCTAAACATTTTTACATTTACGGGGATCAGGTTTTGAAAGAGTCTCTTGCAAGCCACTTTCTCAGCTAATAACTCAAACAGCAGCCCCTCCATGGTTTTCCTCAGTTTTGCTGGAGTCTGGACGTTCCCCATTTTCAAAGTCACAGGCCCCGTAATATGCTAATGGAGCGCGTGGGTTAGTAAAACTGCGATGGTAGAAAGCTTTGGTAATTTTGTTAACGATGTCTCGGGTCTTGTCATCCAGGGTTTCTTGTAGATGAATCAGTTTACGTCTAATGCTGTGTTCTGGTCTTAGCTCTGTTAAAATATCTTCCACCAGTTTCTGAAGTTTTGTCAAAGATGGATGAAAATTGAAACAAGCTAGAGCTTTAGCCACCAGAAGTTTCAGCCACGGGATGTGTATTTTTTCTAGTATTTCTTCAAAATGTTGATCAAAATAATTGGGGGCCGCTTCAAAAAGGCAGCTGTGTCTCAGCTGGCTCGGATGGTCAATTTCGCAACCACGGCAATTTTTCACCATATCACGGTCAATGATCACTTCCAATAGAGAAGCCACGTGCCCCATAGAGATCTTTAATACTTTTTCAAAAGAGATGCCTAAGCCCCCATCAACGTCATCAGACGCTGCAGGGTTGAGGAGCGGGACATTTTCAAAGTCTTTTATAAGCTGGGTCATTTCTTCACTGGTCCAATCCATCTCATGATCGCTAGGTTCAAGAACGGCATTTTCAGAGAAGTATCTAAAGTTTGCAGAAGCCATGATGTCAGACTCCTTCAATCAAAAGGACATGTGGGGAGCCCCTTTAGTATGCTCCCCAAGATTAGGTTTCGGCCTATGAGGGTGTTGACGCCTCAGGCACCGTGGGGGATCCTTTGAGACGGCCTATCAGAGATCCTTGAATGGGTGGTCCTTGAGGCGCTGCCCCTAGGGGCGTTTTCAGAGTTACCCTAATACATCCGCCCCTCTCTCTCATTGATGTTTGTTTTCAGTTCATTCCACCGAGGAGGTTGTACAGTACACAGACGAGCCTTGGGAAGAATGCTTGAAGGCCCCGTGCTTGGACTCTCTCTTGAAACTTTTTTACAAGCCGTGGTTTCTTCTACATCTGCGGAAGGGCTAATGTGCATTTTTTTAAAGGCTTTTATAAGTTCAGACATTTCCAGATCCTCCAGATCCCCTTTCTCTGAGCAGCAACTAACAACGGAATGAGACATCTTGTGTAACACTCTAATAAACTCCCCAAATATTTTCCTCCTTTTTATAAGGTCTGAAAAACATGCCCAGACATGCCCCTTTAAAAAAAAAAAAAAAAAAAAAACCCAACGTAGTCTCCATCTGTTCAACCTTTTGCTCAACCACCATACCACCTTGATTCTCTGAATCCCCCGGTAAGCTTAATACTTATTTTTTTATTTATTAATGTTTTAAGAAAAACTGTGGTGTCCGCGTGGTTAAGGCGAAGGACTTAAGATCCTTTTGACTCAATTGTCATCGTGGGGTCGAATCCTACCCACAGTAATTATTTTATTTTCATACTCTTTTACATTTATAAATATTTAATGTTTATAAGCACTTGTAAAATACAAAGGGTCTGTTTTATATATATATATATATATATATATATATATATATATATATATATATATATATATCAATACCAATATAAAATCCCCGCCCCTCATTATATATTCATAAATTCATAAATCCACGCCCCCCTCATTATATATTCATAAATTCATACCTATAAGGTCAAAAAAAGGTCAAAAGGGTCATAAATTAGACTTTTGACATAAGCTATAGTAATATTACTACTCCCGGCAATGCCTTTAATGGAATCTGCATTAAAAGCTGCCACGTCAGTGGAGAAGTGCACGAGCACTCTTGCTCTCATTTCAGACAAGGGGATTTGAATTGCCTTCTAGCCGCTCTCGCTCACGCCGGGCGCCGTGGCGTGTGTCTGTAATCCCAGCTACAGGGGAAGGTTGAGGCTGGCGGATCGCTTGAGCACGGGAGCTCTGTGCTGCAACTGGCTGTGCCGATCGGGAGTCTGCACTTAGCACGGCATCGACATGGCATTTCTGGGGGAGCTCGTGAATGCCAGGTCGTCTAAAGAGGGGTGAACCGGCCCAGGTCGGGAACGGAGCAGGTCAAAACCCCTGTGTCGCACCAGTAGAGGGACTGCTCCTGTGAGCGGACGTTGCAGTGCATCCTTTGCAAA